>NC_064631.1:639298136-639917243 GCF_023864275.1 Schistocerca cancellata | reverse complement strand
CGCCAGATGTAGAAGTAACTTGAGGTGGGCCCCAATGAAGTGCGTTGGGATTCTCGCAGTTTATGCTGTATATTTATGACCTTATAGACATTGTTAATAGTAACCTCACAAAAAAAAGTGTGTAAAACATTTCATTATACCTGTAAGAGATCTGTACTACGCTGGTGTCCAAAATTATAGCAACAATCAGAATTTCTGCAAGGTTGCGTTTATTTTACCTCAAAACAGTATAAACAGGTGATAGTAAAGTAGAAACAATGTAAAGAATGCAGAACGTAAATAAGTGCAACATGCATTACGGTAGACGAAAAAGTTCTTCCTTTTTCTTCCAACTTAGCGGATTAGCTCAGTTTGTGGACTGACCACCTCTGGGAGAATTGGTTCAAATGGCTCTGAGCACTATGGGACTCAACATCTTAGGTCATAAGTCCCCTAGAACTTAGAACTACTTAAACCTAACTAACCTAAGGACATCGCACACACCCATGCCCGAGGCAGGATTCGAACCTGCGACCGTAGCAGTCCCGCGGTTCCGGACTGCAGCGCCAGAACCGCTAGACCACCGCGGCCGGCAGTAACCTCACACTCTCCGCAGATGATGTAGTTGTTTGTAGTGAAGTGTTTTCTGTAAAAAACCTGCGCAGACATTCATATGGCTCTTCATAAAATTTTAAAGTAGTGCAAAGATTGGAAACTTGCTTTCAATGCCCAGAAACGTTAAACTGTGCACTTTACAAAGTGGAAAAGTACCTAATATCGTAAGACTATAATATCTATGAGTCATAATCGCACACGATTGTTGTTGTTGTGGTCTTCAGTCCTGAGACTGGCTTGATGCAGCTCCCCATGCTACTCCATCCTGTGCAAGCTTCTTCATCTCCCAGTACCTACTGCAACCTACATCCTTCTGAATCTGCTTAGTGTATTCATCTCTTGGTCTCCCTCTACGATTTTTACCCTCCACGCTGCCCTCCAATACTAATCTGGTGATCCCTTGATGCCTCAGAACATGTCCTACCAACCGATCCCTTCTTCTGGTCAAGTTGTGCCACAAACTTCTCTTCTCCCCAATCCTATTCAGTACTTCCTCATTAGTTATGTCGCACACGATTAGTTCATTCAAATACATGGCTGTAACAATTTGTTGGGATACGAAATGGAACGATCACAACGGCTCAGTCGTACTTAAAAGAGATGTCAGACTGCCGTTCATTTGTAAAATGTTGTTCAAGTGTCTGGGACCAGTAGGAAACAGATTAACAGGGGATATTGAACGTAAAACGGAGAAGGACGACACGATTGGTTACAGGCATGTATGATTTTGTGAGAGAGTCACAGAGATAGTACAGAAACTGAACTGGCAGTCGCTTGAAGATATACGCTATCCAGAGACAGTTTACTCACAGTGTTTCCATAAATAGCTCTAACTGATGAATCTAGGAATCTACTACAAGCTCCTACATATCGCTCTTACAGGGATCGCTAGGACATGATTATACTAACTGTAGAACAGACAGAGGCGTTTAAACAGTCATTCTTCTCGCGCTCAACGCTTGAACGACGCATGGCAACGTGAGATCTCACCCGTCTTCCCATTACTGTCCTTGATGGTTCATGGTGAGACTCCACCTGTAACCTCTTCCCGGATGTCAGCTGTTTTGATCCATTTATTCTTTAGAGACACTCGAACAATCAATCTTACTATCTTTTCACCTGCATCTTACTGCTAGAATGACCCATATCCAGTCTTATTGACACACTGTTGTCCCGAGTCCGTCTCGACAGCACCTCACCAAAAACACTGAGTGAAGAAAAAGTAAGTTTCCCACGTGCGATCGTCACCGAGGAGTGTCCCTGTCCTCCATGCATTGCAGACCGGCTGTGTTTGAAGTTGCATATATAAACCACAGTTTACTGAGATGACATTTTTCACCGGAAAATAATTTCCTCATCGCTTTTTCACCCCGAGAGAAAGTCAACAGAACAATTAAACTACAATTACAGCTCTACAATTATTTGAAAACTTTATAAGGTTTTTATGAATACGTGGATGTGGTATTTCTTTACGAAATTTGTAAAAGGAACGCTTTTCTTGCTTGTAAATTTCCACAGGATACCATTCAAAATAATATTAGCGTCACTGACACACTTTATAGCACACACATATCTTCTGAATATACAACTGAACAACATATTTTTTGTATATTAAAGTCATTTTACCATCTTCGAATGCTGAGAAGCTTGAAAGTGAATGTTTAGTGTGTAATTACTGAATTGTGCGCCATCAGCTAATTCAGGCGCGTTTTTATTATCAAGAGCTTCAAAATGTATAGCTCCATATACATTTCATAACATCCAGAGTAACATAGGTGTGTAACTAGAACGATCCTTCGGGCTTGATATATCATCCACAAGGTAAGTTGAGCCAGCACCAGACGGAGTACGAGCTTCGTTAAAACAGTATGTTGCACTCCTAAGGCTGCAGACCATTGTTCTGCAAAAAGCAAATGAAGTGTTTCGACACTTATTGGTACTGCACTGTCAAAATTATGGCGAACATTACAACCTATTCTCCGCGGTTGGAACACCTTCTACCGCGCAATGAAACTCTATAACTGGAGCTTTGCCGAGGGGTGAATGCGTCCGATTACATTCTCGTCCTGGAATTCATCAAACTTATCAAACGTCTTTGGAATGAAATGCATCGGTCGTCCATGATCAGCTCGACCAGAAACTCGGTATCATATGTTCCCCAAGCTTCAGGAGGATCGGAAATAAGTACGGCTTTCATTGTATTCGAATTTAGCAAGAACGCAGAGTACTTACAAAACAGTCGTGCGACTATTGTAAAATATTTCTCAAGTATGTGTGACCCATACCAAATAGCATTACCTGGAGGTATTGAACTTATAGGAAGAAGAGCGGCAATGCCGAAGAACCTAGTCTGACAGACACTTGAAGACGGGCACCAGCTGTCCAGCAACAGCCGGGTGGAAAGTTTAAAGAACCATATAAAATAAGGAACTTAGGAACATGCAGTTAAGAACAACTTACATTTGAACGATCACACAGATATAGATGTGGGGAAGGTAAACCAAAGACTGCACTTAGAAGATACAACAGGTCTACTAAAGAGACTGCCTACACTGTGCTTGTCCGTTCTCTGTTGGAGTACTTCTGTGCGGTATGGAACCCTTACGAAAGAGGATTGACACACGACATCAAAAAATTACAAAGAAGCGCAGATTGTTTCGTGTTATCATGAATAGGGGAGAAAACGTCACGGATACGATAAGCGACTTGGGATGGTAATCATTAAAACAAAGGCGGTTTTCGTTGCGGCGAAATCTTTTCACGAAATTTCAGCCACGAACTTTCTACTCTGAAGGTAAAAAATTTTACTGTCACCGACCTATACAGGGAGAAATGATCATAGCAATAAAATAAGACAAATCATCGTTCGCAGAGAAAGATTTAAGTGTTTATTTTTCCCACGTGGAACGGTAGAGGAATAGTCTGAAGATGGTTCGAAGAACCCTGTGCCCGACACTTAAGTGTGAATTGCAGGGTCATCATGTTAGACGTAGATACAGACGTTCTGTTGTGATTGCACAACAGCTGCGTGTGCTATTTCTCGGTGTGATTATGCATGTCCCTTATTCCAGTGTTTTCGAGAGTTATCGAACTCCAAAAGCTGCCAGTAACTTGCGAGAGCACATCAGCTGGGAATGTATTTTGACATCTCCCAGATAAAAGTTCCGATAACATTAGATTCACCCGACAGCTAGCATCTATAGCAGTGCCTGTTTTCTGCGTTGAAATTATTGAAAACAATGTCGCGTAAGGATGAAATTTTAATCAACATACTCCGCACCGCGGAAAAACTAGATTGTCAGTCTGGTAGCATTCGTTGAAGCTGTTGACGGTGCAACACTTCCCACTTACGTCGATGTATGTGGAGGTGGCCATGGAGAAAGGCAGCCCAGTTATTATGAGCTGTTGCTCTGTTGTGCATGGAAGATGGTTATCGTTGAAACAACCGGTTTTCGGATATATTGGTTTTTTTTCCACGCCAGATTAACCTAACTGTTAAATGCACTCAAAATAGCTGTTTTCTGAAATAACTAGTTGTCGGTTTTTTATTCCTATGCCTAGGAATCGAACATCGAACGAAGATTAAAAGTTTTACCTCGTTCAGTTTCAAGATAAACAGAATAAAAATATTAAATTAAGTAAGAAAATGAAAGCTTAGTCTGTCTATAGTTCGCTGCCTTTCCCTAAAAGTCATAAGAGATTGTATATCACAAAAAATCATCGGTATTCTCACACTGATTTTAATTGTTTGAAACACTGCTCAAAAATCATGCTGTAATTGGGGATCATACCACTATTTGAGCATTACGAATAATCAGCGCTAAAGGGTGAAAAATGTGGTTGAAGGTCTCCATTTTTTCCTGTTGAATTGTGCGTTTTCATGGGCTACAAGCAGATAAAGCCGTGAAAATTCCTGGCAGATTAAAACTGTGTGCCGGACCGAAACTAGAACTCGGGACCTTTGCCTTTTGCGGGTAGCTCAGTTGGTAGAGCACTTGCCCGCGAAAGGCAAAGATCCTGAGTTCGAGTCTCGGTCCGGCACACAGTTTTAATCTGCCATGAATTTTCATATCAGCGCACACTCCGCTCCAGAGTGAAAATCTCATTCTGGAGATAAAGCTGTGTTGTGTAGGCGCAGGCAGTAGAACAGCTACTTGCTATTTTTGCTATGTATGAATTATTGTTAAATTTTTATTTACTGCCGTCACCATTATCTCCTTCCTCTTCATAAATCTTTAACTTTTTAAAGCAAATGAACCACTGTACTGCATTACTACGTCACTTTGCAAAAATATTTCTGGACTAGGGTTGGTGCCATGCTGCAACACATCAGCTGTCCCGCCACGAAAGCGATAAAATACCGTAAAGACCAAGTGGAGACAAGTCTTACTACCTGCATGTTCACGCATCCCTTAAGACATGACACACGGAAACAGGGAGACAGCATCTCAGAAATGCTGTAGAAATTCTCATACCACGTGTTTGTTGCGCGTTTCTGTCGCCATTGTTATTAAACTAACACTGATCAATCTTCCCATTTTTTATACTAACGCAATTTTATGAATAAAAATTAGTCATTTTTTAAACAGGTTTATTTAAAAACGTAAAATTTTAGTACCGTTGCAGTGAAATTGGTATTTTGAGGCCGAAAGTGTAGGAGGTCAGGTCCATATGTAGGAGGATAAGAGTGGATAAACTTCAGGATAAGGAAATCAGGCACAAGGACATAACAGTGATCTCAGAAAGGTACCAGTTAGTTGAATGTAGTCAATTACAGTCATTGGAAAAGGAATGGATAAGGTACAGGGACACAGTATTAGAAGTGGCTAAAGAATGTCTTGGAACAGTAGTGTGTAAAGGTAGGATGAAGCAAACAGCTTGGTGGAATGACACAGTCAAGGCAGCCTGTAAAAGGAAAAAGAAGGTGTATCAAAAATGGCTACATACTAGAACTCAGATAGACAGAGAAAGTTATGTTGAAGAAAGAAACAAAGCCAAACGGATAATTGCAGCGTCCAAGAAGAAATCTTGGGAAGACATTGGAAACAGGTTGGAGACTTTGGGTCAAGCTGCTGGAAAACCATTCTGGAGTGTAATTATCAGTCTTCGAAAGGGAGGTAAGAAGGAAATGACAAGTATTTTGGACAGGTCAGGAAAACTGCTGGTGAATCCTGTTGATGCCCTGGGCAGATGGAGAGAATATTTTGAAGAGTTGCTCAATGTAGGTGAAAATACGATCAGTAATGTTTCAGATTTCGATATACAATGGGATAGGAATGATGATGGAAATAGGATCACATTTGAGGAAGTGGAGAAAATGGTCAATAGATTGCAGGGCAACAAAGCGGCTGGGGTGGATGAAATTAAGTCGGAACTCAGCAAATACAGTGGAATGTCAGGTCTTAAATGGCTACACAGGATAATTGAAATGGCGTGGGAGTCGGGACAGGTTCCATCAGACTGGACGAAAGCAGTAATCACGCCAATCTTTAAACATGGAAACAGAAAAGATTGTAACAACTACAGAGGTATCTCTTTAATCAGCGTTGTGGGTAAAATCTTCTCAGGTATTGTTGAAAGGAAAGTGCAAGTATTAGTTGAGGACCAATTGGATGAAAATCAGTGTGGGTTTAGGCCCCTTAGAGGTTGTTAGGACCAGATCTTTAGTTTACGGCAAATAATGGAGAAGTGTTACGAGTGGAACAGGGAATTGTATCTATGCTTTATAGATCTAGAAAAGGCATATGACCGGGTTCCTAGGAGGAAGTTATTGTCTGTCCTACGAGATTATGGAATAGGAGGCAAACTTTTGCAAGCAGTTAAAGGTGTTTACATAGATAGTCAGGCAGCAGTTAGAGTTGATGGTAAATTGAGTTCATGCTTCAGAGTAGTTTCAGGGGTAAGACAAGGCTGCAACCTGTCTCCACTGTTGTTCATATTATTTAAGGATCATATGTTGAAAACAATAGACTGGCGGGGTGAGATTAAGATATGTGAACTCAAAATAAGCAGTCTCGCATATGCAGATGACTTAGTTGTGATGGCAGATTCGATTGAAAGTTTGCGAAGTAATATTTCAGAGCTAGATCAGAAATGTAAGGACTATGGTATGACGATTAGCATCTCCAAAACGAAAGTAATGTCAGTAGGAAAGAGATATAAACGGATGAGTGCCAAATAGGAGGAACAAAGTTAGAACAGGTGGACGGCTTCAAGTACTTAGGATGCATATTCTCACAGGATGGCAACATAGTGAAAAACTGGAAGCGAGGTGTAGCAAAGCTCTTGCAGTGAGCGCTCAGCTACGATCTACTCTCTTCTGCAAGAAGGAAGTCAGTACCAAGACTAAGTTATCTGTGCACCGTTCAATCTTTCGACCAACTTTGTTGTATGGGAGCGAAAGCTGGGTGGATTCAGTTTACCTTATCAATAAGGTTGAGGTTACGGATATGAAAGTAGCTAGCATGATAGCAGGTACTAGTAGATGGGAACAATGGCATGAGGGTGTCCACAAAGAGGAAATCAAAGAAAAACTGGGAATGAACTCTATAGATGTAGCAGTTAGGGCGAACAGGCTTAGATGGTGGCGTCATGTTGCACGCATGGGAGAAGCAAGATCACCCAAGAGACTCATGGGTTCAGCAGTAGAGGGTAGGAGGAGTCGGGGTAGACCAAGGAGAAGATACCTGGATTCGGTTAAGAATGATTTTGAAGTAATAGGCTTAACACCAGAAGAGGCACCAATGTTAGCACTGAATAGGGGATCATGGAGGAATTTTATAAGGGGGACTCCAGACTGAACGCTGAAAGGCATAATCAGTCTTAAATGATGATGATGATGATGATGATGATGACGTTGCTATGCGTAATTTATTTTCCTGTTTTTAGTAAAAAAATGGTTATAACCGACCCAAACAAATATCGAGAAATTACCGTTTATTTACAACTAAAATGGCGGTATCGGTTTTAACTGTTCGGTTTTCCCATCCCTACATTATACTGAAATGGTAAACAAATGGCGTGGATGATGCCTGTGTGACGATGCGGAGCTATTTGGGTGGTGTCTACGGATTATGTTTATGTTTCAACTTGTTTACACTAGCAGATCCATTTTCTTAGTTACGTAATTTTGGGGAATGCAGCATTGAAGCCGACAAACTGTGAACTTCGCTTACTTATTACGTATGTTGTGTTTCTCAGTTTTATGTATGGAATAATACATTATTTAATTATTATGAAAACTGTGCTGTATAACGTAGAAAAATTAGAACCAAACATTAATGGAACAGCACAGATTATTTTGCAAATATTAACTAACTACTCGGTGCTGATTACTACAATGACATTCAGACTGCTAAAATACTTAATTTCTCCTACTGCTCTATGATTATGATGTATAGGAGCAGGTAGTGGGGTGACGTACTGTGAATAATGTGTATTTTTGTGAATTAATTCTATGAGGGGCAGCTGGGCTGACGACCGCACGAAATACTTTTCTGCCATCCATCATTTGTAATGGGGCAATAAGTTTTATTTCGTGTGCATATGATGGACAAATGTCGTTTATACATCTATCACACAGGACATTTCATTAATTCATATTTTGTGCTGGCCTCGTAATGTTATTTTTGTGAATAACAGATCAGCACAAAAACGTCACTCGTGTTTTTCGTTGATCATAATAAGCGTTCATTTGGTACCATTACTAGCGGAAGTTTGACAGCGCTTCTTTTATTTTGTACGTATTACGAGCAAAATTCGAGAGAGCACACCAGTGTCGAACTCAGAGGATGTTTCGTTGCATCTTCTCTCATTCGTCTGGATATTTTGCTACGAAACGGTTTGAGAAAGAGGTGGGGTGAATTGTTAAGAGAAATAATGTTGTGCTGTTATTCTGAATTCGTAACAAATAGGCTGTTTTGGTTTCACCAAGTAAACATGGCTAATAGTGTATTATTTTTAGATTTATTCACATAATCAATAATAGCATATTACTTGAGCTAAGTGCTTATGTATCAAGAATAACACCACTTAAAAACGAGAGACAATTACGCCATATGTTAATATCCTCACTAAATACTTTTAAAGTCTACAAACGGAAAACGAACACTGTGCATTAACTTTATACACTCCTGGAAATTGAAATAAGAACACCGTGAATTCATAGTCCCAGGAAGGGGAAACTTTATTGACACATTCCTGGGGTCAGATACATCACATGATCACACTGACAGAACCACAGGCACATAGACACAGGCAACAGAGCATGCACAATGTCGGCACTAGTACAGTGTATATCCACCTTTCGCAGCAATGCAGGCTGCTATTCTCCCATGGAGACGATCGTAGAGATGCTGGATGTAGTCCTGTGGAACGGCTTGCCATGCCATTTCCACCTGGCGCCTCAGTTGGACCAGCGTTCGTGCTGGACGTGCAGACCGCGTGAGACGACGCTTCATCCAGTCCCAAACATGCTCAATGGGGGACAGATCCGGAGATCTTGCTGGCCAGGGTAGTTTACTTACACCTTCTAGAGCACGTTGGGTGGCACGGGATACATGCGGACGTGCATTGTCCTGTTGGAACAGCAAGTTCCCTTGCCGGTCTAGGAATGGTAGAACGATGGGTTCGATGACGGTTTGGATGTACCGTGCACTATTCAGTGTCCCCTCGACGATCACCAGTGGTGTACGGCCAGTGTAGGAGATCGCTCCCCACACCATGATGCCGGGTGTTGGCCCTGTGTGCCTCGGTCGTATGCAGTCCTGATTGTGGCGCTCACCTGCACGGCGCCAAACACGCATACGACCATCATTGGCACCAAGGCAGAAGCGACTCTCATCGCTGAAGACGACACGTCTCCATTCGTCCCTCCATTCACGCCTGTCGCGACACCACTGGAGGCGGGCTGCACGATGTTGGGGCGTGAGCGGAATACGGCCTAACGGTGTGCGGGACCGTAGCCCAGCTTCATGGAGACGGTTGCGAATGGTCCTCGCCGATACCCCAGGAGCAACAGTGTCCCTAATTTGCTGGGAAGTGGCGGTGCGGTCCCCTACGGCACTGCGTAGGATCCTACGGTCTTGGCGTTCATCCGTGCGTCGCTGCGGTCCGGTCCCAGGTCGACGGGCACGTGCACCTTCCGCCGACCACTGGCGACAACATCGATGTACTGTGGAGACCTCACGCCCCACGTGTTGAGCAATTCGGCGGTACGTCCACCCGGCCTCCCGCATGCCCACTATACGCCCTCGCTCAAAGTCCGTCAACTGCACATACGGTTCACGTCCACGCTGTCGCGGCATGCTACCAGTGTTAAAGACTGCGATGGAGCTCCGTATGCCACGGCAAACTGGCTGACACTGACGGCGGCGGTGCACAAATGCTGCGCAGCTAGCGCCATTCGACGGCCAACACCGCGGTTCCTGGTGTGTCCGCTGTGCCGTGCGTGTGATCATTGCTTGTACAGCCCTCTCGCAGTGTCCGGAGCAAGTATGGTGGGTCTGACACACCGGTGTCAATGTGTTCTTTTTTCCATTTCCAGGAGTGTATTAGCGTGTAGCTATAAAATTTTCCCAAGGCGTATGTATACCGTTTAGTACCTGTGTTTGCGTAGTTACGCAGTTTGTCTGTGTTGCAGTGGTACACAAGTATACGAAGCGATTCTACCTTAGCTATTGTAATGAACTCCAAGAAAACTACAGTCTAGATCGCAGTTCTCTGTCAGTTTTAGATTTCTGTAGACGTCATTAACTGTGTACAGTACGAATACAAGCTATGACAAAATTGCTAATATGTTTTACAATGTAGAACAAAACATGGAAATTTCGAATGGTAGGCAGTGTCTTGAAAGAGAGTGGAAGTAGGGGTAAAGTTGTCGATACCCTTACTGTCGATGAACACAGCAGCTCACTTCCAGGTTTGTGAATATCTCTGATTTCCTAGAGCATTCTGGAAGGTTGTGCTTCACCTCAACTGCATTGTTGTCAGGCATCGTCTGCGTCTTCGATCGTTTTCACAGGTATCGTCGAGAGTGCAGGGACTGTGTAACGGGATTTTGCCGAGGACAGACATGCATTGTCTGCAGAGCCGTACTGAGGTGCTTCTGCGTTCTCGGCAGAATCGTAAAGGTTGCAAGCCCCCTCCCCTGTTAAACACTACCTTTCTGAATATTTTTGTACACAGATTTAGGAGATTTTGTAATTTGTAAATATATATATTTAATGAAAATGAAGAGTGTAACGTCCCCTTAGAAGAATTGTATACGAGACTGAGCTTAAACTGACACACAATATTTTTTTAGCGCAACGCAATCTTTCAGAAATCCCTACAAGGGAATGGCCCTGACTAACATTAACCTATGCGTTTCACAAATCGCTTACCTCACAAAAATCTTGGTTACTCGAACTACTGCAATACAGCGAGCGCCACTACTGCCAGCTAAATAAAAGATTAAAACTACGGAAGGCACTAACTACTGATAGGTATAGTTAGCAAATGAAAGATTTTAATAGAGAACAAACAATATATTTACCTTAATAGTGTTGAAAAAGCATAATATACATAGCAGTTTATGACATCCAGTTTTACAAATTTCAAAACTCCGCCATCTCTCTCCCCACATCCACCACTGCTGGCGGCTCACCTCCAACTGCGCAACGCTACGCGCTGTTCACATCCAGCTGCCGCTGCCCAACACTACAATGGCAGACAACAATGCAAACTAGCCACAGACTGCACACAGCACAGCCAGTGATTTTCATACAGAGCGCTACGTAACGTTGCCAATAAGAAAACATAAACAGCCTACTTACATAGCCCCCATGCTCCCCACAAAAAATTTTACAAATTGTTTTGGGCAGTGGCCAATAATGATTTGATAAAATTTTTTATAATTACAATAACAAAGATATCAAATGCACACACTTATTTATACAGAAGGCACTAACTACTGATAGGTATAGTTAGCAAATGAAAGATTTTAATAGAGAACAAACAATGTATTTACCTTAATAGTGTTGAAAAAGCATAATATACATAGCAGTTTATGACATACAGTCTTACAAATTTCAAAACTCCGCCATCTCTCTGCCCACATCCACCACTGCTGGCGGCTCACCTCCAACTGCGCAACGCTACGCGCTGTTCACATCCAGCTGCCGCTGCCCAACACTACAATGGCAGACAACAATGCAAACTAGCCACAGACTGCACACAGCACAGCCAGTGATTTTCATACCGAGCGCTACGTAACGTTGCCAATAAGTAAACATAAACAGCCTACTTACAAGAGTTATGGAGAAACATTACTTAAATGAACTGAACGGATGAAACGATACGAACAGTCGTTCCGTAGGCGAAACTACAACGAAGGAGTACCGCTGAAGAGGCCAGACTAACACATGGTTCCTGTTGGGGGAGGGGGGAGGGGGGGGGGGTGGCTGCAGCCCTTTTAAGTAATTGTGCGGCCAACAGTCTGCAAGATTGATTGATCTGGCCTTCTAACATTGGTCAACATGACCTTGCTGTGCCGTTACAGCGAACAGCTGGAGGCCAGGGGAAACTACGGTCACGACTTTCGAGCGCATACTGCTGCAGTATAAGCTTAAATGATGACGTCATCCTCTCGGGTAAAAGTTCGAGAGGTGAAGTAGCCCACCATTCGGATCTCTGGACGGGGCTCCTCAGAAGGATACCGTCGTCAGAAGAAACAAATCTGGTATTCTAAAGGCCGAAGAATGGAATGTTCGATCTCTTAATTGGGTAGCTGGGTTAGAGATCCGAGAAAGAGAAATAGATAGGTTAAAGTTAGATAAAGAGGGAATTAGTAAAGTGCAGTCGTACGAAGAATATGTGTACTGATCAAGTCAGTATAATGTCATCTACACAAAGTCAGAGAGGGCTAATGTGCGATTAAGTCTACTAATGAATAAGAAAATAGAAATGCAGGTAAGCTACTATGAACACCATAACGAATGTATTATCGGAGCTACGACGGACACAAACCCAAGTCAACAGATACCACAGTAGTACAAATTTATATACCAACTACCTCCGCAAATGATAAAGGAACTGAATAAATGTATGATAAAATCAAGAAAATTAGATAGTTAAGTGAGACGAAAGTTTGACTGTCATCGGTGACTGGAATTCGGTAACAGCAAGAGAACATAGACGGGGCGAAAGAAATGAAAGGGGAGGCAGCCTGGCAGACTGCCGCACCGAGGATAGTTTAATCACCGATAATACCTAGTTTAAGAGTCATGTCAGAAGGCTATATTCATGATAGTGACCTAGTGACATTCTAAGACATTTCCAGGACAGATGAAGATTTTATTGAACTGCAAACTAAAACTAAACAAATTTCAAAATGGTAGGAAGTTAAGGAAATGGTACCTGGATAAACTGAAGGAACCAAAAATTATTTAGTCTCAGAGGGAGCATTTGGCAACGTGGCTGAAACAGGGGAAAGAATACCATACTAGCCGGATGACTAGCTTTATGTTATAGTGAAGGCAACAGAGATCGCGTACGCAAAAAGACAAGACCCAGTAAAAATTATTGGATAGCTAAGGAGATATTTAATTTAATCGACCAAAGAAGAAAATATAAAAAAACGTGGTAAATGAAACAGGCGAAAGGGAATACAGATGTCTGAAAAATAACGTTGGCACAAAGTGCAAAAAGATTAAGTAGGAAGCGGTAGCAGACATAAGCAAGATTGTAGAAGGATGCATAACTAGAGGAAAGATAGATGCTGCCTATAGGATTGTTACAGAGAATTTTGGAGGAAGGAAAAGCAACTGTATGAATATCGAGAGCTCATACAGCTAGCCAGTACTATGCAAATAAGGAAAAAGTGGAAAGATATATATGACCTCTACAAGGGAAATGAAGATAGTGTTATAGAAACGGAAGAGGAAGTAGGTGAAGACGAATGGAAAATAAGGTAATTAGAGAAGAATTTCACAGAGCACTGAAAGGCCCAAATTGAAATAAGACCACTGGAGTAGACAGCACTACTTTAGAATTATTGAAACTCTTGGGAGAACTAGCCACGACAAGATTATTCTGTCTGGTGGGCAAGATATGTCACACAGGCAAAATTACCTCAGTCTTCAGGAAGAATATAATAATACAAATTCCAAAGATGGCAAGACCAAACCATATGTCATGGCTGCAAAATACTGACTAATTATTTACAGAAAAATGGAAAAACTGGCCTAGGTCGCCCTTGAGAAAGAATTGTTTGGGTCCCTGAGAAATGTAGAACACGAATATCAAACCCACGACTTATTTTAGAAGAAAGGTTAAAGAAAGACAAAACTACGTTTTTGCCTTGTGTAGATTTGGAGGAAGCTTATGACAGTGTTGACTGGACTATGCTCTTTGAAATTTTAAAGGTAGCAGGGATAAAATACAGGGACCGAAACGTTATTTACAATTTACGCAGAAAATAAATTGCAGTTTTGAGACTCGAAGGAACTGAAACGAAGGCAGTACTTGGGAAGGGAGTGAGACATGAGTGTTGTCTGTTCCAGATGTTTTTCAATATGTACATTGAGCAGGCAGTAAAGGACACCAAGAAGAAATTTTTAAGGGGAATTGAAGTTTAGGAAGAAAACATAAGAACTCCGGTATTTAAGGTTGAGTAAGAAGTACACTGCCTGCCGCTATGGCCGAGCGGTTGTAGGCGCTTCAGTCTGGAACCGCGCGACCGCTAGGGTCGCAGTTTCGAATTCTGCCTTAGGTATGGATGTGTGTGATGTCCTTAGGTTAGTTAGTTCTAAGTTCTAGGGCACTGATTATCTCAGAAGTTAAGTCCGATAGTGCTCAGAGCCATTTGAACCAAGAAGTACACTGTTTTTGTTCTCTTGATTTTTGTTTATTTCGAACTAGTTTTCGGCTTATTGGGCCATCTTCAGGAAGCAACTGACCAGTGGCTGCAAGGGACACTAGTTCTCAGGTAAGCAAACATTATAAGCAAAAATACAGTACACTTCCATAGAGTGTTGTGCATCAAACTTCTTTCTCAACGTTGAAATTACGCAGCCGACAATTTTAAGCACAATAAATAATTAAACTACAGAATACTACAAGTTTGAAGTTTCTGATGTCTTGACATTGGCTGAGAAACTGCTAAACTGAGCACTCATTTATGTTATGCAACGAACTTTTTTTAACACTGTAAATCAGACTTTAAGCAATGGACAGTATTATACGGAATAATCAAAACACACAGTCTTGTTTTACAAGTTATATCGCTGTGCTGTCATGGTTTATGAGGTTGTGTCATTGGTTAAGATCTGTCTAACTGAGCCCTAGTAACTTACGTTGTGCAACAAAATTACATTTTATGCAATGGACAATATTAAACCCAGTACATGGTTAAAGTACGCACTATTAGAGTATTATAATATATATTGTTAAAGTCTGTGGGGAAAGCAAGATAAGGAATAAGACATTGTATTGTGTTTTAATTTTGTGTAGCAGTATGTGCCATGGTGGCGATCTGTGAGTGTGTGACTGGTTGATTGCGTCATGTGAAGCTTAAACGGAGGGGGGGGGGGGGTACTTGGGTAAGCAGTCATGATTTCATGTATTAAAATAAAAAAGTAAATTTGCACAGCAAATTTCTTCATTTTACGATCATGAACATTCGTTACTCATAGCTCCCTACTGCAGGAAGCAGATCACAGGGTGGGTGAAGGGGTACGGTAAGAATAATTTGCCATTTGTCATTCTGACGCAACCCTTTCTTTAGATTTCCGACTGATGTAATTTTTATGCAAAGTCAGGTGGGGTGCAGCCATAATTGGCGTCCAGTGGCATGATGCATTTTTGTGATAAGGTGCGAAGAGAACAACGTACAGTGTTTATCACCTGACAACAGCGCACGACAATATCGAATACGAACTGTCGCTATCCATATGTGCAAGGCGTTCATGGTCACTAGAATTAAATCAAGAAAGAGGAGAAGCAGGTTCTCTACCTCGTGTCACATCACACTGGCGATTCTATGCAGCAAAAACCAAACAACGACATGAGCAGAAAATCGTGTGTCACACGGAACTGGGCACAGACCGTAGTAATTTCCCAATGTAACATTGCTGCTGAGAGCGAGGAATGTTTTAAATTCAAGTGTTTCTCTGCTATAATGCTGTATCAAGTGAGTTATTTTCTTTACCAAATGGAAATTACTAATAACAATGGCGATGCATTATATGAAGTGTAGAAAACAGGAAGTGGAGAATCAAAAGTTTCGGACTGTACACAGTACAGTAAAACTAAATCTAGTTTCGGAGTGAATAGCACGTTAGAGACATCAGATCAAAATGCGTTCACATCGAAGACGCACATTAGTAGAACGGGAGAGACACTGGAAGTAAATAAGTCAGGAGATTTGCTCAGTCAAAAATGGAAAATCTAGGATGGATTGTTACAATATTATGAAAAGTATAGTTGCTACTCACTGTATAGCAGAGATACTGAGTCTGTCAAAAGCTTAAGTTTTCGGCCAATAAGGTCTTCGTGGAAAATAGACAATACACACACACACACACACACACACACACACACACACACACACACAAACACATACTCACGCAAACGGAACTCACACACAAAGGACCACATTCTCTGGCTGCTGACCGGAGTCTGTGGTCATACATCTGTGAGTTGCGTTTTCGTGTGTGCGAAAGCTCACTTTCTGACGTTCTTTTTGCTGTATCTTCGCCTCAGCATCTCCTCTATATGGTGAGTAGCAAGTATCAAGAGGTTAGCTTAGTATGATACAACAGATCTTACAGAAGTAACAAAGCGTTCGGAAGAAAAGGGAGAGAAAGATTTGGAAAAATTGAAGGAAGATCGAAAAGGTTTCAGAATGTCCAGGAAAATAGTGGGAAAATGTAAGCAATTGAAGGATGCTCAGCTAAATTCCACTGAACAACTGAAGAAAGGTGCAGTGTGTATTAGGGGAAGTTTAGAACGTCACAAGACCACTATTCATAATGTGCAATAATATTTGTAAATTTCAAGTGCAAGAAAAGTTTCAAAGTATTCCGAATTATTCGACGATTTAGACAGAACCAAAAAGGAATTTGAAAGGAGCTTAGACAAGGCGGAAAGCATTAGCGGAAGAGAGCTCGTGAATTTAGTCTCTAAATTGCAAGAGATTATCACAAAACAAGGCAAACTGACGCCGTAAATAACGCGGATTTATTGAGTTGGTGAAGAATGGAATCGGCTGCACTGTTCTAAGCGAGTTTGTGGCGCCTGACAAAGAATAAGTCAGAGAGATAAGAAATTGGGGATCGCAAAGCATGCTGAAGTTTACCAAGCACATATACGCACAGTGATGATCTTGTGAGGAGGGGCATAAGGTAACAAGTTTTCTACGGTGCATGTACTTCAACCATTTCAAGCCTGAGGGGTACTTCACTCGGCAGCATTTGTACGAAGTTTCAGAGGCGTATTGTCGAGAGCGTGGAGGAAGTGGTAGCCCCTTGTTTGCGCCTCCGGAGTATTATTCTGTATTTCCCTTTTTTATTCGCTCCCTCCCTTCCTTGGGCGCCAGCTTTCGAAGATTACTGTCGTTCAGAGCAGCTTTTCTTGCACGACAGTGAGGAGATGAAGGCTGGCCGACGACGACGCAGCTGTGACGTACTGTGTGTCTTTCCCATACGCCCAGTCACGTCTTACACAGTTGGTATATAGCACAAAAGTGGTTAAAGGGACATTTACTAGGCAGTAGTATTGCAGGTTATAGTTCTATTGAGTCTTACTGATGTACCAATAAAGCAACAACCTACTAAGCAACGGAGAAGCCATTTCCCAAATGTGGTGAAAACGTTGAAAAATTGGCTGACTATTTTGTCAGTTAACCAAACAATGTGCTACGTTCCTGTATGTTTTTCTGTGACTCATCAGTGTTTAAAGTTCTTTTGCCGCGCCCATCATCATACAAATATTCTTTTCACCCAGTAAAGTTCAGCACACCTGTCAGAGTATTCTTCATCCGTGACTGTAACTTAGAATAATACTTATCTTCTCCCTTTTTGGCATTGCAGTTGATTTCACATACATTGCTAGAAACACATACCATGGAAATTATTTGTTAAGGTTATCAGAAGAGTTCCGCAATAATTGGTGAGGTGTGCAACTAGGGACGCAACATGACAAGGAAACATAATATATGCATTTGAAACATTGTAAATACGCCATAAAAGGAAAATAGTCAGGAGAAGCTGATGAATCGCCAACAGAGTTTCTAGAACTTGTGAGAAACTGATATTTAACAAACTATGTGGAGAGGAAGACTTTGTCATGGGAATTATACAGCGTGTGTGCAGTGGCGTACGGGGGAAACTGGTCGGTACCATAACAGTTACGGCTGAACAAACTAAACGAGTTACAGGTAAACTGGAAAATGAGAATGCATAGAGACGCGCAGTATCGATGTCAGCGCAATAACGAAGCTATTATTTAGTTCAACATCATTGTCGCTGTGCGGTATAGTGTTATGACAGAATGAAATTTAGATGGCTCTGAGCACTAAGGGACTCAACATCTTAGGTCATAAGTCCCCTAGAACTTAGAACTACTTAAACCTAACTAACCTAAGGACATCACACACACTCATGCCCGAGGCAGGATTCGATCCTGCGACCGTAGCAGCCTTGCGGTTCCGGACTGCAGCGCCAGAACCGCACGGCCACCGCCGCCGGCCTGAAGTTTAGAACTTCTGATCCTTTATCCTTTTCAAATTTTCACAAATTTCAAAAATTAAATTCCTAAATATTTGCCTGTAATCTAATTGATAACAACACTATGGTCCAATGACATGATTATTAAGAATAGCAGGCACCTACTCTGCTCTTTAAATGGTTTTTATTTCATAAATTATTCACGATGAGCCCATTTCGGCGTATAGCCATCCTCAGGTCTATGTAATATCGGTGCTGGCATGTCCTGTGTGTTTTTTGTTTGTTTTAGAATTATTAGTTTCTCCTTAAATGTACACTGGAGATGCGTATCTGATTGTAGTCGCTTTTATGTACGCTATTTTTCTTGATAATTTGGATACAGAACTGTGCTCATCGTGAATAATTTATAAAAATGATTTAAAGAGGAGTGTAGCTGGCTGATATTCGTAATAATCATGTCACTAGAAGACATCTTTTACACTGCGGGTCCCAAAGAACAGGAAAGCAACACTACCAATTAAATGTTCGTTTAAAATAATTTTTTAAAGAACAACTCTCCATTTTCAAGATTCGGTTTTGAGCATTGATTAGTCCCATATGTCAAACACATTAATGATATACACAAAGAAAATAACCATTAAATTTCAAAATTATCTTCTTCATTCAGAACTGAAAAGTAATTATGTTACTCCAGCCACTTATTAGTCATGCCCCTCTTATTTTTATATCACATTAGCATACGTAGTCTTTTTGTTGACACACATAACACGACAGACATAGAAAAATATTTTCTGTTCATTATCACAGCACGAATCTTAGCCTTACACGCTACACAAAATTTTCAATCACTCTTAAAGTGTCTCCTTCTCAATATGAAACTTCTTAAACAAGTCTTAAACAACAATTTTTCAACTAGTAGCAAATTTTATTATTTTTTTCTATTTTTTCCGCCTTGACCCCCTTCTTGCTATACCTCACTTACGCTCTTGTTTCTTCTAGTGTTGGATATTTTTACGGTTTGCAAACCCAAACCACTCATACATGTTCCCAGTGATGCAATATATTTTCGTCTAACGATGAAATTATTGTGTGCAGCGGGACTGAAAGACGAATCATAATGCCTCTTCTGTACGCTTCTTGGGCTGCTTTGTTGGCCGCATCACCTCCCAGTACGCCTCTTCGACCACACTTAACAATAGATTACAAACCCAAGACACCTGCATGAGCTTAGAAACTGCCCAGATCTTAGAGAGGATGAAGTTTGCTGTCACAAGAGAGACAGCTCTGTTTCTGGAGCACTTTTGCCTGTAGGCAAAGACCCACTCCATTCAATAGAAATGCCGGGACAGCCTAACAAGTAGTTGCAGCGTGTCACTTGTCATGTGATCGACACACGGTCTAACATTCTGCGAGGTGTCTGTTTGTTCTATATCGTGTCTCCCTAACACTTTCGCGCAACGACGCTCTGAGCGTGTTTTTTAGGGAATTGACTAGTTTGAACCTGGGACCTGTTGCTGGTAAGGAGACGTCAGACCACACATGACATGTAGAATTCAGAAGAGTTCAGTGAGACTAGCGATGATATAACCAAATACTTAATGTTTTCAGCGTCAGCTTCACTGCACTCCCTGTAAAAGAATCTTAATACTAACTAAATTTAGTGGAAGGGGTTTAAGGCTTTCCTATATTTAGTTAGCTGGTAAAATAACGTCGAAAAAGCAGTTAAGTTTACCATTGGAAATTATATTCTACTCACAACACATCGTTTATAAATTGCACTATTGATAAAAGGAAATGTTTTAATACAGGATGGTAAAAACCAACTGCGTTCAATAAAAATGTGAACGAATATTCCCTGAATGGGTTTCCAAGTTCTACAATGGATCGAAGGATGACCTATGCCATATCACATCTATAATCTAGGTTTAAATTAAGTTTCACAAAAGAGAAAACTATCAAAATGGTCTACAGTGATCCTCAATTATCTTTAATTACTTATCTAACTTGTCGTAAATTACAGTGGCTGATGTGGCTTCTCAATAACTATATAACAGAAAAATCATCGCGTTTCAGATTTTTACTTCAAGTGGCAAATGTGAACACCATGAGCTTTAATTGACGATCAACACTAGTATTACGCGAAAAGGGGATGTAACACATGAGACTTCTGCAGTTCTGAATGAAGCCTTATGCGCTCAAAAATGCGGCATCGCTTGCGTTCATTACCTTGTCGGTGTTCGTCAGGGGGCGGCAGCCGGCGCAGCTCCGTCCAGCTCGCCCTCTCGGAAGCAACTCCCTCCTAACTTCTCCTTACTACTATTTACCGAAGTTGGTTTAAAAAAACTATCTGGCTGTGTTTTCATCTGACCAATCAGGGTCTCAATGTTAACCTTAAGCTCCGCCTACAAAAATTCTGTCTATCCAATGAGAAACGTTATACTTTTCGTGGTGGGGCAATGTTTTTTAAAGTTTGAAACGTAACATAGACGCGAAAAGGTCTCACGCTAAAATTTGCAGCTGGTGTGGTCCTTTTAGCGTTATCGTAAGATCTATACTGTTCTTCTGAAGGGCTCTTATCTTTTAACATGGGCTAGGGGGTGGTCCTAACGTAACAGAGACGCGAGAAAGTCTCACGCTAAAACTTGCGGGTGGTGTGGTCCAAGCAGTTAGCTGGCGACGTGGGTGTCCGTCCGTCCCTTATCGTAGGGTCTTCCAGCTTAACACGGTTCTGCTCTCGGCTTCTGTTCTCGTTTCTCCCCTCGGAACTGCGTCTGTCTCATGGTGGGAAGGTATGACATGCATTTAGGCATTCTCGTGTTAGTCTGTGGTATTCCATTTGCTCACTCGTTACTCGTATTACTTTGGTTAATTTAATGTCACGATTTATTCGGAGCTATGTGACATACTACTGGATTTGCTTATCATTTCAGGGTTTTCATGGAAGGTGTTGGATTTGCCTGACACCTTACAACGGACCCGAACATTATCCGCCAGTCGCAAGCACGGGGTGGCTAGGAGGCAGACCAGAGGACTCTGCTGCCCACATGAGAAGCGGAAATCTTGGGGCTTCAAGACGACAGGAAGCAGATTCAGCTGCCGCCCCGGGACAGCTGATGCGGCATTGAGTAGTTGAACAATAGCTGACAAACGCGGCTTCTATTACAGACGTTGAGTACAGCTCTTCGGTCAAGCCCTTTTGGTGATGGCAGTCCCTGAAGTGGGAACTCGTCAACAAAGAAAAGCTGGTGGCATCTTCGACGGCCGGCCGGGGTGGCCGAGCGGTTCTAGGCGCTACAGTCTGGAACCGCGCGGCCGCTACGGTCGCAGGTTCGAATCCTGCCTCGGGCATGGGTGTGTGTGTGTCCTTAGGTTAGTTAGGTTTAAGTAGTTCTAAGTTCTAGGGGACTGATGACCTCAGAAGTTAAGTTGCATAGTGCTCAGAGCCATTTGAACCATCTCCGACGACGACTTATTAAGGAAATATCGTGTCAGAGCATGAATCGTGCGGAAGTAGCATTCAGCGAGCTGATACTTGTTTACAAAACCAAGCCGCAGATGCTTAAACCACCAGACACGCCAAAACTGAGCACTGCCGCCATATTAGACCTGCACTTTGTCTTTTAGCGTCAACGCTATGTAAATTTCTTGGTTTCGGCTTACTACTCGTGTCAGCCCTTGGGAAAAAGTATATCTGCAAGAATGAACTTTTTCATTTTGCGACGAAATGTGAGAGCGAGAAAGTATCACGCTGAACCCTTAAGATCGGGGTCGGACGACTCAACTGGTAATAGTGTTTCTCGTGAAAGAACTAACCCTAGTTTCGAGTCAATGCCTCGCCTTAGATTGACTGGAAGTTTGATTACAGGGAACACATTAGTGCAGACTGAAGGATACATTCTTAGAACGGAACGAACGCTTACGCACTGTTAACTCACTGTTCCATAACATGTTCAAATATTTATTTTTAGGACATACAGCTATGAACTAAATGGTAGGCACTTGAGTTAAAACAAACTATGGATGTGTCGCTGTAGTTTATAAATCACAAAGCACAAAAATTAGCACATGTCCTTCTACAAAACGTGTGATTATTTACAAGGTGTTCACGAAATGTCGCGACAAACATCTAGGAGAGTTGGAGCACATCCCCTTTTCTTCTTCTTCTTTTTTTTTGGGGGGGGGGGGTGGAGAGTTATCAGTTTTCTGATTGGTTTGATTCGGCCAGCCACGAATTCCTCTCCTGTGCTGACCTTTTCATATCAGAGTAGCGATTACAACCTGTATCCTCAATTATTTGCTAGATGCATTCCACCTTATGTCTTCCTCTACAATTTCTACTCTCTGGAACTCTCCATAGAACCATGAAAGTTATTCGCTCACGTCTGAACAGATGTCCTCTCATTGTGTCCGTTCTTCCTGAGAGCATTTTTCATGTATTTCTTTCCTCTCCGATTCTGCGGAGAACCTTCTCAGTCCGTACCTTATCGGTTCATCTAATTTTGAACATATTTCTACAGCACCACATCCCAAACGCTTCGGTTCTCTTCTGTTCTGGTTTTCCTATAGTCGACGTTTCACTACCATACAACGCTGTACCCCAAACGTACATTCTCAGAAATCTTTCACTTTTAATTTTAACCTCATTCTCGAACCTTTCTTTTGTTTCCGAATTGCTTCTTTAATGAGTAGACTGAACAATTAGACTGAACAGTAGGGCGAAATGGTACATCCTTATTTTACACCCCTTTCAGTCCGAGCGATTAGTTCGTGGCCATTTTGGTTCTTATACATATTGTGTACTATGCGTCTTTCCCTTTTAAAAAATGGTTCAAATGGCTCTGACCACTATGGGACTTAACTTCGGAGGTCATCAGTCCCATAGAACTTAGAACTACTTAAACCTAACCTACCTAAGGACATCACACACTTCCATGTCCGAGGCAGGATTCAAACCTGCGACCGTAGCGGTCGCCCAGTTCCAGACTGAAGCGTCTAGAACTGCTCGGCCACATCGGCCGGCCTTTCCCTTTAGTTTACACCTGTGTTTCTCAGAATTCTGAACATTTTGCGGCATTTAACATAGTTGAACGCTTGTTCCAGGTCGGTTTTTCTTTAGTCTTGCTTCCATTATAGACTGCAATAGAATTTTGGAACACGTATTGTGTTCGAGTATAATGACTTTTCTGGAGACTAGAAATCTACTCTGTAGGAATCAGCATGGGTTTCGAAAAAGACGGTCATGTGAAACCCAGCTCGCGCTATTCGTCCACGAGACTCAGAGGGCCATAGACACGGGTTCACAGGTAGATGCCGTGTTTCTTGACTTCCGCAAGGCGTTCGATACAGTTCCCCACAGTCGTTTATTGAACAAAGTAAGAGCATATGGACTATCAGACCAATTGTGTGATTGGATTGAGGAGTTCCTAGATAACAGGACGCAGCATGTTATTCTCAATGGAGAGAAGTCTTCCGAAGTAAGAGTAATTTCAGGTGTGCCGCAGGGGAGTGTCATAGGACCGTTGCTGTTCACAATATACATAAATGACCTGGTGGATGACATCGGAAGTTCACTGAGGCTTTTTGCAGATGATGCTGTGGTGTATCGAGAGGTTGTAACAATGGAAAATTGTACTGAAATGCAGGAGGATCTGCAGCGAATTGACGCATGGTGCAGGGAATGGCAACTGAATCTCAATGTAGACAAGTGTAATGTGCTGCGGATACACAGAAAGGTAGATCCTTTATCATTTAGCTACAAAATAGCAGGTCAGCAACTGGAAGCAGTTAATTCCATAAATTATCTGGGAGTAGGCATTAGGAGTGATTTAAAATGGAATGATCATATAATGTTGATTGTCGGTAAAGCAGATGCCAGACTGAGATTCATTGGAAGAATCCTAAGGAAATGCAATCCGAAAACAAAGGAAGTAGGTTACAGTACGCTTGTTCGCCCACTGCTTGAATACTGCTCAGCAGTGTGGGATCCGTTCCAGATAGGGTTGATACAAGACATAGAGAAGATCCAACGGAGAGCAGCGCGCTTCGTTACAGGATCATTTAGTAATCGCGAAAGCGTTACGGAGATGATAGATAAACTCCAGTGGAAGACTCTGCAGGAGAGACGCTCAGTAGCTCGGTACGGGCTTTTGTCAAAGTTTCGAGAACATACCTTCACCGAAGAGTCAAGCAGTATATTGCTCCCTCCTACGTATATCTCGCGAAGAGACCATGAGGATAAAATCAGAGAGATTAGAGCCCACACAGAGGCATACCGACAATCCTTCTTTCCACGAACAATACGAGACTGGAATAGAAGGGAGAACCGATAGAGGTACTGAAGGTACCCTCCGCCACACACCGTCAGGTGGCTTGCGGAGTATGGATGTAGATGTAGATGTAGATGTAGAACGTGGTGATCTTCAGAGAACTGTTTCATTCTACTTGTTTCTTTAAATCGTCCATGTTTCTGGATTCAATACACTCGTCCGTTTCTTGACTGGAGATGAACTTTTCATGGCGTGATTACCGAACTATCAGATTACGGTTGACCATAACAATTACATTTTCGTCTCTCTAAGCATACTGAGTAATTTCGTTTATCGTAATACAAATTGTTTCAAACTCTTTTTCATCTGTGCAGCTGGTAGGCATGAATATTTGTGGAAGCTTGACACGATGTCATGTGAAGTAAACTGAAACATTGGTCTAACTTTTTCTATTACATTTTTGTGAAGCTTTTGTCTTTACAAGGATAACCGGTTTCTTTCATGATCTTCACGTCTTCATGTCTGTTAAAACAAGAAAAAGAATCACCGAGTTTGAACTTCCATAACTAACACGAGTATAAAACATATGTAATAAATGCAAGAGCGTATACGATAGCCATTGTAGCTGCAGAGAAATCCGTCAGTTTTATGTACTGTATGCTGCTTCCATAAATCACCCATATACGTAATTAGAACGCCAGGAGTTATAAAGGAGCTTGCGCAAGCATTTTTATATTAAGGTCATAATGTCGTTGTGTTGAAACAAAGCAGCTATTGCTCATTAGTATACGTTCAGTATATGGAGCTAAAGCTAGAGTCTCCTAAGTAAATGTTTCACCTTCAGTGGCAGTATCCACAAAAAGCTGTAAGCTTACACTGATGGTCCAAAACATCATCACCAAGTGCTTAAATAGCATGTCGGTTCACCTTTGAAACGTAATACAGCAAAGATTACGAGTGCCATGAATTAGACAAGAGCTTGTTACTTTTTCGGAGCTAAGTGGCATCAGACGTCTACTCACAGTTCACGCAATTCCAGCAAATTACGAGACGATGGCTTATGGACGCTGAACTGGCGCCCGATAACGTCTCACAGGCGTTCCATGGAGTTCGAATCAGGCGAATTTCGCGTCCAAGACAACAACGCTAGTTCTCTATGATACTGCTCAAACCAAAGTTAACACTTTTCCACGATTCTGGTCCTGCGGTACTGATAGTTATCCCACTGGAATGTACCGTCGTCTTCGGGGAAAACGTCAAGCATGAAAGGATGCAGATGGTCCACAGTAATCTTGCGTAGACGGCAGCTGTCATGTTTCCTTCAGATAGTATCACAGACCCCATGGAAGTCCAGGTTAACGTCCCCTCGGCTCATTAAAGCCCCCACTAGTCCGTCTCCGTGGCCCAGTGCATGTTTTGAACAGCTGTGTTCATTGGATGACGGCGTACTCCGACACGACCAACCTTGAACTGCTGTAACAAGAAAGTGATTCATCCTAGCAGGCGACACGTTTACACTGATTCACGCCCAAGTCGCGATGATCTCATGCCTACCACAATCGTAGTTGACGGTGTAGTTGGATCAGCATAGGATCACTTAGGTGTCGTCTGCTTCAGAGCTCGATGTTCAACAACGGTGTTTTCCGAAGTGTACTCTGTTGTCAGATTTGCTTTACAGAGCGAAGAATCCTCTGACGTCTACGTTCTGGGATGAGGAGTGGACCTCTAACACCTTGTCATTTAACTGTGGTTTCATTTCCTTACGTGCCCTCTATAACAGTACGTGAACAGCGGACCAGCCTACCAGCGGTTTATTGAGTTCATAGCTACTTCCAATATACACTCCTGGAAATTGAAATAAGAACACCGTGAATTCATTGTCCCAGGAAGGGGAAACTTTATTGACACATTCCTGGGGTCAGATACATCACATGATCACACTGACAGAACCACAGGCACATAGACACAGGCAACAGAGCATGCACAATGTCGGCACTAGTACAGTGTATATCCACCTTTCGCAGCAATGCAGGCTGCTATTCTCCCATGGAGACGATCGTAGAGATGCTGGATGTAGTCCTGTGGAACGGCTTGCCATGCCATTTCCACCTGGCGCCTCAGTTGGACCAGCGTTCGTGCTGGACGTGCAGACCGCGTGAGACGACGCTTCATCCAGTCCCAAACATGCTCAATGGGGGACAGATCCGGAGATCTTGCTGGCCAGGGTAGTTGACTTACACCTTCTAGAGCACGTTGGGTGGCACGGGATACATGCGGACGTGCATTGTCCTGTTGGAACAGCAAGTTCCCTTGCCGGTCTAGGAATGGTAGAACGATGGGTTCGATGACGGTTTGGATGTACCGTGCACTATTCAGTGTCCCCTCGACGATCACCAGTGGTGTACGGCCAGTGTAGGAGATCGCTCCCCACACCATGATGCCGGGTGTTGGCCCTGTGTGCCTCGGTCGTATGCAGTCCTGATTGTGGCGCTCACCTGCACGGCGCCAAACACGCATACGACCATCATTGGCACCAAGGCAGAAGCGACTCTCATCGCTGAAGACGACACGTCTCCATTCGTCCCTCCATTCACGCCTGTCGCGACACCACTGGAGGCGGGCTGCACGATGTTGGGGCGTGAGCGGAAGACGGCCTAACGGTGTGCGGGACCGTAGCCCAGCTTCATGGAGACGGTTGCGAATGGTCCTCGCCGATACCCCAGGAGCAACAGTGTCCCTAATTTGCTGGGAAGTGGCGGTGCGGTCCCCTACGGCACTGCGTAGGATCCTACGGTCGTGGCGTGCATCCGTGCGTCGCTGCGGTCCGGTCCCAGGTCGACGGGCACGTGCACCTTCCGCCGACCACTGGCGACAACATCGATGTACTGTGGAGACCTCACGCCCCACGTGTTGAGCAATTCGGCGGTACGTCCACCCGGCCTCCCGCATGCCCACTATACGCCCTCGCTCAAAGTCCGTCAACTGCACATACGGTTCACGTCCACGCTGTCGCGGCATGCTACCAGTGTTAAAGACTGCGATGGAGCTCCGTATGCCACGGCAAACTGGCTGACACTGACGGCGGCGGTGCACAAATGCTGCGCAGCTAGCGCCATTCGACGGCCAACACCGCGGTTCCTGGTGTGTCCGCTGTGCCGTGCGTGTGATCATTGCTTGTACAGCCCTCTCGCAGTGTCCGGAGCAAGTATGGTGGGTCTGACACACCGGTGTCAATGTGTTCTTTTTTCCATTTCCAGAAGTGTATATGAATTCTCTAGGCTTCGTAGCTAATCAATGCTGTGGTTACAGAATTCTCGTGGTTTGTTTTTTGCACACGGCCCTTCACATCGATTCAGTCCTCACTCCAGCTACTAACGGTCTGCACGCTTGTCTACTCTGTTCAAGGAACTTCGTAACTACAGAAACCCACTTCCACTGGACTCTGTTTATTGTAGTCAAGCCTTCGTCTCTTCCAGTTTTTACCCCTTACACTACCCTCATTTACGAAAATGACTACTGCTTGTCATCTCACTGTCGTTCTATCAACAGACTCCTTGTTTTAGACGAGTTGCGCCATATACTACCTTTCTCTCCAATTCATTCCGTCGCCTCTTCAGTAGTTATCCGATGTGCTCACTTAATATTCATAGTTCTCCCGTAGCACCACATTTCAAGACCCTCTATTCCCTTCAACGTTTTACTTCCATTTAAGGATAAAACCAGAAAAATACTTTCAGAAAAGAATTCCTAACATTTAAAATTGTATTTAACGTTAAAAAAATTTATCTTTTTCAGGAATTCTATTCTTGCTGCATTATATATTTTCTGTTCTCCGGCAATTGTCAGTTCACCTGCTATCCACATAGTAAAACTCATCTATTAGTCTTAGTGTCTCATTTCCAAACCTGATTCCCACATCATCCTATGATTTAAATCCACGACACTCGATTCCTCTTGTTTTACGGTTGTTGATGTTAATAACTAGTTTCCAAGACACTATCCACTATATTCATCCGTCCTTTCAAGTCCTTTTCCATCTCCGGAAGAATTATAACCTTAAAGTTTTTGTTTCTTTTCCCTCGGCTTCAGTTCGTTTTCCAGAAGTTTTCGTGGTTTCGTTTATGGTTTGCTCTATGTACAGGCTGCATGACATTAGGAATAGGCTATAACACTCTCACTTTGTTCTCAGATACTGCCTACCTTTCATGTTCATCGACTCTTATGATTGCAGTCTGGTTTCTGTACAAATTGTAGATAACATTTCGCTTCCTGGGTTTCATATCTCTTTCCTTCCGAATATCTAACAGGTATTCCAGTTAGCACTGTCCAACCCTCTCTGTAGATGTACGAATGCTGTAACTGTACGAGGTTTCTCCTTAAATTTGTGGCAGGTCAGTAACGCTGTCTCTCTTCGTACATTTCTCCGGAACCCAAACTGACCTTATCTGAGATTGAATTCTTTCAGTTATAAGGTGTCAGGCAAATCTAACACCTTCCATGAAAACCCTGACATGATAAGCAAATCCAGTAGTACGTCACATAGCTCCGAATAAATCGTGACATTAAATTAACCAAAGTAATACGAGTAACGAGTGAGCAAATGGAATACCACAGACTAACACAAGAATGCCTAAATGCATGTCATACCTTCCCACCATGAGACAGACGCAGTTCCGAGGTGAGAAACGAGAACAGAAGCCGAGAGCAGAACCGTGTTAAGCTGGAAGGCCCTACGATAACAGACGGACTGACACCCAGGTCGCCAGCTAACTGCTAGGACCACACCACCCGCAAGTTTTAGTGTGAGACTTTTTCGCGTCTCTGTTACGTTAGGACCACCCCCCAGCCCATGTTAAAAGCTAGAGTCCTCCAGAAGAATAGTATAGATCTTACGATAACACAAAAAGGGCTACACCACCCGCAAGTTTTAGTGTGAGACTTTTTCGCGTCTCTGTTACGTTACGACCACCCCCCAGCCCATGTTAAAAGATAGAGCCCTCCAGAAGAACAGTATAGATCTTACGATAACACTAAAAGGACCACACCAGCTGCAAATTTTAGCGTGAGACTTTTTCGCGTCTCTGTTACGTTGCAAACTTTAAAAACATTGCCCCACCACGAAAAGTATAAGGTTTCTCATTGGTTCAAATGGTTCAAATGGCTCTGAGCACTATGCAACTTAACTTCTGTGGTCATCAGTCACCTAGAACTTAGAACTAATTAAACCTAACTAACCTAAGGACAGCACACACATCCATGCCCGAGGCAGGATTCGAACCTGTGACCGTAGCGGTCGCTCGGTTCCAGACTGTAGCGCCTAGAACTGCACGGCCACTCTGGCCGGCTTTCTCATTGGATAGACAGAATTTTTGTAGGCAGAGCTTAAGGTTAACATTGAGACCCTGATTGGTCAGATGAAAACACAGCCAGATAGTTTTTTTTAAACCAACTTCGGTAAATTGTACTAAGGAGAAGTTAGGTGAGAGTTGCTTCCGAGACGGCGAGGTGAGCGGAGCTGTGCTGCCCGCCGCCCCCTGACAAACACCGACAAGGTAATGAACGCACGTGATGCCGCATAACAGCGCATAAAGCTTCACTCAGAACTGCAGAAGTCTCATCTGTTACACCCCCTTTTTGCGTAATATTAGTGTCGATAGTCAATTAATGCTCATGGTGTTCACATTTGCCACTTAAAGTAAAAATCTGAAACGCGATGATTTTTCTGTTATATAGTTATTGAGAAGCCACATCAGCCACTGTAATTTACGACAAGTTAGATAAGTAATTAAAGATAATTGAGGGTCACTGTAGACCATTTTGATAGTTTTCTCTTTTGTGAAACTTAATTTAAACCTAGATTATAGATGTGATATGGCATAGGTCGTCCTTCGATCCATTGTAGAACTTGGAAACCCATTCAGGGAATATTCGTTCACATTTTTGTTGAATGCAGTTGGTTTTTACCATCCTGTATTAAAACATTTCATTTTATCAATAGTGCAATTTATAAACGATGTTTTGTGAGTAGAATAAAATTTCCAGTGGTAAACTTAACTGCTTTTTCGACGTTATTTTACCAGCTAACTAAAAATAGGAAAGCCTTGAACCCCTTCCACTAAATTTAGTTAGTATTAAGATTCTTTTACAGCGAGTGCAGTGGAGCTGACGCTGAAATCATTAAGTATTTGGTTATATCATCGCTAGTCTCACTGAACTCTTCTGAATTCTACATGTCATGTGTGATCTGGCGTCTCCTTACCAGAAACAGGTCCCAGGTTCAAACTAGTCAATTTCCTAAAAAACACCCTCAGAGCGTCGTTGCGCGAAAGTGGTAGGGAGACACGATTTAGAACAAACAGGCACAACACAGAATGTTTAGACAGTATCCCCATTTTTTCTCGTAAATAATTAGTTTTTGCAGCAGTGACTTATGAAACTAACAGTTCCATAACATTTGCAGCTGTCAGCACCTTCTTGCATTAGAATTAGGATTAATACATTCTTTTTTTTAGTGCGAGGGTATTTCACCCGTCTCATACCATATGTACTGAGTATAACAGCTATAGCACGATTTTTCTCCAAGGATCTCAATAAAACTGAGGGCATGTCGTCTACTCCAGGTACTTTGTTTCGACTCAGGTGCTTCAGTATTCTAACAAATTCTTCTCGCAATATAATATCTCCCAAATCAACTTCATCTGCCTCCTCATACCTTACGGTAATATTGCCTCCAATCCGTTACAAAATTTATTCAATAACAATGTAATAACTAGTAATCTAGTAATAATTAATGTAGCATTCATTAAACAAGAAAATAGTAGGTGTATTATTCTGTATTTTGATACAAATTTGCAACTCTGGAAGTGTATATGGATAAGTAGTCCCGTCCTAGGCATACACCACAGTGATCTCTCCCATACTAGCCTTGAGATGCACAAAAATTCTTTATGCACCTAGTTTTAATAACATTTTTGTCAGTGACGCTTTAATACAAAGAACATAATGCATTTGCTAAAATTATTAACTAACGCTAGAAATATTATGGGGATTCACCTCTGCACTATATGGGAGTACTTTCAGCATCAGAAGGAACGCAAGAGAGGGCGAATTGGAGAGAGAGTGAGAGAGAGGAGAAAGAGAGAGTGGGGGTGAGGGGGGGGGGAGGGATGAGAGGTACTGCGTGAAATCATTCAGGAATGTTGAGTATGCATTGATAATAAAATTGAATCAGAATTCTCCCGTGTGTGTATCTCCATGAATGCAAAAGCTCAGTTATTTTTCCATTAAGCAGCACTGTTTACTTAAGTAATGGAAATGTCCGGATGTTGACATTTCGTTCTATATGTACGTCTTCTGGAATAATTTATTATACTTTCAGTATAATGAGTTATCCTCGTCCCACCAACGGCCTTGTTGAAGAGGGCAGAGGAACACCCTGATGTTCGGGGAACCCTCTTTCTCCTTGGGTGGAAAACTGCTCCTAAAAGGCGGAAGTATCAACAATGATCAACAGCATGCAAAAGACAATGAAATCCGCAGCGTTAAATACACTTAATGTTTATCCCGAAGACATGTGGCCTGTAATTGAAGAAGTGCCATGATGATCACTCCATTAGCAAAAGGTTCGAGAATCGTCCACAACACGAATCTCCGTGAGGTGCTGCCAAGGTGGAAGTAACTATGAGAAAAAAGTAGAATGACATACGAAAAGGTGACATGCGATAAGTCTGATCGAGAGATGACTCATATTGAAACGGGTAGGGAAGATAGAAAAACTGAAAAATCTAGATGTACTGGAGGTCAGTGAAGTGAAATGGAAAGAAAATATAATTTGTGGTTAGACGAATATTCGGTAATATCAGCAGCAGCAGAAATAGATATATAATGAGAGTAGAATGAGTTGTAAGTAGGAAAGTACGGCGGAGTAGTTCAGTGATGGATATTCTCGTCATAAACGAAGGCGAACCGATCCCAACAGCAATAATTCTGGTATACTTGCTGAAATCATAAGCCGAAGGTGAAGAGGTCGACAGAGTTTATAAGGATACTGGATGAGTAATTCAGTTTATAAAAAGTGATGATAATCTGTCACGGGAGACTAGAACACAGTAGTAGGGGAATGAATAGAAGAACGAGATAAGGGAGAATATGGACTTGGTAGTAGAACAGAGGAGAAAAATAACAGTCTTATGTAATACATTTCAGTTGGTAACAGCGAATTTACTATTCAAGAATTACAAGAGGAAGAGGTAAATTTCAAAACGGCACGGACACACAAAGATTTCGGGTGGATTACATCATGGCGAGACAGACGTTCTGAAGAAACCTTTTGTAACAGAGGAAATTCTATAACCAATCGACGAAAGAAAAAAGTACAAAAATATTCAAGGAAAGGCATGACTATAGCAATGTAAGTCACTTGGGACTTAGAAGTGGTATATGTGGGAAGTACAAGGGGGCCAAGGCAAAATGTCTGCAGGAAAAATGTGAATAAATCGACAAAGAAATGGCTGTCAGAAGGACTTATTCACCATACACAAAAGTCAAACAACATTCTATGATATTAAAGGCAAAGTTGGTAGTAATAAGAGTGCAACAGGAGTTCCACTTAGGTGGACAGAATACACTGAAGACGTCTACAAGGGGAAGGAATTGTCTGATGGCGTCTTAGAAGGCGAAACGTATGTCGATATGGAAGACGTAGGGGATCGAGTATTATAGTCAGAGTTTAAACAATTTAAACAACACTTTGAGGACTTGAAATCAAATAAGTCTCAAGGCAGAGGTAACATCCCTTTGCAGTTTATAAAATTGTTGGGGGATGTTGTTACCAAACGGCTATTCAATTTGATATGTAGAACCTATGAGACGGGAGGCAAACCACCAGACTTTAGTAAAAATAACAACCACACAATCCCGAAGACAGCAGGAGCAAATACGTGCGAGGGCTATTGCACATTCAGCTTGATAGATCATGCATTCTTGTTGTTGACAAGAATAATGGAATAGAAAACTGGAGATCTGTTAGATGGCGATGGATTTGGCTTTATAAGCGATAAAGGCACCAGAGGAGCATTTCTGACTTCACGCTTGATAATGGAAGCAACAGTTAAGAAAATCAAGACATGTTTCTAGGATTTTTCGACCTAGAGAAAATGTTCGACAGTGGAAAATGGTGCAAGATGTTCGAAATTATGAGAAACAGCTATATAAGATAAGCTATATAGAAAGACAGGAAACACGTATATGTAAAGGAGCGAGAGGGTGCAATAAGACTGGAAGACCAAGGACGAGATGCTCGGATTTAAAAGGGTGGAAGATAGTGATGCAAGCGCTCACTCCTGCTGTTCCGTCTATGGGTCGAAAGAGGAATAACGGCAATAACACGAAGTTCCAAGAGTGGCATTAAAATTCAGGGTGAAAGGATATGAATAATAAGATTTGCTGATGACACTGGTATCGTCAGTAAAAAAGAATACAAGACTTGTTGAATGAATGAACAATCTAATGAGTATAGAATAAGGATTAAGAGGAAACCGAAGAAAGACAAAAGTATGAGAAGTAGTTGAAACGAGAAAAGTGACAAACTTACTAGCAGTATTGGTGGCCACAAAGGGGACGAAATTAAGGAATAATGCTACCTTGGAAGCAAAAGAATGCATGTCGGGCGATCCAATAAGGACGTAGGAAGCAGACCTGCAGAGGCCAAGTGGCCATTCGTGGCCAGAAGAAATCTAGTGATATGCAACATTGGCCTTAATCTGAGGAAACGATTTCCGAGAATGTACGTTTGTAGCACAGCGCTGTGTGGTACTGAACGCTGGGAAACGCGGAAAAGGAAAGAATCGACGCATTTCAGATGTGGTACTACACAAGGATGTTGCAAATTAAGGGGACTGGTAAAACAAGATAGATGAGGAAGTTGCCTGCCGAATCGTTGAAGGAAAATTAAGTGGACTGATAAGGCAAGATAAATGAGGAGGTTGCCTGCCTAACTGTTGAACAAAGGAACAACTGGAAAACACTGAAAAGAAGAAGGGACCGGATGACAGACATGCTGGTAAGCGGATACAAGTAACTCACTCAGTTCCCTAGTTGTTTATTAGCTTCCAACTACTGACTTGTCAGTCTTTGGCCTTCAGAAATAAAAATGTTAGCAGAAACAAAAACCTGATTTTTGCCGCTCGGAACTACGTACTACTTGCATAAAATAATTAATTTCTTTGCCATTGATTGAAAATATATATATGCGCTGACAAATTACTATAGTTTTTCTTGATGGATGTTTATACACTACTGATAAACTATCAATAGGCTGCATAGAATGTCTGTGTGTGTGTGTGTGTGTGTGTGTGTGTGTGTGTGTGCGCGCGTGTGTGTGAAACGTGGCTATTTAATTAAAACCTTGACTAATCTACACAACCTTCTCTCTGCACGGTCAAGGGTCCATATTAATCACAACAAATACACCGACAGTCAGAAGCTGGCACATAAGTAGCCTGTGGCATTCAAATGGCATAATCTACTGACAGGCTGAGAGTCACGGTGATCTGAAGATGTCGAATTCACTGATAGTCCACTCCCTGGATGTATTTCGGTTATAAATAAATAAAATATATTTATTTACTGCTGGATAATTTTATATGCCCCTCTTAGGACTATATAATGGCGATTTATCATAAAACATGTGAGAATACAGTATCGATAGGAAATTACTGTCTTGATTGTTGACAGTGTAATTAAATCAGTAAAACTCCCACAGTCAATCCAGAGACTGTTATTGACAGTTTCAGTTTTCCAAATGGTCTTCAGCTCTGTGTGTGTTAGCGCAGTCACCAACGCACACAGTATCGGAAACGATGTTGGTAGTAAGAAGGAAAACAGTAATTCAGCAGTAGCTGGAGATGCTAACGGTAGTGTTAAGTCGTTGAACAAGAGTTGTGCATCCCATAACCACGGACCAGCCGTCACACGATTGTTAGTTGTTCACTCGGAGAAATTCTGAAGTCGGCTGACACTACAGATGAAGTGTAAGGCAGCTATACATACAACTACTCCTACAGTGTGTAAACTTTTTAGATGGCAGACCTCTCCCTAGTCCTGAATCGGTGCCGGCCAGTGTGGCCGTGCGGTTAAAGGTGCTTCAGTCTGGAACCGCGTGACCGCTACGGTCGCAGGTTCGAATCCTGCCTCGGGCATGGATGTGTGTGATGTCCTTAGGTTAGTTAAGTTTAATTAATTCTAAGTTCTAGGCGACTGATGACCTCAGAAGTTAAGTCGCATAGTGCTCAGAGCCATTTGAACCATTTGAACCTAAATCGGTAGAAGTCGGTAAACGTCGGGAGGCTTCGGTAGGCACGCAGTTTAGACTGCTGCCAACATTACGTAGCTGACTGTGTTGTATAAGGTAGCCAATGTCGTCTGCTTCGTTATTGTTTTGCGCTGTACTGTTCTGCGTGTTTTTATTGTGCAGTTCTGCTAAACATTATCAAAATGAGTGAAGAGGCAGTTGCAGGCCCATCTCGGGAGTCGCCAACAACCCCTACTGGTAGGCCTACGGTTAGAAGAAGCCTTTCGTCTGCTTTCGTGTAAGCATGACGCGCAAATTGTAGTGCCAGCACTGCAACTGGTAGGTGTGCCTTGTCCCCCCCCCTCCCCCAAAAGGGTCCACTGCTTACCCCTCGCCAGCCAATGCTTGCTTCCTCCTCTCCCCGCACTCCCCTCACAAGTCTGCCGTCTTAAAGTTAACACACCACACTGTACATACATCCACACTCTGAAGACTACTGTGAAGTGCATGGCCGAGGATACTTCCTATTTTACTAGTCATTAGTGCTTCTTCTCGTTACATTCGTGCATAGAGGGCGGAAGAATGATGGCTTAAACGAATCTAAGCAGGCTGTAATTAGATTAATGTTTTTCGTGGTCTGAGCGTAGAAGGTTGTAGTATATACCTAGGTTCTTTGGTTCTGGCAGATAAACCTGTTACCAAACGTGCAGCTTTTCTTCATAAACGTTCAATATCCCCAACAGTCCATTCCGGTATGGATCCTGTACACTTAAACAATCTCCATTGTAGCCTGATTCAAACTTTACCCTACCCTACCAATCAACAGACGTCTATTCCACAATTTAACTACGACTGAGCCTTTTAGGTTAGAGAATCCCCTCCCTAGGCCCGACAAGACGCCTCCTGAGACGCGGCAAGATAGGAGTAGGCAAAATGCAACAGGGAATAACAATATTAATGTGCTAATAGTAAACTGCAGGAGCGTCTATAGAAAGGTCCCAGAACTGCTCTCATTAATAAACGATCACAACGCCCATATAGTACTAGGGACAGAAAGTTGGCTGAAACCAGACGTAAACAGTAACGAAATCCTAAACTCAGATTGGAATGTATACCGTAGAGACAGGCTGAACAGTGAAGGGGGAGGCGTGTTTATAGCGATAAGAAGTGCAATAGTATCGAAGGAAATTGACGGAGATCCGAAATGTGAAATGATTTGGGTGAAGGTCGCGGTTAAAGCAGGCTCAGACATGGTAATTGGATGTCTCTATAGGCCCCCTGGCTCAGCAGCTGTTGTGGCTGAGCACCTGAAGGATAATTTGGAAAATATTTCGAGTAGATTTCCCCACCATGTTATAGTTCTGGGTGGAGATTTTAATTTGCCGGATATAGACTGGGAGACTCAGACTTTCATAACGGGTGGCAGGGACAAAGAATCCAGTGAAATTTTTTTAAGTGCTTTATCTGAAAACTACCTTGAGCAGTTAAACAGAGAACCGACTCGTGGCGATAACATATTAGACCTTCTGGTGACAAACAGACCCGAACTATTTGAAAAAGTTAACGCAGAACAGGGAATCAGCGATCATAAAGCGGTTACGGCATCGATGATTTCAGCCGTAAATAGGAATATTAAAAAGGGTAGGAAGATTTTTCTGTTTAGAAAAAGTGACAAAAAGCAGATTTCAGAGTACCTGTTGGCTCAACACAAAAGTTTTGTCTCAAGTACTGATAGTGTTGAGGATCAGTGGACAAAGTTCAAAACCATCGTACAATATGCGTTAGATGAGTATGTGCCAAGCAAGGTCGTAAGAGATGGAAAAGAGCCACCGTGGTACAACAACCGAGTTAGAAAAATGCTGCGGAAGCAAAGGGAACTTCACAGCAAACATAAACATAGCCAAAGCCTTGCAGACAAACAAAAATTACGCGAAGCGAAATGTAGTGTGAAGAGAGCTATGCGAGAGGCGTTCAATGAATTCGAAAGTAAAGTTCTATGTACTGACTTGGCAGAAAATCCTAAGAAATTTTGGTCTTATGTCAAACCGGTAGGTGGATCAAAACAAAATGTCCAGACACTCTGTGACCAAAATGGTACTGAAACAGAGGATGACAGACTAAAGGCCGAAATACTAAATGTCTTTTTCCAAAGTTGTTTCACAGAGGAAGATTGCACTGTAGTTCCTTCTCTAGATTGTCGCACAGATGACAAAATGGTAGATATCGAAATAGACGACAGAGGGGTAGAGAAACAATTAAAATCGCTCAAAAGAGGAAAGGCCTCTGGACCTGATGGGATACCAGTTCAATTTTACACAGAGTACGCGAAGGAACTTGCCCCCCTTCTTGCAGCGGTGTACCGTAGGTCTCTAGAAGAGCGTAGCGTTCCAAAGGATTGGAAAAGGGCACAGGTCATCCCCGTTTTCAAGAAGGGACGTCGAACAGATGTGCAGAACTATAGACCTATATCTCTAACGTCGATCAGTCGTAGAATTTTGGAACACGTATTGTGTTCGAGTATAATGACTTTTCTGGAAACTAGAAATCTACTCTGTAGGAATCAGCATGGGTTTCGACAAAAGACGGTCATGTGAAACCCAGCTCGCGCTATTCGTCCACGAGACTCAGAGGGCCATAGACACGGGTTCACAGGTAGATGCCGTGTTTCTTGACTTCCGCAAGGCGTTCGATACAGTTCCCCACAGTCGTTTAATGAACAAAGTAAGAGCATATGGACTATCAGACCAATTGTGTGATTGGATTGAACAGTTCCTAGATAACAGGACGCAGCATGTTATTCTCAATGGAGAGAAGTCTTCCGAAGTAAGAGTAATTTCAGGTGTGCCGCAGGGGAGTGTCATAGGACCGTTGCTATTCACAATATACATAAATGACCTGGTGGATGACATCGGAAGTTCACTGAGGCTTTTTGCAGATGATGCTGTGGTGTATCGAGCGGTTGTAAAAATGGAAAATTGCACTGAAATGCAGGAGGATCTGCAGCGAATTGACGCATGGTGCAGGGAATGGCAACTGAATCTCAATGTAGACAAGTGTAATGTGCTGCGAATACACAGAAAGATAGATCCTTTATTATTTAGCTACAAAATAGCAGGTCAGCAACTGGAAGCAGTTAATACCATAAATTATCTGGGAGTACGCATTAGGAGTGATTTAAAATGGAATGATCATATAATGTTGATTGTCGGTAAAGCAGATGCCAGACTGAGATTCATTGGAAGAATCCTAAGGAAATGCAATCCGAAAACAAAGGAAGTAGGTTACAGTACGCTTGTTCGCCCACTGCTTGAATACTGCTCAGCAGTGTGGGATCCGTACCAGATAGGGTTGATACAAGACATAGAGAAGATCCAACGGAGAGCAGCGCGCTTCGTTACAGGATCGTTTAGTAATCGCGAAAGCGTTACGGAGATGATAGATAAACTCCAGTGGAAGACTCTGCAGGAGAGACGCTCAGTAGCTCGGTACGGGCTTTTGTCAAAGTTTCGAGAACATACCTTCACCGAAGAGTCAAGCAGTATATTGCTCCCTCCTACGTATATCTCGCGAAGAGACCATGAGGATAAAATCAGAGAGATTAGAGCCCACACAGAGGCATACCGACAATCCTTCTTTCCACGAACAATACGAGACTGGAATAGAAGGGAGAACCGATAGAGGTACTGAAGGTACCATCCGCCACACACCGTCAGGTGGCTTGCGGAGTATGGATGTAGATGTAGATGTAGATGTAGAATCACCCTATTTCATATTCGAAGTAATTGTTACGCCTGTGTATTTGTATGAGTTGACTAATTCTAGTTGCGACTCTTTAACATTGTAACTTACTCGTAGGATTCTACGTTTATATATAAAAATCACTGTAAACTTTGAAGTAGTTAAGTCATTTACCTCAAATACTTTTGAGAAGCAGCTTAGTTAAGCAAGAATTTTTGCTGTAGCGTGGGTACGTATTTATGGAAAGTTTTTAGTAAAACATAAGAATTTTATATTTGCATTAATTATATTGCGTTATCACGGTGAATAATTAAACGATCTCGCAATACACCAGGAACAGATTTTGGGACCCAAATCAACGTCAGAATTATGTAGGCTAGAAACAAGAACCGAATGTAAACACAGTTACATAAAGTAAGGTATTTTTGCAGTCACTTGGCGATAGAAACAATGGGCGTGATAGTGCCAACCAAAGTGTCTAAAGTTCCAGTCCACAACGAACGCTGAAGTATGACGTTGAATATATTATGGGCTCAAGCGTCTCGTCTATTGCCAGGTTGTGCAGATTCTTTACTTCACCCCGAACACCTCCCGTGTTCGATATTCGTCAGATCTTCTCTGAACAGCCCATAGCTCTTTGTAGCAAGATGGCATCGCACAGTTATGCGGATACCATTGCATCCAATGAACTTGGTGCCCATCTCGCGACATCTTGTACGAGTGTACGCAGTTTACCACTGACTTGAGAAGCGACGAATTTTTAACAGAGTAGTGTCGAAGGGCAAGCTTTGCGAAATGCTGCTTCCAAAGATATTGTGATGACAGTTTATTCTCTGGCAATAAAGTACGGAAATACGGAAGCGTCCGATCCAACCCGTCGGCTTTGACCCATGACGTCACAAATATGGCGGAAACGACCATAAGCGACAATTCCAATATGGCGGATATAAAAACGTTGCATACGTATCACAAAGACGAAAACACATAGAAAAACAACACACACAAAGGTTTCACAAGAACAATCTGCTAACATTGATAGCAAACAAAGATAATAATAAACAAGTGGTACTCAAGGCCAGGCAGGGGGGGGCTGCGCCCCCCCCCCCCTGACCCCCCCCCCCCCCCCCGCCAAAAAAAAACTCCCAACCTAACCTCGTATTCAGGGCTACGCTACAGATCAATGTGTAGGTCAATCAAAAGATAAAAAAAAGAAACAAAGAAAAACAAAGAAAAAAACAATATTGATTCATTAGACATAACGAGTAGCGACAAAACATATAGACCATAAAGATTGAACAATCTAATGGCAAACTGATAAAAGCCTCATAGACGACGTTAAAACAAAAAGTACAGTAAAAAGGTAAACTATATATTACAGGCCCTAAAACTCCTACTAAGGTAACGTCAACGAGGCAACATCTACAAACACGCCACACTCACAAAGCAAACTCCGCGCCGTAATGACGTCACACACCACAACACCCTTACGTCACGGGTCAAAGCCGACGCGTGAGATCGGATGTTTCTGTTGACCCTAAAGTACTTATTACCACTAACGCTGGCACTCTCAGCGTTACGATTTATCACAAAAATAACAGTATGTCAGTAGATATAATGTTGCACAGTACAAAAATACGAAAAATTTATTCACTAAATGTACCCTTAATTTTCTGTACACTCACGTTCAGAAAAAAAAGGAACACCTTGAACGACTAGAGATGGGACGTTCATATTCACACGGCATGTACATCAGTGTGTTCTGCAGAAATGATCAACATTTCAGTCACCTCGGTTTAGCATGTGTCCTGTTGCCTAGTAGGCACAGGGCCCCCATGGGTCCTGATAGCTTGTTCCATGCACACCGGCAACAACGTGTATAAGGGGAGAATTGCGTCCTATGGTGTAGCCATCCATGCTGCGTTCACCTGAGTCCATTGTTCGTGCAGCAACATGTGGTCGTGCATTGTCTTGCTGAAAAATGGCGTCTGGGGTGTTGTGCAGAAACGTTATGGCTACGGGTCGCAGGATGTCATTCAAGTAGGTCACACGGGTAACATTGCTGTGGACACGTACCAACTATCATTTGTGGTTGTACCCAATAGCACCCAACACCGTAAGGACTCGATTTGAGGCTATATTTCTTGTGCGAATGCAGTCACTGTGGTGCCGCTCCCCTCGTCAGCGGTGAACCAAAATACGGCCATCATGTTCAAACAAACAGAATCTGGACTCGTCCGAAAATACTCTCCGATGCTGTTCCTGCCCCCCGTGACGATGTACCATACACCATTGCCCTCTAGCATGTTACTGCACATTCGTCAAAGGTAGACGGAGAAGTGGAGACGAGCTCGTAACTCATGCCGTGATACACGCCAAAGGACTGTCCCCCTGTCACACCTGATAGTGTACAATGTTACACTGCTACACTGTTGCGCCAGAGCCGAGGAGGACGCAGATCTATCCTGTAATGCCATTCTCACGAGGCGCCGAACTTATCGGATGGCGGTCTGGGTTGTGCGACCTGACCCAGCTCGTCGTGTTGGACGGCCTTTCAAGAACTATTCTGCACGCAGCTGTTGCACTACCGAAACACTTCGTCCCACACGAGCAGCAATTTCCCGGATGGATGCATCACATTTTCTCGTGCCAATAATGCGTCCTCTTTCAAAGTCACTGATTTGACGGTACGGTTCGCGCATACGCCCGCGATTCATCCTGCATTTCTGCTCAAGTCACACTGATCCTTTATCTTTGGTTTATAGCGACAACAAGAGCCGGAGGCACATTTTACCGGTAGATGGTGTTGCGCAGCGATATCGATGTTGACCTTGAACCCGCGGACCGACATGATTCAAATGCTAATCATTTCTGCAGAACGTACTAATGTACATGTCCTGTGGTTATGAACGTCCTATCTCTAATAGTTCAAGGTGTTCTGTTTTTTCTGAACATGAGTGTAATTGTATTCACATCCTTGATAAACGATATGAAAGTGTTCACTTCTGCTGAAGTCTTCCACAGTATTCAGAATATATTACTATTGTTCAAAACTGATAAATAAGTTATTATCGAACAGGAATTCTACGAGTATAGTAGTAAGTTCTAAGAGAATAGGGACAAAATGAGAGCCGTAAGTGGAAATGACTCTGACAAAATTATGAAAATATTTGAATACCAAATGCGTGTTTTAAGAAAAGTAAAAAATAAAATTAATAAAGCATTCAAACACAGATGCTGTAACCAAACAGACCAGTGGTATCGATACCAGAGAAGGAGAACGTGTGAATGTGCAAGTGATTAATGCTTTAATTGGGAGCAAGTGATTAATGCTTTAAGAGGGATGCAAGTGTTACTAATAGTGAAGACGATAATGGTCACAAAGGTGACAGAATAAATTACGTGACATGCCGGCGACAGAAACGGACACTGAATGCATGGATGAAATATTGTTAATCTGCAATCAACAAGTGATTATAATGGTACTACGAACTTGGCTAAATGTTGACTGCAAGAAGGCTGGAAAAGAAATGGAAGGGGAAGGATATTAGAACAGAGATATTTTTTAAAAGTTCGTCTTTTCTTTAGTATGGAGAAACGGACTTTACACACAGCAACAGTTGCTAACTAATTTCATAAGCAGGGTAAAAAATCTGAGCTGACGAATAAAATGCAAGGAAATGACCAGGAGAAATTTTGAGAAGACAAGGGGTGAGATCAGACAAGGGATCTTTTACTGACGGATAATTAGCTTGCAAACCTATAATGAGACACTTGATTTGCTGGGATCGTGGGTGTAAGTGATGAACATCAATCAGAACAGCTCTTGGTAAAATCAAAGCCCTGCCCGGTCGCCAACTCGTAAGTTGCCTGGTCGTTTGATGATTTTATAAACTGTTCATTGGCTCAGTAAAACTGTCATATTGATTCGATGAATATTTTTAGGTGGCATAACCGGGCACTTACTCCCAAGATTTACGTATCATCGTAATAGCTTCGTAACCATGTACCTATGTGGCTCAAGTCCTCTCAGTGTGTTACTGCCCCTCAGTGTAATGAGCTCAGTGAACATACTAAGCTGAAAAGTAAACTTGGGATAGAATAGTTGACGATTAACATTGGGTTTATTAGTCTTAAACTCACGAAAATGTCCCTACGTCGATGTAAAGACCACTCATAGTACATGAACATGCACTCTATTCACATTTACAGTTGAGTTGAGACATTGCCTTTTCTGTTTCAATTGGGTCGCCGTAAAGAAAAATATACTGTTCCACATTGCACAATACTAATCATTGAATAAATAAATCACGTCTCTATTTGCATCAACATTTCCACTCCCCGATAACTACCTACGCGGCTTTTCGACAGGCGCACATTGGGTCATAATCCAAAAAAAGTGGCCATAAATAAAAAAAAATTCGGAGTTAATACGTTTAGTTTAATAGGCTGACTGGTGTAATGTTGGGACTATTGGATCCCGGTCTTGGAAGCGGCCAGCTTTTCTTGCGGAGGCTGTATTTCGTTTGAATGTAATGTTTCTGTTCAGCGAAATCAGACCGATTTTTATAAAATGGAGCCTGTTCCAGAAGGTATCTATATCTACTTAATTACGAACACTTATTTCATTACGTAATCATTAATTAACTGTTGGATTTTGTTGATTAACTTCTTAGTGCATTCTGCTAAGAAGCTAATCAACAAAAAGCTACTGCAAGCAAGCAAAAAACTTGTAAAACGTGAGTGATCCGCCTTCTTTTTCATTTCACCCTTAAATATGTACTACTATCTTCACGAATCAGCCTTAAAATCCAATTGCTAGCAGCTACTCCGAGTTTGAGTCATTATTAAGCTACAGTTGCGAAATGTCTTTATTAATACTGAAGGAACAGAACGAAATTTTTTTATAACATACGAGTAAAATATTTATGGGCACATAATCATACAACTGTTATTTCTGTAACATCGCTAATAATCAGTTATAAAATAAAAATATAACTGTTGTTGTTGTTGTTGTTGTTGTTGTCTTCAGTCCAGAGACTGGTATGATGCAGCCCTCCATGCTATTCCATCCTGCGCAAGCTTCTTCATCTCCAAGTAATTACTGCTATCTACATGCTTCTGAATCTGCTTAGTGTATTCATCTCTTGGTCTCCCTCTATGGTTTTTACCCTCCACGCTGCCCTCCATTTCTACAAGGGTATTTCGAAAAGTAAACATACAATGGCTCGCAGTCCTTAAGTAGAACATTTATTTAGAAAACATCAGTTACATCTTATTAACTGGATTATTTGTTATTTTTCGACATAATCACCCCCGTTATCCAAACATTTGTTAAGTCGGTGCACAAGCTTTTGTATCCCACAGTCATAGAAGGTTGCCGCCTCTTGTCGGAACCACATTTCAATTTCATCTTTGATCTCTTCATCGTCGTGGAATGGAATTCCACCAAGATGTGACTTCAGGTAACGGAAGACATGGAAGTCGGTGGGCGCAAGGTCCGGGATGTATGGCGGAAGGTCCGATACGTCCCATTTGAACTGTTTGAGTAGTGCTTTGGTTACGAGCGCTGTGTGAGGCCGAGAGTTGTCATGAAGCAAGCGGACTCCACTTGTCAGCATTCCCCTGCGATTGTTTTGAATTGCCCTTCGAAGACGTTTCAAAGTATGGCAATATACAGCAGCATTAATTGTCGTTCCAGGAGGCATAAATTACAACAGAAGAATGCCTTGTCCGTCCCAAAAACAGAAGCTATGATTTTCTCCGCTGAAATCGACGTTTTGCATTTCTTGGCTTTTGGTGAATTCGAATGGCGTCATTGCATTGATTTTTGTTTGGATTCAGGTCTATGGTGATAAGCCCACGTCTCGTTACCTGTCACAATGTGATCAAGGAACTCATCACCTGCTTCAGCATAGCGTGTGAGGAAGTCGAGTGCAAAGCGCATCCTTTTATTTTTGTGTTCTTCCGTTAACAGTTTTGGAACCCAGCGCGCACACTATTCCCTGTATCCTAACATGACAGTCGCAACGTCATAAAGAGTTGTCATTGACACGTCTGGTACGATCTGATGCAATTCTTTCAATGTGAGACGTCTATTCGTACGAATTGCTTCCTCCATTCTCCAAAGAAGGGCATCAAAGATCGCAGATGGCCGTCCTGTTCTTTGTTCGTCATGAACATCGGTCCTACCTTCAGAGAAATAACGACACCATTTCGTTACATTTTGTCGATTCATAATGTTTCCATAACCAGAAACAATTTCTTTGTGAATATCCGCTGGACGTCGACCTTTTGCATGAAGAAAACGTATGACTGACCGCACTTCGCATTTGGCGAGATTCTGAATCGGCGCAGCCATTTTACATACGACCTACTCCAACCAGAAGCAACGTTCAACTGCCGAACGACCGCGACGAGAAAGCCAACAGTTCAAGGTTAACACAAGTGTTGCCAACTTGTTAGCCAAAACTCTTCTGTTCCTCTGGCGTACGGTGTATCTTTACTTTCCGAAATACCCTCGTAAATTGGTGATCCCTTGATGCCTCAGAACATGTCCTACCAACCGATCACTTCTTCTAGTCAAGTTGTGCCACAAATTCCTCTTCTCCCCAGTCCTATTCAGTACCTCCTCATTAGTTACGTGATCTACCCATGTAATCTTCAGCATTCTTCTGTAGCACCACATTTCGAAAGCTTCTATTTTCTTCTTGTCTAAACTATTTATCGTCCATGTTTCACTTCCATACATGGCTACACTCCATACAAACACTTTCATAAATGACTTTCTCACACTTAAATCTATATTCGATGTTAACAAATTTCTCTTCTTCGGAAACGCCTTTCTTGCCATTGCCAGTCTACATTTTATATCCTTTCTATTTCGACCATCATCTGTTATGTTGCTCCCCAAACAGCAACACTCATCTACTACTTTAAGTGTCTCATTTCCTAATCTAATTCCCTCAGCATTACCTGATTTTATTCGACTACATTCCATTATCCTTGTTTTGCTTTTGTTGGTGTTCATCTCATATCCTCCTCTCAAGACACTGTCCATTCCGTTTAACTGCTCTTCCAGGTCCTTTGCTGTCTCTGACAGAATTACATTATCATCGGCAAACCGTAAAGTTTTTATTTCTTCTCCATGGATTTTAATTCCTACTCCAAATTTTTCTTTTGTTTCCTTTACTGCTTGCTTAGTAAACAGACTGAATACCATCGGGGATAGGCTACAAGCCTGTCTCACTCCCTACTCAACCACTGCTTCCCTTTCATGCCCGTCAATTCTTATAAGTGCCATCTGGTTTCTATACAAATTGTAAATAGACTTTCGCTCCCTGTCTTTGACCCCTGCCACCTCCAGAATTTGGAAGAGAGTATTCCAGTCAACATCGTCTAAAGTTTTCTCTAAGTCTACAAATGCTAGAAACGTAGGTTTGCCTTTTCTTAATCTATCTTCTAAGATAAGTCGTACTGTCAGTGTTGCCTCATGTGTTCCAACATTTCTACGGAATCCAAACTGATCTTCCCCGAGGTCGACTTCTACCAGTTTTTCCATTCGTCTGTAAAGAATTGGTGTTAGCATTTTGCAGCCGTGACTTATTAAATTGATAGTTCGTTAATTTTCACATCTGTCAACACCTGCTTTCATTGGGATTGGAATGTGGTCTACTCCCGGGGCCTTGTTTTGACTCAGGTCTTTCAGTGCTCTGTCAAACTCTTCACGCAGTATCATATCTCCCATTTCATCTTCATCTACATCCTCTTCCATTTCCATAATATTATCCTCAAGTACATCGCCCTTGTATAGACCCTCTATATACTCCTTCCACCTTTCTGCATTCCGTTGTTTGTTTATGACTGGTTTTCCACCTGAGCTCTTGATACTCATACAAGTAGTTCTCTTTTGTCCAATGATCTCTTTAATTTTGCTGTAGGCAGTATCTATCTTACCCCTAGTGATTCATGCCTCTACATCCTAACATTTGTCCTCTAGCCATCTCTGCTTAGCCGTTTTGCACTTCCTGTCGATCTCATTTTTGAGACGTTTGTATTCCTTTTTGCCTACTTCATTTACTGCATTTTTATATTTTTTCCTTTCATCAATTAAATTCAATATCTCTTCTGTTACCCAATGATTTCTAGTAGCCTCGTCTTTTTACCCTCTTGATCCTCCGTTGCCTTTACTATTTCATCTCTGAAAGCTGTCCTTGCTTCTTCTACAGTATTTTTTCCCCAGTTTTTATCAGTTGCTCCCTAATGCTCTCTCCGAAACTCTTATTATAATTACTAAATATAAAAAATTATGTATATTAAAAATATAAAAAGTACTCTTTATAAAATGTATCCACAAGCTTTTCCCTGATAAATTTAATTTTGTTAAATTATATTCTACTATTACAAATGTCTTCTATGCGGAAAACATTTCCAGGAAAAGTGGAAACTTTGTGTCGGAAGCTGTTGCCCTCTTGGTACCTGCTGCAGAGGATCACGAGGAATCGGATGCTGAGGATGGTGATGATGACAGAAATGTTGGGGAGGAAGAAAGTAATGAAGAAGAAGAACAAGATTAACAAGTGGAAGAAGATTAAGAAGACTTATAAAACTTACAGTTATTGTTATTAATATATATTTTCTATAGTAAAGACAATAACAGGGACAGTTTTGTGATAACGTTTGCTGTTAAAATTATAAATGTTCACCGAAAATATTTTTTGGGCACTTCATTAATTTTTCCAGATTTTTTTTTTTGCCATATTGGATTCGCCATTTTGATTTTTCTAATTTCGGTATAAAAATCGTTATCAGAAAGGTGAGAAGCCAAGTTATACAAATTTTTGGAGAAACTGGAGCAGATTTGCCAAGTTTGGGCAGTTTTTCAGGATTTTGGCCCACTGCTAGGCGCCTGAAGCTCACCCGACGGGGCACCCCATGCCACCTGCGATCTTGGGTCTAATAAAAATGAGTGAGGATGAAATTCGATACATCGTTGCGGTACTGATGCCAGTAACGTTACAACCTTCATGCAAACGCAAAAACGCAACACCCTAATTTTTTTCCCTCTTCGCACCCACAGTCTAACTGCATTGTGCCGCACACCAACCAGGTAAAGTGACTGAGATTTTCCTTTAATAGTATGAGAATTTTGTTGTTCGCAAGTTAATCTTAGTGTGTGAGAGAAAGATGTTAATTGTTTCAAAATAAGTTTAATAAAGGTTAATTGAGATCAGTTTAAGTGTGGTCCGGAATAAGACGATGTTTGTGAAAAAACGCTATTTCACAAACGCCTTATATGAGGTTCTGTTCTGCTGTCGCTGAATTTTCTAACTTCCTGGATTTGATACAATGTTTACGTTCAGTAACAATACTCGCACGCTACTCGCCCTCATTTACATGGCATATTGTAAATGCCAGTTACACTTAAATCCAAGCAGTCTTTGCTTGAATGCGGAATTTCATTTATGTAATCGCTGCACACTGTGGACACTATTTGCTCAATGTGTTTCCTTCTTTTATTTATTTATTTATTTTTGAGATTAGTCCACAGTATACGAAAATAATGGCGATGGACTACGTGTTTCCGTTGGTTGAATAGGCTCCTCGCTTACTGAAGAATGTTTTGGTGCTGGTTTTATCCATTTTCCTGGACATAAGTGTTTCAATTCGGACTAATCATTATCATATGTGAAATGCTGTTTAGAAACCTGTAAAAGGCTGTGACAGAGCAACAAAATGCTACGAAAGGACACAAGGTCTCGTTTGAAGTTAAATAATCTTACCTCACGTTTCAACTTACTGTGATTTATAAAATAAGCAGTAGAAATCTGGATGTACAGTAGTAAATTTCACAAATACAGAGAATATAATCTTAGTGGAGACCGGTTCTGAGAGCTGAAAAAGGTTGATCAAGAAATACAAAAATGAAAAACTCGATTTGAAAGGGAATTGGTTATCCTGGGAGAGTGTCTGTTCTTCTCGCATCCCATAGTTCTGTCCCAGGGAACGCTGGTGCTATACTCTCTTTACCGTCCATTTCCCGTATTTTATTACGCAAACGTCGCGTTATGTGTGGTCATTCCAGCGATAGTAAGTCAGACCACAACTATATGAAATATCGGTCGCGGCATAGGCAGGATTTCAACATAACCGGAACGAACAGAAGAAGACCCAATGAAACTTGCACTGCTTAACCCAGATACTTGCAGCCAGTCAGGTCCTGATGATGAAGATGGTGAACAACTTCAAAATCTCGAATGCTAATTCAAACATGACTTGGCTCAACACAAAGCAACTTTTGACCTTATCCGTGTTTTAGTCATTTATTTCTTGATTTTTATAAAGCTTCGTAATCTCCTCCTCATGCTAGGCAGTTTTTCACTGAAATTATTTGTTTTCAAACCGTAAAGACATTTTTTTTTTGGTCATCCGTCTACTGACTGGTTTGATGCGGCCCGCCACGAATTCCTTTCCTGTGCTAACCTCTTCATCTCAGAGTAGCACTTGCAACCTACGTCCTCAATTATTTGCTTGACGTATTCCAATCTCTGTCTTCCTCTACATTTTTTGCCCTCTACAGCTCCCTCTAGTACCATGGAAGTCATTCCCTCATGTCTTAGCAGATGTCCTATCATCCTGTCCCTTCTCCTTATCAGTGTTTTCCACATATTCCTTTCCTCTCCGATTCTGCCTAGAACCTCCTCATTCCTTACCTTATCAGTCCACCCAATTTTCAACATTCGTCTATAGCACCACATCTCAAATGCTTCGATTCTCTCCTGTTCCGGTTTTCCCACAGTCCATGTTTCACTACCATACAATGCTGTACTCCAGGCGTACATCCTCAGAAATTTCTTCCTCAAATTAAGGCCGGTATTTGATATTAGTAGACTCATTTATAATATATATTTTTACAAGTTCGAACACTGCAGGGAGCAGAAGAATAATCAGTCAAATATGGATATTACTCTCCGCCACTGTCGAGATCAGTGTAGTGATGTTGGCGACAGCCTTAGCTGATATACTCAACATGAACTTGGCACGGTACACATTTTTCATGAATGTAGAACTGGTCAAGAATGTCCACCCATTCATTCCTTCTGTTACTTGTCATCGAAACAAATTACGTTCGGCCCTTAACGCTACACAGAATTCAATATGCGATTAGGCCGCGTACAGTTTGCGTGGCACTAAAGAAATTACTGCGTGACGCAACTAGCGCGCGTGTCACGACAGTTCCTCACCCTGCCTCGTATAATTGATCGGCGGTTCAGTGAGTGTAACGACTCTGCTGAGACTGTCAGCCGCGTCGTTCTGTTGACGCCATTAGAAAACAAGGGTGCCTGAGGCTAGGTCGCTGGTACCTCTACAGGTTGGACATTAAAGTAGACAAGGTTACTAGTAGACCTCTATAGTCGTGTGGTCCATTGCTGGTGCCTCCGCTGACACGTTGTGGCCGAAGTGATCGAGCTCATTTCTTGCTGTAATAGGAAAGAAATCATCACTAAGTATAGAATTCCATCTACAACAGACTCCGCAAGCCACGTAAAGGTGTGTGTCTAAGAAGAACATATACATACTGTGTAGACTGATTGCAGTGTTACTGTGTGATCAACACGTACCGTTATTTTGAGAGCGAGAATATGCATCAGAGAGCCATATACCCATCACGCAAAACACCCTTCCTGCAAAATATGGAGACGGACATGCAGGAAGCTCCAAAGACGTCGCTAGTTCCCATAGCGAAAGACCGAATCTCTCAAGAAACTGACGGTCTTACTGTTTTATCGCTTTTGGGCATCAACCGCTTCGCCATAATACTATCTGTTCTGCTGGGAATGCTGCCTTTCGAGTACATCCTGAGTGGATCTGTTGTAGTTCGCAGACTTTCTCGGACTGGAGCTTTTATAAGCTGCTGTACATTCTTCATGATCATCGCATATGTTCCCATTGGTTATTATGATCCCATCTTCTACACCTATCCAAAGCAAAACAATCTAACCATGATGCTGGACTATTTGCGTTTCCTCATTGGGATACTGTTTACCTTTGGCGCCGTAACCATACACTGGACAAAACGCGAGCACGTGTTGTGTTTCATATCCAAACTTGCTGAAGCCGACAAGAGTCTTCAACACCTGGAAGGCACCCAGTCGTCGCGAAGTAAAAATAATAAATACTTACTGTTCGAGGAGGCAGCAGTTCTTTTTTTCATTCTGCCCGGTTCTGCCCTGGCGGTGGCAGTTGCTGATGAGGGCATTTACACTTATTCTCCGTCGATTTGTTTCTTATTTTTTATGTACGCCTTTCGTAGAATTGTGCTCCAGTGGCAGTTCACCGCATCACTTCGCGCCCTGAACAAAAACTTCACCAGGGTTAATCACCTTCTGGGTTCCCTCAACGCAAGGGAATCCAGTCTACGAATTATCTGTACGAAACACCGCTCAGTTTTACACGAGGACTACGAACGACATCGCTGGACTGAATTGGTGAGTGACAACAAAGACATTCTGCCTGACGCTAAATTGTTGTACTGTGCTGCATGCTACTGGCTTCAGTGTGGGGAGGAGGAGGGTCCACTGAGGTGTGTCACATATCTCTGAAGTAGCACATTCATTTGGTCTCTTACAGCTACTGAACTGCTGGGATGTGGTATTAAGATCGACAATCGAGTCGCTAAAGGGAGCCTGATTGTTCGTCTAACCAGGAACGTATGTGTTCTATCCTTTGAACTAAGTTTATAACGGACCTACACTCCCCGTTAACTGGGATTTTTAAATGACACTGGCACTTCATATTAACTCCTTTTTTACAAAAGGCATCTGTTATGAAGAATAATGTATGTCCGGATAAGTGCAGATGCAATTATAACCGAATCGTTATTCCGCTATTACTTTCGCACGATAACGATCAAAGAAATTTTGAAAAAGAAAGGCAAAAATTAGAACTAGTTACTGAAATTTGGAATAAATAAACTGAATCTATTATAGATTGCAGCTCACTTAAGAGCGGTCTCCAGCTCGCTGTGTGAGCAAAAATTACTGTATGGTTAATGTTTATAAACTGTAATTACCAACTAATCATTGAATTGTAATCAGGCGGGAATGGAACCAACGGCACTCACTCAAGCTGAGACGTAAAAACACAATTAATACCATGCATAAAGTGAATAAGAAAACCAGCAGAATAATTTGTACTGAACACTTGCATGTACAAGTTAGCTGTTTGCAAAACACTTCCCATAATAAATAGTTTTGCATTGCTCACTGTTATGGAAACTGCTCGAAATGCTAATTGTCAGAAATAATAATACAAATACTTGTTGTTTTACAGTAATTTCCTTCTGGAAAGTTCGTAACGTTTCGTTTAGAGAAAAGTAAATAATATTACACTACTTTGCTACGTAATTTACAAATGTGAGCAGAGTTTTCAGTGCACACAAAAAATATGAAATATATTATTCTGAAGTAATATTTTGTCAAAATTCATTTAAATTAAGCTCGTTTACTGTTAGTCATTGTTCTTTGTCTAGTTGTTCTGCCAAGCTAGAAAGTTCGCTGCTGTTAAATGACAGTTTTAGATAGTTCCCAGTTTTGTAAATTACACTTCCTCTTCTCAGTTACCGAAATTAAATAAGCTCATCACTTTCAAAAATTTACTGTTGTTTCACTGGTTGTATTCTCAGAGTCAATAATGCCGTTAGCATAGAACCCTGTTATGTAAATGATTGAGTCAAAGTTCATTTACAGTATAAAAGTTGCTGCACTAAAACTCAACTGCTCAGATCTTATTTTGATGAGTTGCTGCTGGTACAGTGTAAGGCATTATTCGTCGATAAGGTATGGCAACAAGTTCTTCCTTATGGTCGCTCCGTGTAACAAGTTTGGGGCCACAGTACTTCTTGAATATTTATTCCTCCTAATGAAAACGTACTGCGACCATTATTCCTTACATTCCCACCCACGGCGTCAGCACTTGACCACTTGTCGCTAGCAACTCTCTTTGCTAACTACTTCTGCCCGACTCCGCTCTTATGTGCCCAGCAACGTGTTCTTTGGCTTCATGGAATAACAAACTTCCATGAATATGCCAGCATTTTTTCTACATCATAATTACAATACTCCTTTTCAATTTGTTCATTTGAATTAATTTTTTGCTATTTAATTATGTGACAATATTAATAAACTAGTAAATGGTATACATGACAGAAATTACACTCTAGTTACATTACAGTTTTAGAATTAATTATGCGAAAAAATTATTAGTCACATGTTTTTGTGTTCCAAGTTGTTGTAAACGAGGATGAAGGGAATGAATGTAGTATAGCTATCATGAAAATGTTGAAGAAAAGTGGATACTTGGTCATCGAGAGTTTCATGTTGGCCTGAACCAGTGGGCCCCGTCATGGTACGAGAAACATTCTCAAAAGACCACAGAACCACCTCCGCCCTAAATTACACCCTCCACACATTGCATGTTAATACGTCTCACTGGACCTTCGTTCCCTCGTTTGAAAATAAACAAAATTGTGACTTGAGGGAAGACTTATTGTTGTACTTGATGCTCTTGATAAAGATGAGTGTGTCACAGGCATATTTTTGGATCTTTCAAAGGCGTTTGATACAGTGGACCATAAGATTCTATTAAATAAATTAGAAGCATTAGGAATAAGAGGGGTAGCTAACTACTGGTTTCGATCATACCTAACAGATAGGTTACAAAGTGTAGAGATAAAACGTACTTCAAATAGAGCTAAACATTTAGTAAAACAGTTATCACAACCAAAATACATTAATGTAGGGGTTCCGCAAGGCAGCATATTAGGACCAATACTGTTCCTGATGTACATCAATGACTTTCCCAGTAGTGTTACTCATGGCGAAAAAACCCTCTTCGCTGATGACAGCAATATCATAGTCACTGAGAAAACAAGAGAACTCCTTGCCGAGAAAGCAAATGAAACTCTCAAGGAAGTTTATGATTGGTCAATAAGTAATAAAGTGACATGGAACATAAAGAAAACCAATGCCATGAATTTCAGTTTGAAGAGGAAAAATGACAATGTTAAATTAAATGTAGATGGCACCTCTATAGACTGTGTAACAAATGCAAAATTTCCAGGAATGAATAATGATACTCAGTTAAAGTGGTATGAACACACAAAGGTACTTGCAAACAGAATGTCATCAGCGTGTTATGCCCTTAGAATCCTATCATCAGTGTGTAACATGCAGTGTCTTTTAGTTACATATTATTCATATGTACACTCAATTCTTATCTATGGAATTCTTTTTTGGGGAACAAATGCACTAAACATGAACACATTTATCAAACTCCAGAAAAGAGCCATAAGAATAATAACCAAAAATAGTCATTGTAAATATCTGTTCTGAACATTGGGGATTTTAACTGCTCCATGTAAATACATTTACCAGTCAGTTGTTCACATCAAAAATAACATTGTTAATTACTGCACAAACAGCTCTCACCATGACCATGCAACAAGATATACTCAACTTACATTTACCAAGAAAAAATAAACATAAAACTCAAAACACCATTTTCTACCAAGGAATAAAACTGTACAATAAATTACCAAAAGAGATTAAAGAAATTGACAAAATACACTTGTTTAAAAAGGCAGCTAAAAAGTACCTGTTATGCAATACATTTTATACATTGAAGGATTACTTAGCTAAAACAGAGTAAGGGTTTGATAAAAATGTTATACAAATAAATAATAATAATATTGATTATAAAATATTCAACATTCCACATAACACCTTCATTTATGTTTTTTCCTTCTTTTTTTTTCCTTTTTAGAAATACTTACCCACAAGCTATGCGTAACACAATACTGACACCGCTTCCTCTTTCTGAGCTCAACATCTCACTCATTATGGAGGGATGTTGACTCAGTTTTTCAGGATAGCAAATGGGAAGTTGCGGTACAGAAAATGGCCCAGAGATTACCAGTGTGTGTGTGTTTGTGTGTGTGTGTGTGTGTGTGTGTGTGTGTGTGTAGTGAGTGAAGTGTTATGAAACAATGTGTGTATAGTGTGTGCAGTGACTGATAGTGAGGTATGAGTGAACAATGTGGCATTACATTATTTAATAGTTATTTGTAAAAAAAAGTATTGTATACCAGGAGCAAATTGTCTCGAACTAGAAGTCTGTAAATATATGTGTATACGAATTAGCTTATTTTAAATTTATCTCAATCTGTAAATACTTTGACATGTCCTATATCCAAATGAAAAGAGATCTACGGATGAATGAAGCTACTACTTCCGTAGTCAGCGACAGCGTTAACGGCCTCTGCCTGCTCATGAGGAAAGCTGCGTTGCCAGTACAGCTGAAAGTGCATAGGCAAGCAGCTACTTTACGGGCAGCTGCAACAGCGACGTTTAAATAGCCTCGCTGCGGTCTGGTTCATTGTGCGCAGCGAACCATTTCGTGATTAATTTATTACGTGACCTAACATGTATGAGGTACACATTACAGCGTGGAATGTGTATTCATTGTTTTCCGGCCATAATGAAGAAAAACCAGTGATAAGAATTCTAGCTCTGCAAAATGGACTGCACCTTAAAGAACGGATAACACTTTCTGTTGCCTCTTACTTTCTTTAATAAAACGGGAAAAGAATCAGTTATAAAATATCCACAATAGCATGAACAACATTTAAGCGCTATTATAATGTAGTAAAAAAAGCGAGATAAGTAAAATAAAATTTCCATTACAGAACAGGCTATGCTCTGAATTACTTTCTACTGCAAAAGAAAACTAGACAAGAAAGCAAATTTTCCATGAAAATTACAAAATAAATTTACATGCGATTTGCATTTTTTTTTATTCAGATGCTTCACTGTCCTGTCTTCATAACTGGAGTCGCTGCATGTTGGTTCCAGATTGACAATTAACGACTCCATTATTTCGTCTATAACAACTTCTTTCCGGTAATCTTCTTCTTGCAGTTCGTCACTGTGAAGTACACAAGCTTCCGAATCAGCAACGGTGGTTTTCTCTATTGCTTCAAGGATCAGTCTTTCAGTGTCGGCTACTTGAAACGTAGTATCTCTTAACCTGAGTCCACACCAATTCTACTGGATTACGAGTACAATGACAATTATAAGGAGGTACTCGTATCAACTTGTGACCATTAAGCAGAGCTATAGAATCAGTTTCGTATTTTTTACCGCTGCTTTTTGAAATATTGACGAACTCCAACAACTCTGCTCTTGTTTATGTTTCAATACGTCGTATATCATTATTTCGTAACCATGAAAGAATATCACTTTTTCTGGTGTTTGTAGTGGGTGGCCTGTCGAAAATAACAGAGTCAAAGCTTGCACTGTATGAAACAGTGAAAGAGCCCGGGTGCGCGTAAGGCAGCAGATGATTCTGAAAACATTCTTGAAAAGTTTCTCCACTGCTTTCGGGATGTCAGTCAGAGACGGTTTTCGATTGCGATCGGAATGCAAGTTTCCTTTGAGGCATAAACCCGGTAGTACCGAAACCGGCGTGATGTAAGACGCCCTCCTTTTCCCACGGTAACTTCCAAGCCGCCTCGTCCCTCTGTCGTTTGCCAAATAAAATTTCTGGTGTGTTTTTGATTTACCCAAGTCTCTTAAAAATAGTACATAGTTGATATCCCTTTTGATCTGACTTCATGCATTGTTCTTAGAAACGTGGTCCTTAACACGTGGTCCTCAGCAACTTAATAAAAGCAAGTCTTCTGGTCCAGACTGTATACCAATTAGGTTTCTTTCGGAGTATGCTGACGCAGTAGCCCCATTCTTAACAACCATATACAGCCGTTCGCTCGCCGAAAGATCCGTATCCAAAGACTGGAAAGTTGCACAGGTCACACCAATATTCAAGAAAGGTAGTATGAGTAATCCACTAAATTACAGGCCCATATCCTTAACGTCGATACGCAGCAGGATTCTAGAACATATATTGTGTTGGAACATTATGAATTACCTCGAAGAAAACGGTTTATGGACACACAGTCAACATGGGTTTAGAAAGCGTCGTTCCTGTGAAACACAACTAGTCCTTTATTCACATGAAGTGTTGAGTGCTATTGACAAGGGATTTCAGATCGATTCCGTATTTCTGGTTTTCTAGAAGGCTTTTGACACTGTACAACACAAGCGGCTCGTAGTGAAATGCGTGCTTATGGAATATCGTCTCAGTTATGTGACTGGATTTGCGATTTCCTGTCAGAGAGGTCACAGTTCGTAGTAATTGACGGCAATTCATCGAATAAAACAGAAGTGCTTTCTGGCGTTCCCCAAGGTAGTGTCATAGGCCCTTTGCTGTTCCTTATCTATATAAACGATTTTGGAGACAATCTGAGCAGCCGTCTTCGGTTGTTTGCCGATGACGCTGTCGGTTATCGACTAATAAAATCATCAGAGGATCAAAACAAACTGCAAAACAATTTAGAAAAGATACCTGAATGGTGCGAAAAGTGGCAATTGACTCTAAATAACGAAAAGTGTGAGGTAATCCACATGAATGCTAAAAGTAATTCGTTAAACTTCGGTCACACAATAAATATTGTTCCTTGAGATGCAGATTTGGTCCCGGGGAATAGAAACAAGTCACGTGGGGCTGGTCAGGCGATGAGGTGGATGATCCACCACTGGGATGCTGTACTTCGCTATAAAGCTCTTAACAGACAATGCGGTATGAGCCGGTGTGTTGTCTTGATGTAGAGCCCATGGCTTGTTCTTTCACAGTTCAGGTCGCTCTGTTCTTATTTTCTCATTGAGATGAGCAAGAACCTCAAGGTAATTACGTTGATTAACAATTTGTCCTCTAGGAACCCAGTGAAGATACTCAATTCCATGAATATCGAAAAAAGCAATCCTCAGCGCTTTTAATCTTCATTTGCCCATTCGAACTTTTTACGCTCTCAGTGAAGATGGTCCTTCCATTGCATAGATTGGCGCTTAGTTTCTGTATCGTAAGCGGAAAACCAAGATTCATCGCATATTATCATTCTTTACAAGAAATTAAGATCATTTTAGACGGTATTCCAAATGTTAGCACAAACATTTTCACTAGCTCCTTTTTGTTCGATCGTGAGAATTTCCGGTACCAGTTTCTCGTGTTAAACGGGATATGCAAAATTTTCCTTACGCATCCTTTGTCAATTCCTACAGTTTAAAAAATCGATCGAATGCTTAACCGACCATCAGATTATCCACTTTTTCGATATTTTCATCTGTTTTTGACGTTGAAGGACGTCCCAGGCGTGAGTCATCTTCAACGTCTTGTCGAGCGTCTTGGAAACCTTTGAACCATTCAAAAACTCTCGTAGGAGATAGTCTTCGAATGTCACAGTGCAAACACCAGTGCGACGAAGATGAACAACCAATAGCTACCAAGCCTGTAGACTTTCAATCGAATGCAATATCTCTGATGTCTATAAATACACTCCTGGAAATTGAAATAAGAACACCGTGAATTCATTGTCCCAGGAAGGGGAAACTTTATTGACACATTCCTGGGGTCAGATACATCACATGATCACACTGCCAGAACCACAGGCACATAGACACAGGCAACAGAGCATGCACAATGTCGGCACTAGTACAGTGTATATCCACCTTTCGCAGCAATGCAGGCTGCTATTCTCCCATGGAGACGATCGTAGAGATGCTGGATGTAGTCCTGTGGAACGGCTTGCCATGCCATTTCTACCTGGCGCCTCAGTTGGACCAGCGTTCGTGCTGGACGTGCAGACCGCGTGAGACGACGCTTCATCCAGTCCCAAACATGCTCAATGGGGGACAGATCTGGAGATCTTGCTGGCCAGGGTAGTTGACTTACACCTTCTAGAGCACGTTGGGTGGCATGGGATACATGCGGACGTGCATTGTCCTGTTGGAACAGCAAGTTCCCTTGCCGGTCTAGGAATGGTAGAACGATGGGTTCGATGACGGTTTGGATGTACCGTGCACTATTCAGTGTCCCCTCGACGATCACCAGTGGTGTACGGCCAGTGTAGGAGATCGCTCCCCACACCATGATGCCGGGTGTTTGCCCTGTGTGCCTCGGTCGTATGCAGTCCTGATTGTGGCGCTCACCTGCACGGCGCCAAACACGCATACGACCATCATTGGCACCAAGGCAGAAGCGACTCTCATCGCTGAAGACGACACGTCTCCATTCGTCCCTCCATTCACGCCTGTCGCGACACCACTGGAGGCGGGCTGCACGATGTTGGGGCGTGAGCGGAAGACGGCCTAACGGTGTGCGGGACCGTAGCCCAGCTTCATGGAGACGGTTGCGAGTGGTCCTCGCCGATACCCCAGGAGCAACAGTGTCCCTAATTTGCTGGGAAGTGGCGGTGCGGTCCCCTACGGCACTGCGTAGGATCCTACGGTCTTGGCGTGCATCCGTGCGTCGCTGCGGTCCGGTCCCAGGTCGACGGGCACGTGCACCTTCCGCCGACCACTGGCGACAACATCGATGTACTGTGGAGACCTCACGCCCCACGTGTTGAGCAATTCGGCGGTACGTCCACCCGGCCTCCCGCATGCCCACTATACGCCCTCGCTCAAAGTCCGTCAACTGCACATACGGTTCACGTCCACGCTGTCGCGGCATGCTACCAGCGTTAAAGACTGCGATGGAGCTCCGTATGCCACGGCAAACTGGCTGACACTGACGGCGGCGGTGCACAAATGCTGCGCAGCTAGCGCCATTCGACGGCCAACACCGCGGTTACTGGTGTGTCCGCTGTGCCGTGCGTGTGATCATTGCTTGTACAGCCCTCTCGCAGTGTCCGGAGCAAGTATGGTGGGTCTGACACACCGGTGTCAATGTGTTCTTTTTTCCATTTCCAGGAGTGTATATCTATGTGGCTGTGGGCTTCGTTTTGCCTGAAAATGATAAGTGTAATAATAGAGTAGCGAATTGTCGTGAAGTTTCGCGTGAAACTTGGGACAAGTGTTGTATAGGCACTTTATCCACACTTAAGCATCTACAAGCTCATAGTGTAGTAATGGATTCAGTATCGTATTACTTATTGCTATTGTATTTTTAGAACCACCGCATTTTGCTGTATGCATGTTAATGTTGACACTCGGAAATAATGCGACGGCATAAGTATGTGCCATTTTTAGCCTTAAATTTTTAAAATTTTTAAACTTTTCATCCTTAATTTTAATATTCTTATCTGACTTGTACTTATTTTTGGTGCGTTTTCCTGTACAGCCTTCTGAAGTAGGGCACTAACTGCCTGAAACTGGTTAAGAAATTAGATTTCGTTTATGCAACTGGTTTCTGATCATTTCGGCATATACAGTTTCTGAGGCTGGATAAATACTTAAGTCTTTGCCGTACACTTCCTTTAGTTAAAGATAGGTTTCAGAAACACTTTTTTCCAAGTTTCACGTGAAACTTCACGACGATTCGCTGCGCTATTATTACACTTTTAATTTTTCCGGCAAAACAAAATAACAGGGTGTTGTGTGATGTCCTTAGGTTAGTTAGGTTTAAGTAGTTCTAAGTTCTAGGGGACTGATGACCATAGATGCTAAGTCCCGTAGTGCTCAGAGTCATTTTGAACCAAAATAACAGGTCTTACACAAACGAAGACCACGGTCACACTGATTTTTTTTACAGATGCTGCATTCGACTTAGAAGGCTACAGGCATGGCCGCTATTGGTCGTTCGTCTTTGGTGCATGGATCCTTACCCTGTGACAGCATCAGTCCCGTTGTTTCACAGCCTCACCTACTATCCAGCTCATTGCACAGGTGACGTTCACAGTCAAATACAACAGTTCAGCTTGCATGCTTGATTACCATCTGCATTTATGTTCAAGCTCGTATTTCTCGCAGTGTTTCTATACTTTTACTCAGCACCACTGCTCTGTCCAAATGGTTCAAATGGCTCTGAGCACTATGGGACTTAACATCGGAGGTCATCAGTCCCCTGGAACTTAGAACTACTTAAACCTAACTAACCTAAGGACATCACACACATCCATGCCTGAGGCAGGATTCGAACCTGTCACCGTAGCAGTCGCGTGGTTCCGGACTGAAGCGCCTAGAGCCGCTCGGCCACCGCGGCCGGCACACTGTTTTGTCCTGTGGGCTTATTAAACATCGTTTGGTGTGACCTTTCTTGGATTCCCTACAGGTGGAGAGGCCCAGCAGCGTGGTGAAGCAGTTGGCTGCCGTGCACAAGGTGTTGCTGGACGCAGGGGAGTCCCTGAACGAGGTGGTGGCGCACCTGTCGCTGCTGTACGCGGCCGAAGCGGTCGTCACGGTGTTGTTCACGGGCCTGCTGACCGCTGGTCTCTTCCTGGACGACTCGCCCCTGCCGTTCTCCCCTGCGATCCCTATGATTTACTTGCCATTGTTGTGCAATGTTTTCAACTTGTTGCTCGTCGTCTTTTGGTGCCACGACACTATTTTGAAGGTAAATACATTCTAATATTTTAGGCTGTGCTGCAACACGTAATTTATGGAAACGGCAGAACGCAAAACCGCATCTACTTGAGATTAGATTAGATTAGATTTACTTTCATTCCAATTGATCCGTAGTGAGGAGGTCCTCCAGGATGTGGAACATGTCAGAAAAACAACAATACATGACAAATATTTACAACTAAAACAAATAAGCTAATGTACCATTCCACAGGTCCCAAGTGGAATGATCGTCACTTTTTAATGAACACTAAGAGTCATTTTACAAATACTAATTCACTGAATTTAAAATAAAAAGTTTTTTTATTTATTTATAAGGTAATAAACATGTAATACAACTACTGTAATACTTATTTACAATGAACACATTACTGCACTGAAATGGTGCAGAAGTTAGATTATACTTACACACAACCACACACACACACACAGACACAGACACACAAATTTTCAGTGAACACATTACTGCACTGAAATTGTGCAGAAGTTATGTTGTACTTATATACAAATCAGTTGGTTTTACTAAGAAATTCATCAATGGAGTAGAAGGAGTTGGTCACCAATAAATCCTTTAGGCTTCTCTTAAACTGAATTTCATTGGTTGTTAAGCTTTTTATGGCTGCTGGCAAGTTATTGAAAATGTGTGTTCCTGAATAATGCACACCTTTTTGTACAAGACTAAGTGACTTTAAATCCTCGCGAAGATTATTCTTATTTCTAGTATTGATTCCATGAATTGAGCTGTTGGTTTGAAAAAGTGATATATTTTTAATGACAAATTTCATTAAGGAATAAATATATTGGGAAGCTGTAGTTAGTATCCCTAGTTCCCTAAACAGGCTTCTGCAGGATGTTCTTCAGTTCACACCACATATAATTCTTACTGCACGTTTTTGTGCCCAGAAAACTTTAGCTTGGCTTGATGAATTACCCCAAAAAATAATCCCATATGACATTATGGAATGAAAGTAAGCATAGTATGCCATCTTTTTCATTTTTATATCCCCTATGTCTGACAGAATTCGCATTGCAAACAGAGATTTGTTAAGACGCTTCAGCAGTTCTGTGGTGTGCTCCTCCCAGTTGAATTTATTATCAAGCTGTAATCCCAAGAATATAACACTTTCCACTTCTTCTATCTTCTTGTCATCGTATGTTAGACATATACTCTTGGGACACCCCTTACAAGTTCTGAACTGCATGTAGTGCGTTTTTTCAAAGTTTAGTGACAAAGAATTGGCTAGGAACCAGTGATAAATGTCCACAAATATTTTATTGGCTGATCTTTCTAAGACTACACTTGATTTGCTATTTATTGCAATGTTTGTATCATCGGCAAACAAAACAAACTTGGCATCTGGTAATGTTACTTATGAAAGGTCGTTGATATACACAAGGAAAAGTAAGGGCCCCAAAATGGAACCTTGTGGGACCCCACATGTAATTAGTTCCCAGTTGGATGATGCTTGATAGCTTGATACATGTCTCTTTCCTAATAACACCCTTTGTTTCCTGCCAGAGATATAAGATTTGAACCATTTTGCAGCATTTCCTGTTACACTATAATATTCTAGTTTACTTAAAAGGATATTGTGATTTACACAGTTAAATGCCTTTGACAGATCACAAAATATACCAGTTGCCTGCAATTTTTTGTCTAATGAATTAAGCACATTTTCATTGTAAGTGAAGATAGCCTTCTCAATATCAGAACCTTTTAGAAATCCAAACTGTGACTTTGACAGTATGTTATTTGAGATAAGATGGTTATAAAGACGACTGTACATTACTTTTTCGAAAATTTTTGAGAATGCTGGCAACAGTGAAATTGGACGGAAATTTGATGCTATTTCTTTATCTCCCTTCTTAAACAGTGGTTTAACTTCAGCATATTTCAGCCATTCAGGAAATATTCCACTGATAAACGACTGGTTACACAGATAGCTTAATATGTTACTTAACTCAGAATCACATTCTTTAATTAACTTTGTTGATATTTCATCATACCCATTAGATGTTTTTTATTTTAAAGATTTTATGATGGACATTATTTCTGTTGGGGTAGTGAGGGTCAAATTCATATTATGGAAGTTACTTGAAATGTCTGGTCTAAGGTAATCCATAGCAGCATCTACCGAACCTGACAACCCCATCTTTTCAGTAACAGTTATAAAATGTTTGTTAAAAAGTTCTGCAACACTATACACATCTGTCACCAATGTATCATTTACTCTTAATGCTATTTGTTCCTCTTCATGTCTGGTTCTACCGGTCTCCTCCTTCACTATATCCCATATTGTCTTTATTTTGTTATCTGATATGACTATCTTTTCCTTGTAATATATTTGCTTTGACATCCGTATTACAGTCTTTAATATTTTGCAGTATTTCTTATAATGTGCTATAGCATCAACATTGGAAATGTTTCGGATTGACAGATACAGTTTTCTTTTTGTTTTACAAGATACCCCTATTCCTCGAGTAATCCATGGCTTCTTTGTAGACTTTGCTCTAACCTTGGTAAGTTTTGGGGGAAAGCAGTGTTCAAATAAGGTAAGCACTTTATTAGCAAAAATGTTATATTTTTCATTCATAACATTTTTGAGGGGGTTTTGAGCCGTGTTACTCAAGCCGTCTGCACACGGACCGTGCATCCGAACGTTGAGCGTTGAGCGTGCCGGGTTTCTGACATCATAGCGTGGAACAGCACTTTCGGGAACCTTTGGGGGCGTGCAGAGCGACATCTAGCATGTCAGCTATTCTGAGCGTGCGTCTGAGCAGTGACCAATCAGATGGCACAACGCCAACTACGTCACATGTACGCCATCTCCCTTCAGCACAGAGTGTAAGGCGCCATATTGGCTTTGATTCCAAACCTATACGTATATTTGCCGTTTCTGAGCAGCAGCAAATTGAGAATCACTCGAAAACCCGTTTTTAACTGTGTGATTTGTTGCAATAAAACAATGAGAAACATCATATTTGTGGCAAAAGAATTGTTGTAACTTGCGTGTTATGAGCGTATGCCGTTTGAAGGTAGCGACACACTGAGGATCCACCAAAAACACATTGTTCCTGGTAAAATTTGTTATAATTAAATTTCAGTTAGTAACATAGCTACGATTAAAGCTTTCAACAAGTGGAAACATGTTAGGATTGACTGTTTAGAGTAGGGAGTAGCGTTAATGATTCATATGAAGCTGATTGATATGGTGGTGGTTTGCGTCTAGCCACGTCTCAATATTTTGTTCTAACATTCACGTTTTTAATAGTTTCTGATGCTATATTATTAGTTTAATGTAAGTATATACTACAATATTTCATGTTATGTAAATATAAGTGCACTTTTTTTGGCTTGCGCTACTTGTATAAAGATAATTTTGTTCCTTTGTCTTTTAAGTTTCGTAATTCACATGTTGTAAAGATTCTGCTACTGGGTAGGAACAGTGATCAAGTAAGAATGACCATAGGGTTTTACTAAACGTGGGAATTATGAACTAACGTTTATCTCATGTGGCGAACTGTTGCAGATTTGTGGAACACTGTTTGTAATGGAACTTTTATAAGCCTGTGTCTTTATTGATTGGATGTGGTACTTCCCTTTTTGTCTTAAAACATGCACATGGATACTGAAGTTTTTATTTGTGTATAGTAAATACAGAACAACGAGACTAGCATATGGACAGTGGAGGAAATGTACGTTTTAATAGAGCTAACGTGGGAATTTTACGCGCTCCCGTTGAGGAAACAGTGCGATTTACGACCTAGAAACATCCCACAACTGCCGCTGGACTGCGTTGCGATCGCGTATGCCACGTTGCGGCCAAGTACCGTATGCGTAAGTCGCAATAATCCTGAGCGTTCAGCAGCACGTTGAACTCTGCACGCTCAACGTTGACGTGCGACAGCACTGTCCGCGTGCCGACGGCCTTAGGGATGGCGATTGTGTCGGTTTTTTCCACGCCAATGCAACCTGACTGCTAAAACCGCTCAAAATAACCGCTTTATGAAATATCCGACTTTCCGTTTTTTATTCCTGTTACTTCCAGTAATAAGTGGAGAAATCGAACAACGATTGAAAAATTTCGGTTCTCTCAATTTAAAGATACAAAGAAAGAATCAAAATATAAAATTGATTAGACAAATAAAAGTAAATTTACTCCGTCCACCGTTTATTCCTTTCCTCGAAAGCTGATAAGTAGTTGAATACTGCAAAATATCACCAATATTCTCCTATTGATTATAATTTTTTTTTAAACTCTGCTCATAGATCACGTTGTAATCGAGGATCATGCCACTATTCAGGCATCACGAATAGCGCTAAAGAGTGAAAACTGAGCTTGAAGAACACTGTCTTCCGTGTTAGTTTGTCCGTTTTCAAGGGCTAAAAAACATGTTGTTGTTGTTGTGCTCTTCAGTCCTGAGACTGGTTTGATGCAGCTCTCCATGCTACTCTATCCTGTGCAAGTTTCATCTCCCAGTACCTACTGCAACCTACATCCTTCTGAATCTGCTTAGTGTATTCATCTCTTGGTCTCCCCCTACGATTTTCACCCTCCACGCTGCCCTCCAATACTATATTGGTGATCCCTTGATGCCTCAGAACATGTCCTACCAACCGATTCCTTCTTCTGGTCAAGTTGTGCCACAAACTCCTCTTCTCCCCAATCCTATTCAGTACCTCCTCATTAGTTATGTGATCTAAGGCATATTATGTAGACAACGGCAGTAGATAAGCTACTTCCTGTCTTTGTTGCATACTATGAACGAATCGTTGTCAAGTTTCAATTGGTAACTGTACCATGATTTCCTTCAAATGAAAATGGTCAAATGTGTGTGAACTCTTATGGGACTTAGCTGCTAAGGTCACCAGTCCCTAAGCTTACACACTACTTAACCTAAATTATCCCAAGGACAAACAGACACACCCACGCCAAAGGGAGGACTCGAACCTCCGCAGTCGCACAGTCCATGACTGCAACGCCTTGTGCCACTTGGCTAATCCCACGCGGCATCATTTCCTTCCTATTTTATTATTTAATAGAGATGGCTGACAGATCTTTAATCTTTTAAAGCAAATGAGGCATTGTTCTTCATTGCTAAGGCACTCCGTGAAAACATTTCCAGACTACGATTGGTACCATTACGCAATACTACGGGGTCCATCGAAGACGAGAAACTACCGGATGGACCGGGTGGAGACAAATCTCGCTCACTGCACGTACACGCGAACGTTAAGCCACGACACACGGCAACAGTAACGTTATTGTCTTAGCACTACTGTACCAGTTCTTAGGCCATGTATTCGTTGCAATTTTATGTCAGTATTGTTATTAACACAACACAACACAACACAACACAACAACAACAACAACATTAGTAAAAAATATAAAACACCTGCTAGAACCGACTCCTAACAGATACCGAGGAATACCGGTTACTCAGAACTAAAATACCGATATCGATTTTAACCGCTCGGTTTTCTGGAGTGCCATATATACCTGTTTCACTACTGCTCTGCCTTATTTGATTGGATTAATACCTGAACTAAGATACAAATCTTATACGTCACAGTGTATTAATACTGTGAGTCCTTGCAGTTCTGTTCACTGTCAATCACTCTGCGTTTAACAGTTTCACCTTCCAACAGAACCCAAGTGGAGTTTAGAGTTTTGTTTTGCGATGACGCAATACACAGCGACAGGTTGCGTGCACACAAATGGGACAGCTTTAAGAAACCCCACCTGTGAAAGTGAGAACGTAGTGTTTCGCAGGCAAAACCACAGAAACAAAAACACAGAATGTAAAGAACGTGGCTGAGGCTGCAAGTGACATAAAAGAATTTTTTGGAGTGTATGTGTGGACAGTGGCTTATTTACAGTATATACACTGTTTGCATTGCCTCAGTTTGTGCATCGTCCAGAAAATTACAAAAGGTTCAAAGCAAGACAAAGCACCGTCCACTGCAACATATTTAACTGTATGTATAAAAAAAATGCAGACGTATTAGCATGTTTTTGATATTAAAACAACATAAAAAGTAGCGCTACGTATTCAAATACAATTGTGCAGTGCAGAAGCACGATATGCTGCTGACAAAAACATTAAAGCAGTTGGGAACGATAGCCCTCTGAAAGTGGACATGACAGCCTGAAACAATTCATAGTATTAAAATAAAGCCTTGTTAAAGTATTTGCGGCTGTTTAAGTCCTCCATCAACAAAGAGAAAAGACGCGGTTCTGTGCCTGTACTATCTTTACTAGATTTCACAGCTAGAAGCAGGCCTGACCTTTTCGACAGTGTCCGTATAGAAACAGGGAACAATGATCACGATGTCATCACAGCCAGAATGTTTACTAAAGTTAATAAGTACACCAATTAGACTAGGAGAGTTTTTACGCTGAGAACATAAGATATGCAATTGTTAGTATACTTCTTAGACAAGAATGGATGTCGGCAGTGTCCATATAGAGACAGTGATTAGCGACCACACAGCCACAATATTTACTGAGGACCAGGAGAGTTTTTACGCTGGGAACAACAGATATGCAGCTGTTAGCATACTTCTTAGACAAGAATTGGCGTCATTTAGTTCCAGTATTATGGACATAGAAGAATTATAGATAAGGTTTAAAGGAATCATAAATCGCGCTCTGGGGACGTATGTGCAAAGTAAGGGGATTAACGACGGGAATGACTAGGATGGTTTAATCATAATTTTCGAAAAATATTAAGAAAACGGAAAATGTTGCTGTCTTGGTTAAAAAAAGAACGCACAAATGCCAACAGGCTAAATTTGGTAGCAATTCTTGCCTCTATAAAAAGACCGTTGTGCGAAGTATAGAACTACTTCCATCGTCTTATGTTAAGGAAATGTCTTGCCGAGAATCCTAGGAAATTCAAGTCCTACTGAAAATTGTTAAAGAATTCGGAAGCTCCAATTCAAACACTCAGTTAGTCAGTTTGTGTGGCAATAGAAGACTTCGAAAGGAAATCTGAAGTTTTAAATTCAGCGGTTAGAAAACCATTTATTCAGGAGGATCGTACAGATACATACCCTCGCTTGACCAACGCACAAACGCTTGTGTGGGGGCTATAGAAATAGGCGTACCCAGCGTTGAAAAGAAATTGAAGAAGTTGAAAACAAACTTGTCGTTGTTACCAACAGGAATCCCATTTTTATTTTACAATGACTACTCTTCGGTTTTCCGTTACTTATCTTTCATTTGTGACAAATTTCTCGCACAGCAGGAAGCCCTAAGCGGCTGTTAAAAGCACACATGACTCTCGTACGTAAGAAGGGCAAAAGAACGCACCTGCAAAATTACACAGCAATAGTCCTAACGTCGTTTTTTGCAGAATTCTTGAGCATATCCTAAGTTCGAACATAAAAACTTTCTTGCAGAATTCTTGAACATTTTCTAAGTTTGTATGTAAAAAATTTCCTTGAGACAGGAAAGCTTGTATCCACAAATCAAGACCAATTTAGAAAGCATCACTTGTCTAAAAGCAGGTTACACTTTTCTCGATGGGTATCCTGCGAACAACAAGCAGATCCCATATTCCTTGGATTTCTGGAAAGCGTTTGACGCAGTGTCACATTCATCATTATTTTATTGGGCCTTTGTCCCACTTCAACACGGAGTCGGCCGTGTTACTATGGATTTGGCGATGTTAGTGTCGGAGCGTGTTTGTATGCCCTCCCTGTCGCTACCCCGTACCTCATGGGATGGAATTAGTGTACGCCAGCTGTGTGGGTCCAGTGTAAGACTGAAATAGTGTGAACGTTTGCAAATGTCTGCAAGTCGTATAACTGAGGCGGGAAATGGCATGTGTGCGTGTGTGTGTGTGTGTGTGTTGGTCAGGGGAGGGAGTGAGGTATGTTGTAGACGAGATAAAGCTCTGGTAAGCCTTCTTAATACCATCCCCCAAAATGCCTTTCAAAAATGAAACGCACTCTACTTTCTAGCTTTCACAGATATGAACATTTTTATAACCTCTGTATAATCTAATGAGCTGGCTAACTCTGTTGTGATCATAACTCATCCAGAAAGGCACTGTTGCCCGACTGTGGTTCCAAGTCAACAATGGGACAATGTTGAATGACCGGTTTGCTTGGCCAATAGTAACAAGCGGAGAAAAACCGTAAGGCTATCAGTATATTTGGAAAAACGCTATTAAAATTGCACTTACGAAGAGCACTGAGAAGGCGCAGCTGCATGAATCTTTTTGAAGATGCAACACTTCCTCTTTCAAATCCTGGTCATTAACGCTCACGCTGTACAAAGATGCCATGTATTCTACCTCTCTGACAGTGTAGAATGCTCTAGGCCAGGGGCGGGCAATCGTTGCACGCGGCTCATGAGCGCACAGCGCTGCCCGTGTGCTGCTCGCGTGCAGTCGTCGACAGGGGCTGTGGCGACAGCCGGCAGGTTGCGGCAGTGTAGTGACAGACTAAGCTGCGGACGTTGATGCGAAGCGAGCACTATGTAGTGAACGTTGTATTCCAAGAAACGGAGAAGTGGAGATTTGCTATCTTTTAAAAAGTAATGGGAGAATCATTTTTTCTTTGTGCAAAAACGTGAAAATTCGAAATGTTTAACATGTGGCAGTATTCTCGCTGGTCAACGGAAGTTTAGTATTGAAGGCCATTATAATAAATTTCACAAGGACGAGTACAATTTATTGTCGGATTCTGAGCGGATGGGGAATTGACTGAGCTTAAGAAGAGCGATCTGACGATACCAGATGAATCTGTCGTAGTTGGCCGGCCGGAGTGGCCGAGCGGTTCTAGGCACTACAGTCTGGAACCGCCCGTCCGCTATGGTCGCAGGTTCGAATCGTGCCTCGGGCATGGATGTGTGTGATGTCCTTAGGTTAGTTAGGTTTAAGTAGTTCTAAGTTCTAGGGACTGATGGCCACAGCAGTTAAGTCCCATAGTGCTCAGAGCAATTTGAATTTGTCGTAGTTGCTGTTGTCAGGAGAGATCTGCGACTTTCTCTCGTCATGTCTCTCATCTAACTGATTTAACATTTTATGGAGCACTGTTTTCAAGTTTTCAGAACGACAACAATAATAGCCCAGCGGTATGTGCAAGTTATATGACTGCGCTTAATATAGCGAGAGCTGGAAAACCATTTGCTGAATTAATAAGTCTCGGTTAAGAGCAAACATCAGTGATGAAAATTTACTTAACTGTTTGTGTTTGTCTGTATGTATAAATTTTGTTCCAGATATTAAACGTATTGTAAACTCCACCTGTGATAATTAAATAAAACGTATCGTACGTAATAGGTTCTCTTTCAAGCCATGATTTCTTTCAAGCACTCCTTCTAACCTTATTCATTCACTCAATAAAGCAAGCTAGGAAACAAAACGCATTACAGAGGAAGGAGCGGACAGAAGGTATGGTGGGGATGGGAGATAAGCGGGTGGCCAGCTTGCCCCTGTGTGCACGCGGAACACCTGTTAACTGCACGCGTGCAAGTGCACCGCACATGTGCAGGATTCCTGCCCGCCCCTGCTCTAGGTTGATGTAGTTCGATAAGAAACTAAATGTGTCCATGTTGTGTTTGGTAGCACACCTTTTAGTTAAGTTCCCTACAAGCGTATCTAGGATAACACTGAGAATATTTATTTGAAAACTGTCTTAGATTGAAATCTCATGGTGTTTCATCTACTAAGCATTTTCTTTTGCCTCTCCGTTTCTCTCTGCCGAGAATCTTTGCATTCGTCCGTTGATTTTCTAATACTGTCTGCTACCTCACAACTATCCGTGTAAATCCCATTGATACTAATTCTCAGTTTATTTAATTCTTCCACCAGACTCTGTTGTGCCTTCGCTCGCTTGAAGCCCAACGTTACGTGTGCTGATTGCAGCTACTATTTGGTGTGACACTGAAGACACCAAGACACGATGAAATGATTTAAAATACTTCTGAATGTGGTTTAGTTCAGAACTTGCCTCCGTAGTCGAAGTTAAAGGCAAGTTCAACTGTCCTTTATAATCCTGGCAAAGGCTTAGCAAGTGGACGCACGGAGTCTGTCCGCGCAGACCATTTCGTTTCCGATAGCCACTGCACGAACGATGAAATATTTTCTTCTAAAATTTTCTGTCTTTAATGAGAAAGTGTTTTTCGAAACAGTCCCAGAGAAAATGACTACATTCGCGCAACTCTCCGCAGTATGGACGCCACAAGAATTTAACGGATGAGAGTTACAAGGACAATAAAAACAGATTTTCTTTTAATAGGTGTGCTTGAGCTCCGTGATAGATGCCACCCGATTTTATTCATCGTGGGCAACGTAGCACAGAATAAAAACATGTTGCCTTGTTTGGGCCTTATTGGCAGTCGCATCTGCCATAGTAGGACAGCGTTCGTAACGTTTTACCTCAGATAAAATAGCTTCGTGAGCAAAGCTTCCAGCCATTTAAATAAATTCGTTCTGAACTTCGTGTGATAGGTAATGATCCACGTATTTGCATCCTTGTTGAGACTTTTCAACTTACCTGAAACGCTCTTTCACGCCTGGATCAATCTCCGGCAAATTTCCAAGACGCTGAAAAACCTCTATTTCTACGATCTGCAACTAAGACATTATCACGTATACCGCGCGGTTTGAGGGGACATGTGACGAATTGCGCGGCCGCGGCCCCTCCGGTCGTAGGTTCGAGTCCTCCCTCGGGCTTGTGTGTGTGTGTTGTTCTTAGCATAAGTTAACTTAGTTTAAGTAGTGTGTAATTCTAGGACCGATGACCTCAGCCAGTTTGATCCCTTAGGAATTCACACACATTTGAACATTTGACCCATCACGTGTCAAAGCAGTACCTCTTTCTGTGAGGAAAAGAATCGCTTCAATTGCGTGAAGCAATAATTCGTTCCAGTACTGGTCTTCTCTTACACAGCTTCAGTCTAAAAATTTTTTATGGCTGAAACACTATTGGGACACTTTCTAATTTGTGCCATTCTATGTACCACATTTTGTGATCAAAAATTCTTTCATGTTCACTCACTTTTTGTTTCAGCTTCCTCCAGCCTCTTGATAATCCCTAGCCATAGCCTACAGCCAGATCAGATTTTAGAGACATTCTGCGTCACAAAAACAATGGCACAGCAAAGCAGTACAATGCTTGCTTTTCTTTCTACCAAAGAAGCCAGCGCCTTTTTGAAATTTCCCTCATTTGTAGAGGTCCTCGGACATATTTGACGGGAAAGACTGATTACTTTTGGACCCTACGGCAATCTTCGTCTAACAGCTTCTTCTGCCTTTAATCTGCTGAAGCGCATTTCTTCACTCCACAAACCGATACTGAAATCTAAAAGCTTCTCATTCTCTGCTGATCTAGCCGTTAAAACTAGCTCAATTTCTGGGACGATTTCGTCACAGTCACTATCGCTAGTTCTGATACTAAATCTTTCACTTTTTTGTGTGCACCCTTCTACACAAGTGCTATCCTTACTGTCGTCTGTCTTATCGATGTGGTTGTTTCCATGTCTGCACCGCTGATGCTACAGATGGTTCTAAGCAACGTCTTTCCTCTACATCAGCATCTGTACTAATTTTAGCACGTGTCTTGTCTCTGAGAATCCTGATCCTACTCATTATCGACTAAGGAAGCTCCTCAACGTCATCTCCAAGTCCTTTAACTCCCCCGACGCTGAGGGTATAGCGAATGGCACAATGTCTGTCGCTTAGCCAAAGCTTTGTATTTTGCAGCCATGTGCTAAGGATTCTCAAGACAATGGAAACCACTGCATTAGACACATAATTTTTAAGCACAGGCCTTACAGATTGTAACTGGAAAAGTGTTATGATGATCTCTCCATCGGCAAAAGATTCCAGACATTGTGGTCTCCTGGAGGATACTGCCATTTAATAACCAACGAAAGGGTAACGTTCTACACTTTGGAGCGTGGACTGTTAGAACTTTAACTGTGGTAGGAAAGGTAGAAAATCTGAAAAAGGAAATGCAAAGGCTCAAGCTAGATATATTGAGGGTCAGTGAAGTGAAACGGAAAGAAGATAATGATTGCTGGTCAGACGAATATACGGTAATATCAACAGCAGCAGAAAATGCTATAAAAGGTGTAGAATTCGTTACGAATAGGAAGCTAGGACATGGAGTGAGTTACTGCGAACATTTCAGTGATATGATTGTTCTCATCAGAATCGACAACAAACTAACACCTACAACGATAGTTAAGGTGTACATGCCGACGTCACAAGCTGAACATGAAGAGATAAAGTATACTGGGTTATTGAACTGTTAATTCAACACATAAAGGGAGATGAAAATCTGACAGGGAAATTGGAATGCGGTTTTAAGGGAAGGAGCAGAAGGTAGGGTTAAGGGACAATATGGGTTTGGTAGTAGAAACGAGAGAGGGGAAAAGCTAATAGAGTTCTGAAATGAATATCACTTGTTAATAGAGAATACTCTGTTTAATAATCATACGGTATACTTGAAAAAGGCTGGGAGATATGGGAAGATTCCAGTTAGATTACTTCATCGTCAGGCAGAGATTCCGAAAACAGCTAAGGGATTGTCAGGCGTACCCTGGTGCAGATATAGACTCAGATCAAAATTTAGCGGTGATGAAGAGTATGCTGAAGTTTAAGGGACTAATCAGGAAAAATCAATGTGCAAAAAAATGGGATACGGAAATACTAAGGAAAGGAGACGTATACTTGAAATTCTCTGAGGCTATGGGTACTGCGATAAGGAATAGCTCAGTAGACAGTTCAGTGGAACAGGAATAGACATCTCTATAAGCCGGCCGGAGTGGCCGAGCGGTTCTAGGCGCTACAGTCTGGAACCGCGCGACCGCTACGGTCGCAGGTTCGAATCCTGCCTCGGGCATGGATATGTGTGATGTCCACAGGTTAGTTAGGTTTAAGTAGTTCTAAGTTCTAGGGGACTGATGACCTCAGAAGTTAAGTCCCATAGTGCTCAGAGCCATCTCTATAAAGGGCAGTCACAGAAACTGGAAAGGCAAGCATATGTACAAGGAAAATAAGTACGAAGAAACCTTGGGTAACAGAATTAGTACTTCAGTTGATCGACGAAAGAAGTAGTACAAAAACTGTCAGGGAAATTCAGGAATACACAAATATAAACCTCTCAGGAATCAGAAGTGCAAGTGCAAGTGCAAGTGGATGAACGTTAAGACGAAATGGCGGCATGAAAAATTTGAAAAAAATCGAAAGAAGTCTGTTTGTCGGAGTGCCTGATTTAGCATATAGAGCAGACAAAAAGAAAAAAACCTTCGATGAAATTAAGGGCAAGGAAGGTATCATTAAGAGCGCACTGAAAATTTCATTGTTAAACGCAGAGGAGGGAGCGGTTAGGTGGAAAAACTACACTGAAGGTCTCTATGAGGGGGAGGACTTGTCTGACGACATTCAGTACCAGAATCAGAATTTTAAACAGCTTTGGACGACTCAACATCAAATAAGGCACAGGGGATGTATGACATCCCATCGGAATTTTTAAACGCATTTGAGGAAGTGTCAACAAAACGACTATTCACGTTGGCATGTAGAATATATGAGAATGGCGATATAGTATCAGTCTTTCGGAAAAACATCATCTACACAATTCCGAAGATAGCAAGAGCCGGTAAGTGCGAAAATTACCACAATCCGCTTAACAGCTCATGAAACCAAGTTGCTGACAAGAATAATATACAGAAGAATGGAAATGAAAATTGGGGATCTGTTAGATGACGATCAGTTTGGACTAGTAAAGGTAAAGGCGCCAGAGAAGAGATTCTGACGAGGCAGTTGATTATGGAAGCAAGACCGAAGAATAATCAAGATACGTTCAGAGACCTAGAAAAAGCGTTGGATATTTTCAAATGGGGCAATATTTTCGAAATTCTGAGATAAATAGGCGTAAGTTACAGGGGAAGACGGGTAGTATACAATGTGTACAAGAGCCAAGAGGGAATATCAAGAGTGGAGGATCAAGAACGAAATGCTCAGGCGAAAAAGGTTGTAAGACAGCGATTTAGCCTTTCGCCTCTACTGTTCAGTCTATACATCGAAGAAGCAATGATGGAAATTAAAGAAAGGTTCAACTGTGGAATTAAAATTCAAGGTGAGAGGGTATCAGTGGTAAGATTCGCTTCTGACATAGCTATCGTCAGTGAAAATGAAGAAGAATTATAGGATCTGTTGAATGGAACGAACAGTCTAATGAGTACAGAATGTTGATTGAGAGTAGATAGGAGAAAGATGAAAGTAATGAGAAGCACCAGAAATGAGAACAGCGAGGAACTTAACATCAGGACTGATGGTCCCGAAGTAGATGAAATTTGATACCTAGGCAGCAAAAAAGCCTACGACGGCCCAAGCAAGGAGGTCACAAAAAACAGATTAGCACTAAAAAATGGGCATTTCTGGAAAGACGATGTCTACTAGTATTAAACATAGGCCTTAACTTGAGGAATAAATGTCTGAGAACGTTTGGAGCAAGGCATTGCTTTGTAGTGAAACGTGGACAGTGGGGATTTGTGAAAAGAAGAGAATCGAAGCATTTGAGATGTGGTGCTACAGAAGAATGTTGAAAATTAGGTGAAGTGTTACGGTAAGGAATGAGGAGGTTCTCCACAGAATCGGCGAGTTGTAGTGTACATGGAAAACACTGACAAGAAGCAGGGGCAGGCTGGTAGGACATCTGTTAAGACATCATCGAATAACGCCCGTGGTACTAGAGGGAGCTGTAGAGTGTAAAAACTGTAGAGGAAGACAGATTGGAATACATCCAGCAAATAACTGAGGACATATGTTGCAAGTGCTACTCTGAGATGAAGAGATTGGCTCTGGATCATTTGAGAAATTCAGTCAGAAGATTGATGACAAAAAAATTTAATATCGATTTCTCAAAAATTGCTTTCTATCGCTGGGCACCTACATCAGCTCATAATAGAGGCTGACTGACGGTAACTCGGCTGGCCTGCTGCCTTCTCAAGTAGACAAAAGTGAAAACATAAACCGTTTTCAAATGAACGAAACGTAAACATCTTTGGCTGCAATGGTGTCCTAGTGCTCCAAAAGGCGAAAACCGTTTGAAATGGCGAAAGGAAGAAAGGTGAAATATGAAAAGTGTAGCTGTCAATTACTTGAACTTTTTATGTATTTAAAACTTATCTGGAGGCTACCAACACAGAAATCGTTTTAAGATACTTGACGTCCTCACTAATAAATGTGCTTTAATGTCATATGAAAGTATTAAAAGTTTTTTTACCTTCTCCGTCACTCAGTATTCGAATCCAGAACTGGACGAGCGGCGTAAAGTGTAAAATTCGTACATGCATACTCACACATGGTATGCAACATTTATGTTCGATGTGGCTAGAAATAAACTTACTTGATAGTGGAATCACTGTCCTTACTTAGATTTAAAAATTTGTCTTATGGTGCCATTAAAATCTGGTATCAGTTGATGGGAATTAAAATACGTTCATAAAATTTACAACACTAGCATGAAAGTAGTAATTATATTATTTGCTCTACAGTGTCTGATGTACTGGTCGTGGCTTACATGCAAAACAGTAGTCTTTCGCATTAATTTACGTATTAGTTGTGTAAGTACATGTTTTAAAAAATCATCGCATAGTTTCAGTGAGGGCCTCGAGCGTTCAGGCCATTTGTTCATTACCAAAGGTACAGACTTTGTACTTGAGATTGATTGCTATTTAGTCACTCAGGCCATCAAACCCTCTTCTGCGCCCGGGCCTTCACAGTGAAGACCATCTCAGCAACAACTTGTTCGCGATGTTGTTTGTTAACTGTTGAGTAGTATATGCTGCTGCTTTTTCTGTAATGTTTTACAGGGTGTTCAGGTAACATACTGTGGATAGTAAAGCTTTAATTATTCAAAACAGTTAGTTCTCACAATTAATAGACTAGTTAAGGACACATTTCTATGCAATTTAGTGTCTTCAAGTATTAACTTTTTCAGATAAGGCAGCTCATTATATTAAAACAGACACGATATGCAAATTTTCGGGGGCAACTTCTTTAATGTACTTTTACAGATTCATTTTTTGCTGCTGTTTTACGTTTTATGTTCAACACTTCATACTAATATAATGTTCTGTGGTGTGCAGGCCAACGGATGTGCCCTGTTTCTTCACAGATCCTTCAACAACATAGATGACCGTGAAACAAAGGAAAAGGTAAGACTGAAAGTAAAACTATATGCCGCACTTCCTAGCGCCAGCGTGCTAACTGGAATAGTAGGGCAACAGCCATCTTTTAGAAGCAACTGCAGCTCCTTAAAAACTTTAGGTTTCTAAATAACAATTGTAGCGGTGTGTTTAATTTTAAAACAATAATTTTTAAGAAGATATTTATTTTGTTTTGCATTGCATTCTGATTTGGAAGTAACACCATTTTCAATAAATTAAGTATTTGTGAATGGGATGAGAAGTTCCGCCTTATGCAAGACACCTTTTTTCTTTTGTTTCACCCATTTGTAAATGTGATTAAAATACTGCTCTACTCAAAGACAGGCAAAGCAGAATATCCATTGTTAACGTACACGCCAATACTGCGTACGAAAGACAGAGTTTTCTGAAACGACAGCTCCGGTATATTGTACGCTACGCCGCTGTCCAAGACATATGTTTGGTACTATCAGACTTCGTGTGGATAGAAATGTCATTTTTGCCAGTGCTAGTCCACTTCTTGCTCCGCCCATCATAGGTTATTTTGCTGCATAGCTAGCAGAATTCCTTAACCTCAACTACTTTGTGATCCCCAATTCTGATGTTAAATTTCTCCCTGCACTAATTTCGCAGGTTCTCATTACTGTCGTCGTTCTTAGATTTGCTCTCAATCCATACTCTGCACTCATGACACTGTTCATTCTATTCAGCAGATCATGTAATTTTTCTTCACTTTCACTGAAGATAAAAATGTTATCAGCGAATTTTATCACTGATATCCATTCACAGTGAATTTTACGTTCGCTCTTGAATCTCTTTTTTTTCTGTCATTGATTCTATGTATAGACTGAAAAGAAAGACTTCATCCGTGTCTTAAAACCTTTTTTAACCGTGAACTTCATTCTTGGTTTTCCAATCTTATTGTTTCTTCTTGGCCTTGTACATATTGTATACTACCCGTCTTTCCCTGCAGCTGGCGCCTACACGTCTCAGAAAAGTATCTTGACTTTTATGCAGTCTTGCTCCCATCATTAACCAGAACTTCAGCACTGCCTCTCTTCCAACTTTGCCTTTCCTAAAGCCAAACTGATCGTTATCTAATAGATCCTCAGTTTACTTTTTCGTTCTGTTTTGTATTATTCTTGTCAGCTACTTGGTTGCATGAGCTTTTATGTTGGGTGCGCCATAATTCTCGCTCTTTTCGGCTCTTGCTATCTTCGGAATTGTATGGATGATGTTTCTCCAACAGTCTGATGATACATCGCCAGTCTCATACGTTCTACACACCAAAGCGAATAGTTGTTTTGTCGCCGCTTTCCTCCAATGATTTTAGAAATTCTGATCGGATGTTACCTATCTCCTCTGACTTATTTGTTGTTAAGCTGTCCCAAGCTCTTTTAAATTCAGATTATTATGCTGGATCCCCTAACTCTTCCATGTCGACTCCTATTTCTTCTATCACATCGGCAAGTCTTCCCCCTCACACAGATTTTCAATGTCCTCTTTCCACCACTCAGCTCTGAATTTAACAGTGAAATTCCCTTCGCATTCTTAATGTTTCCGCTCTTGATTTTAACTTCCGAAGGTTATTTTGACTTTCCTACATGCTGAGTCAGTCCTTCAGACAATCATTGCTTTTTTGATTTTCTCACATTTTCCATGCAGCCATTTCGCCTTAGCTTCCCTGCGCTTACTACTTATTTAATTCCTCAGTGACTTGTTTCTGTTTACCTGAATTTCCCTGAACATTTTTGTACTTCCTCCTTTCGTCGATCAATTGATGTATTTCTCCTGTTACCCATGGTTCCTTCACATTTACCTTCCTTGTACCTACGTTCTTCTTTCCAACTTTTGAGGCTACCTTCTTTAGAGATGTCCATTCCTTTTCAACTGAACTGTCTGCTGAGCTATTTATTATCGCAGTATCTATAACCTCAGAAAACTTCTAGCGTATGTCTTCATTTCAAAGAACTTTTGTATCCCATCTCTTTGCGCACTGTTTCCTTCTGACTAGTCTCTTAACCTTCAGGCTATTCTTCAGGATTACTAAATTATGATCTGAGTCTACACTGTATCTGCTTCTACGTACGCCTTACAATCCATATCTGATTTCGGAATCTCTGCCTCAGTGTGATGTAATCTAAATCTTCTCGTATCTCCCTCCTTATCCTCGTCTTGTGAATAGAGTATTCGTAATTACAAGCCGAAATTTATTGCGGAACTCGGTTAGTCTTGCTCCTATCTATTTCCTACTACCAAGCCCATATTCTCCCCTAACCCTTTCTTCTACTCCTTGCCCTACGATCAAATTAGATTTTCATCTGCTTTTACGTATTGAATAACCCGTTCAATATCCTCATATACATTTTCTCTCTCTTCACCTTTTGTTTGCGATATCAGCATGTCTACCTGAACTATCGTTGTCGGTGTCGGTTTGCATCGATTCTGATAAGAAAAACCGTATCATGGAACTGTTCACAATAACCCACTCTCTGCTTCATCTTCGTATTCATAGCGGATTCTACACCCGTTGTTCCATTTTCTGCAGCTGTTAATATTTCCCTATACTCATCTAACCAGAAAGCATTGTCTTCATAGCCCTCCGCTATATCTAATCTGAGTCTTAGATTTTCTAGATTTCTTACCGCATTCAAACTTTTGGTTAGCCCCAACTCGTAAAATGTCACCGTTCCGTTGGTGAGTCAACCTTTTTCTGTTGGTCACCTCACTCTTGGCAGTCCTCTCCCGGAGATCCGAATGGGGTTCTAGTTCGAAATATTTTGCGAATGAGGAGATGATTACACTTTCTCAACTACAGGCCGAATGTCCTGTGGTTACACATTGTGTGTCTTTAATTCAGTAATATCCATTGCCTTCTGGAACCTCACGCCGTTGACCATTGCTGATTCTCCCGCTTTTTGGGGTCATTCACTGTGGCAGTGTCATACAAGAAGGGCAAAAGATCGCCCTGAAGCTCTTTCCGCTCCTCCACCCTCTTTGCCGTTGGCAGAACATAGGTGACATCTTACGCCGCCAAGTCTTCGGCCGCAGTTGCAGACAATTTTTATTCAAAATTTAGGGGTAGCGAGGTTCGAACCAGGGAGCCTGAAAAGACGCTACCCCCTGTTTTTTTTCATTTTTTTCTTTCTTCTCTCCACTCTTTCTTTTCGGTGGTTTTTCATTCCTTACAAAGTTTTTCCTTTTTTTATTCTTTTCATACTGCAGTTGTCTTCTTCTTTGTTTTCTCCTGGAAGGCCTTGAATCGTTTTACTTTTGCTCTGAACTTTTCTCTTTCTCCAATTTTTTCCTCATTTGTGTCCATTTCCTTTACGCCTACTTTAACCCATGTCACTCATGTATTTGGAGTTTTGTCAAAAAAGTTAAATTGTTATCATTTTTTATTTAGCCTTTTTACACTGAGGAGCCAAAGAAACTGGTTCATCTGCCTAATATGGTGTAGGGCCCCTGCGAGCACGCAGAAGAGCCGCAACACGACGTGGCATGGACTCAACTAATGTCTGAAGTAGTTCTGGAAGGAATTGACAATACTGCGGGGCTGCCCATAAATCCGTAAGAGTACGAAGGGGTCATTTGTCATTTGGCTTGAGCGGAAGTCACATGACACCTATTGAAGTTGATCGTTGATTAATTCATTACGTTATTTGTTACGGAGGGCCAACACTCTTACCGATCATGTTGAGCTACCGAGACGGCGTCTCCTGTACGGGAAGAGCAAGCTATATTTTACAAGAGTAGTTTTTTTTCTGAGTCAGTATTGATTGCTTGAAGAAAGTTGCTTTCACTTCAGAAATGACATAATGTCTGAGCTTAGAATATTCCCGTAATTCTGTGAATGTGATTTATTTACCGATTTTGAACACAGGAATTACATACCCTAATTTCCAGCAACACGAGGCTATTCGCTGCGCAGACTACTCTCGCGATGTATGAACTAAGAAAGCAGAAAGCAGCCAATTTCGCAGAGTATTGGACGTAAACTGTAACTGGACATCCATCATGGCCTGCTGCCTTGTTTCTCGATACCGGCGGGCTAATATGGATACCTCTCATTCGTGAGCCTGTGCAATGGTGAAATGTTGGTACGGTAGTATCGTGAATACGTTTTTAAATAAGAAATTTAAAATTTCCGCTGTTTGTCTAGAATCGTCAGTTTCTGTAACAAATGTATGCAGGATATTTGGATTCGTTCACTCAAGTTACGTACGAACGGAACGTCCTAGAATTTTCTGACAGATCTTTCGCTATTACGTATCAAAATTAATGAAACTGTTGTAGGCTTTAGGCATACCCGAGTTCGTATTAGCTTTCCTCTTTCTGCTTCCCTGCAGTCTCCATGGTTGCCTGAAAGTCTGTTTTTTTTTTCAACATTCACTGTATTTTTTTTACTTTATTTTGAACATTGTGAGCTGCACTACCCTATCGATAGTCCGCCGTTAGCGTCTCATTTTTTTTTTTTTTTTTTCGCGAACAAGCTCTGACGACTGCCGCGGGACCGCAGAGTTTTGGGATCTCCCGATACAGAGTAATGGAAGTCTGGCTCGAACGTCGGAGCACGGTGCAGGAAGTAAGCCTAGAAGGATCATTTAAGTGGTAAAAGGCAAATATTGGTGTTGCCTCTGTGTCGCTTAATAGTGCAAGCGATACGTTCACTGCACGAATTAATCCTATTCCTGCGTGCTATAAACTCATGTTCGTAATAATTATTAGTATTAGTATACATCTTCCAGCCCCACGTTGAGTGAAACAGGTACATCAAGACTGTGCTCCCGAGAAAGCGATCAGTAAACCCACGTACGTCCTCGGTGTGCAACGTTATATGGTATCGAAATATTTCAGTATAACTACAGTGACGTTGCCGTAGGAGGAGGATAAGACTGGGCTGCACTTCCGGTAGGAAGTATAGACCTCATCATCAGATATGAACTTCCCGATCACGTACCAAATATGCTTTTATCTCCACCGAGACACAGTGTACTTACCCAGTTTATAACGTCTTTCAGCCTCAATCACAATTTTTCTGCGTTTGCCTACTTCGATCACGGAAGAAGAGCTACTGCGGTGTTCATTCGTTTCTCTGAATTCTTAACGTAATTCGAAACAACCTCAGCAGCATGTGGGCCCACAGGCCCGAAAGCATGTTGCCAAGGTCGTTTCCATACGCTGCAGAAGTTTTTCTGGGAAACTCTTACACATTCTTTATGCAGTCCAGGTCTCTCTCCATGCGATTTCCATATTTATGGAGACCTGAAGAAAGGCTTTCATGGACGTCGATTTCCTTCCGAGGAAGGGGTGCATGCCTGGGTACAATTATGATCCCGTGGGCAACCGCAAACATTTCTCCATGAAGGCCTTGACCGTCCTTTCTGACACTGGCGATTGCTTTTGCATGTGTGCCGTTTTCATTTGACTTCCCTTTTCACGAGAGAGAGCACGGGGCAATGCTGCAAAAACGTCCCACTCTTGGCGTACGGAACGCAGCTAATCAAATAAGAAGCTGGCCCTGGGACGGGATAGTTGTGCCGTTTGGTCGGTTTCTTCATGCAGTGCATGTTGGCGGGGTGACTCATTTCGACTGCATACACCAAATTTTTGAGTGAAAGCAACGGACCTCCCTACACTGATCGGGTGGCATCTTGGTGTCTCGTCCTCTGATATTCAAAAATGTCGTGCTCAGTTATTCTCTGGGGATGGCATTAGCGGTATGCTTCCTTCTCCTCTGGGATAGGGCAGGCACTGACTCTGCTGACAAAAGCACGCATCAGGCCACAACCGTACTTCCGTGAAAACTGCCCAGCTCCCAGGGGACCAAATGGCTCTGAGCACTATGGGACTTAACATCTGTGGTCATCAGTCCCCTAGAACTTAGAACTACTTAAACCTAACTAACCTAAGGACATCACACACATCCATGCCCGAGGCAGGATTCGAAACCGTAGCAGTCTCGCGGTTCCAGACTGAGCGCCTAGAACCGCTAGACCACCGCGGCCAGCGCAGGGGACCACCCCTCCAGATGATACTGACTTGCTGACAAAGAGAACTTAGATACCACACCAGGAGAACACATTCCAACAGAGGAAAAGGTAAGGATTTCTTCCTAGTGAAGATGACTAGTGCACTCTAGATAAAATTAACTACAAAACGGTCGCAAAAATAAACCAGTATTTTGTTATGATATATGACAGTGAAGTCACAACATCCTTTCGTTCCACTTGGTTAAAGCATCCGAGAAATTAACTGAAAAACGACCAAAATTAGAAACTGACCCCCAACTGTCTCACAATGAACGTACTGAAAAAAAAGCAAGTGGTGATTTTACCTGTTTGATATGTAATAGCATCGTCGTAAATATGATACCTGAAATTTGTATATGAATACGAAGTGTTAGCAAACTCAGACTGTTATATCAGGAGCTTCTGTTCCATATAAAATAAATCTGATATTCATAAAATAAACTGGTCGAGTCTGAAAAGTATAGAGTAATAACAACAGCAGCGGAAAATGGTATAACGAGATTAGGATTCGTTATGAATAGGAAGGTAGGGGAGAGAATGAGTTACTGTGAACAATTCAGCGATAGGACTGTTCTCATCAGAAATGACGGCAGACTAACATCGACAACAATAGTTCATGTATACATGCCAAAGTCGCAAGCTGAAGATGAAGAGATAGAGAAAGTATTTGAGGACATTGAAAGGGTTATTCATTTCTTAAAGCGCGATGAAAATCTAATCCATAAGAGATTGGCGTGCTGTTGTAGGGGAAGGAGTAGAATTGAAGGTAACAGTAGAATATGGGACTGGTGGTAGGAACGAAAGAGGAGAAAAAATACCTCAGGCGCTATAAATTTCTGCTTGTAGTAGCTAATACTGTGCTCAAGAACTACAAGAGGAGGAGATAACGCATGAAAAAGGCAGGGAGATATGACAAGATTTCAGTTAGATTACATCATGGTCAGTCACAGGTTCGAAATAATATATTGAATAGTACGCTTATTCAGGAGCAGATACAGACTGAGATCACAGTTTAGTAATGGTGGAGAGTAGACTGAATTTCAAGAGACGAGTTAGAAAGAATGAATGCGCATAGAAGTGGGGTATGCAACCACAAAGAAGTGCAGACATACGCTTGAAGTTCTCTGATGCTATAGATATTGCGATAGTGAATAGTTCAGTAGGCGGTTCAATTATAGAAGAGTCAACTTTCCTAAAAAAGGCAATCACAGAATGTTGAAAGAAAAATGTAGGTACAAAGAAAGTAATTGCTAAGAAACCATGTGCGATTGAAGAAATACTTTAGTTAATCGGCGAAAGAAGGAATACAGAAATACAAGTCACTTAGAGTGAAATAAATAGGAAGTGAATGGAGGCTAACGCGAAACGGCTATATGAAAAATGAGAAGAAATCGAAAAATATGATTTTCGGAAGTTCTGACTCAGCATACAGAAAAGTCAAAATAATCTGCTGTGAAATTAAAAGAAGGTCGCTAACATTAAGAGTGCTCTGGGAATTCCACTGATAAATGCAGAGAGAGTGGATAGGTGGAAAGAGAACATTAAAGGCCTCTGTGATTCTGAGAACTTATATGATAACGTGATAGGGGAAGAAGCGGCAGCCTACAGGGAAGAGATGGGGATCCAATATTAGAGCCAAGATTGAAAATGTCTTTGGACGACGTGAGATGAAATAAGGCAGAAGGGATAGATAACATTCTATCGGAGTTTCTAAAAGCATTGGAGGAAGTGGCAACAAAATGACTACCCACGTTGGTGTGTAAAATGTATGAGACTGGCGATGTATCATCAGACTTTCGGAAAAACCTCGTCTATACAATTACGAAGATAGCAAGAGCTGAAAAGTGCGACAATTATCGCACAGTCAGCTGAACCACTCATGCATCAAAGTTGCCGACAAGAATAACATACAGAAGAATCGAAAAGAAAACTGAGGATCTGTTGGATGATCGATTTGGCTTTAGGTAAAGTAAAGGTACTCGTATAAGAGAGGAAGTTCTAACGTTGCATTTAATAACGTAAGCAAGAATTAAGAAAATCAAGACACGTTAGTGGGATTTGTCGACCTGGAAAAAGCGTTAGATATTGTAAAACGGTACAGTATGTTCGAAATTCTGAGAAAAATAGGGTTAACCTATAGGGAATGACTGGTAATGTACAGTGCGTGCATGAACCTCGATGGAACAATAAACTCGAAGACCAAGAACGAGGTTCTGCTGTTAACAAGGGTGTTAGGCAGGGATATAGTCTTTCAGCCCTATTATTCAATCTGTACATCGAAGAAGCAATGACGGAAATAAAAGGAAGGTTCAGGAGTGGGATTAAAGCTCAGGAAGAAAAAATATCAATACGGTTTACTGATGACGTTGCTACCCTCAATGAAAATGCAGAGCAAATGCAGGATCTGTTGACTGGAATGAATTATCTAGTGCGTACAGAATATGAACTGGGAGCAAATCGAAGAAGGATAAAGTATTGAGAAGTATTAGAAATGAGGACAGCGAGAAACTTATCAGAATTGGATTCATATGAAGTAGACGAAGTTAAGGAATTCTGCAAGATGAGTCATCATGGACAGAGCGAGGATGATATCAAAAGCAGACTACCACTGGAAAAAAGTGAATTCCTGTCCAGGAGGTCTACTAGTATTAAACATAGACATTAATTTGGGAAATAAATTTCTGACAATGTGTGTTTGGAGCACGACATTCTATGGTAGTGAAACATGGACTGTGGAAAAAACAGGACAGAAAAGATTCGAAGCATTTGAGAAATGGTGCTTTAGAAGAATGTTGAAATTTAGGTGAACTGATAAGGCACGAAATGAGGTCCTTGATACAAGCAGCGAGGAAAGGAATGCATGGAAAACACTGACAAGATGAAGGGACAAGACGACAGGATAATTGTTCAGAAGTCAGGGAATAACTTTCATGGTTCTAGAGGGATTTGTAGAGGGCAAAAGTTGTAGTGGAAGACAGAGACTGGAATACATCCAGCAAATAACTGAGGACGTATGTTGCAAGTGCTACTCTGAGATGAAAAGTCTGGACTGCATATGATAGTACTGGTTGGTTGGTCATCGGTCTCATCGGATTAGGGAAGGATGGGGAAGGAAGTCGGCCGTGCCCTTGCAGAGGAACCATCCCCGCATTTGCCTGGAGTGATTTAGGGAAATCACGGAAAACCTAAATCAGGATGGCCGGACGCGGGATTGAACCGTCGTCCTTCCGAATGCGAGTCCAGTGTCTAACCACTGCGCCACCTCGCTCGGTATATGATAGTACTATCAAAGACGTAAATTACAGTAATATATGAAGTAAGCATTAAGCAAAGGCGTTCACATTGACGAGAAAATGAATTGAGATTACTTTCTCTGCAAATCGACGTAGAAACTTGCAGCCGCGCGGGGTGGCCACGCGGTTAGAAGCGCCATGTCGCTGATTGCACGGCCCCTCGCGCCGGAGATTAGTCCTCCCTCGGGCATTGGTGTGTGTGCGCGTGTGTGTTTGTGTGTGTGTGTGTGTGTATTCGTGTTGTTCTTAGCATAAGTTAAAGTTAGTTTAGGTAGTTAGTAAGTCTCGGGACCGATGACCACAGCAGTTTCGTTTCTTAGGAAATCACACACACACACACACACACACACACACAAAGAAACTTGCATGGAAAAAGTGGTTTAACGCACCGCTTTCCGGGCGGAAAGGAGCGCCGGTCCCCGGCACGAATCCGCCCGGCGGATCAGTGTCGAGGTCCAGTGTGCCAGCCAGTCTGTGGATGGTTTTTAGGCGGTTTTCCATCTTCCTCGGCGAATGCGGGGTGGTTCCCCTAATTTCGCCTCAGTTACACTCTATAGGCGACTGCTGCGCAAACAAGTTCTCTACGTACGCTACGCCATAATTACTTCACTACGCAAACATTGGTGCTACATTCGTCTGGTGTGAGACGTTCCCGGTGGGTCCACTGGGGGCCGAGCCGCACAATAACCCTGGGTTCGTGTGGGGCAGCGGTGTGGTGAGTGGACTGCTGTAGCCTGTTGTGGGGTTGTGTTCCACTGAGGGCTACGGCGGGGACGGAACCTCTCCGTTGTTTCTAGGTCCCTAGTTCCATACAGTAACATACAATACAAACGTAGATCGAAATATAACAGGAACACCGCACGCAAAAATCTATTTAAATACATGAGATTCATATACATAGGACGTCAGTTATACCATGAGTTAGGGCCCGGGTTCGATTCCCGGCTGGGTCGGAGATTTTTCTCCGCTCAGGGACTGGGTGTTGTGTTGTTCTAATCATCACCATTTCATCTCCATCGACGCGCAGGTCGCCGAAGTGGCGTCAACTCGAAAGACCTGCACCAAGCGAACGGTCTACCCGACGGGAGGCCTTAGCCACACGACATTTATTTATTTATTTATACCATGAGTTGCTACAGCGAGTCTCACAGCTGCGCCGCGCGGGATAGCCATGCGGTCAGGGGCGCCTTCTCACGGTTCGCGCGGCTACCCACGTCGGAGGTTGGATTCCTCCCTCGGGCATGGGTGTATGCGTTGTCATTAATGTAAGTTAAAGTTAGATTAAGTATAGTGTAAGCTTAGGGACCGATGACCTTAGCAGTTTGGTCCCATAGAATCTTACCACAAATTGCCAAATTTTCTGACAGTTGCATTCGGTGGACTGACAACTCTACTACTATAGGCAGTTTTATGAAATGTGAATTGTATTACTATATACAATCCATGTGATCAGCTTCTTGAGCCTAAACGTAGATCATTATTTCTGTACATTTTCCCACTGCTTATGTCTGACGACAATTTTTCGAAACACACAACATGTAATAAAGAACTTCTCGATTAAGACTTCTCCATACTTGCAATTTGTGTCAAATCTGTATAGTCGCCCACTTCTATCATGGAAAACTTCCTTCACCACGTAATGGTAAGGTAGAGGATTTAAAATGATTAGGTTCAAATTATGCAATATAATGTTAAGTTTAGACCACGAATTCAGTTAGAATATTGTAGCTCAGAAATAATGAACCTGAAAATTTAATGTCACAATTATCAAATCGTATCTACTAATCTAGCGACCTTTAACTAAGTGTTTTTTTTTTGTTTTTTTTTTGCCTGTTCCAGTTGCTGCTGTTCTCACAACAGCTGCTGGATCGAAAGCTACAATTCACATCCTCCAGATGTTTTTCTATGGATGTCTCCTTTATATTCTCGGTAAGAACTACTAGAAAGCATTACTGTATTTCCACTTGTATGCCATGACTTACACTTTACATCTTTCGAAGGACTGGCTCTGATCTACTGTCAACAGAAAAGCTTTGTCTGTTACTGGGGAAAGATGCTGAAGAAAACTGATGTTATGTTTTGAAGGAACCATCCCGGAATCATATGAATGATAGTTTTATTGCAAATTAAATATCAGTTGCAATCGAGACATCAGTTTTAGTAATTTCCGCCTTCATGCAAATTAATAGGTGGTTTCATCTGGATAACGCATGCTTCACAGTATTTGATTTTAAGTATAGGAGGGCGAAAACTCAACTTGTTAAATGTTAAGGGCTTTAATCAAAGAATGCATTTTCCTGATTCTGTCAGAAATATACTTCAAGTTCCTCTTCTGCCGACTTACTTCCTTGAAACCATGTAGAAATTAATATTCACAGCAATAAGCACAGATGTATAGGGATATGTTGAATTACGGAAGGAGAGTCGCAGTAAAAACGAATCATGGTGAAACAGAAACTAAAGAATGTACACATCTATCAGTTTCATATTAGGCGCACGAAACATGAAAATAAAGGTTGAGAGATGCAGAACGTAATGTGAACTAGATTGCTATACGGGGTTTTCATGTCTGCAATCACTGGCCGCTGAGATACTATGTATTCCAAAAAAATAAATCTAGTCTAATTTAATAACATGCGCACTGAGTTTAGAATTATTGAGGTGATTGATTGCTATGGTTTTTGTTTATGTATGAGAGGTGAAGTCAGTTACAGTCCGCTTCCTGAAAGGGAACATGTTAGGAAAGTTATACAAAAATGCAGAGTATTGACTAGTGAATCATTAACATTGGAAAGTAAATGTATCGAAACACTGCAAATAACTGTAGAAAATCAATTCAGTCTCAATGATTGGGCCAAGGACTGATAGTTGACCCTGAACGTTTATAAATGTAACATGCTGCGCGTAAATAGGCCAAGGAATCCATTAGTTTTTGATTATGCTGTTGATAAAAAGTCATTGGCTACACTAACGACAGTAAAATACCTGGGAGCAACAGAGATAAAGTAGAATGTCCATAGAAAACAATCTGTAGTAGTAATTGGAAAAGAATTTTAAGGAAGTATGATTTATCCGCCAAAGAAGCGGCCTACAAAACACTTGAGTGTTGTTCATCACTCTGGGATTCTTACCAAGTAAGTTCTGTAGATGAGTAAGGCAAGGTCCAGTGAAGAGGGGTACATTTCATCACTGGTTTGGGAGAGCATTACGGAGATGCTCAACAATTTCCAGTAGCAGTCACTACACGAGAGGAGTGGTATATCACGGAGAAGCTTACTGTAAAAAGTATCCGAGAGCATACATAGAGAGAAGAGTTCGGCATCATGATACTTCCTCCCTCGCACGTCTCGCGAGTAATCAGTATGAAAAAAATCAGAGGTATTAAAGCTCTTACAGACGTTCATCAACAGTCGTTCATTTGCGAATGAAACACAGAAGGGGGTTTGCCAAATATAGATGAAGATGTAGATGATGATGTAAATCAGAAAGATGAAAACTACAATCGAATTACTCACAGAGGAAAACAAATATTCACCAACTGCTGAGGAAACAAGATTCTCTCAGGGCTTCTTGCCTGGGTAGCACTAGAGACATGCTGTATCAGCTGTGCCGCAAAAAAAGCGTGTACGGACCAGAGCTACTCACAGCTGCCAAAAGCTAGCTGCATCAGCTACCCATCGGCGCCCCTACTTACCGGTTCTGAGAACATATGGTACGCATGGCGTGGATCAGCAAAAGGCAAGAGCAGTGGCAGTTGAACCACACTACAGCACAGACGCAGGATCCATTTCCTGCAATTTGTGGACCATGCAGGTTGAGTGTAATGTGAGCTTCTCACTTACATGTACAGAATTTTGTTTGGTGCCCCCTGTCTGCTTCCTCTTTGAAAAGCCCGCGGAGTACACAGTGCCCTGTGGTTGGAAAGAAAGTTCGTTTTGTACCAAAAGGACGTCCATTGTTGTCCTGCAATCAATCACTGAAGAGCGTACACCTTCTGTGATCAGCATTTGGGTGGAATTGTTGTGCAAACACCTTTATTGTTATCGATGGTTAATAGACATTGCAGTCAGATACCATTTTTGTCATTTTTTCATTTAATCATTTGTGTGCAATAAACAAATTTATGGCAAACACGTATTTTATCAGCTCTTGTCACTACAGCATCACCATAGTCTATATCCTGAGCATAGTGTGTTTATGCAGCAGTAAATATGACATTCTGCATGGCTGACATGTAAGCGGCACTATCCACATGTTCCCACTTCACTGCTGACCCACCCCACCCCTGTGTGCCACACACATTGCCATCGATCTGCCTATCAGTAAGTATGTGCATGTGCACTGATGTGCACCTGACACAGCTAGCTTGTACTGGCTGTGAGTAGCTCTGGGCTGTTTTCTTGCACAGCTGCTACACAGATTTCCCACACCCCTCCCCCCTCAGTTGGAAAGCAGAGCTCAGGAGCTATGAGAAAGCACTTCTGTCCAGCCTGTGGCTGGTTTGTGTGGCAGAAGTTTGTGTTTAACAAGACTGATTGGAACATGGCATTAGCATGATGCATGGTGCTGGTCGGTGGTGATTGGGCTGTGGCATGTGACAGTCAGTATGTAGGTTCAGCCTGGCATTTGGTTGGCATGTCTTTACTCTGCTGGCTAGTTACAGCAGTGGCAGGCAGCACTGGCTGCAAAGTGTTCATAGTAAGATGTGGCTGGCCTAAAGGCTGTGAGTCACATATAAAGCTATCACCTTGGAAAACGCTGATAGTAAATGTAATGAAATAAAGCATTAAGAAGTTGCAAAGTTCTCTGACATCATCTGTCACAGAAGCACAGCATGGGGCTTGATCTGGCCTTGTGGCCTTTGCACAATGGAGGCATGGAGACTATATGAAGTGTCTATACTTGCGAGTACAGACTCAGCACAACTTGAAAGTTAACCTTGCACTTCGCAACACATTTGTGTTAACATTCACTGTGGCTCATGTCAGTCAGCCAGTCATGGGTGTGGATCTCCTCGATCACAATAAACTGCCAGCAGTTGTTGCAAATACCGAACAGTTTATAATATCAACATGAATTTGAAGATAATGGAATAGCAAAAGTAGGCCATTTTTTCAACTTTAAGTCAGAGAAGTCCTCTGGAGCATATGCAGACATACTGGACAAATTTCTGGAGCTCACTAGCCTAACTTGTACACTGAGGGTCGTCAGACATTCGACAGTATAACACATTGTGACTACCTCTGACCTACCCACCTGATGCCGTCTTGTCGACTGGCACACAAACGATTTATTGTAGTAAAGGCAGAGTGGGACCATGCTGTGACAAGGCAATTGTTCGACCACCAAGGAGGCTATGACCCTCTACCCTTGCACCTAGGTCCAAGAAAGACAATTCATGGCGACTATGACTGGACTGGTGCCCAGTAACTACAGGATTTTAGCCAAGCCTTGACGGGCTCAGTTATATTTAGCAGAACTGACTACATGACGGCTTACTACGTTATTTTGCATTTCTTGCCGATATCCTGTTCTATCTGAAGTTGCCTGACCTCCACCACCCACTATCTTCTTGATGCCTGAGTGAGGCTGGCATTAGAGTTAACCAATCGAAAAGTATATTTTGGGTTAGAGATATTGAGTTTCTACGGCGTTTACCCTAGCGGATCCAAGTTACTACTGGACAAGATACAGGCGATATTGAATATGCCACATTCAGAGACACATGATGACTTATGCCACTACCTCAGGCAGTTAAATTCTCATCGGCGCCATCTGCCTAATTCCGCCAGAGTGCTGTAACCTCTGAGTGCAGTACTAAACAGCCACACCTTGCAGGGGAAGTCTCTCATTATCTGGACAGAGGCAATGGAGAGAAGCTTTGAGTCTAAATGGAACCTGACAGAAGCAACACTGCTCACATACCCAATGCATGACACTGAACTGGCTTTTGTCGTGGCTGCTAGCCAGACTGCAATAGGTCCAGTGCTTCTGGAACATATCGGCAATAGATGACAGCCACTTGGTTTGTGGTGTTTGAGACAGTGCTCATGTGTAGAAGCCAGTCCTTTGTGATTTTCATCGATCACAAGACCTATATCACGCATTTTGGAAAAGCAATACCAATTTTGGAATCTGAAGTTTGTGTCGCAGTTCTCCCCATTAACCCTCCATATTTCCAGAACTGACAATTCAACGCCGAATGCTTGTCCCACACTTGTGCCATTGTCTCACCTCCTGTGAACTTTGAGGACGTTGCCCAAGATCAGGAGAGTAACAAACAAGTGGACAGACTCCGTCACGGAACCTCCAGTGGCCAATGACTCAAACTAGTGCTCATTACTGGCTCTGTTTGCAAGATTTGGTGCGATGTTTCAACAGGCATACACTGTCCATTTCTGCCAGAGAAATCCCAACACAATGCTTTCTGTCTTGTCCCCAGATTGTCATGCCCTGGCATCAACTTCATCGTGGAGCTAGTGGCCTCGCATTTTGTCTGGCCAGGACTACGGAAAGACAGCTGTAAATGGGCACACACATTGCTCGACTGTGTAGCATGCAGCTACACAGAATAACCAGATACCGCCTAGCGTCTAGTGGCATGGTCGAGCGACTCCATCAAAAAGTCAGAGCATCACTTATTTAGCACGCCATCACCCAATTGGGGACTTTCCTGTCAGTAACTCCCGGCCTGTAAGGAACACCCAAAGAAGAAACCGGCGTTTCACCTGCCGACCTTATCTACAGATAATCTCTCACCATCTCTGGTGACTTTATGGTGGTACCCTCACCTGACGATGTCTTGTCCAGACCACTGTCAGAATGTCCACTTTCCTACATGGCCTGCCTCTGACTGCATGCATTGATGAGGCACAGCACTGGCGGTGTATTCGTGCATGCCGATCTACAGCGCTATACTTACTCACATCACATTACACACTGGCATAGTACAGGCACTACTTTGGCTGCCTGGCACAACCATCCAGGCCACACCCAGCCCAGATGACTGGGTCACCCTCACCACAGCTGCCAGCAGACTACATCACATGTCAGTCCCCATGTCCATTTCAAACGCCTGTGCTGTATCATAACAATGTCGCACTGCACATCACAGTCCACTTGCTCCCCAGCCGCTGAACAGGTTACAATCACTTCCCACATGACCAGCGGATGTTGGGGCCAGATTAACGTCTGCACCAGTTTTCTATGTTCTTTCCTGTCGAGTTCCAGACATCATCCTCCACACCGCTGGGCTTGTCTGTCCCAGTTGCTAGATCTGTTTTCAAGTAGCGGTGGCACCATATTCAAATGAGTGCAGACAGTTTGTGTAGTGTCTGTGCACTGAAGCGTCCAGGCTAGATTGAACCCCGTGCCCTACTTCCATGATCGAGTATGTAAGTGAAATTTGATCTCAGCAAATAATGAACGCTTTACTTTGTCACTTTTCATGCGACACAGCCTTTATGCCAACCACACGTTACGATGGACAGGTCACAGCCAGGGCTGCCTACCGCTGCTGTCATTAGTCAGCAGCACAAGGCCACTCCCACCACGCGCCTGGTTGAACAGGTGCACAGACTTCATGTGCCACTGCCCAAACACCGCTGACCAGCTCGTCACCATTGTGGTCGTGCTGAGGTCACAACAAAGTGCATGAAGCCTCTAACCTCTGCCACACAAGTCAGCTGCACGTTGGACACCAGCACTTTCTTTCAGTTCCTTAGGTCTGCTCTCGAAGAGTGGATCTGTGTGGCAGCCATGTCACAAAAATGCGTGAACGTTGCAAGATTACCATTGTTCCTGCATGTCTTTATTCCTTGTGGACAATTCGAGTGACTAAATTTTGCTCTGTCTCAGTTCTGTTGAGGGATTATTGCCCGACTCTGGTGATTTAAACTTGCATCGATACTGGTACTGTCGCTGCTTTCTTTGATTCAGTTCTTGGGAAATAATCATTAAAGGGACCCATCATACAGTTCAATTGATTATTACATTTAATGAATATTTAATGAATCTATTTCGCAACTGATAATGCAAAGGTCGGGACACACGCAACCAAAGAATCCAGTTAACCGATTGAATCTGCACCTCTGTCAGACACGTTATACTCCCACATCGGATATTTCCTTTCATTAATTTCAGATTTGAAATTACTACATTGTAACGGCTCATTTCAGGAAAACATTTACTGGGTATGGGCCGGGAGTGGGGGACAGGGGGGACGAGGGGAACGGGGGGTGGAATTACTGTTGTATACACATAAAATTGTCATTTAAATATAACATTTATTGGGTCACATGCTCCTCTTCTCAAATCTGCACGAATTAACGTTCATTAAGCTACAGAGAAGTGATGCACACTCCCTCTAATCTAAATGATCTGTTAATTCAGTGATGTGCATGGGAAGCAACGGAATGTTACGTTGCTCTTCGGATAACCTTTCTCAAACGACACTCTCATACTCATGCCACACATGGTCTCTGCTCTTATAACGAAATCTATTCAGAACGAATTTTTCGCTCCTCCTGTGATTTTGACGGGAACAACTTAGCAAACTTGGACGCGATCTTATACTGGAGGGGGGGGGGGGGTATGATCAAAACGCAAGCAGACACAAATGCAGAGTTAATATTCAAAAATGAAATATTTCCTATCATATTCGCCACAACAACAATCGCAAGACCGTCATTGAATTTCCACAAGGACTGTCGTATGCAATGACGAACCAGCCACAACATTTAATTAACATCTTGTCATTGCAAAGAAATTTACTCATAATCTTTGATTGTTCTTGGACAGTATCAAATCTTCATACGAAATGCATGCAATTCTGACTGTGTTCCCACAAGAACGTTTGTTAGCTCATAGGTTGTGCAGCCAAGTCCCCGTGGGATCCGTTGGATCTCGGAAATCAGTGGCTCTAAATTGCTCACCATCTGTGATCGTTCTTGGATTTTATATTATAATTCCACTCTGAAAACCTAACTGAATTGAATGTAGGATACTGGGGACCATTTCTCCGAACAGTACTGCACAAATGTCAGCGTGGAGTCAAAGGGCAACAAAGAAAAATAAATCGAATCAACTAAATTCGCACACAAAATTCGTTAAATATTTCACATTACTTGCATGGCCATTTCCCAAGCTGAAAGTACAATAAGAAAATGATTACACTTGATCACAAAGTTACGACCGCATGGGTGAAGGTTGTACATAGGGAGAAGCCCATGCTACCAACAAAAATGTTACACATTCTGGAATTTAATGAAATGAAATAGTTAAGCTCTGTGACTTCAGAAATCAACTGAAAAACTATTGTGGATGCTGAAGGCACAACCAGATTAACATCTTAAAACAAGATTACAAAGCTCTCCAAGCTCACATAAGAAATGTGAATTCTAACTATCCAATAGACTCGGAAAACAATTGAAAAAGATAGTTGTAACGTAGGCCTAACTGTGATGACGCTGGAAAAGAATGGATTAGTGACGTAATCTGTGACATACTTCACACTTTTCTTAAATCAGAAAACAGCTTGATGGAGGCCAGCACATGTTCCTTCGATATTCTCAGCCATCCAGACCCCGAGTGACGAAAAATGGCGAAGCACCCATGTCGGTCACTCTGCTCATCCCTGAAGGGGAGGGGATGAGTTGCTACCAGCCCCCATGTACTTCCCCAATACCGTTGCATCTTTGCTAGTCTACCTAACAGTCAGACTGACACCAAACCAAAAAAAACATGACCTTTGCATTACAGCTTCCTACTCACAGAATCACAACCAAAACAAACATTTATTATGACATTTAAAATTAACATAACAGGAATGGGAAGAAAATGTGCAATAATAATAATCAATTAAACACTATGGCGTCCACTTCTTCATCAGACCTTCTCGATACGAGAGCAAATAGTTACAAAGACCAATCTATGATTACCGATAAAGGAATTCTGGATACTTTGAGATAATGTAACATAAAGGAACAATCAGTTCTGTATCAACGTATTGGAGCTTCTCACAGCCATCACAAGCAAACAACATCAGCTATCCGTTGGTGTGCATACTTACCGAGAGACAAAATTCGGACAACAGGTGTGGTGCACACTGCATGAGTCAGCAAAGGGCAAGAGCTATGCGAGTTGAGCCACCGTACAGTACAGACGCGTTTGTCGAGAGCCTGTATTCTGCAATCAGTGGACCTCATTGTTTGAGTTCAACACACGCTCCATGCCGACACATACTGAATTTTGTTTGAGACTCACCATTCACTTTCTCTTTGTCAAGTCCGCGATCACAAAGAAACTTCGTTACATTCCAGACACGCATACGTTGTTCTCCCATGCCCATGTGATCGGAAGACGCATTCATTACTGAGGAGTGTACACCCTCTGGCATCGTTGTTCGAATGGAACTGCTGTGCAAACACTGTTATTGCAATCGCTGGTTAACAGACATTGGAGTCAGGTTTCAATTTTGTCACTTGTTCATTTGCTCATTTCAAAAAAATGGTTCAAAGGGCTCTGAACACTATGGGACTTAACATCTATGGTCATCAGTCCCCTAGAACTTAGAACTACTTAAACCTAACTAACCTAAGGACATCACACAACACCCAGTCATCACGAGGCGGGAACCCGGGCGCGGGAAGCGAGAACGGTACCGCACGACCACGAGCTGCGGACTTTGCTCATTTGTGCAGAGTAAGTACATTTATGGCAAATGTGCATTTTATCAGCTCCTGACACCACACTGCCACCATAGCTATGTGAATGTGCCAATACCCACATATTCTCTCTTCAGTTTTATCATGCGTTGCTGCCCAATCTCCTGCAATACATTTCAAGGTCACCCCTTCCACCCTGCTTTCTCCCACCTCTTATAACTTTCATCCCCTCCACACCCCTCCCCTCCCTTCAACTGCTCTCGTCCAGCTCAGTAGCTTAAAAATGACATGAAATAAAAAATGGCGGCAGAATGAAAATAGTGGTGATAAAATAAAAAAATTACTTAAAATGGCGGTGAAACAAATTATTGGAGGTTATTGTCCACTTGGCTGGGATAAGGGGGATGAAGACATAAATTTTTCCTCTCCTTCATCTCCATACCCATTATGTGTATTTAAAATCTTGGGAAATTCTTCCTGTTGGCTGGGAGAATAGGGACAGATAGATTTATCCTTTCTCTCCCATGCCCCCTGTATTAACTCTGTACCGCTAAGTCGTGTGAATAAATCTCGACACTCACATTCTGTTTGCCATAGTGTAAGGTTCAGCATAATAAAGCGTCATCAGAAATCAGCTGCTACCCAGATAGAATAAGGAGACGTCACATTCGAATGTAAGTATTAATCCACTCCTATCCCTCTCACTGAATATATGTGTAATTTCATGAATACTTTTTCATCGCATCTGCAGCATTCACATGCACGTGTGTAATAGCGGAGCATACATCTATTCGCTGCACCATCACTAGTCTATCCACAGCAGCAAGAGCACACAGATGTGTTACCTAAATTAACAGATCAGGCATTTGAGTTTCCAGCGTCTGCACAACATCCCAGAGTAGGACTGCCTGAATTATAGGGTCAGGAGACGCTGCCATTTGAGTTTCCTCACCTGCTGAGCCACGAGTAAATGGCTCCAGCGTACCACTGTTCACTAGTACACATAATTTGAATGCCAATGGATCAAAACCTGTAAATATAAGTGCAGTTAGAAAGTGTCGTCTAGTCATATGATCGAGTGCATTCAACATTTTATTAAAGTGAACTATACAGTGTCTGAGTGTGAATATCTATATGGCATGATGAGTTACACCGATACTCCTATCAACATCTGCTTATTTGACAGGAAGAAATCCGTTATAGATTTGTACAGCAAAGTGGCACTTTGGGTAATATCTGGAAACTCGTCCGTCTATTTACATCGTTCAATTATTGGGACCTTATGTAGTCATAGAAAGTGCATTGTATTCTGGAAGACAGAGGTAGTGAGAGCCATTTGTCATCTTACTGTTCAGTGACTTTGTAAGCCACCTGCATGAGCACAGTGCACATGTGAATTATTTAGAAAAATATAAGGAATCATGCATCCAGTGTCCAAGTCCTCTAAAATCCACTAGATGAAAACCACAATTTACCGATGGAAAATCAGTAAATATTACTGTCCCCCTGTCTTTGGATGTGATACAGACCAAATTTAAGGCAAAAAAATTGCGATATACTGCAAAAATAATAACTATCCTCAACTATTGTAACTTACAATGTATATAAATATATAACGAAATTAGATTTCCTACAAACTGTTATAATTCTGCGACCTCATCCTGTCACAGATGTGAGATGACTTGTGAAAATCATGAAGCATCAGAGAACGATCACCACCTCGAGAAAGAATAACAAATGAAAGACAAGGTCAAACATAAGTATTATCAGCTCTCTTAGTCTCATTATTATAGGTTAGTGCTATTTACAGTTTGGTGGCAATCTTATCTAGTTATGGGGTAAATTTTTGCCACTTTTCTCCCAGTATTCCAAATAGCCACTTTCATAAATATCAGATTTTTAACGAATTTACAAGCCAATATTTAACGAAATACCCTCTTGCCCCATCACTGTAGGAGCCCACTTGTGCTATTAAGTGATGTTTACATAAGTATAATTTATGAAACGCTATAATAACATGGCTGTCAGAAGCTATTACAAATTACAGATATTCTGTGTTTAACGGATACCACAGAGCAATACTTGAACGAGTACACTGTTGCTACATACTGTTTACTCGTACGCTGTGGGGGGGGGGGGGGGCGTTGTGGATTCATTTAGCAGACCCTTCATACATATCACTTCCAGTGTAAAAACAAACTATACGCATATACCATAAGACTATCAAACAATATGTGTTGGGGACTACCCAAAATAAAAAAAATTAAAATACACAATGATGGGAACACTGGAGATTGCTCTCCCTCCCAGGATTCAAAGTTCAAAACTTGAGGTGTGCCAGTTCAGCCATCGAGTATGTTGTGATTGACTGACTTGGATGGTGGGACTATGTCTTTGGATTTTTTTGTTTTTGTTTTGAAAATGTGTGGCACGTGCTTATAAAGGTCGCCCATGACGATTCACCTCAGGACTTATTTTCAATTAACGTCGACGTGTGGTGTGCTTCTGTGCACAGCATGTATGATGCTGTGTGAGCGACTATGAGCTATTGCTGAAGAAATACTTGCATATTTGTATTTGCTCATATGTCCTACAATGTTAACTGAAATAAAAAAAAAAACAAATGAGGTATTTAGCAGCCATAGAAAATTACCTACGTAAAGCATGAATGTTTTCCTGTATAAACTAGGTTTCATTTCGATTTGGTTGCTGAGAAATGGCTTCCACACAGCTCACTGAAGATGCTGTGTGCAGTCGACAGCTAGTGACCAATTAGGGACTACATGAGCTGCAACGATCATGGGCTTCCAGTCTCAACAGGCCTGGTGGGGGCAGCCTGGAAGCAGCAGCTGATACCCATGTTGTATATCCAGGGACATGTCACTAGTCTTACATTATTATTTACAACATACCTCTTAATCAGAAGGAATGATACATCGTTATTAACAACTCATTACAATGTCTCTAGAATGTTTTATCAGTCGTTTATTAAATTATAGATAGTGGTATCATTCGACTCTTTTATTGCAGCTTAATTTTATTTGAAAGGTGCTTGCATCTTGCGTTGGATTATTCACCAGTTCGTAAGTTTTATAGCGCGACTGCAAATTCAATCCAGATTCTGCGCAGCATACGGCGATACATTGGCAGTGTGCAAAAGGTTATAATATTGTGCTGCAAAGCTCTAATTTTGTCAGGCCACGATTTTACTGCCAAGGCTGTCAACAGATGTCTAGATACCGTTAGCAGTTGCTTTACACTCTCTAATATACGCAGACAATCTTCCATGTGGACAAGAAACATTTTATAATAAGCCCAGTGCTCATTTTTCCCTCATACTATTCGAAAAAGTAATGGTCGATATGGCTGATCAGATATCAGCTAGAGTTACATATAACCCCCCAGGGGGTCCACAACTCTTTTGTGGATATGCGCGTAGCGAGCACGGGACCCCGAGCTAATGTGGCCCTCCTTCCTTTCCGGGCTTCATACCTTCCTTTTCCGCATCCTTCCCCATCCCCCATCTTCGCCCCCCCCACCTCCGCCTCTTTCCTTCCCTTTCTCCCCTTCTGGGAGAATGTTTTGTGCCTATGTCCGGAGACGGACGCTCGAAAATGTAACGCATTCTTCGCTTTCTCTGCTTGCAAGTCCTCAGCCTTCCTTTGTCCTTCTCTTTTCCTTATCTCTTCTCTTTATCCTTTTCTCCACTGCGGCGTTTGAGACCTCTTTTCCTTCCTTTCCCTTTCTTTGTTTTTCCCTTTCTCTTTTTTCCTCCCTGTGTGTGTCTGAAAGCCGACCCATGCATTTTCATGCGGTGACGGGGTAACGCGTAATTCCCCGCCCCGGGTAGACAGGTAGAACACGTACGTACCCCCTGCTAACGGCCAGGCCCAGGGAGGGGTGATTAACCAAGCTGATACCTTCCGAAAGTGCCGATTGGTCCCTCCGTCCGTTTCTTGGGAGGTGTGACCTGACGTGTGAACAATCACCTAAGGCGGGAGTGCCCTCAGAGAGGGCCCTGACAAGGGAGGAGTGCGCCATCGGAGACGCCGGTAATCATGGGGGATACTTCCGCAATGGTTTCCTCATCTTCTACTATGTCTGCTCACAAGCGTAAGTTCAATGACTCTCAGCCACAGACAGTTCTTCCATCGTTGCCACAGTTACTTGTTGTTTCTCGGTCTGACGAAGGTCACGACTTCTCCACGGTCAACCCATTCATTATTCAGAAAGGTATCGACACAATTGCAGGTCCTGTAAAGTCTTGTTCCAGATTACGAAATGGCACCTTGTTGTTAGTCAGTGCCCTTCAGGCACAAAAATTGCTGCGTACTTCACTGCCACACACCTTCCCTGTCCAGGTGGAAGCACACCGCACTTTAAATTCCTTAAGTGGGGTCGTTTGCACACGCTCCCTCGACGGATTGTACGACGAGGAAATTCAACACTACCTGTCTGACCAGGGCGTAACAGCTGTTCATCGAGTCGTGAAAAGGGTTGACACGAACATTGTTCCAACCCGTACTGTCTTCTTGACATTTGACAGAGTTCAACTCTCATCGAACATAAAAGCGGGCTATGAGATAATTTCCGTTCGCCCTTACATCCCAAACCCTATGCGTTGCTATCGGTGTCAGCAGTTCAATCATACCAGTCAGTCCTGTTCCAATCCAGCCAAATGTGTTACGTGTGGCAAGGATGCCCATCAGGGTGCTTGTCCACCTCCATCCCCTCGTTGCATCAACTGTATGGGTGACCACGCTGCTTCCTCTAGAGATTGCCCCATTTTTAAAGACGAAAAGCTCATTCAGGAAATCAGAGTGAAGGAAAAGGTGTCGACCTTTGCTGCTCGAAAATTATTCGCCAGTCGAAAGCCCACTGTGCCTCAGACAAGTAAATACAGCACTGTCCTTGCCTCTCCTCGGCCAACAAAGGAGGCGGCCACGCAGACTTGTGATCTCACCTTAAGTGCCATGGTCGTCAGATCAGCCAGCGCAAAGATCGCCCGTTCAACCTCCCCACTTTCGCCTACTCACTCTAGGGCTCACCCTTCATCGGGTTCTGCTAAAGCTCGAGCCCAAAAGTCAGACACCCGGACTTCCAAAAAAGAGCCTAATCGTGAAGATTATTTATGTACCCCAACTTCACAACCATCAGTTCCTCCTTCATCCAAACATCCTGTTTCCAAGAAGGCTAGTAAGAAACCCAGTTCCTCCCCTTCTCTGCCACGGCGTGTCTCATCTAGAGCACCACCTGGCGGAAATCACCCTCGGCCGTCTTCTGTGTCGCCGAGGCACACTGCTGGCGTCCGATTAACCGGCCGATCGCTGGTGGCAGGAGCTCCTCCTGAACAACCTATGGATCAGGATCTTCTGCCTTCGGCTGAATTCCGTTCCACGCTGTCGGTCGCAAGCTCTGAGCAGTCGTTGAGTTGACGGAAACCTTTGTCACATTCTTCCATTTTCTGTCAACCCTATGACCATTATCCATTGGAATATCTGCGGCATTCGAGCCAATCGGGATGAATTGTCGATCCTCTTACGATCCTACTCGCCGGTCATCTTCTGTCTTCAGGAAACAAACCTGCATCCCCACGACCGCTTTGTTTTCCCCCATTTTCAGTCAGTCCGATTTGATGTCCCTTCTGTTGCACTCCAGCGCATGAAGGACTCATGATTCTTCTCCATGATACTCTCCATTATCACTCAATCTCCTTAAACACTTCCTTCCAAGCAATCGCTCTCTGTCTTTCCCTTTCTGGATACACCTTCTCTCTTTGTACTGTATACATTCCATCGTCCACACCAATTGCACGAGCTGATCTCCTTCATCTTCTTGGTCAGCTTCCACCCCCCTATTTACTGGTTGGGGACTTCAGTGCCCACCAGCCGCTTTGGGGATCTCCACATCCTTGTCCGCGGGGCCCACTATTGATAGACGTCTTGCACCAAGCGGATCTTGTTTGCCTCAACCCTGGGGATCCTACATTTTTGTCTGCTTCCACGACAAATTTGTCTCATTTGGACCTTTCGGTCGGTACTGTTCCGCTAGCTCGGTGCTTTGAATGGTTCGCCCTTGCTGATACACACTCGAGTGACCACTTTCCATGTGTCCTTAGATTGCAGCCACAACTGCCATATATGCGCCCTCGACACTGGAAGTTTGCCCAAGCCGATTGGACACTTTTTTCGTCTTTAGCGACATTCGATGACCATCACTTTCTAGCGTCGACGATGAGGTCACTCATATTACAGACGTTATTCTTACAGCTGCGGAACGTTCAATACCTCGCACCTCCGAATTGTCCCGGGGACCCCCAGTTCCTTGGTGGAACGAGGCGTGCTGTGACGCAATACGTGAGCGGCGACGTGCTCTTCGCGTTTTCCGCCACCATCTTACTTTGGCCTACTGTATCCGCTATAAGCAGTTCCGTGCGCGATGCCGTCGCGTCATCCGCGATAGCAAGAAGGCAAGCTGGGACTTCTTTACTAGCTCATTTAACATCTTCACTCCCTCCTCCTAAGTCTGGAGTCGGATTCGACTGTTATCTGGCGCGCCTAGTTTCTTCCCGGTCTCTGGGCTCACTGTCGCGCATGATACATTAGTGGACCCCGTCGCAATTTCTAACTCATTGGGTCAACACTTTGCTGAGATTTCGAGCTCTTCAAATTACCCGCCAGCGTTTCTCCCCGAAGAAACGTGCAACGGAAATGCAACCTCTTGCTTTCTCCTCTCTAAATCGCGAAAGATACAATACTGTTTTCTTCATGCGGAACTCCAACATGCACTCTCTTCTTCTCGCTCCTCCGCCCCAGGACGGGGTGGTATCCACATACAAATGTTGCTGCATTTATCATACCACAGTCTGCGTTACCTCCTTCGCCTTTATAATCGAATTTGGACCGACAGTACTTTTCCCAGACGATGGCGGGAAGCTATAGTCGTTCCTGTTCCGAAACCTGGAAAGGACAAACATCTCCCCTCTAGCTATCACCCCATTACTCTCACGAGTAGTGTATGTAAGGTTTTGGAGCGTATGGTGAACTGCCGTTTAGTTTGGTGGCTGGAGTCCCGCAGTCTTTTAACACCTGCCCTTTGCGGTTTCCGAAAGCATCGTTCTGCAGTTGACCATCTTGTTGCTCTCTCCACTTATATCATGAACAATATTCTCCGGAAACGCCAAACAGTAACAATATTTTTTGATCTGGAGAGAGCATACGGTACCTGTTGGAGGACAGGCATCCTCCGCATACTGTTCCCTTGGGGCTTTCGAGGTCGGCTGCCCCTTTTTCTTCGCGAATTCATGGCAGAGCGCACATATAGAATGCGGGTGACTTTCTCCCAAGAAAATGGGGTACCCCAGGGCTCCGTGCTAAGTGTTGTACTGTTTGCCATTGCCGTAAATCCAATTATGGATTGTCTCCTTCCTGATGTCTCGGGCTCCCTCTTTGTGGACGATTTTGCGATCTACTACAGCTCTCAACGGACCAGCCTTCTTGAACGACGTCTTCAAGGATGTCTCGATCGCCTCCACTCTTGGAGCATCGAAACAGGCTTCCGCTTTTCTCCCAGTAAGACAGTTTGTGTTAATTTTTGGCGTCGTACGGAGTTTTTTTCCACCTTCCTTACATCTAGGACCTGTCAACCTTCCGTTTTCGGACGTCGCTAAATTCTTGGGTCTTACGTTTGACAGAAAACGGTGCTGGTCCTCCCACATTTCCTATCTTTCGGCTCGCTGTCTGCGATCCCTCAGCACCATCCGTGTCCTGAATGGTACCTCCTGGGGAGCGGACCGAGTGGTCCTTCTCCGCCTCTGTCGCGCCTTAGTGCGCTCGAAATTGGACTATGGAAGCATAGTCTACTCCTATGCTCGGCCGTCTATTCTACGGCGTCTCGACTCTTTCCACCACCGTGGATTACGTTTAGTGCCTGGAGCTTCTTACACCAGCCCCGTGGAAAGCTTTTGTGCTGAGACTGCTGAACCTCCGCTGTCCAATCGGCGAGCTGTCTTTCTGAGTCGTTATGCTAGCCATCTGTCTTCCATGCCTGCTAATCCGGCCCATGACATTTTTTTCAACCCCTCCTTGGATTTATGGTATGCAGGCCGCCCTTCATCCCTACTACCACCGGGAGTCCGCTTCCGTCAACTGCTTCGTTCTCATTCCTTCCACTTTCCTAAAACTTTCTTGACAACTTGGGGCACAGCATCGCCTTGGCTCCGTCCCCGGACCTGCCTGCTCCGTGACCTTTGTCAGTTTCCCAAGGATGGTACCCCTTCACTTGTTTATCTTCGGGCATTTGCTGCTCTATGTGCACAAATGAAGGAAGCCACATTTATTTACACCGATGACTCAAAAACATTGTTTGGTGTAAGGAGTGCCTATATTGTTGACGACACCGCAACTCGATTTCGGCTTCCCGACCAGTGTTCGGTCTATACTGCGGAGCTTTACGCTGTTCTCCAGGCTGTCCAATACATCCGTCGCCATCAGCGGATACAGTATGTTATCTATTCATATTCTCTCAGCTCTTTCCTCAGTCTCCAAGCTCTCTACCCTGTCCACCCTCTGGTCCACCGGATTCAGGACTGCCTACACTTGCTCCACTTGGAGGGCGTCTCTGTGGCGTTCCTCTGGATCCCAGGACACGTTGGTATCTGTGCAAATGAGGCGGCCGATATAGCGGCCAAGGCTGCGGTCTTTCTGATGTCGTCGTGTTGTTCTTTTATGGCACGCACATTGGTCGACACTTCCCAATAATAAATTGCGGGACGTGACAGCTCTTCCCTGTGCTCGGACCTCTTCCTCCCGCACGCGTCGTCGGGAGGAGGTAATTTTAACTAGACTGTCTTTTTAGCCATCGACATCTTTTAAGTGGCGATCCTCCCCTACTCTGCCCCCACTGCTCTAAGCTATGGACGGTAAGACACCTTTTACTTGAGTGCCCCTATTTTACTCCGTTACGCGCCCGTCTACAGCTGTCGCCTGATATATCTTCCATTTTAGCAGATGACACGCGCTCAGCCGATCGCGTTCACGAGTTTATTAGTGCCAATAAGATGACGTCAGTCATTTGAAGCTCTTTTTGGGGACAACCAACCCCTTTCTATAGTGGTTTTTTAAGCTTTCCTTCTGGTTTTAGTTTTTCCAATTTTTTGAGTTTCGTTCCCATTGCTGCTGGTTTCCAGTTTCGTTTGTTTTACCTTTTCCTAAGTCACAGATCGGGCGCTAATGGCCGTAGCAGTTTTGCACCCTAAAACCATAACAAAAAAAAAAGAGTTACGTATATCTGTTCCAACATGGACAACACGCAAGCATGTTGTGGAAGAAAGAAAAGTTATTTAAGAAACAAAGCCTCAAGTTTCACTATCTCAAGACAGAACTGAATTGTCAGTTAATGCTACTATGTGACTTGTGCATAGAATTTGTATCTGCTGCATTATACACTCCGGTCGACCTGAGAGTTATTAGGAGATAGGCATGTGGAATACCTGGGCTGGTGATCGAATTTCTGAATGTAGAGTAAGTCAGCCGTCGGAAAGCATACCATATCCTGCTCCATTCATTTATTAGCTTAAAGTTGCCATTGTGGTTATTTTGCATGGAATGAAGAAGTACAAGTATCATGCAATTATTCACATTCTGCAACTAATCCTTGACATCAGCTGTTTACGACACATGAAAATTAATATTGTACTGGGACTCGAACCTATATTTCCTGCTTATTGCAAGCAGTTGATTTATGCACCTTGGCTATCTGAGCACGTTTCCAGGACATGAAATGTATTCAGTTGAAAATAGGTTCAACCATCAGCTGTATAATTTATTTCATTAATCGCTGTACTTGCTGCAGTACCTGTTCCTTCAGACATGCATGCATGTCCAAAGGAACCATGCATCATACTTCTGACTAACACAGGCACTGGAATGTTGCATTTGTCCGCCGAGACTGGGCAAGTGACTTTCAATTAAAATATCTCATGAATATACATACAGTACTCTATGTATGAGTGCAGGTTGTAGACACGTGCTTCATGGCATGTGGAAGTTTGGGCCTGGCCATGAAACATGCTTAGATTGATTAATGGTAAGGTAATTGCTCACTATAAGCAAGAAATCTGGGCTTGTGTCCTGATCCGCCAAAAATTTCCTTGTTGTCATCCCATTATACAGTCGATGGTTGTCTATATTCACAGCTGTAAATCCATTTATTGAATTTTAGTACTACTACAGTCGCTGAAGTGGCTGTTCCTTCAGACCATAATACTTACCTGAAGGAACATTGCACTGTACTTATGAACAACAGAGGAACTAAAACATCGTTTTTATATTCTGTCTGACGGGGAGGCTGTTCTCTTATGATGCTTCGTGATGTTGATCAACTGACTGACACACATTGAAAAGATAAGATGGGTTGGGGGGAAACAAAACAATTTTGCAGGAAATATTATTTTACATATTTACACACACTGTCAGCTGGAATAGTAAAAAAATACAGATACTATTTTTTTAGTATTTTGCAAATAATTGTTTGTTTTGTGACTTAAATTTGACCTGAATCATGTCCAAAGGCAAGTAGACATAAATATTTACAGGTATTCCATCTGTAAATTCAGTTTTTATGGTTTTAATAAAGTGGACTGTACAAGATTTAGGCGCAGCATGTATTCACAAAATTTATAAATTGTTCTAAATCATTCACATGCTCACTGTGCTTGTGCAGATAGCTTATAAACTCATTGAATGACGCAATGACATAAGGCTGTCACTGACTCAACCTATATTCCGCAGTATGTATTGCACTTCCTGCACTTTATAGGCTCCTAATACTTGAATGAGTTAAATAAATGGACGAGTTTCCAGATATTGCCTCGAGTACTGCTTTGCTGTATAGATCTAAGATGGATACCTTCCTACCAAAGAAGCAGATGTTGATAGGTGTATGAGATGTCCCACATTCACAGATCACCTGATCATCGATGTATTCCATCTTGCCACACAGGTAGCCCTACTGAAACCACATATACTACACTTTCATACAATGTTTAACACTCTAGATTTCTGTGAACACAGAACCGTCTCTATCTCCTTCTATGCCTACATTTACAGATTTAGATCCCATGTCGCTCAAATGATAGGTGCTCGGAAACTCGAATGGTTGCATCTCCTGACCCTACATTTGAGGTAGGCCTATAGTGGGATGTTATGCAGATACCAGAAATTTGAATGGCTGGTTTGATATTTTAGGTAACCAATTTGCATGCTGCAGTTGCTGCTATAGGTAGACAAGGCAATGAAGCAGCGAAAAGTTGTATGTTGTGCTACAACACACGTTTATCAGAGTGCATGTTGCACTGTTGAAAAAAGAAAAGAAAATCATAAGCAGACGTGAAATAACACACATATGCATTAAGGGAGTGATGAGTGTATTCTGCCTGTGGGTGGGTGGTGAGTGTTAGCCAAACTCCCATAATGCTACATGATGTTGAACCTTCCACTACAATGAACAGAACACGAGTGATGAGACTTTCACAATTAGTCTAGAGAGAGTGAAAGAAGATGGGGGGGGGGGGGGGAGTGAGGAGAAGACATATCTAGTTGTCCTCATTTCTCCAGCCAATAGGAAGAATTTTCCTCCATTTTCAAGACACACAATTCATCTAGAGATGTGATGGAGGATAAATTTGGCTGTGGTGATCCCTCCTACAAAAAGAACAATGCCCCTCTCACCTGTTTCGTTTTTCCTCCCACTTGTAAGTAATCCAGTCGACATTTAAACTTCCATAAGAAATCTGAAAAAATGCAGGCTAGGGACATTCATCCAACCAACAGGGAGTTAGTTTTTTAATTTCCCCACCATTATTTTAATTTTCCGCTATTTTTTTCATTTCCTGCCGTTTTAAAGAAACTCAGCTGGCCGAGAGCAGTGGGGACAGGCAGGAGTGGAGGAGGTGGGGAGGAGAGTGGGAGGGTTGGGGGATGAGGATGACGTAGAAATGTGTCACCGATGTGGCACGAGCGTATGATGATGTCATAATGTAGATCAGCCTGTAACGTACTGGTCCACAACATAGGGATGACAAAACGAACCATTAACTTGCACCATGAGCATCGGATAAAATATGTCATGTAACAGTGATCACAAAAGTTCCCATCACCAAAATCGAAGATGAATTCCTTGGGAGTTACAAACCGTACAGGACGTTTAACTAGGTATCAAATGGTTCAAATGGCTCTGAGCACTGTGGGACTTAACATCTGAGGTCATCAGTCCCCTAGAACTTGGAACTACTTAAACCTAACTAACCTAAGGACATGACACACATCCATGCTCGAGGCAGGATTCGAACCTGCGACCGTAGCGGTCGCGCGGTTCCAGACTGAAGCGCCTAGAACCGCTCGGCCACACCGGCCGGCAACTAGGTATCCACTCTCAATGAACACATATAGAATCGTATTAGTGTAATGGGGTGATGAGAAATGATGAAATGTGATGTAGCCGAAAGTGTCTGTCACGTAGCTTATTATGAAATTGGCTATCATTTATGGATAGCTGCAGAGAATGCGGTAATATGTTTTATACAGGCACAGGAACAGAAACATCCAGAGGCTAAATTTGTCGAGTGGTTCCAGGTGGAATGAGCTGCAGGTCACACACTTTTCAGGAAGAATAGTTTGTTTTAAAGGAGTATGATTTTTGTATGCCGACCAGGAATCAAGGAAAACAAGGTATTTTGTTCAGTTACTCGCCGAAAATAGGGATTATACCATAGCTGTAGTTCTCTTACGGCCACTTTCCCACTCTTGCTTGCTGTCACGTAAGTATTCCTTACTGTTCTTGCAAGATCATGCACACGAGAAAGAATTGTAGGGGGCAGAGCGCCTCCAACTTCACGCAGCGCAATAAATAACTTTCCAGCCAATTTACCATGCGGATTAACAGTCGGCATAACTGTATAAAAAAGTGTTAAGGCTTTGATGATAGCTGATTTTGATGCAACTCTCTTGGTACCTCTAAGTCCCAGGGCCCCTTTCATACGCTTCCCCCTTTAAATCACGACTGGTCGGAGTTGAAAAATAGGATAAGTTTGTTTATTACACCTATCGATTCTGCAGTTTCATGTGCATCGTCAAGTCGACGCGTCGTTCGAAATTTTGTTATCTTATATTCCAGTTCTGTAGCAGTGTTTCATGTTATGCTTCCCTTGAAATCACTGTAATCTAGTGAGCAATTCGATGTGCATAACTTAGTAGGTGACTATCATGCACGTTCCGTAAATTATATCGAGTATCCTCGAAACGCACGAACACTAGTTTTTGTAATAAGTGGGCCTTGCCCTTCCTTGAATTTGTTTAGTTTTTCGTATGCACTACACAGTCATATTGCGTGGACTTACTCGGAATCTGTTCATAATCTGTTTTGCTACGCTGCGGATGTTCTTTTAGGTATGTAATTATGTTTAGTACTCGGTCCTTGGGTAACGATTGTGTTTTACTGCGTTTCACTGTAGATGGGATTTGTGACTCCCTGTCCGATAAGTGTGATGAACTACATGGCTCGACACATGTTTCAATATCGCTATCGCTAGTTAAGCACGTATCCCACCATTGTGCTCCTTATGTACATTGTCCGCACAGTTGAGCATATATGACCACAGACATTTCACTGACTCATCTTGCAGAAAAACCAGTAATTCATCTGTCACTTCTTTCTCACTGTGCGATTTTCGTTGGGTTTCTTTCTGACGAGATTACAAGATCGGCAACTATTGGTGTAGATGCAATGCAATATTTGCTTTCTTTATCGTTGCCATTGCCGTGCCTTGTATTAACACCACTAACAATGTAGCACTGTTGTGTGTTACTCGTCGAGTAAGCAGTTCAACTACGCCCCGTACCCTCACGCTGTACTCACCACTGGATACTTCCAGTTCGGACCCCTGTCGTCATTAGCAGCCAATATTGTGGTTGCATTGCAGACATTATGTGGGATGTGGAAAGCCGTAAACATTATTGCCCTTTGGGACCTCGCGCTCACGGAATTTCTTGTGAGACTATAAAAAGACAGCCCTCTGTACAGCAATCGTTCTTTTCCAAAGTCCAACTCTCCCGTGAAGCGTTCTCTTGCAGTTACTCTCTTTTTCTATGAATTACATTCATTATTTTGTTCATTGTCCTCCTCACGGGTATGGCGTTTCAACTTAATGATTTGCATTAGGCTGTTTTTGGCGCCAGTTTCTTCAGCTGCCAAAGGAGCATATTGCTGTCGCATTTTCCATGTTTGGCTTCCATGTGCTTGTAACTCTGGAAAAGCTCCGTCATCTACATCTACATCTACATCTATATCCATACTCCGCAATCCACCTGACGGTATGTGACAGAGGGTACCTTGAGTACCTCTATCGGTTCTCCCTTCTATTCCAGTCTCGTATTGTTCGTGGAAAGAAAGATTGTCGGTATGCCTCTGTGTGGGCTATACTGTTTGACTCCTCGGTGAAGGCATGTTCTCGAAACTTCAACAAAAGCCCGTACCGAGCTACTGAGTGTCTGTCTTGTAGAGTATTCCACTGGAGTTTATCTATCATCTCCGTGACGCTTTCGCGATTACTAAACGATCCTGTAACGAAGCGCGCTTCTCTCCGTTGGATCTTCTCTAACTCTTCTATCAACCCTATCGGGTACAGATCCCACTCCGGTGAGCAGTGTTCAAGCAGTGGGCAAACAAGTATACTGTAACCTACTTTCCTTTGTTTTCGGACTTTCCTTAGGATTCTTCCAATGAATCTCAGTCTGGCATCTGCTTTACCGACGATCAACTTTATATGATCATTCCATTTTAAATCACTCCTAATGCTTACTCCCAGATAATTTATGGAATTAACTGCTTCCAGTTGCTGACTTGCTATATTGTAGCTAAATGATTAAGGATCTTTCTTTCTATGTATTCACAGCACATTACACTTGTCTACATTGAGATTCAATTGCCATTCCCTGCACCATGCGTCAATTCGTTGCAGATTCTCCTGCATTTTAGTACAATTTTCCATTCTTACAACCTCTCGATATACCACAGCATCATCCACAAAAAGCCTCAGTGAACTTCCGATGTTATCCACAAGGTCATTTATGTATATTGTGAATAGCAACGGTTCTACGACACTCCCCTGCGGCGCACCTGGAATCACTCTCACTTCGGAAGACTTCTCTTCATTGAGAATGACATGCTGCGTTCTGTTATCTAGGAACTTTTCAATCCAATCACACAATTGGTCTGATAGTCCATATGCTCTTACTTTGTTCATTAAACGACTATGGGAACAGTACCAAATGCCTTGCGGAAGTCAAGAAACACGCCATCTACCTGGGAACCCATGTCTATGGCCCTCTGAGTCTCGTGGACGAATAGCGCGAGCTGGGTTTCACACTATCGTCTTTTTCGAAACCCATGCTGAGTCCTACAGTGTAGATTTATAGTCTCCAGAAAAGTCATTATACTCAAATTTAATACGTGTTCCAAAATTCTTCAACTGATCGACGTTAGAGGTATAGGTCTATAGTTCTGCAAATCTGTTCGACGTCCCTTCTTGAAAACGGGGATAACTTGTGCCCTTTACCAATCTTTCTCAACGCTACGCTCTTCTAGAGACCTACGGTACACCGCTGCAAGAAAGGGGGCAAGTTCCTTCGCGTACTCTGTGTAAAATCGAACTGGTATCCCATCAGGTCCATCCTCTTTTGAGCGATTTTAGTTGTTTTTCTATCCCTCTGTCATCTATTTCGATATCTACCATTTTGTCATCTGTGCGACAATCTAGAGAAGGAACTACAGTGCAGTCTTCCTCTGTGAAACAGCTTTGGAAAAAGACATTTAGTATTTCGGCCTCTAGTCTATCATCCTCTGTTTCAGTACCATTTTGGTCACAGAATGTCTGGACATTTTGTTTTGATCTACCTACCGTTTTGACATAAGACCAAAATTTCTTAGGATTTTGTGCCAAGTCAGTACAAATGACTTTACGTTCGAATTCATTGAACGCCTCTCGCATAGCCCTTCTCACACTACATTTCGCTTCGCGTAATTTTTGTTTGTCTGCTAGGATTTGGCTATGATTGTGTTTGCTGTGAAGTTCCCTTTGCTTCCGCAGCAGTTTTCTAACTCGGTTTTTGTACCATGGTGGCTCTTTTCCATCTCTTACGATCTTGCTTGGCACATACTCATCTAACACATATTGTACGATGGTTTTGAACTTTGTCCACTGATCCTCAACACTATCTGTACTTGAGACAAAACTGTTGTATTGAGCCGTCAAGTACTCTGAAATCCGCTTTTTGTCACTTTTGCTAAACAGAAAAATCTTCCTACCTTTTTTAATATTTCTATTTACGACTGAAATCATCGATGCAGTAACCGCTTTATGATCGCTTATTCCCTCTTCTGCGTTAACTGTTTCAAATAGTTCGGGTCTGTTTGTCACCAGAAGGTCTAATATGTTATCGCCACGAGTCGGTTCTCTGTTTAAATGCTACAGGTAGTTTTCAGATAATGCACTTAAAAAAATTTCACTGGATTCTTTGTCCCTGCCACCCGATATAAACGTTTGAGTCTCCGAGTCTATAGCCGGCAAATTAAAATCTCCACCCAGAACTATAACAATGTTCGGGAAATCTACTCGAAATATTTTCCAAATTTTCCTTCAGGTGCTCTGCCACAACAGCTACTGAGGCAGGGGGCCTATAGAGACATCCAATTACCATGTTTGAGCCTGCTTTAACCGTGACCTTCACCCAAATTATTTCGCATTTCGGATCTCCGTCAGTTTCCTTCGATACTATTGCAATTTTTATCGCTATAAACACGCCTCCCCCTTTACTGTCCAGCCTGTCTCTACGGTATACATTCCTGTCTGAGTTTAGAATATCATTACTGTTTACATCTGGTTTCAGCCAACTTTCTGTCCCTTGTATTATGTGGACACTGTGACCATTTATTAATGAGAGCAGTTCTGGGACTTTTCAATAGACGCTCATGCAGTTTTCTATTACCACATTAATATTGTTATTCCCTGTCGCGTTTTGCCTACTACTACCTTGTCGCGTCTCAGGAGGCGTCTTGTTGGGCCTAGGGAGGGAATTCTCTAACCTAAAAAACCAACATGTGCACTCCACACGTACTCCGCTACCCTTGTAGCCGCTTTCTGCGTGTAGTGTACGCCTGACCTATTCAAGGGGACCCTACATTTCTCCACCCGATAGCGGAGGTCGATAAATTTACACCCCAGATCTCTATAGAATCGTCTGAGCCTCTGGTTTAAGCCTTCCACTAGGCTCCAAACCAGAGGACCGCGATCGGTTCTGGGAACGATACTACAAATAGTTAGCTCAGATTCCACCCCTCGAGCGAGGCTTTCAGCCTTCATCAACTCCGCCAACCGCCTGTACGAACTGAGGATGACCTCTGAACCCAGATGGCAGGAGTCATTGGTGCCGACATGAGCAACAATTAGCAGTCGGGTGCACCCAGTGCTCTCTATCGCCACCGGCAAGGCCTCCTCCACATCTCGGATGACACCTCCCGGCAAGCAGCCAGAGTGAACACTGGCCCTCTTCCCCGACCTTTCCGCTATTTCCCTAAGGGGCTCCATCACCCGCCTAACGTTGGAGCTCCCAAACACTAATAAACCCCTCCCCCGTGTGCCTGCTCGGACCTTGCTGAAGAAACGGCCACATGTCCACTCACAGGCAAAGCGGGTGATGCCACACGGCCAGCGTCCACATTGACCCTCCGCCTCGTGCGCCGCTAACGCCGCTGAACCCGCCACTCCCCTTGGGGAGAGCGTGACCCAAGCACGCCCGGTACTCGCGAAGATGTCTCGACAGCAGGGACCGTGGGTGAAGCATGTAACACCTGGGGTGTACCATGCGACGCACCAGACTCCCCACTGCCGCTACACTCCGAGGCAGCAGCCTGAAGACGGCTGACCGCGGCCATCAACAGGCTCGGCTGCTCTCGAACAGTGGCCAGCTCCTCCTGCGTCCGTACACAGCAGTCACACATCTTATCCATCCTAAGAAATCAACAATTTACTGTAGAGAGTTAATCAACTTTTAACTAGACTGCTAATTCACTAAAGCCGGCTAATAGCTGACTAAACTGTGGTTACTAGACGCTTCTTGTTGAAAACAATGAAAATAAGCACTACCTGTCTCTGGACTGTATTCAAAACAAACACTAACACTACTGGCAGTACAGCTGACTAAAGGGACGCTCTCTGACTGTATTCAATACAAACTCCTATGTGGTCGGATTTAAATCGACTCCCTGCTTCATAGAGGAAACTTTGCCGCACAAGCTCTACCCTGCCACATTCTCCAGGGGCAGGTGGTTCCCGTGTGGATAGCCTGGAGCGTAGAGACGCATGTCAAGCCAACTGCAGGCAGAATCTTCAGGGGCTGTTATGGGTGGCAGCATACTGAACATGACAGCTGGTCAAAGATAAGTCTGTTGTCCAACCGACGTAATACTTTGCCGGCAAGGGAACAGCGCCGGAAACAGATGACACAAAGCGATATTTACTCACAGCGCTCTGTAAGTTCTGCGGCCGCGCTGGAAAAACCAGTCGCCACTAACCCACTGATTGTCACTTGCCATAAGTTTAACAACCATTCTCGGCTTTACCACGAAGATCTATAAAACACTGCTTTAGCCTCCCTGCGGTGCTGAACTGGTGAATCCCACTGCCCGCAAACAATGGCTACTTGTTGTTCAAATGGTTGAAATGGCTCTGAGCACTATGGGACTTAACTGCTGTGGTCATCAGTCCCCTAGAACCTATTACTACTTAAACCAAACTAACCTAAGGACATCGCACACATCCATGCCCGAGGCAGGATTCGAACCTGCGACCGTAGCGGTCACGTGGTTCCAGACTGCAGCGCCTAGAACCGCTCGGCCACCCCGGCCGGCAATGGCTACTTGTCACTGCTGCTGCGCTGCATCGAGTGCTTTAATTTGGTGTAGGAACACGACACCAAAGGTTGTTTCTTGTAGCTCCAGGATGCTTTTCGCTCACATGAACTGAAGTTGTGGACTGAATCGTACAATGTGATCACACCAGTGTGTGGAATCAAATCTCACGCAGCAAAGTTATATGTGCATTAAATCATTCACTCATATATTTACCACTACAGATACATATTAGTGTCACAGAAGCTACTACACAGTCTTGTTGAGGAACTTAAGTTTCACTCCAGTGACATGCCACTGTGGGAATTACTGAGAAATAGAAATGCCTTACAACAGAAGTTATATTAATCTCTGAGATGAAAGAAGGCGTGATTACGGATAATGTACTGAAATGTTGGTCGAGACCAAACCAGTATGAAAACCTATGAACAATAGGAGACAATTTCAAAAGGAGTGTTTGATGTTTCACATAGAAGGGCGGACCTCCAACCTTGTGGTGACTGGCAGATTAAAACTGTGTGCCCGACCGAGACTCGAACTCGGGACCTTTGCCTTTCGCGGGCAAGTGCTCTACCATCTGAGCTACCGAAGCACTACTCACGCCCGCTCCTCACAGCTTTACTTCAGCCAGTATCTCGTCTCCTACCTTCCAAACTTTACAGAAGCTCTCCTGCGAACCTTGCAGAACTAGCACTCCTGAAAGAAAGGATATTGCGGGGACATGGCTTAGCCACAGCCTGGGGGATGTTTCCAGAATGAGATTTTCACTCTGCAGCGGAGTGTGCGCTGATATGAAACTTCCTTGCAGATTAAAACTGTATACCCGACCGAGACTCGAACTCGGGACCTTTGCCTTTCGTGGGCAAGTGCTATACCATCTGAGCTACCGAAGCACGACTCACGCCCGGTCCTCTCGTCTCCTACCTTCCAAACTTTACAGAAGATCTCCTGCGAACCTTGCTTCGGTAGCTCAGATGGTAGAGAACTTGCCCGCGAAAGGCAAAGGTCCCGAGTTCGAGTCTCGGTCGGGCACACAGTTTTAATTTGCCAGGAAGTTTCATATCAGCGCACACTCCGCTGCAGAGTGAAAATCTCATTCTTGTAGTGACTGTTGGTGTGAGTCGTGTGATGGATAGGCAATACGTGCTGTATCAGTGTATCTGACCATCTTCTTGTCAATCGTTCCTCACGCACAGTACATGTCATTTCCGAAACCATACATCACAGGGTCTTCAAGTACCAGCGAGTCAAGGATGCACTGTGGGTATTACAATGTTTCCGCTGCCAGAGTGAACAATCTTCAAGGTTGTTGTTGACCAGTGTGGAATATAACACCAGATAGACAAGGCACTGCTGTTAAAACGAAGACCACTATTATCAAACATAGCTCTTAATTTGAGGAACAAATTTCTGGGAATGTGTATAGGGAGCACAGCATTGTATGTAAGTGAATCAGTGAGAGGGAGTAAACCGGAAAAGAAGAGAATCGAAGCTTTTGAGATGTGGTGCTCTAGAGGAATGTTGAAAATTAGGTGAACAGCTACGTTAAGAACCGAGATTTTCCACATAATCAGCGAGGAGAGGGACATGTGGAAAACACTGACAAGAAGAAGGGACAGGATGACATGACATGTGTTAAAATACTAAGGAATAACTTCCATGGAGTGGGGGGAGCTGTAGGGGGTAAAAACTAGGAAAAAACAAAGATTGGAACATATCCAACAAATACTGACATCACAGGGTGCAAGTGCTACTATGAGACTAAGATTTTGAGACAGGAAGCGAAATAGTGGCATTAAACACGTCAGAAGACTGATGAAAGAACCTATAGTGCAGCACATCATTCACCAATTCAGTGCCCATTAAGAACAACCTATCAACAGCTATAAGATTCAGAAGGACCTTCTCACTTTTGAGATACATAAGTCACTGTTCAACATGCGTGTGTACACTCCCAGTGAAAAGCAATTGGCATGGGGGGCAAGAAAAGTACCATTGGACATTAGAAGTATGTAAAAAAATCACCTAGACTGGAGAATTAAGGTACACGTTGTGGTAGGTTGATAGTGGGACACGAGAGCGTCGATAATCATGCCCAGAGACGAGCTCGACTTGCCAGCACCAACCCTATTCAAGCAGATGGTGGAGGTATCTCGTGAAGGGGATATTTACATCGGGTGAAATATGGTCCCTAGTATGTCAAAAACGACCACACTACCAGTGAATAAAAAAAACCACGTCCCTAGTATGTCAAACACGACCACACTACCAGCGAATAAAAAAAGCCATGTATTGTCCGATCATGTACATTCGCTTACAGCACACAGTTGACAATCTGTACCTCCAGCAAGACAATGCATCATTGCAACGTTACAGAACTGCGTCCAAATGGTGTGCGGTCACTTCACGATGATGAAACCTTATCGCAGACCTGACGAGCTCATCTGGGACGCCTCTGGGTGAGATTTATCAACTGCAGACACCCGCTGTCTCCAGTAACTGTGAGCGATGGATGAGCTGACAGACAGGGTTGGTTCGCTGTGTCTTTTAGAGGCTGCAACCTCTGCACACTGGGTTTATGTAGTACACTTAACACAGATGGTATGTTGTACCAAATGGCAGGCGTTAAGAGAAATCGATTTCGTTGGTTCCTGCACTTCATTGAATATACTGACTGATTCAATCATAAATTAAAACGCAATTCGCACATTGTTCTGTAAAGAATAAAATGAAGGCCACAAGTATTTTTTCATTAAACAAGATTAGGAAAAGTTACATCTGTAAATATTTTTAGGAATTACAATAGACAGAACTGGAATCTAGCCTTTTACCCACAGCTTCACCTGCACACATAAATGTTACATGTGTTGTACACATCTCCTGCTTCCCCTTGTCTCTGTCTCGTGCTCTCACCTCTTTCTCTCTACCTCCTCCTCCAGCCCTCTGCCCATCTCCTCCTACCTCCACTCTCTCTAGCCATCTTCTCCTCCCCCTTTCTCTTTCCATATCCTCTTCCATCCTATGTCTATCCACCTCTTTCACCTCCACCTCTCTTTGTTCATCTCCACCTTCCTCAACTCTGTTCATCTCCTCCTTCACCTCTTTTCCCATCTCCTCCCCCTGTCTCTATCCATCACCTCCACCCACTACTCTCTCTTTCCATCTACTCCATTCCCAATATCCCTCTACCTATTCCTTCTCCTCTTCTCCCTGTCCTCTTTCTCCCCCTCTGTCTCCTCCTCTTACATCTCTTTGTCCATCTCCTCTTCCTGCTCTCCCCTCCTGCCCTTTGTCTGATCATCTCCACCCAATGGGAACTATGTGATTCTTACTCCACAGTGCTTCTTTCCACACTACATTTTGTATATCAACTTAGGTTGAAATCGAACAAGTGGTTTAGGAGATGTTGAACACACACACACACACACACACACATACACACACACACACATACACACTCCACACATATGTACACACACATATACACACACACATATACACACACACATACACACATATACATTGTACACACACATGCACACACATACACACACACACACACACACAAACACACACACACACATACACACGCGCACACATGCACACACACCTTTATGTATATAAGACAAAATAAAGAGAATGTTTGCTATAAATTAAGCACTGTGTTATTTATTATGAAACAGCTTATACGTTACACCCACAATTCCAAAATTTAGAAATATGGACGTTTGCACCTACATACGGAGACCAACAGATTGATTAATAATACAGTACTATGAAAAATGCAGATGATCATTCGCATGACACAGGAGGTAAAGATCAGCTGTGAATTACACCCTACACTAAAATGTAAACTTTCTGCCAAAGAATATATGGAACAGTATGAGTGAGAGGACACTCCAAAAACACTACCTTATGCAAAACAGTCATGGTCACACATTTGTGTGATAACATAATAACGATAATAACAAACATTTCAGAAATTTCGTAAGTGTTATTTAGTGCATAAAGAATTTTACAATGTAGAGAAGTGTGTATATAACGTAATATCTTTTATTCCCTTTTTACAAGTCACCTCTGTGGATGAGTGTCTGAAAATAATGTTAACATCTATATATGCACTGGTTCACTCAGATGACAACATTAGCTATAACTTGTGTATGTGCCCTACTGGATCACACAGATTCGTTTTCCTCATCTTCCATACGGCTCTCATTCTTTCTTCATGAGCTGTTTCTCTTTCTTCAGTCTACTAGGTTCCTCATTTGTTTGGAAGCTCATTCTCTGGCTGCGCTACAAAACAGTTTACCTTTTTATTGAACGTTTTCGTGTCTACTAATTCCACTGCATTGCTAGTATTACTATCGTATATGTGAGAATGTACACCTGTGGCCCAGAATTCTATTGTAGTGAAACATGGACTTTGGGAAAACCGGATCAGAAGAGAATAGAAGTATTTGAGATGTGGGGCTACAGAAGAATACTCGAAATTAGTTGGCTTGATAAGGTAAGGAATGAGGACGTTCTCTGAAAAATAGGCATGGAAAGGACTATATGGAAAACACTGAAAATAAGAAGGGAGATGATGGTAGGACATCTGTTAAGACATCAGGGAATAAATTCCATGGTACTAGATGGAGCTGTAGAGAAAACAGAGATTGCAATACATTCAGAAAATAATTGATGACTTAGGTTGCAAGCGCTTCTCTGAGGTGAAGAGGTTGGCACAGAAAGGGAATTAGTGGTGGATCATGTCAAACCACGACAAAAAAAGCCAATTCCTTGTTTTAAATTGTAATATAAAGGCTCAATATTTAGACATGAGATTAAGTTGACTCTCCTTTATTACATCTGTATATACTGTGTGTGTTGTTTAGACAAATGGGACCAATTGTAGCTCATAATGAAGAGCTACAAAGGTGATGATGATTGGCGTGATTATATCAATGAATGGACTGATGTATGTTTGTCTTCTTGCCTGAACAAAAATGAATGAAGATGTAGAAGACTGAGCCCTCGCAAAATACAGTGTGATTCAAGCTATCAAGTAATCGAATAATGATGTTTATACTTTGATGTTCCTGCATCCTCAAAGTAAAGCATTATTTGTGTTGAAGTTGAAGTTTGGCCGGACGCTGTGGAAGAGAGGTTCTAGGTGCTTCAGTCTGGAACCACACGACCGCTATTGTCACAGGTTCGAACCCTGCTTCGGGTATGGATGTGTGTGATCTCCTTAGGTTAGTTAGGTTTAAGTAGTTTTAAGTTCCAGGGGACTGATGACCTCAGCTGTTAAGTCCCATAGTGCTCAGGACCATTTGAACCATGTTTTTAGTTGAAGTTTCCTATCTGTTCAGTCATAATTGGAAACAGTACTGTTCACATGAAGCACCCACATTTCAATTCTCTAAGAATTCAAACCTGATACGAAACTGAGAAAATGAAAATTTTTCTCTGTCATGGACCACCCAAAAAATGAATAAATGGGAAACACAAACTATTTTACAGGTCCTCAAGCAATGTTGAGGTGACATTTCAAACCATTTCCCATTTTCATCTTGACAGGTGAAAGAGACTGTAAGCAAATGGGGTTATCTAACAATAACAACAGAAATGACCAAATCTAAAAATCAGTAAAAGTAGAAAGTGTTTAAAAGGGCAAAGGAAACCTGTTCAAATGGTTCAAAATGGTTCAAATGGCTCTGAGCACTATGAGACTGAACATCTATGGTCATCAGTCCCCTAGAACTTAGAACTACTTAAACCTAACTCACCTAAGGACATCACACAACACCCAGTCATCATGAGGCAGAGAAAATCCCTGACCCCGCCAGGAATCGAACCTGGGACAACCTGTTAGAAAGTGCATTGATTTTCTGTTCATGGTGTTCACTATACGTTTTTGTAATAATGTGGATTTCTTTCATTTGCAGGTAGCTGAGCTGGTGAGCTCCTATATGGTTGTACTGCTACAGGAGCAGTATGAACCGACTAAGAGTCCAACACAACAGGCAGTTACGAAAGAAATACAACATTCTGTTGACTAGCTCCACAGCCTACACGCTATTCGGAGAAATAGTTGCTGCTACTTTTCTGTTCTTTAGCCTTTGATGATTGCTGAGCTTTGTGAGATTGCCTAGTTCATTGTTCCCACTAAGTATGAATATATTAAAGAATGTAATTCATATTTGATTCTTTTTGTGTGATTTTCTCAAATACACTGTGGTGCCTTGGAATTGCCATTATATGTGAAGAATTGTTGGAGACATTCCACAGAAGAGGATTTGACAGAAGGTAAAATGAAATGGGAGATTGGAGGTAGAACGTGACAATACATAGATATCAGAAAATTTATCAAAATAACAGCCCATTTCAAAAGCAGTTCAACATTTTTAGCTCATTTATTTATTTCCTCAGTTCTCAATCCATTCCAGCTTGTAGATTTTTTTGCACTCTGTGTCAAAATTGTCTTGCAGTATTTATTTACGAACATAAGTAATGGAAATGAAAAGTGTTTTGGAATGAAAAACAGTCCAGTATTTATTACTGAGATTGAGTTCATCACATAAAGGATATTTAATTACTAAACTTGGAAATGATGTCAATTATTCACATCAGTATGAAGTGTGACTCCCACAGAGACACAAGCACATTCTCGTTAGCGTTATGCCACTGAGACAAATAACCTCAAAATATCATCTTGAGCGATTTATTGCCATCTTAGAAAGACATCCTGAGTCAGTTAATGAATAGTGCTGCCTGTTTGCTTCTAAGAAACATGTCTTCAAACTAAAAGGTGTGCATGTAGGTGGATGTGTGTGTGTGTGTGTGTGTGTGTGTGTGTGTGTGTGTGTGTGTGTGTGTGTGCGTGTGTGTGTGTGTGTATTCCTGTGAGCAGTGAAAGTAAAGCCCTGAATTATTATGCAATGGGTGTGAAACTTCAGCCCCAGAAAACAACTGGAAACGCAATCTGACCACTAATATTTAACTTAATATTCACAGACACGCACTTTCATTTAATCTAAGAGCAATTAAAAATGGATTAGGCACACCTACTGTCAAACATGGGTTCACTAAGAAACTGATCAAAAATTAGATAATCTGTTTCCTTTTGTATTGCAGCTCCAAGTAATGCAGATGAGGATGTTCTTTAGATATGGAGCTAATCATTGACTTGTCATTTTGAAGAATAATTAAAATAACATTTTTGGAACATTAAAATCAGAAGTGAAGTTCACAATACAATTTCCAGCAAAAGTAACGATTTGTTAGTTGATTAGTTTCATGCTCAAAGGATCATTTGTATGATGGATTGCAGTGCTATCGAATTAGTCGTTCTACATACACATAACACATTTGTATGAATATAAGAACATAATCTGACTATTTACAATGGATTTTTGTAAAAATAAATTTGTTAGTAATTTGTAACCACCACCTTCTAAAAATTAAAAAAGATAATGTTCTTAAAGGAGAAACTTTTCAATTTGTTTTCAAATTTAACCTTGTTGTTTGTCAGAGATTTTGTATCATTGCGCAAATGATCAAAGTGTTGATGGCTGCACTGCGCATCTTTCTTTGTGCTATAAACAGTCTTAATTTCCTTCTTAATTGCAATGATTTATTTACAAAAACTTCATGTTGGAATAAATACACTGTGGCTGAGTTGTGAAAATGCCTAACTCTTTAAACAGATGTCTACAACATGATCATTGGTAGCGCCACATATTATTCTTGCAGCAAGTTTCTCAGCAATGAGTATTTCCTTTTTCTGAAGATGAGTTACCCCAGAACCCAGTTAACAAGCCCTTTGCTTTCATTTATTATACAACATATCTCACTAATAAGCCACATGACTCCACAGAACTTTTAACAAGTAGAGCTCGTCCTCATCAACAGTGGGCGACCTACCTTTCAGAATCTGCAACCTAATTTCATACAAGGTACTTATCGTTAGTAGCTCATAACTGCAGTCTGAACACAGTTAATTGTTACTAACAATTCTGAGTAGTTATGTGGCACAGTTGGAATCAATAAGTGGTAGAAGTATAGCAGTATGGCTGCATGTCACTGGACAAAAATAATTTAGAGCAAAATACTGTTAATGCAAATATATTGCTAGTAAAATAATGCAGTTGATTTAGAAGCCCACATGCATTCACACTGTAGCAAATAGAGAGATACATCTCACAAAGTGAATCATAATAATATGTCCCCAATATTCAACTTTAAACGAAGCAATGAATATTTCATAATTCAGGCCTGTATGATAAGTTCAAGTTTACAGCGTTACTGATTGGATAGATTATGTACCCTCCTCTCATCATTTTCCATTTTACAAAGGGAAGTAAGCTATGAAGTCCCATTTAACCACATATAAAAATATTGCTTACATGTCTGAACATGGAGTAGTCACAAGTAAAGTATGCCAAATTATACAATGCAATCCAAAACAACCTATCTATTTGCCTAATTTTCTCCATGGTAAGTAACTGAAAAAGACTCATCTATTTCTTTCATCCTTGTAGATACTCTGAAGAAACTCACAGCAATAGTAACATGTGGACCTTTTCATGCATTCAAATCTGACAAATGACATAACTGATCTCCCAAAGACTTATAATGCTTCGATGATCATGCAGAAAGAATGCTCAAACGGCTTATTTCAATCAGTTGCAGTCGATTATAGTAGCAACATGAAAAATATTACAAAGATACATGTCACAGTTTACAAAATGCAAAATATAGTGGGTAGAAAATATAACAGAAAACGAAAAAATTACTTTCAACACAGTCTCATTCTTAAATGGAAGAGATTTCCAATGTGCTCTGGTGGAGATCACCAGAGAACATTGCAAATTGGTCCATGATATCCTGACTCACTTCAAGAAATAAATGTTATTTAATTATGGAAACTTAATTAAAATGACTTTTAAATGAAGTAAGTGAGGATAACACCATCACCTAGCCTGCAGGCTTGATGCTATATGATTCTAAGTTTCCAATTTTGAATTTTCATGGGTTTAGCACACTATTGACTAATATCATTACAAGATCTTCAACTCTGACATTGCAGAAGCTAGGCTATATGTCTCTTACATCTATAGATGCAATTGATTTAATAGTGACTAATGTGATAATGAAAAATGATACAAATGCATGAATTAAATCTGACTATTTAGAAGAGAAAATACTGCAGATGATCTACCTATCATTAAAAGAAAATAGTTATTTTATGTATCAGATACATATGCTGAACAACATTTTACTTCATGGTATAAAATAACAGTAGATATCATTCACAATTATGAGTCAGTTTAATTGTAAAAGACATACATTCAACATCCTACACACATACATTATGTAACATTTAAAGATTAAACCAGCCTTTAATAATATCATGTAGATTATCTTGTGCAAATACTATCTACATATATGCATTGTTTCTCTGCCTCGTGATGACTGGGTGTTGTGTGATGTCCTTAGGTTAGTTCGGTTTATGTAGTTCTAGGTTCTAGGGGACTCATGACCATAGATGTTGAGTCCCATAGTGCTCAGAACCATTTATATGCATTGTGTACATTATGGTTTTTAGAAATCATATCCCCACACATAGATGTAAGATTTCATTGTGCTAAATGAGTTAATGAAGACAAATACCAAGGGTCAGTGGTTTAAAAGAATGTTTTAAACTCATACTATGGCATATAAAATTGATTCAACAATAACACAAAATTCGTGAATTTGTGAAATTTATGTCAGTGAAAAGCAGGACTATAAAACCATGAAAACTTTGCAAAAGTTGGTTTAATGTCAATGGCCTATCAATTTCTGTTACAAAAATTCTACTTATTTACCTAGATTGAAATGCCAAACTGATAATGCCTTCTTAAAAACCACTAATAACAAATTATTATCTGTTATTATTTCACTCACAACAGGCACTGAGTCAAAAGTGAACTCAGAGCTGATGAGAAATTTAAGACAATGGTAAGAATTCTTCTTCCTAACCACTCATTCATCAAAGCTTAACTTCAACATAGCATCATTATAATTCAGAGTCGCTTCATCACAATCCAAGTCCATCACTGTTTGATGTCTCAACAAATGATCAGCCTCGAAACTTGCTTCAATAGCCAACCTCAGCACAACGACAAAACTCGCAGAAAATCTACTACCTTGACAAAAAATTCAATAACCACTTATTTCTTAACCTATACACTTTTTCCAGTAACTTACCCTTTCACCTTACACCTTGAACCCACACCTTCACTCATCTGAATGTGCAGATCATTTAAAAGACAAATCTGTACGAATCGTGACACAAATTAAAGTTTTCTTGATCAAAAATTCGACTCCTCTGTGAACTCAGATCGGATAAGAGAACTGATTATCATTCCTACCTCAACAGTTGTCATCACTGCTATCTTATTCCAACTTTGAAATCATCATTACACCTACCAGTAAGAAGATACAACTGTGAAGGAAATTTCTTAAGACAAATGTTAACTGAGTCAGCAGGACTACAAGGATGGTAGAGAAATCGATTTTTTAATATACATAACATACATTCAAAGAATCAAATACGATTGCTAAGACTCGGTGACTGAAATCTTGCATCATCAAGATACCATGCTTGGTTTTGTCCTGTACTGCTTCAGACCAAAATTCAGACAAGAAAAGTGTCAAAACTCGTACATTCCACAACCCCAACTAAAGTTTGCGTATGTAGGTTCATTATTCAAATAACCACATGTAAATTAAGTCTTATGACTAGCAGGCAAAGCTGGAGGAAGGGAAAAATCAGAATGCTTAACCAACTATAAGGATAATTCTATTTCATTTATTTCTCAACAGTCGAAACTTTCAAAGAATAAGACATAATTGTATTGAAAATTAGACATGCCTTCATGATTTACATTCTCACAATTGAAATGACCTTGGCTGTGACAAGTACTCCTTTTGTTGCTCTGAGGCATAGATTCTGACTCATCATTATGGCCAAAATACACCTGTACAAAAATTTAAAAAAATGACCTTCAGCGAAATGTTCACCTAACTGGTCCACAATCTTAGAAACTCTCTCATTTAACTCTGTCCTAATTCTTTTCCTCTCCTGTTAATCTCAATCTGTCAGTACCTAAATGTCACCAATGATCTCATCTCCTTTGATTCAGTAACAGCTACAGATACAGTACAAGTGGATCTCTGTTCAACATTAACAGCTATATGTGCAGCAGAAGTTGCAAGTCATCACACATTCTTAAGAGTTTCTTCAATCTCCACCTCATTTTCTGACGTTTTCTATTCTACATTAATCTTCAACTTCTCAAAATTCTTTTTTAAACTTTGTAATAATGTATAAGGGACGTTCAAAAAGAAACGAGCCAGAGTCTGGAATGTGCAAACCAGTGACAGGGGAATAATATCGTGGTGTGTGTAACGAGGTGTGGTTCCGACCAGAGTGTGGAAGTTCACAGCTAGAGGGCACGTGTGCACATCATGTGACTGTACAGAGCTAGCAGCAGCATGCATCATTCATCCGACACTGCCAGTCGCATTACAAACAGTGGCATGGAGGCGTCAACAGAAGAGCAAAGAGGTGTTGTTCGTTTTCTGATAGTGGAAGGAGTAGGAGGAACGGACATTCATCGATAAAAGCACGTCCCTGGCGAGGGTCAAGGCGTCGCACAAGCGCTTCAGTGAAGGATGGGTGTCGTTATCTGATGATGCAAAGCCTGGAGCACCACAGTGGACTAACGATGACATCGTCCAGCTGGTGGATGCACTCTTTAGCCAGGACCCACGAGTGACAGTGAAAGCCATAGCCATTGTGGTCGGATTGAGCGTTGGAAGTGTTCACTCTATCATGAAGGAACAACTGCACATGAGCAAAGTGTGTGCCAAGTGGGTGCCCCACAGTCTTCGACCATACCAGGAAGCATATTGAATGGCCCAGTGTCTTCCCTGCATGCTCGGGAAGGGAATGAGTTCCTGGCATGAGTGGTGGCTGGAGATGAGTCATGGTGTCATCACTCCGAACTAGAAGTTAAATGATAGAGTGTCCAGTGGAAGCATCCAGGGTTACCACCACCAAAAGAAGCCAAGGCCATCCACATGAGTGCAGAAAAGGGTATGCTGACATTGTTATTTGACCAAGATGGCCCTCTTCAGATTCACTTCCTGCAGCATGGGACAACAGTGAATGCCCAGCGTTACTCTCAAACCTTGACCACCCTTCATCAAGCGATCAAATCAAAACGACCAGACAATCCCACATGTGGAGTCATTCTGCTCCAAGACAAAGCAGACACTGGACTCGCATTCGGGAGGACGACGGTTCAATCCCGCGTCCGGCTATCCTGATTTAGGTTTTCCGTGATTTCCCTAAATCACTCTAGGCAAATGCCGGGATGGTTCCTCTGAAAGGGCACGGCCGACTTCCTTCCCCATCCTTCCCTAATCCGATGAGATCGATGACCACAATGTCTGCTCTCCTTCCCCAAACCAACCAACCAATCAACGACAAAGCAAAGCCTCATATGGCCAATACAGTGGCGGCACTCCTACAGAAATTCAAATGGGAGGTTCTCGGCTACCATACATACAGTCCGGACCTCTCTCCCTGTGATTACGCCATTTTTGGTCCTCTTAAAAAGGCTGTGAGGGGCAAGCGAATCGCTTCGGACGATGACGTCAAGTTGAGTGGCTGGTTAACATTATAGCTACAGGAATTTTATGAGAGAGACATTCACTGTCTTGTGTCACAGAGGGACAAGTGTCTCAACAGCTAAGGTCAATATTTCTAACATACAGGTACTGTTTGTGTAATTATGCCTCCAGATCATTTCTTTTTGAATGCCCCTTGTAGCATGATTTTGAATGTGGTCTGGAACCTGAGTAATAACTTACTGACTGTACACCACATCCTATCTCTTTGACAAATCTGTCTACTCCTTCTCACATTCCTCCCTTAAGGCCTGAAAATCAATTTGCAGCTGATTATTCTATCCACTTACAACCTCTAGAACTTTAATCTGACCTTTCTCAACAGTGGGAGTTCTATTTTAACAGTGGAAATATTCTCATCAAATATGGACAGAAACTTTTCTCGTAACTGTGTATTAAGAACATCACATTTCCCTGCAACATCTTCCTCTATGGAGTCAAACTTCCATGCTACATTTTGTGTTTGTGCATGCTGCCATTTTCCCAGAATAGCTTTAACCTGTGTCCTCAGTTTTTCTGTGCTCTCCTTCTGCTCCCTTGCACTAGCCTCTATTCTTCTTTCTGATATCTTACCCAATTCTATATTAGTCAGTTTCCATCCTTTACACTTGCTTTCAACTTTTCATAAAGTCCTTTTGTGTTTGTCTCTATCCTTCCAAAATGTTCCAAAAGTCTACTGAAACAGTTTTAATCAATAGCAAATATTGGAAGTAAATTAACACCATGTTGCTGAACTTGAAGTGGATAAGCAGCAGAAGAACGACCTGCCAAAACATCACAACTACAAGTGGACTCAGATGGCTGAACCACATCAAGTTGATTTGCTCCCACGTTTGCTGCAGCATAACTGAGTTCTTGAGCCACAACACTAACAGCACATCACTGAAATGCTAATTGAATTGCTATGAGGGACCCCTTCATCTACTTGAGTAGCAGCAATGTACAAGACCGCAGAATCAGACTGCCCCAACATCCTAAACTTCTCACTTCTCTCTTGACTACCGAGTGAGGTGGCGCAGTGGCTAGCACACTGGACTCGCATTCGGGAGGACGATGGCTCGATCCCACGTTTGGCCATCCTGATTTAGGTTTTCTGTGATTTCCCCTAATCGCTCCAGGTAAATGCCGAGATGGTTCCTTTCAAAGGGCACGGCTGACTTCCTTCCCTGTCCTTCCCTAATCCGATGAGACCAATGACCTCACTGTCTGGTCTCCTCCCCCAAACAACCCAACCCAACCCCTCTCTTGACTTTCCCAAAATAACCACTTCTTGCCTCCCTTTCATTAACTACAAGCTTATCCATCATACAGTGAATAATATAACAACCAATGACTAAACAGGAACATCAGAGGGACACTTCACTTTACAAATCCAACAAAACTTTTCCAAATTCAACTTGAATCCAAGATAAAACATCTTCCACCAGAGCTCAACCAACTCTCTACAATGGACTGATTAGAGAGACAAAGAATATTACTATCCAAACTCTCTTCTCATTAACATCTAACAGTTCCAAAATTAGAAATTCAATGAAAGTAAAGATGACATAAAAATTAACCAAAATTTAATAAAATATCTTCTCAGAAGTAAAATAATTAATAAGAAACAGGAAAGTATTCACTAGAAAGAAAAAGGATCATGTGAATTATCACTAAAGTCTTAATAGTCTTAACTCTTTCTCAGTATAAGCAACAGTGCACCAGATTAGTTTTACTAACTTTTATAAGTCGCAGATAAGGATTTTTCATAAATAAATGAATGAGATGAATCTATTTAGCATCCTTTTATCATCCAACAATGCCTCCTCACTACACCCTATAATACAACTCACCGCTATATCCATACAAGGGGGGAGGACTAAATTTCTCTTGAGGTGATCAATCTACTTAACACCATTTAATCATCTGAGAATGCATTCTCACTCAACTCTGTATCACAAATCAACAGAATATCTATGTATAGAGGTAAATGTTTCTCAGCTCTTCCATTCAAATTAACAAAAAATGAATCATCAAACAATACTACACCACTAGCTGTCTCATAATATAATTAACTTCTGAAAAAAACCACAAGAATTCGACACATATCTAAAGGTGTAAATCACCAAGTTCAACAAACTCAATAACAGTTCCACAATTTTCTTCAGTTGTCAAGATACAGTTACAATGAAAAAATATATTCTCTTGAAAATATTGATCCCAAATATCAAAATACATGAACGGAAGAATAGAAGTCAACATTGAAAGAACAAGTAGATCTTAATGAACAAAATTACTACTTCAATACACTGCAAAATAACTATCGACATAATACGAAAAATTCAGTCAAACAATTTCAGTATTTCACTGTGTAATGACTTGATAGTAATCTGCCACTCATTCAGCACTCTGCCTCCATGTACTATCAAAGAACAGATAAGTTACCACTGTATATTTAAACTTGAATAAAATTTTTTTGGTTCCTCTCCAAATTCCAAAATTGCACATTAATTATCCACAGTATGTTACTTGAATTCACAAAACGTTGGCAGAAATTGTTCACTAACATCCTGCACCCCTCATTTAAACCACATATGAAAATCAGTTCTGCCCCACAGTGTTTCACCAGAACTGCACAGTGTAACCATAAAGTTTTCAGATTTGACATACAAATGAAAATATAAGACTGTTATCTTCACCTAGTTTGACTGAATACTCTTCCAAGAGTATCATATAAAATAATAAAAAATTAATAACACTAAAGAACAGAGATAATATCATCCAAAATGTCATTATTGTGAATTAGTCTGAAAACATGTCATTCAGTTTCCATTAAGACCCCCAAAGTATACAGTTAATTGATGTCCAGTAAGTTACTTGCAAAACAAGAGAGTGAATGTAAAGTCATATGCTCTCATCACAAGTAGTAATAACATGAGGGCAAAGCATATGTAAAAAACTGAACATTGTAATTAAATAAATAATTATGGTTTCAAAACAAAAAGTAAATCACAAGACAGAAAAATTTGGAGAGCATAAACCAAACTTGTAAGGCTTAGACTAGTGGGATTGAACATAAAAGATCAAAGTGTCCAGTAAAGTTGGTTGCTATCAGAGAATTTCAAGAAACACCTTGTAAGATCTTCCTGACAGAATAAAGGAAAAATAGCTACCGAATTTGAACGAAATTGATTAATTGTCATGCACACGCTCTCTCAAAATATCCTCAGAGGGTAAGCATAACAGTTAACTTGTATATGTGGTAAAAACTGAACTACTTCCGTGAGCACTGACAGTGAAGCCCTGGATTATTGTGCTATTCAGTAAATATGAAGCTTTAAAGACCAGAAGACAACTGGAAACGCAATCTGACTACATCAATATTTAACTTAATAGTCACGAAAACATGATTTCATAGTATAATCGCTACAAAACATCTATTTTGTCTTCCTGATGTTCAAAGATTACACTATAAATAAGGATTCACTAAGAAAATGACAAAGAATTTAGTAACGCGTTTGCTTTTGGCTTACAGTCCAACGCATTAGAGATGAAGATGTTCCCTAGGATAAGTGCACATAGGCTCTATATTTGGAAGAATAAACACTTTGTTGAAATATTAAGATCAGAAAACAAGTTCTCAATACAATTTCCACCTAACATCACAGTTAACAAACACCTCGCTTTCGTGTGCGCAGCAATAAATGACAGTAATATTCCAGATCATTCTGCAGTACCTTCAAAAACTATAGTATGGCCACAACAGCAGATTACGACCTTCTTTTCACCATCTGAAGCTTGATTTCAAGCAAAGATATGATGCTTATTGTTAGTGGTTTGCAGTTGCAGACATATACAATTAATTCTTTCTGATCCATCGGAATATTTGCATAGCACAGTCGGAGTCCACAAGAGATATCAATGTAAAGTATCAATGAGATGGCAGTTTTCTGGCCACAAACAATTCAGAGAGGAATGTCATTACAAGCATACGTCAGTAGCTAGCACAATGGAAAATCTCAGAAAATGTAATCAGAGTAACATGTTAACAACACACAACTTAAAACAAGATAATAACTTTTTCATAATTCAGGTTAAGATGATAATTTTGAACCTACAGCACAACGAACAGAAAAGGTAATGTTTGCTTCTATGATCAAGTTGCATTTAACAGAACGTGAGCAATCTATGGGGTTCCATTGCACCATGCAGAGTACTGCAATTGTACCGAAATTTAGAGTGTATTCCCAAAATAACTTATACATTCGCCTAGTATTCACCATAGTAAGTAACTGAAAAGATCTCGCACACATTCTTCATCATTGTAGAAATTCCCAAGCAGCTTGAACCGCCACAGAAAAAGCCAGACGTCATCTCAAACGAGACCGAACTCCAAGAAGAATCGAAGCTGTAAACAGAAAAGAAACTGAATGGCGAACGGACACTCGAACAAAGACCATTTCGTGGTTTCCGAACCGCGAAGGCTTCCCATTAGCTCATAGCAAAACGGAACTATCAAAGATGCGAAATGACTTAGTCAACATGTGTAGAGATTGCTTAAAGAGCTTTTTTGATCAGTCGATGCTGACCATAGCAGAAACACATAAAAATTGGAAAGATAAAAGTCGAGATTGTGGAAAAGAAAAAATGGAGAGCAAAAAATGAAACCGCAGATGAACAGGCAGCTTTCACCACACCATCCCAAACACGCTGGACAGACCAGTACATCTCTAAAGACTTTTGTGGAGTGAATTGCAGTATTGTGTCATGCCTTATCCTTGTGCAGCATGTCTTTCAGTATCATGATTACGAATGGTAGGACAAAAGGATTTACCGTTGTCGCCACATAGTGCTGAGTATTCAGTCCTATTAACTTATGCAAGGCTCCTCACATCATTATTCCTGGATTCTGTTTGGTCTGGAATCACAGTCTCGTTGATTTTTTTTAAAAAAACGGTTACTGTGTGTGTGGTATCTGTTCTTACAGGCACTGAAATAAATCCAATGGCGATAAGTTATTATTTGTGCCAGTCTGGGACTCGAACCTGGATTTCCCAGTTTAAGTGAGTGGTCATTTTGACTGCTTTGGCTATCCGAGCGCGCTTCCCATCCAGCCCAAATTCTCTGCTTGTCGCAAACTACACATGTAGCTAATACTGCCCATCCTCACTGCAGACAGCTTCACCTGAATTCCGCCTGAGTTTGGACCTACACGAAGTCCATTGAGTTGCGAGGTTGCAAGTTCAATCTTTAGTAACCCTAATTTGAAAACATTGCGTTCACAGTTATGACGGGAAAAATATTTGCTGCTAATGACTCACCATTCCATCAGGAGGGCAACGGAAAATGGGCGCTGAGATGAACTTTGTATGAGATGTACGTCTTATATTTCACAAAATGGACATCGCTGACTTTCAAGAAATGTTCACAACATCACAATATCTTTCAGCGTAAACGCCGAATTAAAATGAATTCCTTGGGAATTACAACTAAGCAGGACATCCAGTTGGATATCCACTCTTAAGAAATGCATGTTGATGTTGTTGTTGTCATGGTCTTCAGTCCTGAGGATGGTTTGATGCCGCTCTCCATGCTACTCTATCCTGTGCAAGCTTCTTCATCTCCCAGTGCCTACTGCAACCTACGTCCTTCTGAATCTGCTTAGTGTATTCATCTCTTGGTCTCCTTCTACGAGTTTTACCCTCCAATACTAAATTGGTGATCCCTTGATGCCTCAACACATGGCCTACCAACCGATCCCTTCTTCTAGTCAAGTTGTACCACAAACTTCACTTCTCCCCAATTCTATTCAATACTTCATTAGTTATGTGATCTACCCATCTAATCTTCAGCATTCTTCCGTAGCACCACATTTCAAAAGCTTCTATTCTCTTCTTGTCCAAACTAGCTATCGTCCATGTTTCACTCCCATACATGGCTACACTCCATACAAATACTTTCAGAAATGACTTCCTGACACTTAAATCAATACTCGATGTTAACAAATTTCTCTTCTTCAGAAACGCTTTTCTTGCCATTGCCAGTCTACATTTTATATCCTCTCTACTTCGACCATTATCAGTTATTTTGCTCCCAAATAGCTAAACTCCTTTACTACTTTAAGTGTCTCATTTCCTAATCTAATACCCTCAGCATCACCCGACTTAATACGACTACATTCCATTATCCTCGTTTTGCTTTTGTTGATGTTCATCTTATACCCTCCTTTCATGACACTGTCCATTCCGTTCAACTGCTCTTCCAAGCCCTTTTCTGTCTCTGACAGAATTACAATGTCATCGGCGAACCTCAAAGTTTTTATTTCTTCCCCATGGATTTTAATACCTACTCCGAATTTTTCTTTTGTTTCCTTCACTGGTTGCTCAATATACAGATTGAATAACATCGGGGATAGGCTACAACCCTGTCTCACTCCCTTCCCAATCACTGCTTCCCTTTCGTGCCCCTCGGCTCTTATAACTGCCACCTGGTTTCTGTACAAATTGTAAATAGCCTTTCGCTCCCTGTATTTTCCCCCTGCCACCTTCAGAATTTGAAAGAGAATATTCCAGTCAACATTGTCAAAAGCTTTCTCTAAGTCTACAAATGCTAGAAACGTAGGTTTGCCTTTCCTTAATCTAGATTCTGAGATGCGTCGTAAGGTCAGTATTGCCAACATTTCTACGGAATCCAAACTGATCTTCCCCGAGGTCGGCTTCTACTAGTTTTTCCATTCGTCTGTAAAGAATCCGCGTTAGTATTTTGCAGCCGTGACTTATTAAACTGATTGTTCGGTAATTTTCACATTTGTCAACACCTGCTTTCTTTGGGATTGGAATTATTATATTTATCTTGAAGTCTGAGGGTATTTCGCCTGTCTCTTACATCTTGCTCATCAGATGGTAGAGTTTTGTCAGGACTGGCTCTCCCAAGGCCGTCAGTAGTTTTAATGGAATGTTGTCTACTGCCGGGGCCTTGTTTCGACTCAAGTCTTTCAGTGCTCTGTCAAACTCTTCACGCAGAACCATATCTCCCATTTCATCTTCATCTACATCCTCTTCCATTTTCATAATATTGTCCTCAAGTACATCGTCCTTGTATAGACCCTCTACATACTCCCTCTACCTTTCTGCTTTCCATTCTTTGCTTAGTACTGGGTTTCCATCTGAGCTCTTGATATTCATACAAGTCGTTCTCTGTTCTCCAAAGGTCTCTTTAATTTTCCTGTAGGCAGTATCTATCTTACCCCTAGTGAGATAAGCCTCTACATCCTTACATTTGACCTCTAGCCATACCTGCTTAGCCATTTTGCACTTCCTGTCGATCTCATATTTGAGACATTTGTATTCCTTTTTGCCTGCTTCATTTACTGAATTTTTATATTTTCTCCTTTCATCAATTAAATTCAGTATTTCTTCTGTCACCCAAGGATTTCTACTAGCCCTTGTCTTTTACCTACTTGATCCTCTGCTGCCTTCACTACTTCATCCCTCAAAACTACCCATTCTTCTTCTACTGTATTTCTTTCCACCATTGCTGTCAATTGTTCCCTTACGCTCTCCCTGAAACTCTGTACAACCTCTGGTTCTTTCAGAGTATCCAGGTCCCTTCTCCTTAAATTCCCACCTTTTTGCAGTTTCTTCAGTTTTCATCTACAACTCATAACCAATAGATTGTGGTCAGAATCCACATCTGCCCCTGGAAATGTCTTACAATTTAAAACCTAAATCTCTGTCTTATCATTATATAATCTATCTGAAAACTGTCAGTATCTCCAGGCTTCTTCCATGTATACAACCTTCTTTCATGATTCTTGAACCAAGTGTTAGCTATGATTAAGTTGTGCTCTGTGCAAAATTCTACCAGGCGGCTTCCTCTTTCATTTCTTAGCCCCAATCCATATTTACCTATTACGTTTCCTTCTCTCCCTTTTCCTACTACCGAATTCCAGTCACCAATGACTATTAAATTTTCGTTTCCCTTCGCTATCTGAATAATTTCTTTTATTTCATCATACAGTTCTTCAATTACTTCGTCATCTGCAGAGCTAGTTGGCATATAAACTTGTACTACTGTAGTAGGCGTGTTCTTCGTATCTATCTTGGCCACAATAATGCATTCACTATGCTGTTTGTAGTAGCTTACCCGCATTCCTATATTTCCTATTCATTATTAAACCTACTCCTCCATTACCCCTATTTGATTTTGTATTTATAACCCTGTAGTCACCTGACCGAAAGTCTTGTTCCTACGTCCACCGAACTTCACTAATTCCCACTATATCTAACTTTAACCTATCCACTTCCCTTTTTAAATTTTCTAACCTACCTGCCCGATTAAGGGATCTGACATTCCACGCTCCGATCTGTAGAACGCCAGTTTTCTTTCTCCTGATAACGACATCCTCTTGAGTAGTCCGCGCCCGGAGTTCCGAATAGGGGACTATTTTACCTCAGGAATATTTTACCCAAGAGGACGCCATCATCATTTAACCATACAGTAAAGCTGCATGCGCTCGGGAAAAATTATGGCCGTAGTTTCCCCTTGCTTTCAGCCGTTTGCAGTACCAGCACAGCAAGGCCGTTTTGGTTATTGTTACAAGGCCAGATCAGTCAATCATCCAGACTGTTGCCCTTGCAACTACTGAAAAGGCTGCTGTCCCTCTTCAGGAACCACACGTTTGTCTGGCCTCAACAGATACCCCTCCGTTGTGGTTGCACCTACGGTACGGCTATCTGTATCGCTGAGGCGCGCAAGCCTCCCCACCAACGGCAAGGTCCAAGGTTCATGGGGGGGGGGGGGGGGGGGAAGAAATGCATATAGAATAATATTGGTGTGACGGGGTGATGAGGAATGATGGAATGTGATGGCATGCAGCCGGATGCGAAACAGACTGTATCGAGTTTATGGTGAAACTGGTTATCCCTAAAGTATAGCTGCAGATAATGCGATAAAATATTTTATAGGCACAGGCAGCTGCTGACGAAAAACAGTGTTTATACCAGTGCTGTAGGTCTCTTATGCCCATTTTCCCTCTCTTGCTTGCTATGAAGTAAATATTCGCTAGTGCCGTTCCAAGATCACGCCACGAGACAGAATTGCAAGGGGAGAACAACTCTAACTTCTCATAGCGCAATAAACAACTTCCCAGCCAATTGAACATCATGATTAACAGTCGTCATAATTGTATACGAATTCGTTAAGGCAATGATGGTTAGTTGATCTTGATGCAATTTTTTTGGAATCTGTGATTTCCATTGTTCCTTTAATATGCTTTTCCTACTCATATCCCTTTTGGTCGGAGTTGAAAACAAATTCCCTACTATCTCATCTACACGTTTTCGAGCCGATTTAGCAGTTTGCTGTGCATCGCCAAGTTGGCACTTCGTTTGAAATTTCGTTATCTTATGTATTCCAGTTCCGTAACACTGTTTGAAGCTGCGCAACCATCCACTGCTTCACTCTAAATCCTTGTAATCTACGTTTCGAGCAGTTTGATGTTGATAACATGGTACGTCAATATCATGCACATCCTGTAAATCGTATCCTCGAAACGCACAAACACCAGTATTTGTAACAAATGCCCCTTGTCCTCCTTTGAATATGTGTAGTTTTCCTTATGCACTACACGGTAATATTGCTGCAGACTTATTCGAAATCTGTTGAAAATTGTTTTTTTTTACTGTAATGAGGGTGATCTTCCATGTACGTAATTATGTGTAGTACCCGCTTCTTGGTCAACGATTGTCCTGTACTAAAGTTTCACTGGAGAAGGAATTTGTGGCTCCTTGTCCGATAAGTATGAAGAGCTACATGGCTCGGCACCTGTTTCAGTATCACTTACGGCAAGAAAGGAAGAATGAATTGATTGTTGGTGTTAATAACGATCATCCTCCTTTACCTCCTCTGCATTACTGCAGATGACGTGTCACTGAGCACATTTGTTCTGTGCATGCAATACACGTGAGGCGCCTAGTTGTTTCCACTGCACTGTCTGGAATACGAAGGTTCTGTTATAGTTCACTGACCTGCTGTCTTCAAGTTAATGTCCCCAGCGCAGAAAACAGCACGCAAGTCGTAGGTTCTGTATCTTGAGGGTGAAACTGACTTTTAGCGAGGTTCTGTTCTGAAATAATGTATTACTTCTTTGGGATGCCACTCGCGTATTTTAATATAGTCACGCGAGGAGACTACATGATCTTAATACAACACCTTCTGATACAGCCAAGTACATGATCAAACACAATGTTTACGAAAATGTATCTTTACACTATTTGTGGCACGTGTCTGTGCCTCATGACTACCGGAGAGAATCTTTTAATACTGAATACTGGCAAACACATCCTGCCACAGACAACATGCCTGTACATCTCGACTGCCTAATCCAGAGTGACGAACAGCCCGAAACACTTCGCGCGCCATACCAGAGAAGGCGTGACCCGAACGCTTCCCAAGTGCTTCGTCTGCTATTTCGTCAGTGTTTTGTTTTTGATTTAAATTGTTTTTAATAATTCTAAAATGACTGATTGATAGTCAGCTGTTGAGAGATATTTATATTAAAAAGTGAAGTCATTCCAATGCGTAGTTTAACTAATAATAATAACTATACTTTAACGTTTTGGCCCCCTTGTTCCGAGCACAGCAGCCAATCACAGAGCAGTAGCATTATGCAGGCGGTCTTTCTCACGGGAATGGGACCGAATCTAACATCTGTCACAGGTACCTCACACCACATTTCGTCATCTGTATACTTCTTGCATCTCCACTGCTCTGGGAACAGATTCTTGGAGCCTAATAAGACGGCTGACTAAGCCAGAAATATTACACACTTTCACTTGTTGTTTCCATAGTCACCAATGTGCTCCTCATGTACATTGTCCGCACAGTCCAACGTATACGACACCACACATTCCACTGGCTCATATTGGAGTAACGCCGATGTTTCGTCTACCACTTCTTTCTCACCCTGCAAAATTCTCTGGGTTCCTTTCTGACGAAATGTCTATTTCGGTTACTATCGCTGTAGAAGTAATGCAATATTTGCTATTTTTGTCGTTGCCATTGCTATGTTTGTATCAACACCACTGGCAATTGTAGCACTGTTGTGAGTTACTCGTCGACTAAGCAGTACCGACGTATGTCATACAGCAGTTCGTGGAGTATGGAAATGCCCCATAGCGCTACTGGGATGAGCTTGGCACTCTACACGGTCGCTGATGTGGTGATGTTGCCAACGTGATGACAACTGGCAAAACTGCTGAAGCGTTGGCTGCTTGAGGTGAGAGTGAAGGAAATGTGTAATGGCCACCATTTTGTGGGGAGAGAACACCAACTTGCGAGCATCGGTTCGAATTTACTGACTTAGCGCATCTTGTAACAAGCGATCCCGTGTAAGAGGGTCAGAAAAATTATTCTGAGCTCACAGAATCCAAGCAGGAAAATTGTAAGCGTCGAGCACGCCTCATAGTTCAGTATACGACTGTACATACGACTGGCTAGGTTATTTGGCTCACTCATAGTAAGGCAGCTGAGCCGTGCGCAGAACGTGTTGGTGCCGTTAGTGCTTGACATCTTGTTTCCGCAGTACTCCCGTCTCGTTTCTTATTCGATTTACTGGCGTCATTAAGTTGCTAGCTAGCTTGCCCGTGAGTGGCAGCAGCAGCGCTTATCGATAAGAGCACTGTAGTATTATCTTTGGAGCGACTCCTAGTATTTCTGGGCCGTCGTATGTCAGGAGCTGAGTAGGGACGGAGCAGCAGTGAGGTCTGGACGGCCATGACTCGCCCGACCGTTGCTGGCACACAGTGGGGACGACCTTGGTTGGTCGTTCGGTCGGTCTTCCCATCGGGTTACGTGTATTTGCTCGCCGACTGCTTCAGGGTTCTCTGTGTGTGTCGATATGTGATACCTCCTAGTTGTTCCACAGTGACTGGTTTTAGTATTGTTTGAGTAGTTTGTGGAAGTGCTTCATGGAACTGTGTGTAGCTTGTGTGGTTTTGTCTGCGCAGTTATTTTAATGCTGTCTGCGTGCTGGATTCAGTCGGTCAGTTGGGACAGAGCAGCGAGACAGTCACCGTGACGCAAGGTCAGGCCAGGACCGCTGGCGACGTGCACGTGCGGTCGGACTGTGGGGCGCTAGCTGTGAGACCTACGAAGTTCGTTGCCCACCGAACCTGAACACTGAAGTTGAGTGATCAGTTAACCTTTTATGGAACCTCATCTACTGTGACATCTCTCCATTCGTGGTCGGTTGTTGCCTCCTGGACCGTTCCTGAATTGGCGAAATTTTGCAGCCGTCTTCCTGTGCGGACTTTAACTATTAAATTAGTTGTTACTTATCAGTGAAGTACCCGCCTTGTGGCCATTAATGCCCCAGTTACATGACGTGGTCGATGCTGCAGTTTTCCGGCAGTGTGTTTTTCTTCACCTAGTTGATGCTGTCTGGCATGGCATGTAATTCGACAGCCTTTCAGTTGTTTGTTCATATTGTTTTTGAAGAGTGGTTGTTGCATCTTGGTTACTTTTAGATGCCAGTTTTGAAGACGTAGTGCGGCAGGTATCTTCGTCCTTGGCTGATGTTTTCCGTTGTCGTGCGAGGTGCCGGGGCTAGCAGTGTATTTAACACTAAATTCTTCTAGAATCTACACATGTAAATGATGCTCTAAGCCCCCCCCCCCTATTCTAACTCCGACTTTTGCTGTTGCACATGGATTAAAAAGATACGCGAACTGACTGTAACAAACCCTGCAAGTGGAGTAGAAAAAGAGTTTGGCACCTGCAATAATTTAATTTGATGAATAAGTTAAATAAAGGAAGGTTTCATTAACGTAGTGAGAAATGATAGGGTTGCTCTACCGATTAACAGAATGAAAGTTCTGTCCAAAATAACAATATGATTTATTAAGACTAAACACAAAATAATAAACAAAAACACATGAGACATTTACAATACATCAAATTGGCTCAAATTGGATACTCAAATAAACGCTGTGAAGGTGAAGTTGTCCCTAAACTAGATTGTGGCGTTTATGACGAAGTGGTGTGTGGAGCCAATTCCTTGCAACTCAAATCTTAAGAGAGACACACAGCTAACCCAATATTAATTGCTGCTACATTAGTGAGAACTCAGACAATGATCACCCAAGACAGATCAAAGTTAGAAAAGACGAACAGGCGCGCTCTGCTGAGCTCGGGTTATCACCTAGCAAAATTGCCTGCTTTGCTGTGCTGCGGACGTACATTACCAAGCTGTCTTCTTAGCTGCAAGGAGGCGATCTGGCATACCGGAAGCGATGGCTGGTTGCTTCGACGTCCCGTCGTGGTGATGATAATGTCGTGAGTATAGCTCGAAACAAATTATCCTGGCCTGGTTGTTCCAGACTACAGACTTTCTAGCAATACAAATGCGCCTCTGAGGGAGACGAAGAAGGCTCTCTACACAATCACTGACGGTACAGTGATTGATTTTAACAAGCGAAGTCACACAGTAACTCCGATACAGTCAACTTTAGCCAAAACTGCTCAAGACAGACAACATAGGCCTCTTGTACGCAGAACGCTCAATTGCCAACTGTACCCGGAAAGTTACGTTGAAGTCGAAACTTCAGCAACTTCGTCAAACAGTTACAATTAAATAAAAGTATATTAGACACCCAACGGAAAGCAGGCTGTCCAGAGCAGCGAGAGCTCAGTCTTATAACCTACTCCGACCGACAGGCGAGAGCCGACTACTCACAAGAGCACCCGTACAAAACCTAACACAGAACATTCCCGCCCCCACGACAGTGGCCGTGGTTAACCGTTCCAATCAGCAAACTCGAAAACCGGCGGAAAATTCCACTCTATTGCCGGAACACTACCATTCCACCAATGGAGATTCTTGGCGCCAATTTCTTCGCTGATTTTGCTACGTCACGGAGCTATGCCCTGAGCAAGCCAATCACAGTTACTATTTTGCAGAAAGCGCGGGAATTTTCCCGCCACAACTGCCTGGGTACACAAGTCATTCCCACGCCTTGCTGGTAGCCAGAAAGTGTTTTCGCCAAGTTTCTGCGAAGTAACGGAACCTCTAGCCCAGCCACTACTTCAGGCCCCTGTGGGCGTGTCTCTTGACAATGTCGACGTCTGGAAAGCATTCACTCGACTCCCTCACACCCGCCTGTCACCGGACCACCCGGGAGACGAGAGATGCTGCGTGGGAAGTCCGCGTGTGAAGGAATAGCAACTTTCCACCGCATGCAATCAGAGAGGAGAATCGTAAGATAGAAATATGAGAGGGGGCTCATGCCACCTCTCAGTCGTACCGTTGGTCGGGCGGAAGGCAATTGATTAGGTTGCTGGTCGGTCCTCTAGTCGTCCCTGGGTTGGGTTGCCATCCGATCATTTAACCTTACTCTTGTCTGCCTGTCTCACCTCACCTTGTCTCAGAGCTACCTCCTCAGGCTGACCCTTGGAACACTTCTGAGCACCACTGTTCTGTTGGTTTTAGATTGTGATTTTCATTTTAGTCTGATGTACTGCGTGAGGCCTTCAGCCATCTATTAATGTAGTATGTTTTAATTTTAAGATAAGACCTTCAGATGAGTTAAATTAAACTTTGAAGACTGATTTGTTTAAGTGAGCTGTGTGACGGCTCAGCTCATTTGATTTACCCGCGAGATTATTCACTTGTTTTCGCCGCAGCGATAGGGGCAGAGATCGCTGAGCGATGTTGGTGCTGGTGCGCGAAGCAGCAGTTTTGGAGGACGGCTCGGTAGGGACATGGCGAGAGGACCAGTCAGTCAGTCTCGGCGAGTCTGGTCAGTCGGTTAGTCGTTCAGTCTGGGGTTGGTGCATTGAGGCGACAGAGTCAGTTAGAAGGCAGACACTCGCATGTCAGTCGGTCGGCTCTAAGTCTCAGCCACTGTTGGGTTGCGCACTGAGTCGGATTCATCGTCACTCCGCGGTTGGACGAGTTGGCATCAGCAGCAGGCGGGTCCGCACGGGGCAAGTACGCGCCGGAGCCGTGGTCGACGCAGACGGAAGGCCGTTGGTCGATCGGTCGACTGGTCGTCGGATGGCGACAGGACGGAAGCGGCTGGGAATCAACTGGTGCCTGCCGTTTAAGGACTGCGATAAGATGGCTGTTTGCGAGCATGTGGGAAGGACGGAATGCTCACTTGATTAGCGTGGTTCTCCATGACCAGTTGTTGTTTGTTGGGCCTAGCACTCGAGGTTAACAGGAAACTGCATTGGTGTGGTTCTCGTCACCTGGCTAAGGCCGAAATTTTCATATACTTTTATTATATTTCATGATCATTCCTTATTATGGGGTTGGTACTTGTAGCCAACATTTTCTGATATGGAATAATTCAGAATGTCATCAGGTGCCAAGTGTCTACTGTTAATAATTCTTAATTTGTTTCATAGTGTATGGCACAGTATCCGCTTTCATCGATCATTTTATGAAAGATCTTGCCAAATTATTATTACATTAGATCTTGTTAAACTTGGTGAGTTTAAATTGCAAATTCCCTAATTCTAAAATGGCTCTGAGCACTATGGGACTTAACTTCTGAGGTCATCAGTCCCCTAGAACTTAAACCTACCTAACGTAAGGACATCACACACATCCATGCCCGAGGCAGGATTCGAACCTACGACCGTAGCGGTCGCGCGGTTCCAGACTGTAGCGCCTAGAACCACTCGTCCACTCCGGCCGCCCTAATTCTACTAATACTGCTTGGGATATACACTCCTGGAAATTGAAATAAGAACACCGTGAATTCATTGTCCCAGGAAGGGGAAACTTTATTGACACATTCCTGGGGTCAGATACATCACATGATCACACTGACAGAACCACAGGCACATAGACACAAGCAACAGAGCATGCACAATGTCGGCACTAGTACAGTGTATATCCACCTTTCGCAGCAATGCAGGCTGCTATTCTCCCATGGAGACGATCGTAGAGATGCTGGATGTAGTCCTGTGGAACGGCTTGCCATGCCATTTCCACCTGGCGCCTCAATTGGACCAGCGTTCGTGCTGGACGTGCAGACCGCATGAGACGACGCTTCATCCAGTCCCAAACATGCTCAATGGGGGACAGATCCGGAGATCTTGCTGGCCAGGGTAGTTGACTTACACCTTCTAGAGCACGTTGGGTGGCACGGGATATATGCGGACGTGCATTGTCCTGTTGGAACAGCAAGTTCCCTTGCCGGTCTAGGAATGGTAGAACGATGGGTTCGATGACGGTTTGGATGTACCGTGCACTATTCAGTGTCCCCTCGATGATCACCAGTGGTGTACGGCCAGTGTAGGAGATCGCTCCCCACACCATGATGCCGGGTGTTGGCCCTGTGGGCCTCGGTCGTATGCAGTCCTGATTGTGACGCTCACCTGCACGGCGCCAAACACGCATACGACCATCATTGGCACCAAGGCAGAAGCGACTCTCATCGCTGAAGACGACACGTCTCCATTCGTCCCTCCATTCACGCCTGTCGCGACACCACTGGAGGCGGGCTGCACGATGTTGGGGCTTGAGCGGAAGACGGCCTAACGGTGTGCGGGACCGTAGCCCAGCTTCATGGAGACGGTTGCGAATGGTCCTCGCCGATAGCCCAGGAGCAACAGTGTCCCTAATTTGCTGGGAAGTGGCGGTGCGGTCCCCTACAGCACTGCGTAGGATCCTACGGTCTTGGCGTGCATCCGTGCGTCGCTGCGGTCCGGTCCCAGGTCGACGGGCACGTGCACCTTCCGCCGACCACTGGCGACAACATCGATGTACTGTGGAGACCTCACGCCCCACGTGTTGAGCAATTCGGCGGTACGTCCACCCGGCCTCCCGCATGCCCACTATACGCCCTCGCTCAAAGTCCGTCAACTGCACATACGGTTCACGTCCACGCTGTCGCGGCATGCTACCAGTGTTAAAGACTGCGATGGAGCCCCGTATGCCACGGCAAACTGGCTGACACTGACGGCGGCGGTGCACAAATGCTGCGCAGCTAGCGCCATTCGACGGCCAACACCGCGGTTCCTGGTGTGTCCGCTGTGCCGTGCGTGTGATCATTGCTTGTACAGCCCTCTCGCAGTGTCCGGAGCAAGTATGGTGGGTCTGACACACCGGTGTCAATGTGTTCTTTTTTCCATTTCCAGGAGTGTAGATTTTGAACTGCGTTGTGTATGCACTTACAAGGACTGTTGTGAGTGAGAAGCACACTTGAGTGTGTAATGTTTTTCAGTTCCATTGTTACGAAGTGGCCATTATTTATATTGAGTGATTTGTTGGATTTTGTACTGAGTGGAACTTTAATTTGGTTGATTCTGTTTGGTAGAATGTTTTTCGTGGCAGCATTTGAGAATCAGTTGTTACAAGAAGTTTCTATCTCTGAACTGCCATCTCTGTTAATCAATCATTTATTGACAGATGTGTTTGTCTGTCTGTAGCAAGTAAGAGGCAGCAACTGTAGCTTGTTAGTACAAAAACTGTTATGCAGAAATTTGAATGAAGAAAAGGGGCAGTCACCTTTTATTATAGTTTTATCGTATGTTGGAAGATCATTCTTTTGAGCTGTGTTTATTCTGTATCAATCAAATTTAGGTATCACACAGCTGGCAGAAATGACTGTTGAGCTCGTAATAGACTGTATGTGTGAAATAATTCGTGTAGCTTTGTGAGTCAAGTGTTAAATTGTTTATTTGTAAGTTGTTTTGAAGGTCTGCATTTTTGGTGTTTTCACCTTATGTTGAACCAAAACAGTATTCTTGCAGTGTTGATGACTGCACATGATATATTATATACCTTTTACTAACAGTAGCTTTATGTAATGTTTCAGAGTGTGGCTGCATGTTCATCTGGAGTATTTTTTTTTTTGTAAAGAAAAAGATTTTTCTATTGCTAAAATTTCCTATAAACTGTTAATTGTATTAACGTGCATGTATAAACAATTATTGTTAAATAATAAATTTGTGTCAACAAGGCTTGGAGCAAGTAAATGTACCTACACCTTCCCCATCCTGGCTCTACTACTGTCAGTACATTATATTAATAACTAAAATTTTGAAATTTTGTTCGATCTGAAATTCTTGCTGTCCAGGCCCTAAGTCCTGAGTTGTTCAATGTCCGGTGTGTGGGCTTCAGCCGAGATTTTACGTGAAATATTTTTAAGATTAGGCCTTCTGTCATTTTAAATTTAAATTTTGAAAATTGATTTGATTAAAACTATTTTTTTAAAATGTTTCTCTATCTGAAACTCTTGTTACCCAAGCCCTAAGCCCTGAGTTGTTCAATGTCTTGTGTGTAGCCTTCAGCGGAGTATTTATGTGAAATATTTTTTTAAGTAAGGCCTTCAGATACGTGTATTCTTTAAAGCAACTTTTATAACTTGTGTTCAGACCTTGAGCCGTTCTTGTTTTTGGTGTTGTTTTGGGCCTTCAGCCCAGGAGGTATCGCAATTTTTCATAACTAGGCCTTCAGTCGTATTGTTTTAATTTGATCCTTGTAAGGCAATGTGTAATTAAGTGGTTCTTAGGAAAATGTAAGTTTGTGTGTTTTTTGCAACTAACAGTAACTGATTACGGCGCCCCGCAGAACTATAACCTGATCAGCTCTGTCCTGTGAAACCACATTTCAGCAGCTGTGAGGACTTCATGTACTGGCAGCCATAGCAGTGAGTGAGGGGTTACTGAATTCATCTAGCGTGTAGGTGGAGGAACCTGTCTGGTACGATAGCCTCCATAGCTGTTGAAAGACCTGGGAACCGTATGATACTAAGAAACAGTCATAGTGGTAATCGTTTCTCAAGTGACATTATCACCGAAGCTGAGTTAGAAGCTTTGTTATATCTCTGAGCCAGGCAATACCTTTTTGCCTTCGATTCATTGTTCCTTTCTACAATTTAGCCTAATGATTCATTCACTGGACGGAATGTAGAAACGGGAAACTAATGCGATCTGCCTGAACTACCACAAAGTAAACTCGTGTGACATAATGGAATGGAAGACCACTGGAAAAGCTTCAGATGGATATGTTTAATTTCTTCTCGTATCTTGGAACTCGTTTCATTGAAAAGTTAACATGAAACTACCCTGTTTCATCCACAGCGACAAGTATGTTGACATTCTGTTGTCAGTGGTAAATTGTCTAGCTTAGCTCTGCGGCCTGGCTGGACGTGCGACATGGAACGTGGGGGGCTCTTTGGTGGTTTCTACTTGGTGATGCGGTCACAGGTTGCTGTTCCATATTATACTGCTAGAAATCTGTTGGCGAGATCACTACATGCTGTTGGGATAAGCACTGACACTGCAAATGTAATCTGCTGCATTCATGTAGAACGACGTTGTTTTCTGACGTCTCAGTTAGGTATGGTAAAACTCTTGCTATTGGTTGACATACTGAATGAAAATGGAACTTAGTTTCTTTATGGGTGGATTTGCGTTACATGTTCGAATGGACCAGAGTACACATACATTCTATGGTCATCAATGATCGTAATAGATATTAAAAAGCCCTGTTATTCAATAATAATTCCTTTGAATTCCTTGAAACCATAATTTTTCTGTATCTTGTGTTGTTGTTGTGGTCTTCAGTCCTGAGACTGGTTTGATGCAGCTCTACATGCTACTCTATCCTGAGCAAGCTTCTTCACTCCCAGTACCTACTGCAACCTACATTCTTCTGAATCTGTTTAGTGTAATCATCTCTTGGTCTCCCTCTACGATTTTTACCCTCCACGCTGCCCTCCAATACTCGTACTAAATTGGTGATCCCCTGATGCCTCAGAACATGTCCTACCAACCGATCCCTTCTTCTAGTTAAGTTGTGCCACAAAATTCTCTTCTCCCCAATCCTATTCAATACCTCCCCATTAGTTATATGATCTACCCATCTAATCATCAGCATTCTTCTGTAGCACCACATTTCGAAAGCTTCTATTCTCTTCTTATCGTCCATGTTTAACTTGGCTACGCTCCATACAAATACTTTCAGAAACGACTTCCTAACACTTAAATCAATACTCGATATTCTGTCTCTGACAGAATTACAATGTCATCGGCGTACCACAAAGTTTTTATTTCTCCTCCATGGATTTTAATACCTACTCCGAATTTTTCTTTTGTTTCCTTTACTGCTCGTTCAACATACAGATTGAATAACATCGGGGATAGGCTACAAACCTGTCTCACTCTCTTCCCAATCACTGCTTCCCTTTCGTGCCCCTCGACTCTTATAACTGCCATCTGATTTCTGTACAAATTGTAAATAACCTTTCGCTCCCTGTATTTTACCCCTGCCACCTTCAGAATTTGAAAGAGAATATTCCAGTCAACATTGTTAAAAGCTTTATCTAAGTCCACAAATGCTAGAAACGTAGGTTTGCCTTTCCTTAATCTGGCTTCTAAGATACGTCGTAGGGTCAGTATTGCCAACATTTCTACGGAATCCAAATTGATCTTCCCCGAGGTCAGCTTCTACCAGTTTTTCCATTCGTCTGTGGAGAATACGCGTTAGTATTTTGCATCCGTGACTTATTAAACTGATTGTTCGGTAATTTTCACATCTGTCAACACCTGCTTTCTTTGGGATCGGAATTATTATATTCTTCTTGAAATCTGAGGGTATTTCGCCTGTCTCATACATCTTGCTCACCAGATGGTAGAGTTTTGTCAGGACTGGCTCTCCCAAGGCCGTCAGTAGTTCTAACGGAATGTTGTTTACTCCCTGGGCCTTGTTTCGACTCAGGTCTTTCAGCGCTCTGTCAAACTCTTCACGCAGTATCGTATCTCCCATTTCATCTTCATCTACATCCTCTTCCATTTCCATAATATTGTCCTGAAGTACATTGCCCTTGTATAGGCCCTCTATATACTCCCCCCCCCCCCCCACCTTTCTGCTTTCCCTTCTTTGCTTAGAACTGGGTTTCCATTTGAGCTCTTGATATTCATACAAGTGGTTCTCTGTTCTCCAAAGGTCTCTTTAATTTTTCGTGTAGGCAGTATCTATGTTACCGCTAGTGAGGTTACATTTGTCCTCTAGCCATCCCTGCTTAGACATTTCGCACTTCCTGACGATCTCATTTTTGAGACGTTTGTATTCCTTTTTGCCTGATTGATTTACTGCATTTTATATTTTCTCCTTTCATCAATTAAATTCAGTATTTCTTCTGTTACCCAAGGATTTCTACTAGCCCTCGTCTTTTTACCTACTAGGTCCTCTGCTGCCTTCACTACTTCATCTCTCAAAGCTATCCATTCTTCTTCTACTATATTTCTTTCTCCCATTCCTTTCAATTGTTCCCTTATGCTCTCCCTGAAACTCTGTACAACCTCTGGTTCTTTCAGTTTATCAAGGTGCCATCTCCTTAAATTCCCACCTTTTTGCAGTTTCTTCAGTTTTAATCTACAGGTCATAACCAATAGATTGTGGTCAGAATCAACATCTGCCCCTAGAAATGTCTTACAATTTAAAACCTGGTTCCTAAATCTCTGTCTTACCATTCTGTAATCTATCTGAAACCTGTCGGTATCCCCAGGCTTCTTCCATGCATACAACCTTCTTTTATGATTCTTGAATCAAGTGTTAGCTCTGATTAAGTTGTGCTCTGTGCAAAATTCTATCAGACGGCTTCCTCTTTCATTTCTTAGCCCCAATCCGTGACTTATTAAACTGATTGTTCGGTAATTTTCACATCTGTCAACACCTGCTTTCTTTGGGATCGGAATTATTATATTCTTCTTGAAATCTGAGGGTATTTCGCCTGTCTCATACATCTTGCTCACCAGATGGTAGAGTTTTGTCAGGACTGGCTCTCCCAAGGCCGTCAGTAGTTCTAACGGAATGTTGTTTACTCCCTGGGCCTTGTTTCGACTCAGGTCTTTCAGCGCTCTGTCAAACTCTTCACGCAGTATCGTATCTCCCATTTCATCTTCATCTACATCCTCTTCCATTTCCATAATATTGTCCTGAAGTACATTGCCCTTGTATAGGCCCTCTATATACTCCCCCCCCCCCCCCCCACCTTTCTGCTTTCCCTTCTTTGCTTAGAACTGGGTTTCCATTTGAGCTCTTGATATTCATACAAGTGGTTCTCTGTTCTCCAAAGGTCTCTTTAATTTTTCGTGTAGGCAGTATCTATGTTACCGCTAGTGAGGTTACATTTGTCCTCTAGCCATCCCTGCTTAGACATTTCGCACTTCCTGACGATCTCATTTTTGAGACGTTTGTATTCCTTTTTGCCTGATTGATTTACTGCATTTTATATTTTCTCCTTTCATCAATTAAATTCAGTATTTCTTCTGTTACCCAAGGATTTCTACTAGCCCTCGTCTTTTTACCTACTAGGTCCTCTGCTGCCTTCACTACTTCATCTCTCAAAGCTATCCATTCTTCTTCTACTATATTTCTTTCTCCCATTCCTTTCAATTGTTCCCTTATGCTCTCCCTGAAACTCTGTACAACCTCTGGTTCTTTCAGTTTATCAAGGTGCCATCTCCTTAAATTCCCACCTTTTTGCAGTTTCTTCAGTTTTAATCTACAGGTCATAACCAATAGATTGTGGTCAGAATCAACATCTGCCCCTAGAAATGTCTTACAATTTAAAACCTGGTTCCTAAATCTCTGTCTTACCATTCTGTAATCTATCTGAAACCTGTCGGTATCCCCAGGCTTCTTCCATGCATACAACCTTCTTTTATGATTCTTGAACCAAGTGTTAGCTCTGATTAAGTTGTGCTCTGTGCAAAATTCTATCAGACGGCTTCCTCTTTCATTTCTTAGCCCCAATCCATATTCACCTACTACGTTTCCTTCTCTCCCTTTTCCTACTACCGAATTCCAGTCACCCATGACTATTAAATTTTCGTCTCCCTTCACTATCTGAATAATTTCTTTTATTTCATCATACATTTCTTCAATTACTTCGTCATCTGCAGAGCTAGTTGGCATATAAACTTGTACTACTGTAGTAGGCATGGGCTTCGTGTCTATCGTGCCCACAATAGTGCGTTCACTATGCTGTTTGTAGTAGCTTACCCGCATTCCTATTTTTTTATTCATTATTAAACCTACTCCTGCATTATCCCTATTTGATTTTGCATTTATAACCCTGTATTCACCTGACCAGAAGTCTTGTTCCTGCTGCCACCGAACTTCACTAATTCCCACTATATCTAACTTTAACCTATCCATTTCCCTTTTTAAATTTTCTAACATACCTGCCCGATTAAGGGATCTGACATTCCACGCTCCGATCCGTGGAACGCCAGTTTTCTTTCTCCTGATAACGATGTCCTCTTGAGTAGTCCCCACCCGGAGATCCGAATAGGGGACTATTTTACCTCCGGAATATTTTACCCATCATTTAATCATACAGTAAAGCTGCATGCCCTCGGGAAAAATTACGGCCGTAGTTTCCCCTTGCTTTCAGCCGTATGCAGTAGCAGCACAGCAAGGCTGTTTTGGTTAATGTTACAAGGCCAGATCAGTCAATCATCGAGACTGTTGCCCTTGCAACTATTGAAAAGACTTCTGCCCCTCTTCAGAAACCACACGTTTGTCTGGCCTCTCAACAGATACCCCTCCGTTGTGGTTGCACCTACGGTACGGCTATCTGTATCGCTGAGGCATGCATGCCTCCCCACCAATGGCAAGTTCCATGGTTCTGTATCTTGTATAGTCATTTATTTCTTTTGTGCTCAGTTTGAATTTAGGTGGCGACTTAGGATGTTGGATGAACACCTGCATATTTTTTAAAAGGGGTATTTGGGTAGAGGCAGTTATTAACAAATCTGCTGTCGATGTACGCTTTGTGAGAGTTCTGTGCCTCAGTTTGTAAAAACGGAACAGTTATTGGATCATTTGTTGTCCGTCCGTCTCGCGATTAAGACCTCTTTTTTTTAATTTTTTTTTAAGGAACGGTTAGAGGTATCGTTTTGAGACTTGTGTCAATGTACGGTTTCTTAGCGGAGTAAAAAAAATTTGGCTTTTAAGTCATTGAAATCAAAAGATACTGACATTTATATTTTTATTCTCGCAAAATCCCTCATCAACAACGGTATTTGAACAATGTATATATGTGATTATGTTTGTACGGAACCCTCAGAGTGCGACTCTTGCTCACACTTGTTAGATTTTTTTATATCTTCTTTGTTCCTTTCGCAACCACGTGATTGTATAATTTAACTCTCTGTAACAGGCTACAAAATGACTGCATCTCCTGATTAATCGCACAGATGCTCGTAAATATCTGTTACATTTCATGATTTTTCAGCATTATAAGCTGTGTACTTATACGGCAGAATCGATGGAAATTTCAGCAGCAAAGCCTGTAGACGCTACAGAGCCACCCTCACTGAATGTTCAGAGAAAAGCTTTTATTTATATTCAGAGACCGACTTTTTTAATTTTAGAAAGTTTCGGAGTTGTTTTAGACTATACAGACTGCATAAACATGTTCGACTATACAGACTGCATAAACATGTTCATTGTATGGAAGGCCTTTCAAAACGCGACCTTAATTACACTAAGGGTTCATAATCTTTGCAGCCCCTTAATTCCACTTATTCCACTTGTCGTACTAGCTAGTCATATCTTGCTGAGGTACTCGAGTCTGTTTAGCGTAATGCTTGCGAATGTAGACTGTCGTCAACATATACATTATAGTCAGAAGCGTTATCATTAGGGCTTAATGTGGTTCAAGTGGCTCTGAGCACTATGGAACTTAACTTCTGAGGTCATGAGTCTCCTAGAACTTAGAATTAGTTAAACCTAACTAACCTAAGGACATCACACACATCCATGCCGTCGTTGTGACAATGCTTCTACACGGAAATCCGATCCTGTCAGGACACCTGAAGAAGAAGAAGCAGAGGTCCGCAAGCGGCCGTAGCCACGGAAGGACTGCAGTCCATGATCTGTTGCGGGGCGCCGCGCTTCCCCCACCACCCAGCTCCGCCCTTCCCCCACCACCGGCCGCGGACCACTCGGAAGCGCCCAGACGGAGGCTCGGCGGCTGCGGGAGAGGGGTGGAGATTATATAAAGGCGGCATCCATCAGAGATCAATCAGACACCAAGAACGCCTGAAGATGGCAAGAAGTCGGCTTGGCGAAATATCGCACCTTTTTGATAACTCTACCTGGCTGAATACCCGAGAAATTTTCAACGTTTCCGATGTGATTATGGCCACACTAGGGGAATTAACAAATGAGGAACGATGGTTGGAGTTGGGCTCTGTGACATTGCATGTCGAAAATAGTTAGGGAATTTAATATTCCGAGATCCACAGTGTCAAGAGTGTGCCGAGAATAACAAATGTCAGGCATTACCTCTCACCACAGATAACGCAGTGGCCGACGCATTTCTGTTTACGACCGAGAAAAGGGGTGTTTGCCTAGAGTTGTCAGTGCTAACATACAAGCAACACTGTGTGAAATAACCGCAGAAATCAATGCTGGACGTACGGCGAAGTATCCGTTAGGACAGTGCGGCGAAATTTGGCATTAACGGTCTATGGCAGGAGATGACCGACACAAGTATCTTTGTCAACAGCATGACATCGCCTGTAGCGCCTCTCCTGGTCTCGTGACCAAATCGATTGGGCTCTAGACGGCTGTAAAATCGCAGCCTGGTCAGATGAGTCCAGATTTTAGTTGGTAAGTGCTGACGGTAGGGTTCGAGTGTGGCATAGACTCCATGAAGCCTTGGATTCAATTCCTCAAATTGGTGGTGCTCCGTAATAGTGTGAGCTGCGTTTACGTCGAATGCACTGGGCCCTCTGGTCCAGCTGAACTATTCGAAGACCATTTGCAGCCAGTCATGGGCTTCATGTTCCCAAACAACGATAGAATTTTTGTGGATGACAATGCACCACATCATGGGGCCACAGTTGTTTATGATTGGTTTGAAGGACTTTCTGGACACTTCGAGTTAATGATTTGGCCACCCAGATCTCTCGGCATAATCCCATCGAACATTTGTGAGACATAATTAAGAAGCCAGTTCGTGCACAAAATCCTTCACTGCCAACATTTTTGCAATAATGGGCTGCTATAGAGGCAGCATGCCTCAATATTTCTGCAGGGGTCGTCCAGAGACTTGCTGAGTCCATGCCACTTCTCGTTGCTGCACTACTCAGGACCAAAGGACGTCCGACACGATATTTGGAGTTATCCCACGACTTTTGTCAACTCAGTGGATATGTTGACTGTAGGTGATTGTAATGGGCACTTGCGTCATCTGGTACTATGTTTGTGTCGTATGGCAATGAGAGAAGTTGGAGGATGAAAAGCAGTGTCGGCACCCTTCTATTTATGGGAATGTGAAGACTGTTAGGAGTGGCCGGGGCTCCGAATCATAATAAAATTATAGGAGCACCAAATGTTTTTAGAGGGTAGGACTTCAATTTTTCTGCACTTTTGTATACAGCTTTAGAGACAGTACATAGGTGGCTCTTTCTGTTGTTTCTGGATATGGTGCAGACTTTGGAGGATTGGAAACATCTGAAGATAGAAAAATTAAGCATTATAGACATTTGCAATATTAGAGACAACAGGACTGCTACAGAAGACATCATGTGGAGCAGTATCAACAGTCAAAGCACTCACCATCAGAACAAGAAGGAGAAAGAATATCTCGTACAGCATCAAAAGACAAACACAGCTTGTCTTCTCCAACCAACAGAAGGCTCACAATCAGCAGTGTCATATGCCTTCACTCAAATAAAATGTAATATGTCTCTGCCGAAAGGTGCGAAATTTAACTCAGGACATTCATGAAAAAAATGGAGATCTGGATCTAAACAGAATATATTAGCGATCAAAATTTCTTGCACCACGAGTATTTGAAACGGCAGTCTCCCAGTCGAATGCAAATTCACAAATCTGCATTTGCGATCTCAGTTATGGGTGAAGGAACAGGTACACTAAACCACAACCAAAATACGTCAAAATATTCGGTATAATTATTACACTTTCACTAGTTCAACTTCTGTTATTTGACCATACTCTCCTTTCGCTTCAGCAATTTAGGAACCCACACAAGGAAACATATTTATCCACGTACTTGGCTAAATTTATTATCTGCCTTACTTGCTACGACCACATACTTGACCAGCAGTCAATGAGCACTTCTGTTGCCTATAGACTATCATATCAGAAAGGTAAATTAAACTCAGCAGAGAGAGGTGTTGTAAGTAACGCTTTTGGCTGTATATCCATCAGGGCAAGAAACAGATAAAAACAAGTTCAAAAATGTTCAAATGTGTGTGAAATCTTATGGGACTTAACTGCTAAGGTCATCAGTCCCTAAGCTTACACACTACTTAACCTAAATTATTCTAAGGACAAACACACACATCCATGCCCGAGGGAGAGCTCGAACCTCCGCCGGGATCAGCCGCACAGTCCATGACGGCAGCGCCTCAGACCGCTCGGCTAATCCCGCGCGGCTAAAAACAAGTGAAACATTACGTTAAACTTCGCAAGTAGGCTAGCTGCATCAGTCACTGGCAGCTCGTTCTGCACCAATGCTACGCTCCGTGGTCGCCCATTTACGCTTCGCGAATTTACTACGTGTAGAAATATGAAACCGGAATTCGGTTGCAATAATTAGGCGTCGTCAGTTTGAAACTGATAAAGAATATTTTATTCAAAATAATATCCATTGCTATTTATACATTTCTCCCACCTCTCTGGCAGGCTATGAAAGCCACGCCAAGAAAACAGTTCTTCTTTAGAAGCGGTCAGTCAGCGAGCCGTTTTCGTACATTTCCATACGGACTGAAGTGATGTTCAGCAACAGCGTGTTCCAGTGATGCAGATAGATTATAACCGGTCGGAGCCAAGTCTGGAGAATAAGCCGCATGGCCTAGTGTTTCCCAATTGAACGCCTCGGTCGTTTCCCTGGCCCGTTTTTCTTCGTACACTCCTGGAAATGGAAAAAAGAACACATTGACACCGGTGTGTCAGACCCACCATACTTGCTCCGGACACTGCGAGAGGGCTGTACAAGCAACGATCACACGCACGGCACAGCGGACACACCAGGAACCGCGGTGTTGGCCGTCGAATGGCGCTAGCTGCGCAGCATTTGTGCACCGCCGCCGTCAGTGTCAGCCAGTTTGCCGTGGCATACGGAGCTCCATCGCAGTCTTTAACACTGGTAGCATGCCGCGACAGCGTGGACGTGAACCGTATGTGCAGTTGACGGACTTTGAGCGAGGGCGTATAGTGGGCATGCGGGAGGCCGGGTGGACGTACCGCCGAATTGCTCAACACGTGGGGCGTGAGGTCTCCACAGTACATCGATGTTATCGCCAGTGGTCGGCGGAAGGTGCACGTGCCCGTCGACCTGGGACCGGACCGCAGCAACGCACGGATGCACGCCAAGACCGTATGATCCTACGCAGTGCCGTAGGGGACCGCACCGCCACTTCCCAGCAAATTAGGGACACTGTTGCTCCTGGGGTATCGGCGAGGACCATTCGCAACCGTCTCCATGAAGCTGGGCTACGGTCCCGCACACCGTTAGGCCGTCTTCCGCTCACGCCCCAACATCGTGCAGCCCGCCTCCAGTGGTGTCGCGACAGGCGTGAATGGAGGGACGAATGGAGACGTGTCGTCTTCAGCAATGAGAGTCGCTTCTGCCTTGGTGCCAATGATGGTCGTATGCGTGTTTGGCGCCGTGCAGGTGAGCGCCACAATCAGGACTGCATACGACCGAGGCACACAGGGCCAACACCCGGCATCATGGTGTGGGGAGCGATCTCCTACACTGGCCGTACACCACTGGTGATCGTCGAGGGGACACTGAATAGTGCACGGTACATCCAAACCGTCATCGAACCCATCGTTCTACCATTCCTAGACCGGCAAGGGAACTTGCTGTTCCAACAGGACAATGCACGTCCTCATGTATCCCGTGCCACCCAACGTGCTCTAGAAGGTGTAAGTCAACTACCCTGGCCAGCAAGATCTCCGGATCTGTCCCCCATTGAGCATGTTTGGGACTGGATGAAGCGTCGTCTCACGCAGTCTGCACGTCCAGCACGAACGCTGGTCCAACTGAGGCGCCAGGTGGAAATGGCATGGCAAGCCGTTCCACAGGACTACATCCAGCATCTCTACGATCGTCTCCATGGGAGAATAGCAGCCTGCATTGCTGCGAAAGGTGGATATACACTGTACTAGTGCCGACATTGTGCATGCTCTGTTGCCTGTGTCTATGTGCCTGTGGTTCTGTCAGTGTGATCATGTGATGTATCTGACCCCAGGAATGTGTCAATAAAGTTTCCCCTTCCTGGGACAATGAATTCACGGTGTTCTTATTTCAATTTCCAGGAGTGTATTATGGGGCGTTATCATGGAGCAGTACGAATTTGTGTTGCCTTTTTCAATACTCCGGTCGTTTATCACGTAATGCTCGATTTAAATCGATCATTTGCTGTTGGTAGCGAACCGTGTTAACGGTTTCACCTGGTTTCAGCAGCTCATAGTAGATGACACCATTCTGATCCCACCGAATACAGATCAGTGTCTTTTTTTCCATAGCGACTTCTTGCAGTGGATGTCGATGGTTTGCCTGGATTCACCCATGATTTACGTTTTCATCACCTATCACTGTTTGATGGAGAAACGACTTTCTTTTGTACCTGGCGAGCAGCATTTCGAAAGTGGTCTTTCGATTTGGCTGCTGTCTTTCATTCAGTTCATGCGGAGCCCATTTTTTTCACTTTTTGCGCCTTTCCCATATCTTTCAACCGAAGAGAAACGGCTTCTTTCGTCTCATTCAATTGTTACACGAGTTCCTGTTGAACTTGAATATCATATTCATCCAACAAGGCCTACAATCCGTTGTCTTCGAACTTTTTCTGTGATTTCCCGCGCTCGTCGTTTCTCACGTCAAAATCACCACTTTTGAATTTTTTGAACCACTTGAAACACTGTATTTCCCCTAGAGCATGTTCTCCGAAAGCATCGACAAGCATTCGATGCGATTCTGCAGCAGTTTTCTTCAAATGTTAATAGGAAACCAATGCTGTACGCAAATCGTACTTCGTAGGCACAAAACTCGACATATTTACCGGAGTGAGACAGATACTGATGTATGGAATTTGGATTAATGTGTGTTGACATTCGTCGTCAGCCGCTATAAGAACCAGATGGCGCTGCAGACGCGGTCTGACTGGCCCTACACCGACGGCTAGCACCAACATTAGGGAAATTCGGGTTTCATATTTCTACACCTGGTAAACGTCCCACTTCCGAGCACCAGCGCCCATGCTCTGCATGAAACGTCAGAATATTCAAGCAGAACTAGTGCCTATATTCATAGGCAAACTGTCTCTTGTCGTACTCAACTTACTCAAACAAAACGTTTTCTAGTTGCTAGTTTTCTGATGCAATCATGTCGCAACCGGCTTTTTTCGTTATCCGAATGTTTTCATAGTATATACCCTACGACACTTACCCGTTGGCCATTTTAATTGCTTCCCTAAAATAAGATGTTATTCTGACGTTAGTGGGGACCAGCAGAAGCTTTTAAAATGCTGCGAATTCCACGTTTCTTGCATTTGTAGACTTAGAGAAAGCTTTTGACAATGTTGACTGGAATACTCTCTTTCAAATTCTGAAGGTGGCAGGGGTAAAATACAGGGAGCGAAAGGCTATTTACAATTTGTACAGAAACCAGATGGCAGTTATAAGAGTCGAGGGGCATTAAAGGGAAGCAGTGGTTGGGAAGGGAGTGAGACGGGGTTGTAGCCTCTCCCCGTCTTATCCAATCTGTATATTGAGCAAGCAGTAAAGGAAACAAAAGAAAAATTCGGTGTAGGTATTAAAATCCGTGGAGAAGAAATGAAAACTCTGAGGATCGCCGATGACATTGTAATTCTGTCAAAGACAGCAAAGGACTTGGAAGGGCAGTTGAACGGAATGGACAGTGTCTTGAAAGGAGGTTATAAGATGAACATTAACAAAAGCAAAACGAGGATAATGGAATGTAGTCGAATTAAGTCGGGTTATGCTGAGGGTATTAGATTAGGAAATGAGACACTTAAAGTAGTAAAGGAGTTTAGCTATTTGGGGAGAAAAATAACTGATGATGGTCGAAGTAGAGAGGATATCAAATGTAGGCTGGCAATGGCAAGGAAAACGTTTCTGAAGAAGAGAAATTTGTTAACATCGAGTATAGACTTAACTGTCAGGAAGTCGTTTCTGAAAGTATTTGTATGGGGTGTAGCCATGTATGGAAGTGAAACATGGACGATAAATAGTTTGGAAAGAAGAGAATAGAAGCTTTCGAAATGTGGTGCTACAGAAGAATGCTGAAGATTATATGGGTAGATCACATAGCTAATGACGAAGTGTTGAATAGAATTGAGGGGAAGAGGAGTTTGTGGCACAACTTGACTAGAAGAAGGGATCGGTTTGTAGGACATGTTCTGAGGCATCAAGGGATCACCAATTTAGTACTGGAGGCCATCGTGGAGGGTAAAAATCGTAGAGGGAGACTAAGAGATGAATACACTAAGCAGATTCAGAAGGATGTAGGTTGTAGTAGGTACTGGGAGATGAAGAAGCTTGCATGGAGAGCTGCATCTAACCAGCCTCAGGATTGAAGACCACAAAAACAACAACAACAACAACAAATGATTAGGAATAGGAACAACACTCTCCGATGGAAAGAATAATCGGAACACACGAAATTCTTAATTATTGTGGTTTCAGAGTAATTCCACAGAATTTCTCAATTTCTTATTGACCATATTCAGTGAATGCATGTTATTGTTGTGGTTTTCAGTTAGAAATTGGTTTGATGCTGCTCTCGATGCCACTGTGAACTGCTAGACAAAAAACAAAACATCCGTGAAGGGAGGAGGAAACGAAATGAAATTTCATGTCAGGAGACAGATGGTGTGCGGTCTGATTTAAAGGATTGAACATCGAGTCAAAAGTGCAAATAACTTATCAGTGTTAATTCCACTTACGAGTATGATGTTGCACCCCTCGAGACCTGGACGCAAGCTCTCATTGGGTTGGGAGGGGTGTACTAGATAGCGGCACTGGGAGGGAGATGAGGTCAGAGCCCGTCCCATGCATGTTCCACTGGGGACAGATATGTTGATTTTGCTGGTCACGAGAGAACCTCAACATCACACAGAGACGTGCCGTGTGTTTACGAGCATTATCCTGTTGAAAAATGGTATCACGGCACTGTCGCATGAGAAGTAACACATGAGTACCACTACACCATCAAGAGTTCCGTCAATGACTACCAACCGTGAGATGCACACCGCTACGCCTCTCCAAATCATTAAATGAGTTGGATCCCTCCACAGGTCACCATCATACTCGTGGACGACAGCCATCAAGGGTAGCGTAGAACCAAGATTAATTATTGAATACCATACGAGATCAACCTTCAGCAGTCTATGGTTCCCGGTTGCAGTACCACCTGAAACACAACCATTTGTGTTGTGACGTTAATAGCAGCCTATGCATGGGACGGTAATTCCGTAGTCCCAGTCTGGTTGCCGCTAATCTGCGACCAGTGGTGCTGGGTGACACAGAATGTCGGAAGAAGCCCAGTGTTTGTTCTTAAAAAGCAGACTCGGATGTAAAATGCAGAAACATTACAGCGATCCTTCTTTGTCCTGGCCGGATGTAATCGATGGGAACCTTGAAGATGAGTTTGCCTGCCCTCCAGTTCTCATTAAGTTCATCATCAGGCCACTATCACGTACGAGTGCCCCATAAACCTGGACTCGGCAGGAATCGATCCATCGGCCAAATGGAGACCAACAATGTTGCCCTTTGGGACTTCTCTCAGATGCTGAAAACGCTGTCTCAAGAGTACATGCCATCTCTATCTCTTTCACCGTTATCAGAGAACATCCGAGGCTGTTCCATGCTCCTTATATGGCGCATCAGCCCCGGTAAAAACACTAAACACGAACAATATTAATGCTCTCTGGTAGCAGCTCAGCCTGCTACAGAGAGTTGCAACTATAATCATTTACGTATCAGTCAGTGGTGTGCATGTGTATGAAGTTACATTTACATCTGACTATGTACTTTGGATGCTTCAATTTTTTTTGTCAGGCAGTATATCATGCAAGCCTTTTCATCTCTGAATAACTGCTGCAATCTACGTAATTCTGATCCTGCTTATTGTATTCATTCCTTGGTCTGCCCACAAACACTTGATTTCAATACCAAATTCACAATTTCTTGATGCCTCGGAATGTGTCCTACTAACCGATTCCTTCTTTTAGTCAAGTGCTCATAACTTTCTTTTCTCCTCATTACATCTCGATAGCTCCACATTAGGTATGCGATTCACCCATTTTATCTCAATGGATTCAAAATACAAATTCATTGTTCTTGTAAACCTTGATGTAGGTGTCGACTGTCAAATCACATGACTTACCAGTTCTAATGCTTTTTATTAAATAATATAAGTGAGACTAGATTAAGCACTAGACACAATTGGATGATGTACGACTCTATTTAGGATTGTGCCTCGATATAGCCATAGGGTCGAGCTATACGTGTCTAGTTTCATGTCCAGCCTCTGAACTCGACACAAGAATTCTTGAACCTGTTAGCCAAACACTGGTACACAATGCGAACTTGAAAATAAGAAAAAAAAGTTGTAATAAAATAGAATAATAATAATAACAGTAATAATAATAATAACAATAATAATAACTACGATAAAGGGGTTACATTATACTGAGAAACAGATGTGGATGAGTGCAAATGGTTTAACTTGAATAAACTGATAATCTGTTGCTGGCCGCTGTGGCCGAGCGGTTCTAGGCCCTTCAATCTGGAACCGCGCTACGGCTACGGTCACAGGTTCGAATCCTGCCTCGGGCACGGTTGTGTGTGATGTCCTTAGGTTAGTTAGGTTGTAGTAGTTCTAAGTTCTAGGGGACTGATGACCTCCGATGTTAAGTCCCATAGTGCTCAGAGCCATTTTTGATAATCTGTTCAGTCAGCCAAAACAATGAAATCGTCAAAAATGGTGGTCCTACAATAATTCTCTGAAACATGAAACTAGAAATAATAACATTAGAAAAACACAGTTAAGTTTGCTTGAACACGTAACCCGAATGGCATCAGATCCCCAAATGCTTTTTAAATATTATTGGTAGGTGAAAAAAAAAGTCCCATTATAGCATAGCCTCCGGAAAAAGACGGAGTACAAAATTAACTTATCGATATTCCCCAATAAAGCGGCGCTATATGCGCTCTTAGAACCGTATTAATTGTATGTAACCTTTGTCTCATGGTATAAAAGGAAAGCATGTTTTTTTTTTTTCATAGTCTTCTGTGTCTTCTTGGTTCTGATGTCCTAGCTGACGCACGCATGTAAATCACATTCTGTAATTAATACAATTATCTGTAGCGTTATTATAATTTTTGTTAAATATATATCCAAATAATTACTGTATAGTGTGTTTTTGTTAGTAGCAAGAAAGTACCTCCCCTATCCATGATTTAGTTACGTCATAATTAAATGTTTCCCTGGCCATATTGTGTAAGTGCATTGTTGAAGCGACGCCATTAATGATAAAAACTTTTATAATAGTAATTTAATTCTGAAAGTATTGAAGTGATTAAACACAATAAATACAAAACAGCGGCTTGATATATTTTGCAATTCAATTTTTAGGCAAGAGGCACAGTTTTATTAAAAAATATTTTCTATGAATGTATACGCTGCCACTGCACATAGCCAGCTTTACTGGAGTATCAAGCCTCACAAAAAAGAAATAATTAGCATTGTGTTTAATTGATTTATTGCGTAACATAAAGAAAGATAGTTTTTTCATCCATCGTGAGTCTTCACGTTGGAATACGTATGATATTTCTGGCGACAGCGCCCTGAGAAAAATTAGTCGTGGGTTTTGACAAACCTAAAAGGGAATTTTTAACAAAACATTTCATTCCAAATTTGACAGAATAATTTATTTCATTCACTTTTCAAAAAGTTACGCGATACCATTCAGTTAAATTAAAAACAAAATATTGGCCATCTCATAAACACATAATGTCCGCTATTGCGATAAACAAATTGAAACTCCCGAAAACGTTGGTAGATTCCCACACTCTGTGCGGTATTAACGACAAACTGCAATGGAAAATAAGTATTGCACGTCATCTAATGCTCGCTAAATGAGGAGTTGCCGTTTGGTTCAGAATTTTCGTAACTATGAAGTAATATTAATGTGTTTGCAAGGTCGCTTACCACCCAAAATCTATCACACGCACATCCGGAACAACACTACCATCTCTCCTAGATGTTTTCTCAAGACCAGTCGGTACAGACCGACAGCCTGATGCAGCCTGCCCATAATGACCACACGACTCAAAATGACCAGGAGCGACTCTTCACTCGTGCATTTAGGCCCTCAGTTCCCTCTCAGAAATTCATAATGTACTTAAAATATGAGAAGTAGAGCACCATTCAAAATATATTTAATTTAAAAATGAGTCATACACGTTAAACTAGCGTAGCGCCTGCTGCTTTGCTCATGTAGACTGTTATCTGCACAGGTTTTTGTTTTGTTTTCCTTTGATCTTTTCTGTCTTTTGTTACGCCCATACCTCATCGTGTAAACCCACACACTATGGTTGCCAATCTTTGTGCAATTATTATAGTGCGTCTAATTTAATTTAAAATAGCGAGTTAAATAAAGAAACAAACCGGAAAAGTGCTTTTATAGTTATTAGCGCCAGTCTTACACATGGTCGTACTGAACTCTCATCTCAAACTGATATTTCTGTGCATGGAATCGCATTTACTCGTGGTAACTATTTTATCATCAGCAATGATTAGTTTCCGTAGTAATAATAACAAAAATAATTTTGTAAACATATAGGAGGCCTACTAAAATAATTGTTGTATTAAAGATCTGTTTCATTTTTATGCGATTCTGACAGCTGATTTGTCATGGTGACTGTTGTGTGTGTTTGTGGTTTGAGGTTTTCGGGCGCTAAACAGCGTGGTCATCAGCGCCCATCATGGTGACTGTTAAATAGGCTTCTGTAATTTAATTCACAAATTGCAACACGTTGTAAATTTTTTACAGTTATTAATGTCGTAGGAGTATAATCTTTTTGAATGTACTTCTGACCAGAAATCGATTCTGCACTCATAATGAAATATTTTCATAAAAGTTTTCATCCTTTATTTCACCCCCTCAGGGGTTTGAATTCCCGAAATAAATATCTTTTTGAATTTCTAACTGGAAAGTCAAATACCAATTTCTATAAAAACTTCCTGGCAGATTAAAACTGTGTGCCGGACCGAGACTCGAACTCGGGACCTTTGCCTTTCGCGGGCAAGTGCTCTACCAACTGAGCTACCCAAGCACCACTCACGCCCCGTCCTCACAGCTTTACTTCTGCCACTATCTCGTCTCCTACCTTCCAAACTTTACAGAAGCTCTCTTGCGAACCCTGCAGAACTAGCACTCCTGAAACAAAGGATATTGCGGAGAATGGCTTAGCCACAGCCTGGGGGATGTTTCCAGAATGAGATTTCCACTCTGCAGCGGAGTGTGCGCTGATATGACCAATTTCTATAGTTGTAGCTTTAAAAATAATTGAGTAGTTCCTTAATAATGTCTTGTTTTTTTAAAAATGCTTTCACCTCTTATTTCACCCCATTTGGGGTTCTACAACTGCAGAAGTACATATATTTTTATTTCTCACTGAGAAACCAAATACTGATTTTTCGTAGTTCTGGCTTTAAAATTGCCCTAATAGCGACGTATTTTCATCCCCTATTTGAACCCCTTAGGGGTGTAAATTCGAAAAATCTCTTTTTAAAAGATGTCTACAGTATAAGGTCAACATACTATCCGAATTTCAAGTTTCTATTCCTGTCGTTTCAGACTGGGCAATGCTGAATCAGGGAAACAGTCAGGATACTTCCTTTTATAAATGGAGCTTCAAGATCTTTCTTTCCCAGTTCCCCTAACATCATACACATTGTTTTATACCTACAAGTTGCAGCATAATCAATTAAAATATTAATTTTACTTGTATCCACTTACGACAAATAAAAAAATTTTTGTTTAAAAAGAAAATAACAAATTTGGCCTTCTCAGTAGATGCATCATTTTGCACTCTATTGAGTGGTGGTATCAAATCTTACATGGAAATTACCACTTTGAAATGACAAGTGTCTTTAATTTAGACCAAATTAACTTATAATTAAATAGACTAGACATGGAGTAACAATGTAGACTTATGTTACATTGTTAACTGGGGATAAATGTAAGGAATGTCATGCTACGTGTGTAAATGTGAAGAATACATTGATCTGACACATTTATGTAATTAAAAACCTACAGAATACGTAATATCTCAATAAATAAAATATGTACAAGTTTACTGGTTTCATGGATGATAGCTAGGGTCCTAAGCTTTTGACCACTCTTGTTTTCCAAGATCACAAGAAGAGTTCAAAAGTCATTAATTTTAATTTCGTTGCCATGAGATGCTGATAGGATTAGTTTTGTGCTACCATAAAACAATGAATTATTATCCGATTCCGAGCAATATAAAGAAACCATATCGTGTTCCATTGTGAACGACGTCATCTTTGGACACGCTCACACAGAGACTCTGCTTTCAGATGACTAGCTACCGTACCAAAACTCCAGCCGAATGGGGAAAACAACGGATTACATTTTGCTCTGCACTCGCCTTCTGGCGACTGTGTGACTTTCCCAGCTATCTGCCCTTGCCTGGGCCTCCTTAGCTGAACCTGTTCCATGACTCAGTAACTAGTATTTGACTGACAGCTTGCCAGAGTATGCCTCATGTTGCAATGATCGAACCTATTTAGTGGTCTTGGGACCAGGTATTGTCCCCTACACAAAGAAGAAAATATTGATATCCAGTAAACTTTCTAAAACCAACTGAAACATTTCCGTTTGAGTTATCAGTATTCTGAGTGATCTGATATGGTGCATCATTAATACCTCTCTTGTACCAAACTCTTTCTCCAGGAATAACACATACACGCTCGCCAGGATTACTTGTTTGGTGTATTCCAGTCTCTATCTTCCCTTATGTTTTTGACACTCTACAGCTCCCTCCGGTACCACATAAGTTATTCCCTGATGTCTTAATGTATGTCCTCTCATCCTGTCGACTCTGCGGAATTTTCAGACGTTTCAGCCGTTTCCAAACCGTTAGTTTCTTGGCCTGCCAGTTTTGGTGATTTATTACGCCATCTTCAGGTCTCCTGATAGACGTGTAGGAAGATTCAAAGCTCGATTCAGGTCAAAATAGGAGCCAGCATTCCAAGACTAGTATCTGTAGATTTCTGCTTAATACGGCGATCACTTCAAATATCGTCTGCCGACTTATTTACATGAAGAGTCAGCAGACGATGTTTGAAGTGATCGCTGTATCAAGCAGAAATCTAACAGATAACAGTCTTGGAATGCTGGCCTCTATTTTGACCTAAACTGAAGGCGGCATAATAAATCACTGAAAGTTGTAAGCCAATAAAATGACAGTTTGTAAATTAGACGGTTGAAGGGCGGTTGATTTGACATTCCGTACTGGACAGCAGAGTCCCGCAAACGTCTCTAAAAAGGTGAACGTACAGAGCAAAGCATTGTATGTTGCCGAACGCTTTAACGCTTTTTCTAGATCGACAAATCCTTCGAATGCATCTTGATTTTTATTGAGTCTTGTTTCCATTATCAATCACTACGTCAGAACAGACTCTCTGGTGCCTTTACTTTTCATAAAGCCGTACTAATGGTCATCTAGCAGAGCTACGTTTTCCAATTACATTCTTCTGAACTTCATTCTTCTATGCGTCTTAGATGAATGGGCTGTTATGCTGATAAAGTGTTAGTTCTTGCACTTATCTACCCTTGTTATCTTAGGGATATTTTGGAAGATATATTTCCGAAAGTTCGATGGAATGTCTACAGTTTCAAATACTCTACATACCAACTCAAAGAGTCGCTTCGTTGCCATTTCCCTTCTGCCTTATGTAATCGGAAGTCCTCCAACACCGTAGTAAACACTGACTGTTATAGAAGATCACCTATGTCTTCTATATCGATTCCCATTTTTCTTCAGTCGTACCACCAAACATGTCTTCTCATCCGTAGAGACCTATAATCGGCTCTTTCCATCTATCCACTCTGTCATGTGCACTTAACACTGGAATTACAACTGTGGTGTTAAGGTTGATGCCCTAGCCTTTAATCTAAACTAAAGTTATTCTGACATTTCTGTTTTCTGAATCTGTCCTTCTGACAACCATTCCTTTTCGATATCTTGAGAATTTTCTTGCAGCCAATTTGCTTTGGCTTTCGTGCACTTCCTACTATTTCTTTCCTTAGTGACTTATATTTTTGGGTTCCTGAATTTCCTTTGGTGTTTTTGAGTTTCCTTCTTTCGTCGATCAATAACTGAAGTATTTCTTCTGTTACCCAGGGTTTCATCGCAGTTGCTTGACTTGTACCTGCATCTGTCTGTTCTAGATAGCTGTGCATCAGAGAGACTTCTGAGACAATAGGCATATCATCAAGGTCAAAGGACAATGTACTTCTGGGGAAATATCCTCCGTTCTTTGGAAGTTGTATGACTAATCTCGAAGATTAATCTCCCTTCCCTCCCTCCACCTCTTTCCTACCCTTCCCACCCTTTCTCTATAGGCCAACTGTGTCATTTACCTTCTCTAAACTGTAGTAAGAGCATCATGAAGCGTCAGCATCGGAGATCAGCCACCAGGCAGAAAAAGAGAGGAAAACTGTAAGTTTTAGCCCACTCCTCTCTCTCATTACTCATTATGTATGTGTGTAATTTTGCACTACTTACAGATTTTCAACATTGAAACAGCCCTCTGACGCAATGGAGTATAAATCAGTACTAGCTGATACGATGAAGCAAGACACACGCCCTTTTGCTGCACCATCGCTCATTGAGCCACACATCATAATGGACTACCTGATATTTCTGGACAGGGGACACAGTTGCTCCAAAGAGATGTACCTTCACTACCGTGAGACAGAAGAAGAAAAAACTGACGTGCAGGTATCATTAAAACATTCGTCACTCTATCTCTCTCATTTCTTAGTGTCGTTATTCTATGTGTTTTTGTCAATATTCACGATTTTTCTTCTTTTACACAATGCAACAATCCAGACACAATGCTAGCTGATATGCTGGAGTAGGACACAGAACTGTTCGAATTACCACTTATGCTACTCACCGAGCCACTCCACATGGATGGAGTACCCGATATTTCAGAGCAGAACCCACCAACTGCCGATCTGGAGCTAAGTGGTCCCTGTGTAGTACAGTTCACCACTATATATTATTGCACAAATATCGACAAGAAGTGGTATCGTGTGATTCATTACCAGTGGAACTGGCATCGATAGTGTCAATTTGGTAGACAGAAAATTGCACTGGGATTGTTATAATAATCCCTCTGACATGCACAGTATATGTACGACATTTTCTGAAATTAAGGGACATATTGCTTCCAACAATACAGTCATCCAAAATAGTTCAAAATATTTTCCTCTTTTTCACATGTAATTTCGAATGCAGAGATCCTCCTCAAATGTAATATATGGTAACACTGTTCGTTTTTATTTATCTGGTTTGGGCAAAATGATGCATAACTTTTAATGCTTTTGCTTAATTAGCTGGGTCAAAAAGTACAAGGTAAGTGTAAAATATCTTTTCATAAATAGTTTGGAATTTTTTGCTTTATGACATGTATGATATTTCCTAAGTTTGGTAAATGACAGTTAAGTTTTAACTCACAAGAAATTTCCACTTTCCAATTAATATAAAATATATCAACAATAAAAAATGAACTTACTTATAAGTTGCAGAATATTAACACATGTATTCTTCAGTGAAGTAAATGTTTAAAATGTAGTTTTCTACTCTTAACAAGGCATATGAGATATTGAGAACAAACGTTTTCGATATATTAGTATACACATACTCATATTTGGTAAAGTTCAAAATTTAACTGAGTATAACAGAATATGTGTGTGGTATAAGAAAGACAAAGAATAATTATCTTTAGTTACTCAATATTTAAATTTTCATGTGTGGTGTAATAGCTACTGACTGACAGCCTAAAAGACATTTTTATATACTACATAAATTAACACATGGTTTTACAAAAATAGCAATCAGTATGAAAAATTGTCTGTCTGTGGACTGTAAAAATATTTTTTGACAAAAACATTAATGAAAATTCCAATGTGGCTTGTAAGATCTCACAGGTTAGGTGGTTTTGTTTTGTTGGTAGTCCACTGGTCTCTTTTACACCAATCTCATTTCTGGTCTTTCAGTGTAAGTTTTTTGCATTTATTTCTTCATGCCATGCCTCTTTCTAAAAACTTTTAATCTATTCATCAGTCACATCTGGTTTCAAGTCACTTTCATTGTCATTAATTTACTACCTGCTCTAGAACACAGTTTTCATGTAGCTGAAACATTTTTATTTCTGTAATATTAGTTCATGACTAGCCTACGCAATTACATGGAAGATATAGTCAGCTATGGTTTTCAGATTCATAATATACATATGTAAAGAAATTAAACCTAGTTTTTATAGTGATAAAAGGAGAACAATGCATAGGAAACTAATTTCCTCACAAATGAATTTCATAATGTCAAGTAGTATACTGTGCATAAGCTTCCTTTTTGGTTGAGAAAGTGAAGCTCCATGCTCAAATTTTCACTCTACAGTGCAACAAATGTCATACATACTAGAGAACAGTAAACTAATAATGAAATGAATACAATAGTAGTGGCATCTCACTCTACTAATTGGACAAATTATAGAATGTACAATTTGCTGAGGAATTTTGATCAAGGAACTTAAGATAATTTTGATCAGCTTATCTTCTATATAAAATTTCCAAATGTGTTTCTCTTGGGGAATAAGAAGCAAAATTGTAAATTCTGTTCATTTTAAACAACCTTTACACATCTTGTCTGAAATAATAGTTGTACTTCAATTCATTAAATTGGAAACAAGTCAGGTGCTCAGAAGATAACAGGTTTAAGTCAGGACTGGAAATTTGACTGGTTCTTACATCATATCTGAAAACAGTTACAAGAAATTTTAGACAATGCTTTCTGTTAAAAGACACGGTATAGCAAAACAAAATAGCAGGTCTATATAGAGCAAGAGAACAATCATTTCCATAAGCATGACTTTTCTGATCCCCAATTTCCTGCTTACTTTTTAATCCTTTTTTGTAAGTACTTCAGTAGTGATTACACAAAAATATTTAGTTTTGGATTCCTAGTAGAAGTGATAAAAATGATATTGTATATGGGCTGTCTGATAAAAACATGCAATTGCATTATGAAAAAATAACTATAAATAATAAGAGGATACATTACATAATCATATTCATTAATTTAGTTCATTTAGTGATTAATAAAGGCTCTTTAAAATTACCACAAGCAGTTTACTCTACTAGTGGACAAGGTAAGACAGTTGTACAAAGATGTATTAAATACAGTGAGCTGCGCATGGCAAGTGTTCGTGCCATCTCTTATTTAACATCTTGTTTTTTTACTGTACTGCCACCCCATTATGTTAATTTTCAATTACTGGTGTGACTGAGTTGCTGCCTTGCCTGTCTGTGAGCAGCAGCAGCAGTGCTTATCGATATAGATCTATCCATATTATATTTGCTGGACTGCTATTACTTCCCAGTAGTCATGTGTTGTCAGTTAGTTCGGACCAGGCAGTGTTTGAGGTAGGGACGGACCAGCAGTGCAGTCAAGGGACGGAGCGCAACTGAGGCACTGACAGCCAGTGCTCGCCGACTGCTGGCGACACACATGAACTGTTCGACGGAGGGAGATTGGAGTCGGACAACCATTGGTTGGTCGTTCGGTTGGTCGTCTCATCGGCCGACGTATATTTGCTGGTCTCACCATTTCCGGGTCTGAGCAGTTGGTTGGTTGGCATGGAGCAGTGAGGAAGTCTCCGTGGCGCATGTCTGGTCGGGGCCTGGAGACGTCCACGCTCGGTCGGAGTGTGAGGGGGTGTCCCATTGCTATGAGGTCCGTGGCCACTGATCCCGGACACGAAAGATAAGTTACCCTATCGCTTGGTTCGTTGACTGTCTGTCGGTTGGGTTCCCGTCGGGTCGTGAATGGTTGGCCTGACTGCCTGTACCACCTAAGCGAGCATTAGTGTTTGAATTCCGGACCGACCCTCGAACATCTGAGCGCCCTTGGATGTACTGCCCCTTTATCTAAAATTTCTTCTTGTTGTTTGTACTTTTATGGCTTCTATCCGATTTTTTAAAAATTAGTGTTGTTTTTCTCTTAAGGCCTTCAGCCTAATTTACAGAACTGTTTCACGTAAGACCTTGGCTTTTTAAAGGTTTTAATGTTGTTGAATTTTAAGTGTTGGCCTTCAGCCGATTATGAGTTTGAGTTGTTGAGCTCTTAAGGCCTTCAGCCTAGTTCAAAGAACTGTTACACATAGGGCCTTTGGCAATTTAAAAAATTTTAATGTTGTTGAATTTCAAGTCTTTGGCCTTCAGCCGATATTGAGTTTAAGTTGTTTCTAAGGCCTTCAGCCTAAATTAAAGAACTGTCTCACGTAAGGACTTTGGTATTTAAAAATTTTAATGTTGTTGAATTTTAAGTCTTATGCCTTCTGCCGATTTGAATTTAGCTTGTTTCTTCATCCTAATTAAAGAACTGTTTTAAGATAAGGTTTGCCTTTTAAATTTCTGATTATGCTTGCGTTTTAAGTTATTGTCCTTCAGCCATTTTTAAATTAAGGAGGCTTTCAGATGGTAATTAAGTCCCAAAGATTAAAGCTGTGTGTTTAAAAAAAATTTTTTTGGGCTGTTGTAACATTTGATCAAATAATAAAGTTATATGTTTGAGTGTAACTGACAGCCCCTTATTTTGTCCTCTTTCCATAAATTATACTATCTGTCCTGTCCTGTAGGTTTAACAGGTAAATGTCGAATCATCACAAATTTACCTAAAAATTAAGTTTACTGACATCCCAGTATCATGAAGGTACAGTTTTTAATTTTAATTACAACTAGAAGAATTCTTAATATTTTTCGATGGTCTGAACCATATTATTTCAGTTTTACTTTAATTATATTTCTTAATATTTTTCGATAGTAATTACCCCTATATCATTTCAGTTTTACTTCAGCTATATTTTATATATGTGTCAGGCAGTTGATTAACATAAGTATTTTGATTGTAATTATCTGCTGTCAGTGCCAATATTAATAAATTTAACATTCCTCACAGTTATCATCCTGTTCAATGATCTCAAATATTTCATTATTACATAACTATAGATTGATATCCACATACTTTAAAACCAACAGGCTCCACTACTAGCACATCAAAGATCCATCACACATTGACAGATATTAATAGCACAGAGAATAGTGCAAAATTGTAATTCTCTTTGTTGAAAATCTGTATAAAATTGATATTTGGGTGTGATATACTACAACTCAGAACACAACAAATCCCTTTCTATATATCATCTACATGTCAGATCACAACATTATCTCAATTCATGCCTCAAATCTCATTAAAAGTATCATCATGAACCATATAACATCTCCACATGGGTTCCATAATATCCACAAGATTCAACATGGTGTCCAAGTTACAAACAGTACTCTGACAGTAATCCTAATACTACTTTCATAACCCCACAGTACATATTCTGAAAAAGTGACCTCACACAAATTTATTATGACAACTTTCTTTCAAATCTTTCACCTAATAACCAATATAACATAAAACATTTTTATAATCAGTTTTCTATTGTTATCTGACAGTCAAAATATTTTCTCTCAGGGAAATTTATCTTAAGATAACAGAGAAGCAATAAATAGAGTTCACACAGTTTAGAAAACTATAGCTCTAAGGTTTCTATCCACATCAGGGTTTCACACTACAGCTTTAGATGTTTCCAGAATAATCATATTTCTCAGTTGACAACATTTGTAATGTTAAATCACATTACATTATATTAACACTTGTTTCACAGATAATGAATATGACATTTTGTAATGATGTGGAATGCACGAGTTTAATGTAAGATTTCTTTAGATGAGATAATTATTTATTTATTTTTCTTTGCGATTACAACATGAAATGTAGGAAATCATGTATTCAGTAGAAGAAATTGTCATTCTGAAATCCTATTAATTAGTTTTTAAATGCTAGTTGTCTATTTGTCAGACTTTTAATGCTATTACGTAAATGACCAAAAACTTTTGTGACAGCATAATTAATCCTTCTCTGTTCCCAAGTCAGATTTAATGCAGAATAGTGAAGATCATCCTCTCTTCTAATTTTGTAGTTATGCACTTTGCTATTATGTCTGACTTAGGATGGGCTGTTAATAACACATTTCATAAGGGAGTACGTGTATTATGAAGGTACTGTGAATATCCCAAGGTAAATAAGTGTCTTTAAGGTGATCTTGGATAGGCTCCAGCTATTATTCTATGCAATGAATACTGTTTCTCTAAATGATGAATTACACAAAAATATGATGCCCTATGAAAGCAATGAATGGAAATAGGTATAATAGGCTAATATACTTATATATTTATCATCAAAATTTGCAATAACCCCCATAGTCATAGTATAAGTAGCTGAACGTAACCATTTCAGTAGACCATCGATGTATTTCTTCGAGTTAAATTTCTTATCAGTGTATACAACCATAAATTCGGAATATTCTGCCTTAGCAACAGACTTATGTTCTAAGTCTATATTTATCAAAGGTGTTATGCCATTTACTGTACAGAACCGTATTTCCTGTGCTTTCTCAAAATTTAGTGAGAGTCCATTTCCAGAGAAACACTTCATAATTTTCTGAAAGACACTGTTTACAATTTCCTCAGCTAATTCTTGTTTGTTACATGTGATTGCTATTCCTATATCATCAGCAAGAAGAACTAGCTTTGCATCTTCATAAATATAGTGTGGCAAGTCATTAATGTATATTAAGAACAATAAGGGACCCAAAACAACACTGAGGGATACTGTTCTTGATACCTTCCCACTTAGAGAACCTTGCTGATTTTTGCAAACTGTACCATTAATTTCAACCTTCTGCATTCTTCCAGTTAAATATGAATTAAACCATTTGTGCACTGTCCCACTCTTACCACACTACTTAAACTTATCTACAAGAATTTCATGAGTCACGCACTCAGAAGCATTTGTTAGATCACAAAAGATTCCAATGCATGATGTTTGGTTAGTGAGAGGTTTTAATATTTGATCACTGAAAGCATATATAGCATTTTCCGTTGAAAAGCCATTTGGGAGCAAGCTTTTAGCACTCAGCTGGAAATGCCCTAAATTTCAAGTGAGCCTCTACTTTTGAGTGAATTTATTATTTTCCTGATTTCAGTAGGAGAGGTAAGATAAATTTCAGTTTTATCAAATTGTGCTGGTATTGCCTCTGCCATATACAGTCTTCCATTTCCTGATGAACAGCTGGACCCTTTTTTTGGTTTCTTACAATTAATTTTCACTGTTTTCTTAGGGAAACAGCTTACAAATATAACCACAAAAATAATTATTAAAATATTTTATATTTCGGAATTTTCATTAATAAGCTTTTCAGTGAGTTTTTTAGAAATACAGTCTTCCTGTCTCTCAGTTGCCCTGTTTCTCTTCTAACAATATTAAAAACTATTTTAACTTTATTGTCAGAGGTTGTAATCTCAGGCGAAAGTAATGAGAAGTAGCAGAAATGAGGGCAACGAGAAACTTAACATCAGAATTGATGTCATGAAGTAGATGGAGCAGACCTAGGCAGAAAAACAACCAATGATGAGTGGGGCAAGGAGGACATCAAAAGCAGACTGGCACTGACAAAAATGGCAAGAGGAGTGTAGCAGTATCGAACATAGGCCTTAATTTGAGGAAGAAATTTATGAGAGTGTAAGTTTTGAGCACACCATTATATGGTAGCGAAACATATTCTGTGGGGAAACTGGAACAGAAGAGAATCGAAGCACTGGAGATGTGGTGCTACGAATGTTGGAGATTAGGTGGACTGGTAATGTAAGGAATGAGTACGTTCTGTACAGAATTGGAAAGGAATTTGTGGAAAACACTGACAAGGAGAAGGGATAGGATGATAGGACATCTGTTAAGACGTCAGAGGATTACTCCCATGATACTGGAGGGAGATGTATAGGGAAAAAACTGTAAATGAAGACAGGAACTGGAATTATTAATTAAAGACATAGGTTGCAAATGCTACTCTGATATGGAGAGGTTGCCACAGGAGAGGAATTCGTGGTGGGCCACATCAAACTGGTCATAAGACTGGTGACTCAAAAAAGAAAACCTCAGAACCTCAGACATAATGCACATACTTCTCGACTTTTTAATAATTTTTCTTAATACAGTGCAGTAGTTTTTATAATGTATGATTTTTTTTGGTCATTACTCCTTCTAGCTGTAAGACACATCTTCTTTTCTGTTTACAAGATTTTTTTTATCCCTGTAGTAAGTCACGGCTTTTTAGATGGTTTCTTAAAATTTACATTTCACTGTTTTCTTGGAGAGCTGTTTTCAGATATGCACACAAAGGTATCACGAAATAGGTTAAATTTTAAATTAACATCAGGTTTCCTGTACACCTAATCCCAGTATGATTGTTGCAAACTTTTCCCAGAATTTTCAATTGTTAAACCGTTAATTGAACTCTCTATTTTGGACGACTGTTTTGTATTACTGTATGCAGCTATGTCATATACTGCAACTAGCTGTGCATCACATTCAGAAAGATCATTCTTAACAGGAAAGGTTTTCATCTTGGTCTGTAAAAACATTATCTATCAATGGGCTGCTTTTCTGTTCTACTCAAGTAGGAAAATCAATAACTGATGTCAAATTGAAAGAACCAAGCAATTCTTCAGGGTCATTCTTTGATTTGGAGTCTTTCAGAAAGTCTACTTTGAAATCTCCACAAACAATAATTTACTTCCCTCTGTCTGACAGATAGCACAACGAAGAATCCAAGTTTTTCAGAAACAGCTGAAAATTTCGCAATGGGGAACAATACGCATCTACAATTATTAAAATACCGTTATTTTGTTTAAGCTCACAGGTACATGCTTCTATATGTTGCTCTACAACATTTTCGTTTCTAAATTTTTCACGCTATGATAAATTTTGAGATATATGGCAATTCCTCTTCTCTCCATAGTGTCTCTACTTATATGTGCTGAAAGCTTATATCCACCTACATTTACCTCTTCCACATCTGTGACTATATGACGGTCAGACAGGCATAGTACATTTATTTCACACTCAGTTTCTAAATCTTCTAAACAAACAAGAAGCTCATCTACTTTGCATTTTAGTCTCCTAATACTCTGATGAAATACGCTAACATTGTTTTTCGCTATACTTTTATGGGAGTCTTGTGGTATTTTAACATCTCTAGCACCTGCCTGTCAGAGCTTCTCATTAAGCTTAATTTCATTTATTGTTGAATCATCGAACACTGATCTTAGCGTAAAAGAGAAGTACTCCCAATAGTTTCTGTACCCCCTCCCCTCATAAAAATTCTGCTATCATCCTGGGCGATTAACTATTCGTTTCCTACTGAGATGCAAGCCATGCTTTACTAAGTGCCACCTATTTATAGTATCAAGAGGAACCAAACCCATGCCTGACAAGGTAGTCACCTGAAGCAGCTAATCTAACACCATATTGACTCTCCTGACAAAGCTGTACAATTGGGACCAATAATACCGGATGAAAGCAAGAACTAAGCTATCATTGGTATGTTTCGCTGTAGAAGTTATTTTTAGCAAGTCACACTCAGTACTTGAGCCCTGATCCGTATCAGTACTGTTTCCTGCTCCACCCACTATCATAACATGAGACTCCTTTGTAAACCCATGTACAGTGATCACTTGTCTACAGCATGAACCGGGCTTCAACGACTTTTGACCTAATAACTGTCACCTAATTTTTCTCGCAAGATCTGGTCCGCACCTGTTCTGTGACCTAACAACAGAACTTTCCTCCTACTTTCTAACTTTTTAGGAAGAGTTGGCATCCAAGTGAATGTCTGTTGAGTATTAATTACACTGAAGTAACAAGGCAAAACCTGTTAGTGCCAATGATGAAAATGTCAGATACTGTTCTCTTCTGTGTTTCCTGTTCTTTGCTACCACATCCCACCTGTTTTCACCCTTCTCCCTCCTTAACCTTATTATTTCCTCCCTAGCACTTTCCTCTTCAACCTTAAGGGCCCTAATCTAATAGAAAGCACTGAAGTTCAAATAGTTATAGGTACTAACAGTGTTCAGAAAGGATAGATTGAATACAGTTGGTGGTGGAGTATTTATTGCTGTCAGATGCAGTTTACCTTGTAGTGAAATTGAAGCAGATAGTTCCTGAAAAATAGAAGGGGTACAAGTTATACTTGACAATCGGTCTAAACTATTAATTGTATCGTTTTATCGACCCCCCGACTCAGAAGATATAGTTTCTGAACTGTTAGAAATTTTGAGTTTCATTTCAGATAGGTACACCACTCATACAATCATAGTCGGTGGTGATATATGCTGGAAAAATTATACGTTTAAAGCCGGCGGCAGGCATAAAACGTCATTCGACATTGTACTAAATGCTTTCTCAGAAATTTATATTAAACAATTAGTTCATGAGCCCACTCGAAGCTTAAATGGTTGCCAAAGCATACTTGATCTCTTAGCAACAAATAATCCTGGACAAATAGGAGAGTATCATGATGGATACACGGATTAGCGATCATAAGGTAGTTGCTGCTAGACTGAATACCGTAACTCACAACCATCAAAAAGAAACGCAAAGTGCATCTATTTAAAAAAGCTATTAAAAATGCACTTAACGCCTTTTTAAGAGACAGTCTCCTCTCCTTCCGATCCGATCATGCAAGCGTGGAAATGATGTAGAATGATTTCAAAGAGATAGTATCGACGGCAATTGAGAGATATATACCACATAAATTAATAATGATGGTATTGACCCCCCATGGTACACAAAACGGATCACATCGCTGTTGTTGTAACGAAATAAGCATGCCAAATTTAAAAGAACGTAAAATCCCCGAGATTGGCAAAGTTTTGCCGAAGTCCGAAATATAGCGCGTACTTCAATGCGAGATGCTTTTAATAATTTTCACAACGAAACTCTGCCTCGGTATCTGGCAGAAAAGCTAAAGAGAATCTGGTCATACATAAAGTGGCAAGACGAAATCAATACCTTCACTGCGCGATAACAACGGTGAAGTCACTGATGACAGTGCCACAAAAGCAGAATTACTAAACAGGTTTTCCGAAACTCCTTCACCAAAGAAGACGAAGTAAATATTCCTGAATTATGATCAAGAATAACTGTCAAGATGAGAAACATAGAAGTAGATATCCTCGTGTAACAAAGCAGCTTAAATCACTTAAAAAAGGCAAGGCCTCCGGTCCAGATTATATACGAGTCGGGTTCCTCTCAGACTATGCTGATAAAATAGCTCCATATTTAACAATTATATGCAACCGCTCGCTCATAGAAAGTTCCGTACCTTATGAATGGAAAATTGCTCATGTCACACAGTACCCAAAAAGGGAAATACGAGTAATCCGCTGAATTACAGGCCTATATCACTAACGTCGATTTGCAGTAGCGTTTTGGAACATGTACTGTGTTCGAACGTTATACATTACCTTGAAAAAACGGTTTGTTGACAGATAGTCAGCACGGATTCAAAAAATATCGTTCTTGTGAAACACAACCTCCTCTTTATATACATGAAGTAGTGAGTGCTATCGACAGGGGATGTCAAATTGATTCCATATTTTTAGATTCCCAGAAGGCTTTTGACGCCTTTCCTCACAAGCATCTTCTAACCAAACTGCGTGCCTATGGAATATCGCCTCAGTTGTGCGACTGAATCCGTGATTTCCTCTCAGAAAGGTCACAGTTAGTAGTAACAGACGGAAAGTCATCGAGTAAAGCAGAACTAATATCCGGCGTTCCCCAAGAAAGTGTTATAGACCCCCTATCGTACCTGAACTAAGTTAACGACATTGGAGACAATCTGTAGTCCTTTTAGATAGTTTGCAGATGATGCTGTCATTTACCATCTTGTAAAGTCATCAAATTACCAAAACGAATTGCAAAATGATTTAGATAAGATATCTGTAAAGTGCGAAAAGTGGCAAATGACCCTGAATAAAGGAAAGTGTGAAGTTATTCACATGAGTAGTAGAAGACATCCGCTAAATTTTAATTACGCGATAAGTCACACAAATCTGAAGGCTGTAAATTCAACTACATACTTAGGGATTACAATTACAATTAACCTAAACTGGAACGATGACATAGATAACGTTGTGGGTAGAGCCAACCAAAGACTGCGATTCATTGGCACAAAACTTAGAAGGTGCAAAAGGTCTACTAAAGAAACTGCTTACACCACGTTTGTCCGCCCCATATTGGAATATTGGGATCCGCATCAGGTGGGACTGACGGATGATATTAAAAAAGTTCAAAGAAGGGCAGCTCTTTTGTCTATTGTCACGAGTTAGGGTAGATAGTGCCACAGATATAATACATGAACTGGAGTGGTAATCATTAAAACAAAGGCGTTTTTTGTCGCGACGAGATCTTCTCATGAAATTTCAATCACCAATTTTTTTCCTCCGATTGCGAAAACGTTCTGTTGGTAGCCATCTACATAGGCAAAAATGATCATCACGATAAAATTTGAATGTCCTCTGCCAGGCACTTTATTGTGAATAGCAGAGTAATCACGTAGATGCAGATTGTCCCTTCCTATCCCTTGAACATTCTTTGCACGACCATGGTAGAGACTCCTTTATGTCACTAGCACCCATACCACTATATATCCCTCCGCCCCCCCCCCACCCCCCCCCCCCCCCCAATGTAACAATCTATCTCAACAGCTGCATAGAACCCCAGAACTAACTTTCCTATGGCAGCTCAAACACTTCTCACTCTTGTTTGTTTACAATATTTTCACGAAATGTATCTAGACAATAACAGCAGTATTCTGTTAACTACAGATCACAAGGGTCACTAAAGTTATGTGAAACTGTAATATATGAGTGTACTATTAATGTAGTAACGTAATGCACTTAAAATAACGTTAAGACTCGAAACATGTGTATCCGAAAAACTAGGACTAACGTCGTCGATATGGACTTTATTCATTTTGAATAGAAATGAAAGATAGAACTTAAAACCTTTAATTCCGCGAGTAGATATGGCACTACTAAGTATATTGAAACGTCCCCTTTGAACAATTATACAAGACTGTGCTTAAACTGACACAATATTTTTAGCGCAACGCAATCTGACTTTCAAAAATCCCTGCAAAAGAATGGCCCTGACTAACATTAACCTGTACCTTTCACAAATCAATTACCTCACAAAAATCTTAGTTACTCGAACTACTGCAATACAGCGAGCGCCGCTACTGCCAGCTAAATAAAAGATTCAAACTACAGAAGGCACTAACTACTAGTAGGGATAGTTAGCAAATGAAAGATTTTAATAGAGAACAAACAATGTATTTACCTTAATAGTCATAATATACACTCCTGGAAATTGAAATAAGAACACCGTGAATTCATTGTGCCAGGAAGGAGAAACTTTATTGACACATTCCTGGGGTCAGATACATCACATGATCACACTGACAGAACCACAGGCACATAGACACAGGCAACAGAACATGCACAATGTCGGCACTAGTACAGTGTATATCCACCTTTCGCAGCAATGCAGGCTGCTATTCTCACATGGAGACGATCGTAGAGATGCTGGATGTGGTCCTGTGGAACGGCTTGCCATGCCATTTCCACCTGGCGCCTCAGTTGGACCAGCGTTCGTGCTGGACGTGCAGACCGCGTGAGACGACGCTTCATCCAGTCCCAAACATGCTCAATGGGGGACAGATCCGGAGATCTTGCTGGCCAGGGTAGTTGACTTACACCTTCTAGAGCACGTTGGGTGGCACGGGATACATGCGGACGTGCATTGTCCTGTTGGAACAGCAAGTTCCCTTGCCGGTCTAGGAATGGTAGAACGATGGGTTCGATGACGGTTTGGATGTACCGTGCACTATTCAGTGTCCCCTCGACGATCACCAGTGGTGTACGGCCAGTGTAGGAGATCGCTCCCCACACCATGATGCCGGGTGTTGGCCCTGTGTGCCTCGGTCGTATGCAGTCCTGATTGTGGCGCTCACCTGCACGGCGCCAAACACGCATACGACCATCATTGGCACCAAGGCAGAAGCGACTCTCATCGCTGAAGACGACACGTCTCCATTCGTCCCTCCATTCACGCCTGTCGCGACACCACTGGAGGCGGGCTGCACGATGTTGGGGCGTGAGCGGAAGACGGCCTAACGGTGTGCGGGACCGTAGCCCAGCTTCATGGAGACGGTTGCGAATGGTCCTCGCCGATACCCAGGAGCAACAGTGTCCCTAATTTGCTGGGAAGTGGCGGTGCGGTCCCCTACGGCACTGCGTAGGATCCTACGGTCTTGGCGTGCATCCGTGCGTCGCTGCGGTCCGGTCCCAGGTCGACGGGCACGTGCACCTTCCGCCGACCACTGGCGACAACATCGATGTACTGTGGAGACCTCACGCCCCACGTGTTGAGCAATTCGGCGGTACGTCCACCCGGCCTCCCGCATGCCCACTATACACCCTCGCTCAAAGTCCGTCAACTGCACATACGGTTCACGTCCACGCTGTCGCGGCATGCTACCAGTGTTAAAGACTGCGATGGAGCTCCGTATGCCACGGGAAACTGGCTGACACTGACGGCGGCGGTGCACAAATGCTGCGCAGCTAGCGCCATTCGACGGCCAACACCGCGGTTCCTGGTGTGTCCGCTGTGCCGTGCGTGTGATCATTGCTTGTACAGCCCTCTCGCAGTGTCCGGAGCAAGTATGGTGGGTCTGACACACCGGTGTCAATGTGTTCTTTTTTCCATTTCCAGGAGTGTATATAGCAGTTCATAATATCCAGTATAACAAATTTCAAAACTCCGCCATTTCTCTCCCCACATCCACCAGTGCTGGCGGCTCACCTCCAACTGCGCAACGCTACACGCTGTTCATATCCAGCTGCCGCTGCCCAACACTACAATGGCAGACAACAATGCAAACTAGCCACAGACTGCTCACAGCACAGCCAGCGATTTTCATATAGAGCGCTACGTAACGTTGCCAATAAGAAAACATAAACAGCCTACTTACAATAAGTGTGACGGTAACAACCTAAACTCTTCACTTAATACTTCGGGAAGCATCTTAGATTTGTATGAGAATCTATGTCTAAAGTACACAGAAACCAGCCCTTAGGATATTTTCTCCGAGAAATACGTTGAAACAAGTGAAATCTTCAATAGATAAGGCTCTAATTAACTTCATTACTGTGTAATATTAACTTAATTGACCGCTATTACAGAATTGACTACTTATCTTCACGAGCTCCGTATTCAAGCTCTGCACCAGGGCTACCAACTTATAGTAAGAGATTGATATCTGACGGTGCACCTAGCACGTAACTTCGTAAAGATCTGTATTCTAAGAGTAAATATACAATAGTTTGCTAAACATGGGCAAAATTTGTGTTATTGATTTACATACGTTCAAGAAGACCCAAAAATACAGAATATATACAGACTAAGCCAGTTATTCCACAAAAAATGTCAACTCTTTTTGAGAAGCATGTAATTTTCTCAAAATCAGTCTTATTTCCTTAAATTATCAAATGTCTTCATACATCTCGAATACTGCATCAACACAACACATTAATCTTTAACTTTTATCTAAACTTTCTTGGCTTCAGATAGTGCAAAATATGTAAAGACACAAAAATTCTTGCTTCTTGTTGCAATATTTTCAAACATTAGTACAAAGAACCTCTTATTTTTCAACAAAATAATCCTAATAAAGTTTTTCATGACCCAGATAGCACTGTTACTCTGAGATCGCACTTAGCATGACACTTTTTAACTTCTAGCATAAAAATCTCTTAACCTAGTGAAAGAGGATAGACAAGACAGTGGAAGAACATGTACAAAGGTAGGCAGGTGAATAGAAAAACCTGCAGTATGAGATGATGAAAATTCAGAAGTAATACTGCAGTATACAGTAAACAGAATCCCCTTTCAATACAATTGCTAATACTCCTCTTCACCATTTCTGACTTCTGAATCTATTTCTACTAAAGAGAATCTGTTTTTATATAATATTTGTTCATATCGTTACACAGAATTTTGGTGCAATATGTTTTTGATACAGACTTCATTTTCTTGTAAACATCAATATGTTTTTGATACAGACTTCATTTTCTTGTAAAAATAGTTCGTTGAAACTATACAAGTAAACATATCACCTACAAATTATGTTTTATATGGACTAATCCATAATGAACTTTCGAATAATCCTGATCATTCATAAAAATGGTTTCCAATGTCAGTTAAATTAGGCACATGTTTGTCATAAGTGGGTTGAGACAACATGAGGGAACTGTTCTCACTTTCTTTATTAAATTTTTCAATGTAATAGTCCGCTAACTTCTCACGCTCATTTAAGTGTACCTTTTTTGAAGCTACCTTCTTATATTTTTCTAACACATCCAGATTTGGAGCTACAAATAAGTCCACATTTGTTATAATAACGTAAATACAGGTATTTGGTTTGAAGGTAAAAGCTTCTGGGTTGTTCTTCTGTATGACGTTTCGTCCTCTCTGCTGGGATCCCCATCGCGATGTAGACGTGTCCACAGTGCACCAAACAGATGAGTGCCCTGCTCCAACATATGAGCTATAAGTAGGCTGTTTAGGTTTTTATATTGGTAACGCCACGTAGCGCTCTGTATGAAAATCACTGGCTGTGCTGTGTGCAGTCTGTGGCTGGTTTGCATTGTTGTTGGCCATTGTGGTGTTGGGTAGTTCGCTGTTAACAGCGCGTAGAGTTGCGCAGTTGGAGGTGAGCCACCAGCAGTGGTGGATGTGGGGAGAAAAATGGCGGAGTTTTGAAATTTGTAAGACTGGATGTCATGAAATGCTATACAGGGCGAGTCATCTAACGTTACCGCTGGATATATTTAGTAAACCACATCAAATACTGACGAACCGATAAAACAGACCGAACGTGAGGAGAGGGGCTAGTGTAATTGTTTAATACAAACCATACAAAAATGCACGGAAGTATGTTTTTTTAACACAGACCTACGTTTTTTTAAATGGAACCACGTTAGTTTAGCGCATCTGAACATATAAACAAATACGTAATGAGTGCCGTTTGTTGCGTTGTAAAATGTTAATTACATCCGGAGATATTGTAACCTAAAATTGACGCTTAAAACTTCCGACGTTCAGTTGCGTGTTGTAACAAACAGCTGCAACATACATCGCGTTTCTACAGAATAATCTGCCAACGTTGCTCGAAAATGTCCCACTGGAAACGCGTCGACGTATGTGGTATCAGCATGATGGTGCACCTGCACATTCCGCAATTAACACTAGGCTGACCCTTGACAGGATGTTCGACGGACGTTTCATAGGACGTGGAGGACGCATAAATTGGCCAGCCCGTTCTCCTGATCTTAAACCTCTGGACTTCTTTCTGTGGGGTACGTTAAAGGAGAATGCGTACCGCGATGTGCCTACAACCCCAGAGGATATGAAACAACGTATTGTGGCAGCCTGCGGCGACATTACACCAGATGTACTGCGGCGTGTACGTCATTCATTACGCCAGAGATTGCAATTGTGTGCAGCAAATGATGAGCACCACATTGAACATCTATTGGCCTATCTATGTCGGGACACACTCTATTCAACTCCGTAATTGAAAACGGAAACCACGTGTGTACGTGTACCTCTCCCCTCATGGTAATGTACATGTGCGTCAGTGAAAAAGACCACAAAAAGGTGTTAGCATGTGGACGTAATGTGCTGTTCCAGTCTCTTCTGTACCTATGGTCCATCACCGTTCCCTTTGGATCCCTACGTAATTTGGTGCTCTCCGATACACACGATCGAACAGCGGAGGAGTGGTACTCAAGCGTCAACTTTAGGTTACAATATCTCCGGATGTAATTAACATTTTACAATGCAACAAACGGCACTGATTACGTATTTGTTTATATGTTCAGATGTGCTAACAAAACTAAGGGGGTTCCATTAAAAAAAAGTAGGTTTGTGTTAAAAAACATACTTCCGTGCATTTTTTATGGTTTGCATTAACCAATTACACTAGCCCTTCTCCTCACGTTCGGTCTGTGGAATCGATTCGTCAGTATTTGATGTGGTTTACGAAATATATCCAGCGGTAATGTTAGGTGACTCACCGTGTATACACTCCTGGAAATGGAAAAAAGAACACATTGACACCGGTGTGTCAGACCCACCATACTTGCTCCGGACACTGCGAGAGGGCTGTACAAGCAATGATCACACGCACGGCACAGCGGACACACCAGGAACCGCGGTGTTGGCCGTCGAATGGCGCTAGCTGCGCAGCATTTGTGCACCGCCGCCGTCAGTGTCAGCCAGTTTGCCGTGGCATACCGAGCTCCATCGCAGTGTTTAACACTGGTAGCATGCCGCGACAGCGTGGACGTGAACCGTATGTGCAGTTGACGGACTTTGAGCGAGGGCGTATAGTGGGCATGCGGGAGGCCGGGTGGACGTACCGCCGAATTGCTCAACACGTGGGGCGTGAGGTCTCCACAGTACATCGATGTTGTCGCCAGTGGTCGGCGGAAGGTGCACGTGCCCGTCGACCTGGGGCCGGACCGCAGCGACGCACGGATGCACGCCAAGACCGTAGGATCCTACGCAGTGCTGTAGGGGACCGCACCGCCACTTCCCAGCAAATTAGGGACACTGTTGCTCCTGGGGTATCGGCGAGGACCATTCGCAACCGTCTCCATGAAGCTGGGCTACGGTCCCGCACACCGTTAGGCCGTCTTCCGCTCTCGCCCCAACATCGTGCAGCCCGCCTCCAGTGGTGTCGCGACACGCGTGAATGGAGGGACGAATGGAGACGTGTCGTCTTCAGCGATGAGAGTCGCTTCTGCCTTGGTGCCAATGATGGTCGTATGCGTGTTTGGCGCCGTGCAGGTGAGCGCCACAATCAGGACTGCATACGACCGAGGTACACAGGGCCAACACCCGGCATCATGGTGTGGGGAGCGATCTCCTACACTGGCCGTACACCACTGGTGATCGTCGAGGGGACACTGAATAGTGCACGGTACATCCAAACCGTCATCGAACCCATCGTTCTACCTTTCCTAGACCGGCAAGGGAACTTGCTGTTCCAACAGGACAATGCACGTCCGCATGTATTCTGTGCCACCCAACGTGCTCTAGAAGGTGTAAGTCAACTACCCTGGCCAGCAAGATCTCCGGATCTGTCCCCCATTGAGCATGTTTGGGACTGGATGAAGCGTCGTCTCACGCGGTCTGCACGTCCAGCACGAACGCTGGTCCAACTGAGGCGCCAGGTGGAAATGGCATGGCAAGCCGTTCCACAGGACTACATCCAGCATCTCTACGATCGTCTCCATGGGAGAATAGCAGCCTGCATTGCTGCGAAAGGTGGATATACACTGTACTAGTGCCGACATTGTGCATGCTCTGTTGCCTGTGTCTATGTGCCTGTGGTTCTGTCAGTGTGATCATGTGATGTATCTGACCCCAGGAATGTGTCAATAAAGTTTCCCCTTCCTGGGACAATGAATTCACGGTGTTCTTATTTCAATTTCCAGGATTGTATATTATGACTTTTGAACACCATTAAGGTAAATACATTGTTTGTTCTCTATCAAAATCTTTCATTTGCTAACTATGCCTATCAGTAGTTAGTGCCTTCAGTAGTTTGAATCTTTTATTTAGCTGGCAGTGGTGGCGTTCGCTGTATTGCAGTAGTTCGAGTAACGAAGATTTTTGGTGAGGTAAGTGATTTGTGAAAGGTATAGGTTAATGTTAGTCAGGGCCATTCTTTTGTAGGGAGTTTTGAAAGTCAGATTGCCTTGCGCTGAAAAATTTTGTGTCAGTTTAAGCACAGTCAATTATAATTTTTCTAAGGGGACGTTTCATATGTCGACCCTTAGCCGAGGATACCTCACTGGAATCTTCTGTTTTTTTCTTGTAGTTTGTGCAATTAGTGCAGCCTTTGTTTATTCCTAGTGCGTAATTGTAGAGAGAATTTCCTTTTTGATTCTTGTACAGTAAAACAATTGTGGCATGCACGTAGATTTGCACTAAGTATTTCGCAGCTGCGCTTGCAATTAACGAGATATTATTTTCCATGCTATGTTAATGTGTTTTCTTATTTTGCTCTTCAAATTGTGCTTTTCTGTGTTGTCGTGTGAAATATTGTGACAATAATGGCGTGTGAAAAACGTAATACTAGGCTCCAAAGTAAACTGAGAAATGACAGCGAAGACGAAAGCAATGTGTTAGCGCTACCGTGTAATGAATTAACTAATGTTCAAAGTAGTAATTTGGTAACTGTGCATAGGGAAATGGAACGGGCTGCAAATAATGGTGTAGGCAGTGAAACAATTAGTGAGCAGGGAAGCATTATCGATCGATCGGTCGGCAATACCTTGCCTCAGGAATGTGAAATGACAGGACACAATCTTGCAAATATTGGTGATTCAGGTTTTGCGTCCTCGCCGTTTTATCAAATAAGTCAAGACACATTTTCTGCTTTTCAAAATGCGAATGTTGCCGGTTCAAATGCATTGCCGAACAGCGCTGAGGAACATGTTTCAGACACCAGTGCATTGTTATTACAATTAATGCAACAAATGGTACAAAAGCTTCATACGTTAGACACAATGGAACAAAATCTTCAAAAGTTAGACACAATGGAACAACACCCGAGACGAACACAGCAACAGTTAGACACAATGGAACAAAATCAGAGAAAAACACAGCAAAAGCTTCAAAAGTTCGACACAATGGAACAAAATCAGAGACAAACACAGCAAAAGCTGCAAAAGTTAGACACCACACTTGAACAAACACGTGAAGATTTAACTACTGAGTTACATAACATTGAATCGAAATGTCAAAAAGTCTGTAATGCCGTAAAAACACAAATTTGTGAGATTTTCAACCTATTTTTTCGCGGCATGAAAATGTATTACAGAATCTCGAAGCAGCCATAAAAGAACTGCAAACCATTGTTCATGAAAATCATAAGACCTTGTGGGCTAAAATTGACCCAGTTGCGTCTACCGATTCGGTTACTCTACTTGCAAAAACTCAGGAAAACTTAAGGGACACAGTAGATACGATTTCAACACAAATGGACACTCTGAAACTTGGTTCAGATAAATACGCTGAGGAAATAAGTACACTATCGGAGAAAGTAGGCGAACTTTCGGATCAGTCCACTAACTTATCTGCAAAGGTAGATGATGATCTGAGTGACACAGGACCTGTAGCCATCACTGACACAGAAGAGTATGAACAAATTAAGAAATTCAAATAAAATCAGAATCAAATTACTACGCAACACAAAAGAGAAATCCGGGAAGTACCAGATCAGTTGGCTCAAGTAATACAAAAATTACATATTTCAGAGGACACTCGCGCTCCAACACGGGAAGAGGAACTTAGAAATACGGAAAAGTCACAAAATAATAACACAGGGCATTTTGGAAATAATGAAAGAAATTGGCAAGGTACACCGAATTTTGAGATGGAACCGCCGACACGACGCAACAATGACGGATATGCGACTCGCCGACACGATGATTTTGGCTATAAGCTGTTTATTACTACACGTAATTTCGAAACATTTAAGAACTCCGGCAACGACATTCACCACAAGCGTGGCTTCATCAATTCTCTCATTGTTTTCCTCCCAATTGGTCATTAGAGCACAGATTAGAATTTATGTGTGGCTACTTAGAGAATGAACCAGCTGAGAGAATGCGATCGGTCATTCACGATTGTCACAGTGAAGAAGAATTTTATCATGCCTTCCTCTCAGCATATTGGTATCAAGCTACAGAAGACCGAGTAAAACATAGCATCATAATGATGAAACATTTCGAACACTCTGAATTTTCCAGGCTTCTGAAATATTTTGAAGACATGTTGCACAAGAATTAGTACCTGTCAAACCCATACAGCCCCTTAGAACTCATCCGCATTTGCTTAATCAAATTGCCTGAACATTTAAGACATATTATTTTGGCAGGACGTTGCAAAGACGACATTGAAGCTTTTCAAGGACTCTTACAAGAATTAGAAATTAACACAGACAGTCGCAGGATGCGAAAACAGGAAAACAATCACTTCAGGTCACATCCGTCACAATTCCGTGACGGCAGAAACAATAACTGGACACGACAAGGCTATTCTTACAACGTAAATCGTGACCAAAACAGACACCACCCGTATGACAACCATTAGCAGAGTAGTAATAATTACAGGGAAAGATCACCTCTCTGCGGTAATGACTATTACAGAGACAATAAGAGAAACAGATAATATGGGAACCAAAATAATTATTATCAAGGGAAACAGAATAACGTCAGACGTAATGGTCCACCGCACAGTTAAGATTCTGGGAGAAATTCTCCACCACTTGACCAACAAAAAAGAAACTATGTAAACTACCGACATGACGACAGACGATATAATCGTAATGACAGACCTGAATTGCATCAGAACTGGCGGGATTCAAACAGGGCAGGGCCCTCTCGACAAGGTGAATTTGTAGAAGTTAGGTCTCCAAATCCTAATAACGATGCGCGCCAACAAAGAGATAGCAGACAATGACTCACACGCAGGCAGCCACGTGCGCCGGCTGGCTCAGAGAAAAGTAACATACCTGTAGACGCTAACTTAGAGAAAAGTTCCAATATTCTTTACCGACGTATACCGCATGATAATTGCGTTTAAGTTGAAACTCTGAGTACTATGAAGAGTAAAGGATTGCTCCACATTTCACATGTAAAACTGTTTATTGAAAGAAAATCTGCTTTTTAACTTAGTCTTTGCCATAAAATTTTTCACTTCACGCTACTAATATGCGTTGTCACACTTAAAACTGTTATCATGCAACAACGTTTTGAAGTTAACTATCCAGTCTAGAACCTAGGGAACATATTTAGACAGTAATTACCACGTCATTGTGATAGTGAACAGAGGACACATTGTTACTGCATATGTCCATACTTGCTTGTTAGTTGCACGATCACGTAACGACTATAAGGCTCACATACATAGAACATATACTGGCACTGCTAATGAGATTTTCATGCAACATTTTGGTTTACTTGAAAAGACATTCTTTATTTGAAGTACTTTCTGTGGGATTAAGGATGACTTAGCATTTGGTTTCTTTGACAGCTACACAATTATATCATGACACTACTAACGTGTGACACAATTTACATTGTTGCTTTTGCGGTGTATCTGCTTTATATCTGCACAGTTTTTTTGAATTCTTCTGGAAAGTAAAACATGTTTTAGTAGTAACTTTGTGGTATAGCTACAATAAGACAGCCTTTTTTGTAGCACAACAATATGTTACAGTGTAGTACTTTCTTGATCACGGTACTGTACATAATAACTATGATATCTATACACATAGCATTTCGCTTTTGTTTATTATGAGGTAAGTACATTGCCTTCCACAGAACTTTACTTACGGATGACGATAATTACGACACTTGGGACATTTTTTACCCGTAAGTAATGACAGAGATTATGTTACAACAAGACGCACAATTTAGCGCGACACGCATTTGAGTGACTAATCTTGTAGTTAAAACATTTATTTTTAAAGATTTTTGAATTACAAAGAAAGTTTTCCGTGACACATTTCATTCCATTGCTGTAATCTGTAACACCTGAGGGTATAATTACATTAATCCTCAGGGGGTACACGCCTACTTTGTGTACCATGTGTTTGGCAAGCACAAGGAGCCCTAGCTAATATGCTATTTGCTTATACAACTTTACATATGGGTAACATATTCCTCTAACACAGAATTACACAGCTATCTGATTATTTAACAGAGAAAGAAACATTTTACTACATCAGTGACAGATGCTTATGTAATTACCCAGTTTGATAACTGCACTCATATGAAATTGTATTTTGTATGTACTTTGTAAACTCTTCATATTTTTTCAGAACCATTGTGATACCATGAGAGCTTTGAATGATGTATTTGGTATGAGATCATGATTTTTAAGGTACGTTTGAGGTAGATGACACTATTGAAATGAGCAGAGAATATTTTTTAGGGTTTGAAATTATTGCAGAAAGCTACGACGTTTTTGAGATTTGACTGAGGTGTTATGATGTTATTATTACGACGACAATGTGTATTATGTCGTTGAGGAATGTTTATGATATGTATTTATTATGATGAAATGTTGAAGAAGTGTCGACGAATATGTATATGTGTAATTAGGTAAGGGATAATGAGTAGTGGTTAGGGACTCTGACTTGTGAAAAAGGATGTTGGAAACCAAGAATCGTACTTTAAGAGTTATGAAATGTGTGTAAATGCGTGAATGTATCACAATGCCGGCGAAAATTTTTTGGACACTGTTATATTTATAGGATTTTGTTTCTACAGATTTGTGATGCAAATATTTCGACCCATGAAATTTTATTTGTATCAACTGTCACTGTAGCGGAAACTGATGTTGTAAATATTTCGGTAAGGAAGGTCGGTCACTGTAAGCACCCAGCTGCGCGACAGTCACTTGGAAAAAAGCCATTACTGTTTGCCTTTCAGAGGCATAGGGGGAAAAAAAGGAGAGGCCATTAACCTCGCAATTTACATTACTTTCTAGAAAGAATCACAAGTACGACAGGCTCATTACTTGGAAAGATACTTACATCTGCACACCTGATTATGACAAGCGTCTTTCTGTGAGAGTTGAGAAAATTTCTACTAACTTATGAAATGCCACATGACTATTGAATGATATTTTTATGCTTTACTTTGTGTATAGTTGATTATTTCATTTGATATCTGGTTCCCAGCTGTTTTGCAACAATGGTTTTATAAAATAAAATTAAATGCATTTGCTAATGTGAACACTTTCTGTCAACAGATCTATTAAATAATAATTTTATGATCCACATTCTTCGAAAAAGGAGCACTTGGAAAGGAAAGAACAGTAAGAAGGGATTAATAACAGTTACTGCATACATAATTTTCTTTTCAACTACTTGGTAATTTCTTTGGTAGAATAACTTCTTGTGGTGCACCACTTCCATGACACAGCTGTTAAGCTGTGAATAGACATTTCCCTTATCTGCATTGTTGTGTTTAGTGTACTATTTTTTCTTCTTGAGCTTTGTCATGTTTAGATATAAGTTATTGCATTTGCTGCTGCTGTTTGCCAGGCATAGTGCTACTGAATTTCACTTTGTATTACTCTGTTAAGCCAGTTTTACTACTGATTTATTTTTCTTGTTGCTGCACATTGCCATATATTAGTTGTAATATTGCAATTGCTTTGCTAATTTATATATACTTCAGCTTGCTTTGCCAATTTCCATTTTGTTGTCATTGCTGTTTGTGTTAATTGTTATGTGCTGCTGCATTGCCTCATCCATTGATATATATATATATATATATATATATATATATATATATATCTGAGCTCAGTAGATTTAAGTTAGCTTAAGAGGGAGTAGACTATATAAGAAACTAACTATGATGAATTGGAAAAAATGCATTGAGAAGCTATAAGAAAATGGTATGGCCAAAAAAGAGGATATGAGCAAAAAAGTAGGGTTCAGGGACAACAGGTTTAGGTAGGATTTTCTTGGAAATAAATGATGAGGTAAGATATTAGAAAATAAATAATGAGGTAGGAAATATGTGAACATATAAAAAAAGAAAGCATGCTTGGATTGGATTTTTTTTGGTGGAAACAAATGTTGAAATAAGACGAAAGATCTATGGAATGAAGTTTTGGGTTGGATTGCAGTACCAAATGTTACACTGAAAAGGAACCCTGTCTTTCCTTTTGTATTATTCCGCTGTGTGTTTATGTACCGTTGTGTATTTGTGTTTTTCCTGTCTTTATGTGTTTAGCTGATGAGAGGTAGGTTGTAGAATTTTTCTAATACTATGTTATTTACTTTGTAAAGATGTTTAGACATTATTTATCTGCTCTGTTTTGTTGCTTCTGTGTGAAGTTGATGTTTCAAAAGTTATTCTGATCTTTTATGTATGTACTTATGTCATAATTCTTGTAACACTGATGTACATGTTTATTTCTATTCTTTTGTAAAGCCTGTTTTACTACAAATGTTATCTGTATTGTTATGTTCTTTAATGATGTATTTTGTACCTTTGTTATTGTATTCTCATGTTATAAAATTGTAATTGACACACGTTCTTCACATTAAGTAACTTGTAAGCATTCATTTCACTGCACACATTTCTGTTGGTCATAGTATAGCCACAATATGTGAAAAAAAAGAGGACTGTTAGTGTTTGCACGTGTGTTAATAATTCAGCAAGGGACTGGATAACAGCATTGCTGGTTCTAAGGACATTTCAAAAAAACTTTGTGAGTGCAGAAGTGGTGGTTTATGGACTTGCTATATTGACCGCAAGACTCTTCGATGGTGATTGTGCACCTGCAAAGTCGCAACAGATGGCTGCTGGCCGTCTCTACAAGGACTACAGTGGGTCTGCATCTTTGATGTCCCACCAATACCATTATTTCTACAAGGACTGCAGTGGGTCTGCACCTCTGGTGGCCCACCAATACCGTAATCTCTACGAGGACTACAGTTGGTCTGCTCTGTGATGACCTACCTACCAATATTCTTCAAAACTTCGACTGACTCTGCAGTGGGTTTGCTCCGTTGTGGCCCGTTACCTGTCTGCATGTCAAGAGTCAGTACTGTATTTCTGTTGGAAGGACAACACTACTTCTTCAAGACTGCATTGAAATCCACTACTTCCGTGTGCATTGCCTTTTACTGCTCAGACTTTGAGAGAAAAAAAACTGCAATTTTACTGTGATGAATGATCAGGACTGTCTTTATGGACTGTGAGAAAATTTTAGCTTTTGATCAACATTGTATCAATAAGTGTGTGCATTTGATTTCTTTGTTATTGTAATTATGAAAAAAATTTTCAAATCTGTATTGGCCACGGCCCAAAACAATTTGTAAAATTTTTTGTGGGGAGCATGGGTGCTATGTAAGTAGGCTGTTTCGGTTTTTATATTGGTAACGCCACGTAGCGCTGTGTATGAAAATCACTGGCTGTTATGTGTGCTGACTGTGGCTTGTTTGCATTGTTGTTGGCCATTGTAGTGTTGGGCCGTTCGCTGTTAACAGCGCGCATCGTTGCGCAGTTGGAGGTGAGCCGCCAGCAGTGGTGCATGTGGGGAGAGAAATGGCGGAGTTTTGAAATTTGTAAGACTGGATGTCATGAACTGCTATATATATTATGACTTTTGAACACTATTAAGGTAAATACATTGTTTGTTCTCTATCAAAATCTTTCATTTGCTAAATATGTGTATCAGTAGTTAGTGCCTTCAGTAGTTTGAATCTTTTATTTAGTTGGCAGTAGTGGCACTCGCTGTATTGCAGTAGTTCGAGTAACGAAAATTTTTGGTGAGGTAAGTGACTTGTGAAAGGTATAGGTTAATGTTAGTCAGGGCCATTCTTTTGTAGGGATTTTTGAAAGTCAGATTGCGTTGCGCTAAAAAATATTGTGTGTCAGTTTAAGCACAGTCTTGTACAATTTTTCTAAACGGACGTTTCAGAGCTAGTGTAGATTTCTACTCCACTGCATCAGGGGACTGTTGTATTAGTTAGAAAATAAAACTAGTTTCACCCATTAGACACCTACGTAATAAATAGTAAGAGAGAGGACTGTGTTATTACTTAGTGTCAGTTTTCCTCTCTTATTTTGCGTGGTGGCTGGCGTTTGCTGCTGACACTTCATAACGCTTTCACTGCAGTGTACAGAACACAAGTTACATACAGTTGCCCTCGTGAGATGGTGGAGGTGTGGAGGGGGAGGGGTGAGTCTGTGGGCAGGGCAGGAGTATTGACCTTGGAGATAAGTCACTCACTTGCCTTTGAATGGAGGTTACTGACCTTGGTGGACATTGACTTTTGTCCTCATTGACAAAGAGGATAACAGATGTCTATTTGATCCACTACTCAAGTTCTGTGATTGACATTTTTACGGATGTACATTTCTCTTCAAATGATTTGCCTACTATGAGATTCTTTGTCACAGTCCCTACGTCATCAGGAAACTTAAGACACATCTTATCATTCCTCAGAACTTTAAAATTCCAATTGTTGGCACACTGATTCTTCTAGACGGTCCTCTTAAACTCAGCCCTTTCCTAATCATTACTAAATTGTGATCTGAATCTGTATCTGCTCCATGCTATGCCTTACAATGCAGTACCTGATGACAGAGTCTCTGTCTGACTATGACGGAATTCATGTTGAATCTTCCCGTATATCCTGACCTTTCCCAAGTACACCTCCTCCTCTTGTGATTTCTGAAATTTATTGCAGAACTCAATGTCTTTCACCTCTCTCAGTCCTACTCGCATGACCATATTTTCCCGTATTCTTTCCCCTGCTACGGTGTTCATCTCTGATTATAATTATTAAACTATCATCTCCTATTGTTGTTGTTGCGGTCTTCAGTCCTGAGACTGGTTTGATGCAGCTCTCCATGCTACTCATCAGTAAAGTTGCATGCCCTCGGGAAAAATTACGGCCGTAGTTTTTCCCCTTGCTTTCAGCCGTTCGCAGTACCAGCACAGCAAGGCCGTTTTGGTTAGTATTACAAGGCCAAATCAGTCAATCATCCAGACTGTTGCCCCTGCAACTACTGAAAAGGCTGCTGCCCCTCTTCAGGAACCACACGTTTGTCTGGCCTCTCAACAGAGATACCCCTCCGTTGTGGTTGCACCTACGGTATGGCTATCTGTATCGCGGTGGCACGCAAGCCTCCCCACCAACGGCAAGGTCCATGGTTCATGGGGTGGCATCTCCTCTTACATACCAATTTACTCATTCCGTATCCTCATACAAGTCTTTTTGGTGTTGGAACGCATACCTGAAATAATTTTGTTGGATTTAGTTTTTTGACGATTATGAGGAAAACAGCGTTATCACTGAATTATTCGCAGTAACGCGCACTCTGCCCTAAATTCCCGTTGATAATGAATCCTACTCCTGTTTTACCATTTTCTACTGCTGTTGAAATTTCCCTGTCTTCTTTCCATTTCGCTTCACTGACCCGTGTTATGTCTATATTGAGTCTTCGCATTTCCCTTTTGAGATTTTCTAGTTGCCTTACCAAATTCAGACTTCCGATATTCCACCCTCCGAATTGTAGTATTTTTATTCAGTCTCCTCCTCCTGGCAGCTACGACTGACATGAATGCCACCCGTGTGTATGCTTCGGCAACACACAGAAAGTCTTAAATGTAGTTGTCAGCAACGACCTTGATTATTTGTGGACGTACGACATTTCATTTTCTTCCAACTCACCTCCAGAAACTTATTTCATAGATACCGAAGAGCACCTGAGTCTTTGTCTAGTTCCTTTATGAGCCCCGGCTTTTTCTGAGGTGGCAGCATGGTGACTTTATCGCGCTGAGCAAACGACACAGGAAACACGTCTTTACTTACTGACTGCACTGTATTCCTGATCGGCTATTTATTCTTATGTAGTGGTAATTTCTAACTCTGTTACGTCACTCGCAGGGCAGCATTTGTTGTGCTCAGTCTGCATTCCCATGAGAATAGCGATTATTTTCTAACCACCGCAGTAAAGCCCACTGTACTTAATTTTGCGTACATTTACAAGAAGTAGCAACTAATATCGTACGTTTCTTTCAGGTGGGCAGAGTGTCCAGCCAGAAATTTAACATTCTGGGTGTCGATGAACAGTGGCCATGCTTCAACGCAGTGCTCCATCCATATGCATGACGGAAGACCTCGAACGGCAACAGAATAGCAAACAGTGCCGTACATTACAAAAACTGCGTGAGTTCTTTAAGTCTGTGCCGAAAGTGTGAAGCCTTGCCCAGTGGAAGCGACTAAAGTTATTTAAGATATGGATCGAGTAGCTCTGCTTAGCGTTTTCCGTACGTGGTCACCAAATTTAGCATAAATTATAAGAAGAATATCTTCAGTAGATTGGTAGAGTCACGGGAAGGAATTGGAAACGCACTTTGTTCTTGCACTTCTTCATCGACTGTATGTTCTGCGGAGGCTTGCTGGTATTGGGACGATTGAAGGGATCATAACCAACAGATTTAGAAATCTGAGGCAACGTCTACATATTCTGCAGGTGCACAAAAAATGTTCAAATGTGTGTGAAATCTTATGGGACCTAACTGCTAAGGTCATCAGTCCCTAAGCTTACACACTACTTCAGCTAAATTATCCTAAGGACAAACACACACACCCTTGCCCAAGGGAGGACTCGAAGCTCCGCCAGGACCAGCAGCACAGTCCATGACTGCAGCGCCTGAGACAGCTAGGTTAATCCGCGCGCCAGGTGTACAAGTTTTTATGGGAGTTTGTTGATGATTTACACTCAAAAATAATAATGTTCTTGTCTCACAAAATATGAGAAAACTCCAAGCCAGATTTTTGCTCCTCATCATTTTCTTAAGTCAGTCGCACAAGTTGTATGCACATTGAGGTGAACCATTGTGCTCGTGGTTACCACCATCTAACTTCAAATCGTGTTTCAAAGGTATTTCTTCATAACAGTGTAAAGGTCTTCTCAGGAGAATTGTCTCCAATAGAATTGTACACATAGCAAAACAGGTCTGGTAAATTCCAGCAAACTCTGGACGCCAATTTCATTGTCGAAAAGAAATATTTTTTGTCCAAAGCTCTTCTTATCTTTGTTAACAGTCGAATAAAGTCAATATATCCAATTGAGATGTCTCATGAAATACTATCACAAATTTAGGTTATCAAACATTATCCGATTCTGCAGCAGTAAATGCATGTGAGGACCTCAGCACCTTCTGCTGATGCACCCACGTGAACAGAAGAACTGGTGATACCGCTAACAATTACGAACCGCGCCAGTAAATCAAGTGTGCCAACATCAGAAATCGCAGGTCCACCAGTAGTCATTACAGCAACACTCGCTTACGTGATTACCATTAGCAGTCAACTCTTCTTCGAAACAAATGGGCACAGTTTCCCAATTTCCATTGAGAGCCCAGTTGAAGAAACTTTTACTAGAAAAATAATCTGCAAAGCACGGTTACAGTGGAGTTCTAGGTACGTGCTCAGAGTAAATAATAGCATTCCATGAAAACTAACCAAAAATGATGAAAAAAATTCAGACGAACTGTGTTCCACGAAAAAATTAAATTATGCCGATTTCTTCATTGCCTAAAATGAGAGAAGAAGATTGTTTTCAAATTTTAAATCAGCATAAAGACTGACATATAAAAAGTAAAAGGCGTTTCAGCTATCTACAGTTTTTTAAATTGTGATACAGGAAGACCAAATGGCAAAGAAAATTATTGTCTATACTGCGGAATATGTGAAATACACTTTATGATAAAAAAATATCCTGACACCAATTAGTGGATATTAATATGGTGTGTGTCCACCCTTCACGTTTATGACGCATTTGCTGGGGATACATTCAATGTGTTATCCGAATGTCTGTAGAGGAATGGATACTCATTCTTAATCAAGAGGCGAAACCAGGGAGGGTAGTCTGGTTGGACGCCGGCGTCTTAAGCAAAGCCGACGTTCTAACTTATCGCAAACGTGTTGCACTGGGTTCAGACAAGGACTCTGGGCAGGTCAGTGCATTTCAGGAGTGTTGTAGTCCACTTATCATTTCCTCACATATGCTGCTTTACGACAGTGTGTGTCGTCATGGTGACGCGATCATTGTCTCCTCCACCATACGCATTGCACAGTACTGCAAAATGTGTTCATATCCTTCCACATTTAGCGTTTTCTTAAGCGCAGTATGGAGACCACCGTCTACCCATGAGAGGCAGCCCAATACCGTAACACCTCATCAGAACTTACCCAGCGAGGTGGCTCAGTGGTTAGCACACTGGACTCACATTCTGGAGGACGACGGTTCAAATCAGTGTCTGGCCATCCCGAATGATATTTACCGTGATTTTCCTAAATATCTCGAGGTAAATGCGAGGATGTTTCCACTGAAAGGGTACGGCCGATTTCTTTTCATCCTTGCAAAACTCCGAGGTGTGCACCGTCTCCAATGACGTCGATGTCGACGGGACGTTAAACGTTAATCTTCCATTCCTCTCCTTTCTTCTGTACTTCACTGTCGGCACTACAAATGATGGCAGGTAAGGTTCTCCAGGCATTCGTCAAATCCAAACCGTTTCATCGGATTATCATAGGTTGTAATGTTTGTCATCACTACAAATCACTCTTTCCGGATCATCAACTGTCGCATTTTGGAACACACGAGTGTTTCCTTCCGCTGCTTTCATGCTATTTTTTAGAACCAACCTGCTCAATGCTCGACGTTCCCTTTCCGTCTCAGAACGTGAGGTCTTTCAGGTCTTGGTCTAACTGTAGTTGTTCCTTCGTGTTTCCACTCCAGAATCACATCATCAGAAGTCGACTACGGATTGAAATATCCCTGATAAAATCGTCACTAAGGTGACATCCAGTGACTAGTTCAGTTACAAGTCAATGAACCCTCCTGACAAACCGATTTTGCTGTCACTGCTTGCCTACTGACAAAACAGTTCTCCCCGCCACCTTTTATACTGGCTGGTCCTCCTCTCGTAGCATCTACATTACATTACATTGGGGGTGTCCAGATACTTCTGATCAGATAGTTTGTATTGGATAAGAGTACTGACAAGCCTTTTAAATTATTTGGTAATGGTATAGCAGGTATATCTCTATGCAAATTGGAGTTATCAGATTTTAATGACAGACGACGTACAAGCTTGAATCGAATCTATAATTATGCGAGGAATTTTGGACAGTGTATGTGTGGTCTTGGCCACGTGCCAGATTCTTACAGCTTTTCCCAAGCTGCTAGGTTCCGAGTTTTATTCCTGAAACATCGAGTCTCCAAAAATTACTTACAGTTTCTCTAACAAGAGCTGTATTGCCTCTGACAACAACAAGTCTCATAAAAGTAAGGAATGCATTTCTGATGTAGTCGAAGTGATACGCCAGATATACTTGTATAGTTGTAAATACATGTACGAAAATGCATTAACAAACTGACGAACCTCATGTGAAGCAGAGAAGGGATGTACAACGACTGCAGACATGTCTCGACACTATTAGGAAGCAGTGCACCATTTCAATTTTTTCTCTTACTTTGATGAAAGTAAGATCTGAACATGTCAAGCAACGTGGCTCTTATTTTTTCAGTTAGATTTCTCACATGTGCTACACGCCATTTTAGTTCCATTGTACAAAGAAGTAAGTTGTGTTTACTTCTCGCTCAATAAAATTAGAGGATGGTGAGGCCCTTGGACCTAAAATGTGAAAAAATGGAAAAATATTGTTAAAAATAAGTTTGTTTCATCTGTAATTTCGTTACTTTGAATTTAATAATTAGCATTACTTTGCTAACTTCCAAGATTCAATCCATAAAGTTATGCATTTGTGAGGCACATACAATGAGACAGTCACTGTATTTTACTATTACTTAGCTTTCGACAAAGTCGTTTTTATGGCCTCGAAAATTATCGTGATACTCACATAAAAACTAAACTACATGCTGCTTCTGTCTCTAGCCCCCACGAGGGCTATCCGGAAAGTAAGGTTCGATAGGGCGCGAAATAGAAACTACAGCGAAAATCCGATGAAGCTTAGCACATATATTTTGGCCAGTGTCTCTAGTATGCCTGTCGATCGCGTCACGTCGCTCTTTTCTCTTCTGAATGCACAATAGGCACGTAAAGATGACTCGATAGTGTCTCCCGCCAAGTATGGGTGCGTGCCGTGAGATTTCGCCTGGTTTCATGCATAACGGACCTGCCAGGCACTTCCTAGTTCATGACAGTTCTCGGCCGCACACTGCAGGGGTAGTGAGGATGCTCCTGCAGCTTTTTCGGTGGGAAGTTTTGATCGCCCACCATACAGCCCCAATGTGGCCCCTTACGATTTTAATCTCTACTTGCATAAACTGCTGGCTATGAAGACAACACTTCGGCGCAGACAACACGCTGCAGACCAACGTAGAGATTTGGCGGAAAGCGTAGGCGGCTGCCTTCTATGAAAATGGCACTGAAAGTCGGTACAACGCTACAGCAAATGTCTAAGTAGGAACAGCGACTATGCAGAGAAGTAACTGGAAAGTGTAGCTAATGTATGAGTAGGAACAGCGACTATTTAGAGAAGTAGGTTGGTTGGTTTGTGAGGGTTGAAGGGACCAGACTACAAAAGCTGTAGAGAAGTAGCTGGCAAGTGTAGCTAACTGTTGCAAACAAAATATTTATGATTTTCATAGTGGTTTCCAGTCGGACTCATATGACAAATTATTACATGCATGACAATTCATTCCCATAAGGAAATAAAAAAAACAAAGTCGGAATGCGCAGGAGTGAACCACAGATTCAAACCCGAGAATTCAATACGCAGTCAAACCTTAATAGCACTAAGTAAGCAACTGATTATTCTCGTGTAAATAAGTAAATAAATAAAAATTAACTTCCGTTTAATTTGTTTATCACTCCCATGGTGTATACTGATGCTATTATGTCTACTATTAATAACAACACACCCTGTTGCACGCCCCAATCCCCCAAAAATACAGACAATCCCTTACTCAGCACTCCAATACTTCCGCTCACAACATTGTTTTACTAGTAATGTTTGCATAAGGTGAGGTTCAACACCCATAAAGTATTTTATAAAATGCATTTTAACCACTGGCTTTTTATACGTCCCATTAGTTATTTACCGGTTTCGGTTATTAAAAATCGTCCAGGATGTAGGGTACAACAGATTAGTTAAAAACAGCCCATATTCCTTTGAAGCTGAACAATATCGAAATTATCCAGTGAAATTGTACAAACACCTAACATAACTTGTCTTAGAATACTGACAGTTACATCTGATATCAAATAGACGGGCATCGCAGGAAAAACAAGACAAACAAGTACTGGAAGAATCTCTCAGTAGTGCACTATTTTATACATTATTGACAAGACTGACTCGACTGCAACATAGTGTGTTTGTTCCAAGATGCATGACCATGTTGTACCTTGGAACAGTCTTTCACTTTTGGAAAACCCTTTCTTTTCCTCAGTAGTTTTTGCGATTTCAGAAAAGACTACAGAGCACGCAAAATGAACGGTATCATTTCAGAAAGGAATAAAAAATATATTAAACTTCTGTTACAGGGCTGGCTAGAAGCTAAAGTCTGCAAAGTATTTCAAGGGACACAATTCTTCCCTGCCTAATGTAGGCTAGTTGTTACCTCACTCTCCTTAACTGAACAAGTGGCAATGGTTTGTTTCTAGAATCTGTGCGTCTGAGTGCCTCATTGTTTGTATAGGAATTCTTGATTTATTGCAAAAAGTAGATGAGTTATGTCACGGGGATAAGTAACTTCACACTAAAAAAAAGAGCTTTGTATTAACAATGGATGCAACTAGAAAAATGTGTTGGAAACTCGTCAGACGTTCATAAACGAAAAGACACTATTTTGCTGAAAAACATTTTTGTCATAGTGAATGCTACTGTAAGTAGGCTGTTTAGGTTTTTATGTTGGTGACGCAATGTAGCGCTCTGTATTAAAATCACTGACTGCGCTGTGTTCAGCTGTGGCTGGTTGGACTCATTGTTGGATTATTCGCTACTGTAGTGTTGTGCAGTTGGATATTAACAGCTCGTAGCGTTGGGCAGTTGGAGATGAGCCGCCAGCAGTGTTGGATGTGGGGAGAGAGAGTTTTGAGACCGGACGATCTGGACGTGTCTCCGTCAGAAAAAGGAAATTTATCAAAATAAATGTCACTTTCGAACACTATTAAGGTGAATACATTGTTTGTTCCCTATCAAAATCTTTCATTTGCTAACACTATGCCTATCAGTAGTTAGTGCCTTCAGTAGTTAGAATCTTCTATTTAACTGGCAGTATTGGCGCTCACTGTATTGCAGTAGTTGGAGTAACGAAGATTTTTGTGAGGTGAGTGACTCATGAAGGGTATAAGATATTGTTAGTCAGGGCTATTCTTTTGTAGGGATTATTAAAAGTCAAACTGCGTTGCGCTAAAATATTGAGTGTCAGTTTAGAAATGATCAGAATAAGTAAAGAGGAGTAGGTTCAGTTTTACTCAGCTGTTTCTGTATCATATAACGTAGAAGTTTACCAGCACAGTCTTTCTTTACATTCAAAGGGTAAGTTTCGCTACTGAGGAGGATAAACACTTTCTGATCAGTTAACGGTCGAAAGAACAGTCAGATTTCGTGCATGGATTCAATTACCAACTATCTGAGAAAGAGGAAAGACATGCTGAGTGAGCAGAAAGAACCGTGAAATAAACGAGACTGAAATTCAACAAGGCAGTTAAGAGTGAATAAAATAAATTTTATACCGATACGGCATATTTTTAAATACAAGAAAGATTCACTACTCATTAATGATTGTAATTATTCTCCTACTGCTGTTGATTAAATTATTATGCATTGCGTAAGATGTTCTTCAGACTTAAGCATTCATAGCTTGAAGTGCTTTTGATAGCTGATGTCTTAGTTATCAGGTGTTGACAGTAATAGAAGAGCAAGGTACAGTCAAAAGCTGTATTACTTACCCGAAGTAAATTGTCTTTGGCATTGTCAGTTTTTTGTTTTAATTTTTGATTGTGGCAGAGTTCCAAACAATGTTGTTGTTGTTGTTGTTGTTGTGGTCTTCAGTCCAGAGTCTGGTTTGATGCAGCTCTCCATCCTACTCTATCCTGTGCAAGCTTCTTCATCTCCCAGTAACTACTGCAACCTACATCCTTCTGAATCTGCTTAGTGTATTCATCTCTTGGTCTCCCTCTACGATTTTTACCCTCCACGCTGCACTCCAATACTAAATTGGTGATCCCTTGATGCCTCAGAACATGTCCTACCAACCGATCCCTTCTTCTGGTCAAATTGTGCCACAAACTCCTCTTCTCCCCAACTCTATTCAATACCTCCTCATTAGTGATGTGATCTACCCATCTAATCTTCAGCATACTTCTGTAGCACCACATTTCGAAAGCTTCTATTCTCTTCTTGTCCAAACTATTTATCGTCCATGTTTCACTTCCATACGTGGCTACACTCCATACAAATACTTTCAGAAGCGACATCCTGACACTTAAGTCTATATTCGATGTTAACAAATTTCTCTTCTTCAGAAACGCTTTCCTTGCCATTGCCAGTCTACATTTTATATGCTCTCTACTTCGACCATCATCAGTTATTTTTCTCCCCAAATAGCAAAACTCCTTTACTACTTTAAGTGTCTCATTTCCTAATCTAATTCCCTCAGCATCGCCCGACGTAATTCGACTACATTCCATTATCCTCGTTTTTATTTTGTTGATGTTCATCTTATATTCTCCTTCTAAACAATATGAAGAGCATATTGTTGCCTCTGGTTCTTTGCATGGCCAGATTAGATGTTTGTTGTCAGAAGGATATTTTGGGCTCGATTATTTTAATCAAACTTGATTTTTTTTCCCTGCTACACTGAAAATTTTGAGTAAAGTAATTGTTAAATGAAGACTCTCGTATGCACAACACCCAACCCAGTCAATACGCAGTCCAAATCCCATTCTACGGTAGCTCAATATACATTACTAAAAAAGTGAAAAGTGTCTTGTAAACCCACACTGTGGCCCACTAAATGAAATCATAATACAAATTACAGCAAAGATGTTGAAGATGCTGTTGTCACATGGAATCGATGTATCACAGAATCTATTACTCTACTTTTCGTTTACAACCTCACACTTCTCTACAAGTCATCCAACTGTATTTACTTACGTTTGAAGAAAAATGTAGCAAAAAATTTGAATACCAAATCTACATATCTGTGACTCTCGCCCGACAGTGAAATTCAACACCAAAATACACTTGTGTGGAAAACTTAAAAGAACGTAAGTAATTTCTGCATGATTTGTCACTGTCAACTAACGTAGCCCGATGAAAGTTGGACGGTACATGGAAAGAACTGCTGCTGTGTAGAACAAAAGAAACCTAAAAGAAGCACGCACTGAGACGAACAGAAATGGCAATTTTATTCAAAGACAAAAATTACAATGAAGCCACTGAGATTTACGATGGTCATCTGTACATTACAAAATGCAGTAAATTGTTCTTAATAAGGTACACGACCACCACAGGCGGCAGTGCAAGCTCTGCAACGTACTCCCATGTTGGCGGGAAGATTGGTAAGCTTGTGGTAACGGTTCCGTTCGTCCACCACAACAGTTGACAAATGCTGGATGGTCATTGGTGCAGTATGTTTCGTCGACGCTTCCCATAGATGTTCGATAGGATTTAAGACGGAGAGGGACGGACAGGGCAGTCCATTCGCCGACTACCTTCGCGTTCCAACAACTCTTTCACATGCCACAGTTCTATGAGGTCGCCCATTGTTTCCCATAACAATGAAGTCAGGGCCGGTTGCAGCCTTGAAGAGTCGCAGATGGGGAAGGAGTACAGTTTGACAACGATGTTGATCATTGAGTGTACCGTGTTCAAGAGTTTGGAGGTCACCACGCCTACGTAACAATATACCTCCGCATCATACCCTGCGGACCACCAGAACGATCATGTTCGACCATTTTGTACGTACATTCGTATGACGAGACGTAATGCAGCCAGGAAAACTGTCGAACATTATCGTTTTAGCAGTCCCGGTGTTATGGTCTGGGGAGGCATAAGGTTTCTTAGACGTAGTGAACACCAAATCTCTGAATACGGTACACTCGGCAACCAAGGTTATCGTGACACTGGACTCCTTCCCAATGTGGTAATTTTCAGGGTTCGTTCGGCCCTGAGCTCACTTTTGTGGAAGGCAGTGCTTGACCGCATCGAACAGTGCAGGTGGAGAAGATACTGGAACTAGAGTATATTCGGCGAATGGACTGGCCTGCCCGAGGCTTCGACTAAAATCCTCTCGAGCACGTGTGGGACGCGTTGAAAAGACGTACTGCTGCATGCCCATATGTATCAAAGACCATCCAGCAGTTGTCAACGCACTGGTGGAGGAATGGAACCCCAACTACAAGAATTCCTTTACAATCTAGTGGTCAGCATGAAAGCAAGTGGAGAGCATTTATAGCTGTCCGTGATGGTCGCACATTCTATTAGGGACCATGTCTCGCCTTCTGTAATGTTAGGCAACCGTGATAAGTTGCGATGATTTGAGTGTAGTTACTATCATCGAAGAAATACGCCATTTATGTTCGTCTCGTTGCGTATGCCTTTAGTTGTCTTTTGTACTATACCGACTTGACAGAAAATCCTATGAACTTCTGGTCTTACGTTAAATCAGTAAGTGGATCGAAACAGCATATCCAGACACTCTGGGATGATAATGGCATTAAAACATAGGATGACACGCCTAAAGCTGAAATACTAAACACCTTTTTCGAAAGCTGTTTCACAGAGGAAGACCGCACTGCAGTTCCTTCTCTAAATCCTCGCACGAACGAAAAGATGGCTCACATCGAAATAAGTGTCCAAGGAATAGAAAAGCAACTGAAATCACTCAACAGAGGAAAGTCCACTGGACCTGATGGGATACCAGTTCGATTCTACACAGAGTACGCGAAACAACTTGGTCCCCCCTTCTAACAGCCGTGTACCTCAAGTCTCTAGAGGAACGGAATGTTCCAAATGATTTGAAAAGAGCACAGGTAGTTCCAGTTTCCAAGAAGGGTCGTCGAGCAGATGCGCAAAACTGTAGGCCTATATCTCTGACATCGATCTGTTGTAGAATTTTAGAAAATGTTTTTTGCTCGCGTATCATCTCCTGTCTGGAAACCCAGAATCTACTCTGTAGGAATCAACATGGGTTCCGGAAACAGCGATCGTGCGAGACCCAACTCGCTTTATTTGTTCATGAGACCCAGAAAATATTAGATACAGGCTCCCAGGTAGATGCCATTTTCCTTGACTTCCGGAAGGCGTTCGATACAGTTCCGCACTGTCGCCTGATAAACAAAGTAAGATCCTACGGAATATCAGACCAGCTGTTTGTCTGGATTGAATAGTTTTTAGCAAACAGAACACAGCATGTTGTTCTCAATGAAGAGACGTCTACAGACGTTAAAGTAACCTCTGGCGTGCCACAGGAGAGTGTTATGGGACCATTGCTTTTCACAATATGTATAAATGACCTAGTAGATAGTGTCGGAAGTTCCATGCGGCTTTTCGCGGATGATGCTGTAGTATACAGAAAAGTTGCAGCATTAGAAAATTGCAGCGAAATGTAGGAAGATCTTCAGTGGATAGGCACTTGTGCAGGGAGTGGCAACTGACCCTTAACATAGACAAATGTAATTTTTTGCGAATACATAGAGAGAAGGATCCTTTATTGTGTGATTATATGATAGCGGAACAAACACTGGTAGCAGTTACTTCTGTAAAATATCTGGGAGTAAGCGTAAGGAACGATTTGAAGTGGAATGATCATATAAAATTGTTGGTAAGGCGGGTGCCAGGTTGAGATTCATTGGGAGAGTCCTTAGAAAATGTAGCCCATCAACAAAGGAGGTGGCTTACAAAACACTCGTTCGAACTATACTTGAGTATTGCTCACCAGTGTGGGATCCGTACCAGGTCGAGTTGACAGAGGAGATAGAGAAGATCCAAAGAAGAGCGGCGCTTTTCGTCACAGGGTTGGTAAGCGTGATAGCGTTACGGAGATGTTTAGCAAACTCAAGTGCCAGACTCTGTAAGAGAGGCGCTCTGCATCGCGGTGTAGCTTGCTGTCCAGGTTTCGAGAGGGTGCGTTTCTGGTTCAAATGGCTCTGAGCACTATGCGACTTAACTTCTGAGGTCATCAGTTGCCTAGATCTTAGAACTAATTAAACCTAACTAACCTAAGGACATCACACACATCCATACCCGAGGCAGGATTCGAACCTGCGACCGTAGCGGTCGCTCGGCTCCTGACTGTAGCGCCTAGAACCGCACGGCCACTCCGGCCGGCGGAGCGTTTCTGGATGAGGTATCGAATATATTGCGTCCCCATTACTTATACCTCCCGAGGAGATCACGAATGTAAAATTAGAGAGATTCGAGTGCGCAAGGAGGCTTTCCGGCAGTCGTTCTTCCCGCGAACCATACGCGACTGGTACAGGAAAGGGAGGTAATGACAGTGGCATGTTAAGTGCCTTCCGCCACATACCGTTGGATGGCTTGCGGAGTATAGATGTAGATGTAGATGTAGCAGCTGTTGCTATGTATGGTCCAAGTTTCATTGGGCTATCGTATTTGCCAGTGACAAATCATGCGAAAGTTGCTTCCGTCCTTACTTTTGCACATCAGTGTGTAATTGTTCCTGTTGCATATAGTAGTAACATGATAGTTCGACTGTCGTAAGGTCAAAGAATCGAGTAAAATTTGAAACTTCGCAGCGGGTTTACCTTTATCGCTGTTATTCACGTTTGTTATTCGCGATAGTTTCCTTCTTTTGCCCAGCGATGAGTAGAGAAGCGCAGCGACTGTTATGTTTGGCGAGGAGCGACTCACTGTGGACGCAGCACCACAATTTATTATATATTTCTCTCGTGTGGGACTTCTTGATTGTGACAAATTGACCATAAGTACGGCGAAAATTGGTTTGAGGCGACGTAATTGGCTGCCGACTCAGCACGTGGCGGTTCTTTTAATGAGTCTGTTAGGACAGAGCGGCGTTACTTCTGCTTGACAGATAATAGAAAGCACTACGCCATTTTTTTGCACTGCAGAGCTCGTTAAGCACGCCGGTAACTACGTTAACTACCAGTCGAGATTTCAACTCCCTGTTAGTCGACTATTCGCTCACGTTACCGCTGTGTACATCTGCAACGTAAGCTCAATTATTTACGGACGTCTTCCTACGAATTTCCTTGTAATCGGCGTCAAGCATACTTAATGTAACTTCCACAGAATAACAGGAAAATATATCTGGTAACGAAAACGCTGATGGTGAAAATTCTGACAAGAGGAGTGTGAGCATAGAGGTGTGTGGAATTTGAGTATAAATTTTTTAATTTTTTCCTTGAATAGCTCGAAAACCGCAGCTTCTAGCGAAAATGTTTCCCGGTATAAAATTAAACTACATTAAATTTCCTACAGTTATTCCTATTCGTTTTTCTTTAGGACTAACAATTTACGCCTTTCAGGGATTTAAGAAATTGTAGGTCACTAAAATTGTGTTTTAATGGTATATAATTGTCTATTGTTAAATGAAGTGGATTAACAGCAAATATTAAATAAGTGTATCACATATAAGTGCAGTAGAACGGTACTAAGGAATAATTGAATAATTGTGTTCTTGGGATGTAACAGATTTGCAAACGTCAAAAAAACTGCAAAATGAGCTAAAAACATATAAAAGAAAAATCATTAGAAAAAACCACAATAAAAACGAAACTGAATGTTGTTGGGATATACATACACTTAGCGGAAAAACTGCAACAGAAAAAACTGATTACTGAAAAGTAATGAAATTTCGGGAATACATTTTGAAGTATACTCAGTATTGTAGAACACTCAGTATGATGTCGTTTATTGAAACTGAACTACACTTCTCAAACAATCACTATATACACACACAGAAAAGAAATAACATGTAGACGTCTAATCATCAAGAGCGTTGGTGAGGTCCATCGGAGCTGGACCTAGCTCGGCGAGGAACTGGCTGTACCGCTGCTGCGCTGGCGTTATAAAGCCGGCGGAGGCCGGCGGAGTACTCCAACTTTCCCTGTGTCTGTGAGGCGACCTCTGCAGAAAAAGGTTCGCATTAGTCTCTAGCAAGTTCTGTTTATTTTGAAGAACTGTTTTCCTCTTGGTTGCGCCTGCAAGTGCTTGTGTATGTTATATGGTACACAGGGTTGTCTTGAGTGTAGTCTGCCTGGCAGGGGCCGTCTGTGGCAGACGTAACACATTTGTCTAGGTAATATATATTAAAGAGACTGAACTTTCAAGGTCACATGTTAAGGCAAGCGGAGAGATGCTGGTACATTAATAACCGACGTAACCGCCAGAATGTTGAATGCAAGCATGCAAATGTGCAAGCATTGTGTTGTAAAAGTGCCGCATGTCAGTTTGTGGGATTGAGTTCCGTGCCCGTTGCAGTTGGTCGAGCAATACAGGGGAGGTTAATGGTGTTTGTGGAGGACACTGGAGTTGTCGTCCGATGATGACCAATATATGTTCGATTTTAGACAGATACTGTGATCGAACAGGCCAAACCATCATGTTGACACTCTGTAGAGTATGTTGGGATATTACAGCGGTCTGTTGTCGAGCACTATTCAGTTGGAAAAGTCACCCTGGAATGCTGTTCATGAATGGCAGTACAACAGGTCGAACCATCTAGCAGCCATACAAATTTGCAGTGAGTATGCATGGGATGATGACGGGCGTGATTCTGCTGTCATACGAAATCGCATCCCAGCCCATTGCTCCAGGCATAGGTCTGGTGTGTCGAGCATGCATATAGGTTGGTAGCAGGCCCTGAACTGACCTTCTCCTAACCAAAACACAGCCATTACTGGCACCAAGGCAGTTCTAGCTTTCGTCAGAAAACGTATCTCCACCCTGCCTCCAAAGAGCTCTCGCTTCGAGCCACTGAAGACGCAAATTGCGGTCGTTTGGGGTCGGTCAGTGGAATGCACACTAAAGGGCTGTCTGACTCGAAGCTGACCATAAAGTAACCGATTTTTAACAGTCACTGTGGTGCTAACTGCTGCTCAGATTGCTGCTGCAGAAGCAGAACGATGCTCCAGAGCCATACGCCGAACACAATGGTCTTCCCTCTCGGTAGTGCCTTGCTGCCGTACGGAGCCAGATCTTCTAGAGACAATAGGTTCTCGTGACCACCCCTGCCAGCAGTCATGTAAAGTGGCTGCATTTCTGTCAAGTCTTTCTGCAAATGCGTCTGGAGCGAAATTTGAACAGACATCTTTCAGATACAGACACACAATTTGCAGTGCCTATGCTATTCCCAATTACGAAGTATTCCAAGATGCTACTCCAGGCGGCTGTAAAATGAATGTGGGCAAAGGAAAATAATAAATGAACATTTGGCCCTGTCTGATTACCCCCTGAAGCAAATCTTAGGATCTCTTATTCTATAAATTACACTACTGGCCATTAAAATTGCTACACGACGAAGATGACGTGCTACAGACGCGAAATTTAACCGACATGAAGAAGATGCTGTGATATGAAAATGATTAGCTTTTCAGAGCATTCAGACAAGGTTGGCGCCGGTGACGACACCTACAACGTGCTGACATGAGGAAAGTTTCCAACCGATTTCTCATACACAAACAGCAGCTGACTGGCGTTGCCTGGTGAAACTTTGTTGTGATGCCTCGTGTAAGACGGAGTAATGCGTACCATTACGTTTCCGAATTTCTTAAAGGTCGGATTGTAGCCTATCTCGATTACGGTTTATTATATCGCGACATTGCTGCTCGCGTTGGTCGAGGTCCAATGACTGTTAGCAGAATATGGAATCGGTGGGTTCAGGAGGGTAATACGGAACGCCGTGCTGGATCCCAACGGCCGCGTATCACTAGCAGTCGAGGTGACAGGCATATTATCCGCATGGCTGTAACGGATCGTGCAGCCACGTCCCGATCCCTGAGTCAACAGATGGGGACGGTTGCAAGACAACAACCATCTGCACGAACAGTTCGACGACGTCTGCAAAAGCATGGACTATCAGCTGGAAGACCATGGCTGCGCTTACCCTTGACGCTGCGTCACACACAGGAGCACCTGCGATGGTGTACTCAACGACGAACCTGGGTGCACGAATGGCAAAACGTCATTTTTTCGGATGAATCCAGGTTCTGTTTACATCATGATGGTAGCAACCGTGTTTGGCGACATCGCGGTGAACGCACATGGAAGCGTGTATTCGTCATCGCCATACTGGCGTATCACCTGGTGTGATGGTATGGGGTGTCATTGGTTACACGTTGTAACCTCCCCCTCACTTATCGACCTTAATGACAGTGAAAAATTAAACCGAGTGTACCTAATGGAAATTTGGGAAAAGAAATCGTCACCAAAGTCAATCTGTCGGTAAAGTGGGAGGAAAGGGTTATATCTAAATGAAAGGAAAAATGCAAATGAAACTGGTGGAAATTCATTTTGAAAAGGGGTAAAGTTAATAAAGAAAGTAAATGTGCGGTCGTCACGTTAACAATTAATTGGCGCTCATTAGATATTTGAGATTTGGGGGAAGTTACGGTCGCCAGTCCTAAGGACAATTACTATAGTAACGGAAAAAGAAAGGTTATTACACATATAATTAGCACTAGAAGCGTGGCAACTGAAGGTTGACACGTGTAGTGTGAAAACTGAAAGTTTGTCAGAAGTAATAAATTTCGCTACACTCTGACTTAATTTAGCAAAAGAATTAATAAAACCGGAAAATCGAAAGTTAATTTAGTGACTGAAGTTAATAGTGAGCTTTCTTTCTGAAGCACATCGAAATTCAGTAAAATACGATTAGTCTTGGACTACCTCAACAATCATTTCAAAAGCTACTTGAATCTACGCAATTTATAAATAAGAGATTTAACGTTGAACTTGAATTAAATGATTCTGAACAATTAACAATAGTAAAATTTAGTATGTACCAAGCTGAGCTGTAGTCACAGGTTAGGTAAAATACGGTAACAAAACTCGCACTCTTAATTTGTGCTTGTGTAATCTAAATATTGTAGCCAGCTATGAATACCTTAACTGAACTCTGAAATTAAAGCAGTGAAATCGAATGATGCTGGCGTTTGAATTTCAACGACACTCGGGTACATTTCGGAAAAGGAAGGGACCCTGCTTGGTAATGCAATTGGGACAATGAGCAACAAAGGTTCATGCTACGTTGCTGTAATTTTGTGATTTGAACAGTTTGAAAAGCTGAGGTCTGCCATACAGTTCTAAAACTTAACGTGCTCCCAATCTTCCTTTTTGGTTGATTGAAGGTTTGAAGCCGTCGATCGAGGAGGTGGCGACAGTCACTCATTGTCAGCCGTCGCTGTTGCAGAAGCTGGATGTTGGCGCGCCTTCTTCTCGACACGGTCACCAGGCGAAACGGGCTCTTGATGTGCGCCAGCTAATGCTTCCCGTCCGCGACACCGTGTCAGAAACTATCATAGCACGTCGAGCGCAATTACATGCTGCCCAACCCCGAAAGCGCGGCAACTCGCGGGAGCGTCATACAGCACACCTGCTCCACTGCACTACCCCAGCCAGACTCCCCTCTGCCCGCGCTCCACGCGACAGAGTTAACACTACCAAAGATCCTAAACACTCTGGTTCTCCACATGACCTATCGACGTATTCGTTCGATAGCATAGTTTTCCCTAGGCAAGACCCAGCGTAAAAATACAAATAATATTTACAAAACAACCAATTATACATCGACACATATATATATATATATATATATATATATATATATATATATATATATATATATATAGTAAACCAATTACAATTTATAAAGACACAGAAATGTCATATCTTGAGGTAACAAAACAAGGAAAAAAATTATAGTACAATAGATGGAAATAGGAGGATATGCATTTCCGGCGTTACAACGTCTTGGTCACCTCTTGTTCACATTGACGGCACTTTGAACAGTGGACGTTTCGTTTCAGATGTGTTATGACCCGTGGCTCTACCCTTCATTCGATCCATGAGAAACCCTACATTTCAGCAGGATAACGCATGACCATATGTTGCATGTCCTGTACGGGCCTTTCTAGATACAGAAAACGTTCGACTGCTGCCCTGGCCAGCACATTCTCCAGATCTCTCACCAACTGAAAACGTCTGGTCAATGGTGGCCGAGCAACTGGCTCGTCATAATACGCCAGTCACTACTCTTGATGAACTGTGGTATCGTGTTGAAGCTGCAGGGTCAGCTGTACCTGTATACGCCATCCAAGCTCTGTTTGACTCAATGCCCAGGCGTATCAAGGCCGTTATTACGGCCAGAGGTGGTTGTTCTGGGTATTGATTTCTCAGGATCTATGCATCCAAATTGCGTGAAAATGTAATCACATGTCAGTTCTAGTATAATATATTTGTCCTATGAATACCCGTTTATCATCTGCATGTCTTCTTGGTGTAGCAATTTTAATGGGTAGTAGTGTACAATCTAATCATAAATGAATGATGAAGGCAACTAATCCTACTAAATGATAAACTTTGTTCCTGCTTATATATTTATTGTAGATTGAAAAAACCTTTTATATTACAAAGTTTACATTTCCTAAGTAAAATTACTAATCAATTGCCCAACTCTGCCCCTTATTATGACTGCGCGATTTAATATCAATAACGAGAAATGACTGACATCATCTACGTACCAAACACTAGAAGACATTACTTTCAAAGATGACATACAGTGGTGCGGAACCTCAGTGGAAATAAACTCACATGATCACAGCTGTTTAGCTTTATAGTCCTAATAAGCCAAATCAATTTGCGATATCACCGTATGAACTCCGTCTGGTGCATCGGCATGCTGGTTCTCGTACACGTCTGCGTCGTTGGAAGAACTCCAACCACAAAATAAAAACTCTTTCAAACACTAGGACAGCAGGAGGCATAAGGCGGTCCTCTGACTAATATACTGTAATACTATCTTCTCCTCTCTGTGTTCTAAAGACGAGAGACGCGAACTCCCAGCTACAAGGACGGAGTTCAGATATCGTCTCAACGTGAGTATAGGCAGAGGAAGTGCTCTCAATTACTGAACGCTGAGGTCTCAAAGACGACTTCCAAACCGGAGGTGAAGTCCAGAATCGTATAGGTTCGCAATAGGACAGTGCCTAACTGTTCTAACTATAAACTCTCCGTCTGTACCAACAAAGATGATACCGAGCGACCGTCACACATGGGCGCTCAAAACGGAAGACCGCTGGCCTCCAAGCAAGGCTCGGCTCCCCGCCATCGTAATTCCGAAAACGAATCATATTCCCGAAACCACGAAATATTCTCCCTCTCCACAGATTCTTCTGAACGCCGACCAACCATATTTTAGTCTTTTGTCGTCCAGCGCGGAAAGTTTGCGAAGAAAAACCTATGCTCGTACAATGGTACGCTTCTGAGTAAAAATCCTTGGAAATAACCCAGCCTGTGTGGTTTCCGAGGTGCCGCTTCTTCGTTCCTCTCACCTGCGTCCAAGATTTTCGTAGTTTCTGGAGTATAATCCTTTTGATTCGGCTACAATTCGAGCGGTCGCGACTCTATTGTGCTCTAGCGCATATGTGCTGCGATGTCCGTCTTGCTACTTCCTGTGTTTAAGCAGGACCAACACACCTGTGTGAGCCTTCCACCCAGGGCTTGAGTTCCGCCTGCCATGTCATTTCCACTGGCGTTCCAACCTTCTACTAGTACAGGGAATCATTCATTACGCCATTTTTATAATAAAGACACTCCGTCACCTTTCATGCAATAAGCGTTAGAAGCGTTTAGAAGGTGTACGTGACAGTGTCAGTCTCCTTCAAATATTCATGTAAACGATGTACAACCTATCAAATTATATCTAATTGTGGTTGTAGTTCACGGCAAAGTATGTGGATGAGTGCTTGTAAGTCGTGAAATTATAGCCACCTTACAGCATTTTCAAACGAACATTGCACCGTAATTCGGAATAACACGGGCACTGCAGTGTCGTACACTCCTGGAAATGGAAAAAAGAACACATTGACACCGGTGTGTCAGACCCACCATACTTGCTCCGGACACTGCGAGAGGGCTGTACAAGCAATGATCACACGCACGGCACAGCGGACACACCAGGAACAGCGGTGTTGGCCGTCGAATGGCGCTAGCTACGCAGCATTTGTGCACCGCCGCCGTCAGTGTCAGCCAGTTTGCCGTGGCATACGGAGCTCCATCGCAGTCTTTAACACTGGTAGCATGCCGCGACAGCGTGGACGTGAACCGTATGTGCAGTTGACGGACTTTGAGCGAGGGCGTATAGTGGGCATGCGGGAGGCCGGGTGGACGTACCGCCGAATTGCTCAACACGTGGGGCGTGAGGCCTCCACAGTACATCGATGTTGTCGCCAGTGGTCGGCGGAAGGTGCACGTGCCCGTCGACCTGGGACCGGACCGCAGCGACGCACGGATGCACGCCAAGACCGTAGGATCCTACGCAGTGCCGTAGGGGACCGCACCGCCACTTCCCAGCAAATTAGGGACACTGTTGCTCCTGGGGTATCGGCGAGGACCATTCGCAACCGTCTCCATGAAGCTGGACTACGGTCCCGCACACCGTCAGGCCGTATTCTGCTCACGCCCCAACATCGTGCAGCCCGCCTCCAGTGGTGTCGCGACAGGCGTGAATGGAGGGACGAATGGAGACGTGTCGTCTTCAGCGATGAGAGTCGCTTCTGCCTTGGTGCCAATGATGGTCGTATGCGTGTTTGGCGCCGTGCAGGTGAGCGCCACAATCAGGACGGCATACGACCGAGGCACACAGAGCCAACACCCGGCATCATGGTGTGGGGAGCGATCTCCTACACTGGCCGTACACCACTGGTGATCGTCGAGGGGACTCTGAATAGTGCACGGTACATCCAAACCGTCATCGAACCCATCGTTCTACCATTCCTAGACGAGCAAGGGAACTTGCTGTTCCAACAGGACAATGCACGTCCGCATGTATCCCGTGCCACCTAACGTGCTCTAGAAGGTGTAAGTCAACTACCCTGGTCAGCAAGATCTCCGCATCTGTCCCCCATTGAGCATGTTTGGGACTGGATGAAGCGTCGTCTCACGCGGTCTGCACGTCCAGCACGAACGCTGGTCCAACTGAGGCGCCAGGTGGAAATGGCATGGCAAGCCGTTCCACAGGACTACATCCAGCATCTCTACGATCGTCTCCATGGGAGAATAGCAGCCTGCATTGCTGCGAAAGGTGGATATACACTGTACTAGTGCCGACATTGTGCATGGTCTGTTGCCTGTGTCTATGTGCCTGTGGTTCTGTCAGTGTGATCATGTGATGTATCTGACCCCAGGAATGTGTCAATAAAGTTTCCCCTTCCTGGGACAATGAATTCACGGTGTTCTTATTTCAATTTCCAGGAGTGTATTTATCCGCTGACAACGAGCAAGCACTTTCAGGTAAAATATTGACATCAGTTACGTATGTCTAGCGTGGTCTGTAGTTTGAAAAGTCGAGTTATGGAGAAGAAGGAAGTACTTTTGCGCTCTGCTATGCTTTCTTTTCTTTTCTTTTTAATTTTTTTACATCTTCGCGTCTCTAACGGAGTCTGAGATCAACAATGGTGTTTGTATCCTTATTTGTCACAATTTGGCCGTTTCTTCCGAATACGTGGCGATTTCCGATGGTGTGGGTAGACAAGACCCTAAAAGCACACTTTGAATTGCTACAAATCAATGTAGCATGATGACGATATTCATATCAGACCTCCGGCCAGAACATAACGTCATCTTGACACAGTATTTCGGCGGTCCACCTGGCCGCCATCTTCAGCTGAGTAAGCCGTCCCACTAACTCGCCGGAACTGAAATCAAATCGCAGAGGCGGCTCCTTTATACACTGCCTGTGGCTCCACCGCACGTGAGCGAACGTAATTGCCTTCTGGCGCAAAGCACGACAGCGCACCGGGAGAAACGATACCAGACAATGTTGACATCTTTCGATAATCGACACAAAGACCGTTGCTTTTTAATGTCAGACAAAACAGGGTTCCAGCTCTTACTCAAAAGATACCCCTTATCTCTGTTTACAATATCGTCAGGTAACCAGATTTCAGAAGCTTCCTTCACTACAAAGTACCAATAACGCGACGCAGGAGCAATCACATGTGTCTCATCGTACAACATTTTATGTCCTTCAGTAAGACAATGTTCCGCAACTGCAGATTTTTCTGGCTGAAATAAACGCGTGTGGCGATGGTGCTCCACACATCGATCCTGGACCGTACGAATCGTCTGTCCAATATAGGCTTTCCGCAGTGGCAGGGAATTTCGTGGACACCGGGCTTCCTCAAACCCAAATCGTCCTTCACCGAGCCAAGCAGTGCTCCAGACTTATCCGGCAGACGGAATACATTCTTAATAACAAATTTCTTTAAAATTCTTCTTATTTTTGAAGGTGTGCGTCCTGTGAAAGGTAGGAACGCCACCGATTTGCTTGTACCTTCTTGTGGTTTCCGTGAAGATCCAATCTGAAGAGCACAACGGATTTGATTGTCGGTATAACCATTCTGCTTGGATATTTGCTCTCAGACGACTCAGTTTATGTGTCAAACAATCTGCATCTGAGATAGCCTAAGCTCCTTTTACCAATGTACGTAGGACCCACCACCCACCTCTTTGCGTTGGTGCGATGAATGACAACTTGGTGCATGAAGGTATCGGTGCGTATGCGTGAGATTACGATAAGCACTGTGTCCTAATGTCCCATCATTCGTCCTGTAGACCAAGACACCTAAAAATGGAATTTTTATATCCTTTTCCACTTCCACCGTGAACTTAACGTTGGAATGGAGACAATTAAAACGATCTAGGAAACTATCCAGTGCATCCCTCCCATGTGACCACACCATAAACGTACCTTCGAGGCATCTTCAAAAACAAGTTGGTTTTAAGAACGCCGTCTGCAGTGCCGTGTCTACGAAATCTCCCATAAACGATGTGGCGACTGGAATAACTCTGTCAGTTTGTTCAAATTATTTGTCATCAAACAAAAATACTTCGACGTCAACACATGGTGACAAAGCTTAGATGTTTCTTCGTCCAATTTTTCACCAGCTAACTGCAAATAATCTTCAGGAGGAACTATGGTAAAAAGTGGCAGCAATGACATTTATAATTCCTCGCTTGCTACAAATATCTAGCTATTTAATTCCGAATATTTCGCTGTGTCCGAGGGTGTGGCTAGGCAGGAACTTAGGAGGACAGCTTAAATTTCTGCGAGTGAAGCGAGCAACAATTACATTTATTTTTTTCTTTGTCACAAGTACTTATCTGTTTGAGAAGGGGAGAATACAGCATGCTTTGCGAATGTTCAAGGTGAGTTGCGGAAGCTGGCTACAGAGTCTTGTGTCTCGGCTTGGGACGCTCTTCGATTAATGTCGGACTCTCTGTAGCTGTACCTGTATGAGCAACACCTATTGGATGGAGGGAGTATTGGGACAACACCGCTCTCACCCCAAAGTACCATTATCCAAGATGTGGGCGATGACGTCATCCAACACTAAGGGCTGGCGTCACCCCGAAGTCGGTCACGACCAAGTACCATTATCCAAGATTGCGTCTGTGACGTCATTCAAGATGGCGGATTTTGGCGGGAAGTTTAAATTTTGGGGGGGAAAGTGTCACGCCACCCTCGCCTAAAAAAATCGCGCAAAGTTCAAATTCCAACATGATAATCGTCACACCACTGTTATCTCTACTAAGCAAAGAAAATGGCGGCAAAAAAGGACTTGTCTTTATTATTTAACCAATTTCAAGCATGTGTGTTCCCCACTGGGTCTGGAGTCCAACTGGCTTAGTTCATATTGTCGCCACCAGAGGGCTCCCTCCTAACGTCAGATCATGACGCAAGTACCGGTATTCAAGGTGACAGCACCCACTGTGTTCACCGGGAGCTCCAGAGCCCAACTGACTTAGTTCATATCGTGCCCACCAGAGGGCGCTACCGTGCAGTTGCGTGATGACACAAGATCGTCTGCTCTCTCTCTCTCTCTCACGCAGACACGGGCCACATCAGCGGCCCACAAGTGACCGCTTGCATCACAGCCTCAAGCCTGCACATTTATACTCGCGCTGGATATAGTCTACTGTAAATATACTAACTAAATTAACACCACATCACGCATATAACCTATCAATTACCTAAGTACTGATGACGCAAGTACAGTTATCCATGATGGCGGCAAACAGTGTGCGAAAAATGATATCGGTATAGGTATAAATTGACAGAATACGTACCAAAGAAGGGAAAGCAGAAAGGTGGAAGGAGTATATAGTGGGTCTATACAGGGGCGATGTACTTGAGGACAATATTATGGAAATGGAAGAGGTTGTAGATGAAGATGAAATGGGAGATAAGATACTGCGTGAAGAGTTTGAAAGAGCACTGAAAGACCTAAGTCGAAACAAGGCCCCAGGAGTAGACAACATTCCATTAGAACTACTAACACCCTTGGGAGAGACGGTCCTGACAAAACTCTACCATCTGGTGAGCAAGACGTATGAGACAGGCGAAATTCCCTCAGACTTCAAGAAGAATATAAAAATTCCAATCCCAAAGGAAGCAGGTGTTGACAGATGGGAAAATTATCGAACTACCAGTTTAATAAGTCACAGCTGCAAAATACTAACGCGAATTCTTTACAGACGAATGAAAAAACTGGTAGAAGCCAACCTCGGGGAAGATCAGTTTGGATTCCGTAGAAATGTTGGAACACGTGAGGCAATACTGACCTTACGACTTATCTTAGAAGAAAGATTAAGGAAAGGCAAACCTACGATTCTAGCATTTGTAGACTTAGAGAAAGCTTTTGACAATGTTGACTGGAATACTCTCTTTCAAATTATGAAGGTGGCAGGGGTAAAATACAGGGAGCGAAAGGCTATTTACAATTTGTACAGAAACCAGAGGGCAGTTATAAGAGTCGAGGGACATGAAAGGGAAGCAGCCATTGGGAAGGGAGTGTGACAGGTTTGTAGCCTCTCCCCGATGCTATTCAATTTGTATATTGAGCAAGCAGTAAAGGAAACAAAAGAAAGTTAGGAGTAGGTATTAAAATCAATGGAATAGAAATAAAAACTTTGAGCTTCGCCGATGACGTAGTAATTCTGTCAGAGACAGCAAAGGACTTCGAAGAGCAGTTGAACGGAATGGACAGTGTCTTGAAAGGAGGGTATAAGATGAACATCAACAAAAGCAAAACGAGGATAATCGAATGTAGTCGAACTAAGTCGGGTGTCCTGAGGGAATTAGATTAGGAAATGAGACACTTAAAGTAGTAAAGGAGTTCTGCTATTTGGGGAGCAAAATAACTGATGATGGTCGAAGTAGAGAGGATATAAAATGTAGTCTGGCAATGGCAAGGAAATCGTTTCTGAAGAAGAGAAATTTGTTAACATCGAGTATTGATTTAAGTGTTAGGAAGTCGTTTCTGAAAGTATTTGTATGGAGTGTAGCCATGTGTGGAAGTGAAACGTGGATGATAAATAGTTTAGACCAGAAGAGAATAGAAGCTTTCGAAATGTGGTGCTACAGAAGAATGCTGAAGATTAGATGGGTAGATCACGTAACTAATGAGGAGGTATTGAATAGAATTGGGGAGAAGATGAGTTTGTGGCACAACTTGACTAGAAGAAGGGTTCGGTTGGTAGGACATGTTCTGAGGCATCAAAGGATCACCAATTTAGTAGTGGAGGGCAGCGTGGAGGGTAAAAATCGTGGAGGGAGACCAAGAGATGAATACACTAAGCAGATTCAGAAGGATGTAGGCTGCAGTAGGTACTGGGAGATGAAGAAGGTTGCACAGGATAGAGTAGCGTGGAGAGCTGCATCAAACCAGTCTCAGGACTGAAGACCATAACAACAACAATGTACCAAAATGCTGTGAAATTGAGGAAGTACTTGGGTATCTTCCAGTTCGCGCTGAACAATTGGTACATTGGGGCTAGTATGCGGCAACAGGAGAAATCCGGGAAAACGTCGATATCGAAAAGAGTGGAGTCAGGGAGGTAGTAAATTTTTTTGCCATCGAGGCAGCATTATACTGTATGGCTATTGAGGTACCACTGATACACGTAAGTTGACTACTGTATTTGATGCTTTCAGGAGGACAGAGAAGGATTCGCGTCTAAAATTACTTGCATCTGCGTTAAAGGATAACCGAGAGTGGACGGGGTGATCGACTGAGATAGAGCTGTACCGAGGCACTATTTAATGGTCGACTGATTCATTCTAGAGAAGGAGAAGTTGCTGCAGGTCAATTTCTTTCCAGTGTTCTGTCCGGATGCATCGGTCATGTGACATAGCCTTCGTTCTACTCGTATAGAGCCACGTGTTCTGTATGTGGTTTAAAGCACTGTCTACTTGCAATCGTTAACTGTAAACTTTTCGGTCGTCAAAGGACTTCCATCTCATGTGTGATCGAACTTGACACATTCTTCTAAATGAACTTTGATTTATGCATTCATCCCTGTCGCATCCTGGGTGTAAAATTGAGACCTCAGCGTCATAACTAAGTTAGCGATAGGAGCTTGTGAGGCGCTGCAATCCCTGTGCACATAATTGCCCGACTCATGTGCGGTTTACATAGTTAGTGACGGAATGACTTGTAATTTTCACATGTCGGGCGCTGCTGCTATGCGTTTATTTGTTTGCTTGTAGGATGTATCCCAGCTAGTAACTATCATTTTATGTAGGCCTGATGCAGACTGTGATCGGATGTGAACAGTGGACACTACACATATCAGGGAACCTACATTGTGCTCGTATCACGCAGAGCAAGTGTTTTAGGGAAGTAGTTTTTTTTCGTTTTAGAGTTCGATAAGATAATTTATGGTATAGAAATCAGGGAGAAGGATGTATGTCATGTGCTTGAAATATATTTCTCACATTGGAGTATTAACAACACCACAATCCCATTCTTCTGATAGGTCGGAAACGCATGCGTTATAACATTATAGGCCTGTTTTAAGTGCAGAACCTTCTATCCTTAGAAGTGCGCGTGTTTATGTTCTCTCTATTACGAATACCTTCCAGGTCCCGATCCTAGAGTCTAGAACAATACTTTAGAGTTGATAACTTGGTTGATTTACGTAAAAATGCGTCGAACTCTATCCATTTGGGGATCCATGGCGTATAGAAATGAATAGTTTGTTGTTCTTCTGAACTGTCTGCTATTATATGACCGCACTTTGAAATATGTTACTATACATCGATTAGGTGTGCTAAGCTCCTCGACATGGTCGCATCTCGAGAAATCTCGTGCACTTGGACGGGTTAGGACTCGGAAAGCTCAATTCATTAACGAGACGTGGAGTGTAGCGGTCTTCTTCTGGTCGGTTGCAGATTAATTAGTTAACTGTGCTGCAGGGCTGATTGGTCAATGACAGTGTGATGAGTATCCTCCCGCACTAGCTGAGTGGTCAGCGGGATGGAATGTCAATCCTAAGGGCCTGTGTTCGATTCCCGGCTGGGTCGGAGATTTTCTCCGCTCAGGGACTGGGTGTTGTGTTGTACTAATCATCATCATTTCGTCCCCATCGACGCGCAAGTCGCCGAAGTGGCGCCTAATCGAAAGACTTGCACCAGGTGAACGGTCTACCCGACGGGAGGCCCTCGTCACATGACATTATTGTTATTATAGTGTGATGAGGGTCTTTCACACTTTACTTTTACCCTAAGACAATGAGAATGCTCTGTGACTGCCATACGCACAGAGATAGATCGTAAATTAAACACTGTGCTCGAGGTAATAGAAATATGTGGAGCGCTGTGTGGTATACTTTGATAATTTATGTGTTTGAGAATTAAGACTGAATGGACGTACTGCTCAGTCATCTATCCATGTTCAACACCGGCCACTCTTCCATTTCCATAATATTGTCCTCAAGTACATCGCCCTTGTATAGACCATCTATATACTCCTTCCACCTTTCTGCTTTCCCCTCTTTGGTTAGAACTGGGTATAATTACATTAATCCTCAGGGGTGTACACGCTTACTTTGTGTACCATGTGTGTAACAAGCACAAGGAACCCTAGGTAATATGGTATTTGCTTATACAACCTTACACATCGGTACCATATTTCTCTAACACAGAATTACACAGCTATCTGATCATTTAACTGAGAGATACGAACATTTTTTTACTACATCAGTGACAGATGTTTACGTAATTACACCGTTGGATAACATCACACTTATGAAATTGTATTTTGTCTGTACTTTGTGAACTGTTCATATTTTTTTGGAACCATTGTGATACTATGAGAGCTTTGAATGATGTATTTGGTATGGGATCATGATTTTTAAAGTATGTTTGAGGTAGATGACACTATTGAAATGAGCAGAGAATTTTTTGTTTTGTTTTGAAATTGTTGCAGAAAGCTACGACGTTTTTGAGATTTGACTGTGGTGTTATGGTGTTATTATTACGACGACGATGTGTATTATGCTGTTGAGGTATGTTTATGATCAATAAGCTGATGCTATACGAGGAATTTGATTATGCTCGTATTTATTATGATGAAATATTGAAGAAGTGTCGACGAATATGTATATGTGTAATAAGGTAAGGAATAATGAGTAGTGGTTAGGGACTCTGATTTGAGAAGAAAGATGTTGGAAACCAAGAATCGTACTTTAAGAGTTATGAGTTGTTTGTCCATGTGTGAATGTATCACAACACTGCTATTCAAGTGATTTCGTTTCTACACATTTCTACTCTAACTTTTCGACCTGTGAAATTTTATTGGTATCAGACTGTCACTGTAGTGGAAACTGCTGTCGCAAATTTTTAGGTAAGAAAGCTAAGTGACCTTGACGTAATGTGTTGTGGATGCCCAGCTGTGCCAGTCACCTGGAGAAAAAGCCATTAGGTGGAGAAAAAAGAGGCCATTAATCTCGCTATTGACATTCCTTTGTAGTAAGCATTGCAAATATGACACACTCATTATTTGGAAACATATGATTGTACTGTGGAGCACGTACTTTGTGCTACTTACTGAAATGCTTATGAATTGATGGGAAATATTCTTACATCTGCACACCTGATTATGACAAGTGTCTTTCTACGAGATTTGAGAGAATTTCTACTGACTTATGAAATACCACATGGCTATTGAATGATGTTTTTATGCTTTGCTTTGTACATAGTTGCTTATTTCATTTGATATCTGGTTTTCAGCTGTGTTGCAGCATTAGTTCTATAAAATAAAATTAAATGCATTTGCTAATGTGAACACTTTCTGTCAACAGCTCTATTAAATAATAATTTTATGTTCTACATTCTTCGAGAAAGGAGCACTTGGAAAGGAAAGAACAATAAGAAGGGACTAATAACAGTAACTGCATACATTATTCTCTTTTCAACTACTTGGTAATTTTTTTGGTAGAATAAGTTGTTGTGGTGCACCACTTTAATGACATAGACACTAACATGTGAATAGAGGTTTCCCTCATCTGTATTGTTGTCTTTAGTGTACTATTTTTTCTGCTTGTGGGTTTGTCATGTTTAGATATAAGTTATTGCATTTGCTGCTGCTATTTGCCAGGCATAGTTCTACTGAATTTTAAATTGTATTAAGCCCTTTTTACTACTGATTTATTTTTCTTGCTGCTGCACATTGGCTCATATTAGTTGTAATGTTGCATTTGCTTTGCTAATTTAGATATACTGCTACTTGCTTTGCCAATTTGCATTTTTTGTCATTGCTGTTTGTGTTAATAGTTTTGTGCTGTTGCATTGCCTCGTCCCTTAGTTTATGTATCTGAGCTCAGTAGGTTTAAGTTAGCTTAAAAGGGGGGATACTATATAAGAAACTATCTATGGAGAATAGAGAAAGAATGCATTGAGAAGTTATATGAAAAACATTTGGGCCAAAATGTGTATTGCACAATGAAAAATAATTATTTTGAAAGAGGATATGAATAGAATACAGAAAGCATCCTTCGATAGGAATTTTTTGTGGGAACAAATGTTGAAATAAGAGGAAAGATCTATAGAATGAAGTTTTGGGTTGGACTGCAGTACCAGATGTTACACTGAAAACAAACCCTGTCCTTTCCTTTTGTGTTATTCCGCTATGTGTTTGTGTAGCCTTGTGTATTTGTGTTTTTCCTGTCTTTATGTGTTTAGCTAATAAGATTTATGTTGTAGAATTTTTCTTATACTAAGCTACATTCACTATGATGAGGAATACTGTTATCCTCAAATATAATTTGCATTAATATATGTTATTTACTTTGTAAAGATGTTTAGACATTATTTTCGAAAGCTATTCTGATCTTTTATGTATTTATGTATGTCATAATTACTGTGAACACTGATGTATATGTTTATTTCTATTCTTTTGTAAAGCCTGTATTACTACAAATGTTATGTTTTAATGATGTTTTCTGTACCTTTGCAATTGTATTCTCATGTTATAAAATTGTAGTTGACACCAGTTCATCAAATTAAGTAACTTGTAAGCATTCATTGCACTGCACACATTTCTGTTGGTTATAGTGTATGCACAATATGTGAGAAGTTGGGACTGTTAGTGTTTGCACGTGTGTTAATAATTCAGCAAGGAACTGGTTAACAGCATTGCTGGTTCTAAGGACAATTACAAAAACTTTGTGAGTGTACAAGTGGTGGTTTATGGACTTCCTGTATTGTATGCAAGACTCTTCGATGGTGATTGTGCACCTGCACAGTCACAACAGATGGCTGCTGGCCGTCTTTACAAGGACTACAGTAGGTCTGCATCTTTGATGGTCCACCAGTACCATTATTTCTACAAGAACTGCAGTGGGTCTGCACCTCTGGTGACCCACAAATACCGTAATCTCTAACAGGTCTACAGTGGTCTGTTCTGTGATGACCTGCCTACCAATATTCTTCAAAACTTCGCCTGACTCCGCTGTGGGATTGCCCTGTTGTGACCCATGTCTGCATGTCAAGAGTCAGCATTGTCTTTCCGTTGGAAGGACAACACTACTTCTTCAAGACTGCATGGAAATCCACTACTTCCATGTGCATTTTCTTTTACTGCTCAGACGTTGAGAAAAAAAACTGCAATTTTACTGTGATGAATGATCAGGACTGTCTTTATGGACTGTGAGAAAATTTGAGCTTTTGACCAACATTGTATCAATATGTGTGTGCATTTGATTTCTTTGTTATTGTAATTATGAAAAATTTCTTCAAATCTATATTGGCCTTTGCCCAAAACAATTTGTAAAATTTTTTGTGGGGAGCATGGGGGCTATGTAAGTAGGCTGTTTAGGTTTTTATGTTGGTAACGCCATGTAGCGCTCTGTATGAAAATCACTGACTGTGCTGTGTGCAGTCTGTGGTTGGTTGGCATTGTTGAAATATTCTCTATTGTAGTGTTGGGCAGTTGGATGTGAACTGCGTGTAGCATTGCGCAGTTGGAGGTGAGCCGCCAGTAGTAGTGGATGTGGGGATGATATGATGAGTTTTGATCATTATTAAGGTAAATACATTGTTTGTTGTCTATCACAATCTTTCATTTGCTACCTATGCCTATCAGTAGTTAGCGACTTCAGTAGTTAGAATCTTTTATTTAGCTGGCAGTATTGGCGCTTGCTGTATTGCAGTAGTTCGAGTAACGAACATTTTGTGAGCTAAGTGATTCATGAAAGGTATAGATTATTTTTAGTCAGGGCCATTCTTTGTAGGGATTATTGAAAGTCAGATTGCGTTGCGCTAAAAATATTGTGTGCCTATGCCTATCAGTAGTTAGCGACTTCAGTAGTTAGAATCTTTTATTTAGCTGGCAGTATTGTCGCTTGCTGTATTGCAGTAGTTCGAGTAACGAACATTTTGTGAGCTAAGTGATTCATGAAAGGTATAGATTATTTTTAGTCAGGGCCATTCTTTGTAGGGATTATTGAAAGTCAGATTGCGTTGCGCTAAAAATATTGTGTGTCAGTTTAGTGTTGATCAGAATAAGTAAAGAGAGAAATGTCTGAGTACGTTCATTTTTACTCAACTGTTTGAAAATCAAAAAACGAAGAGGTTTTCCGGCACTGTCATTTATAAATTTTTCTAAGGGGATGTTTCACCACTACTGTTTGTGTTACTTCTCAATGAGGCATCGCGTATAACTCAGCGGATATATCGTCGAACCTCTGATAATGTCTCGAGACAGAATGTGCTGCAAATAATAAAGAATAATCTAGTTGGGGTCGGTGTGAGGGAGTCGCAAATACAGCTTACACGCCCCGTTCCTTAGCCGAATCATCTTCAAAGTTCATTGTTTTTATCACGAGGTTGCATCGTGGGCTTACTTATTCCTACGTTCATGGTCATGGTATTTGTCTCAAAAAAAAGAAAAGTAGCTCATTCAGTGGTAATGTACCACCATTTGTAAAGCGGGTATAGCTTTCAACATGGATACTTGTGTGCACTGTAGAACAAAGAGCGCTTGTTAGTCTAACATGCAGTAATTGTGGGATGGGGCTTTTTTCTTTAATATCTGGTCGATTACGTCTCTCTTTCTATTACACTGTGGTGGGACTCGCAAGAAGAATCTAAGGGACATGCACACGCATCGTTGATTTTGGGTCAGTGTTATTTAGTATCGTAGGCAATGATTTATTGACGAACTTTTATACTTAGTAGTAGCGGTGGGTGCGTGATATGTATGTGTTTGAGAATTATGTTTATAAAGTATGAGTTTGTGGAAATGACGGCCTCGGACCATTATCAAATGTACGCTGTCGCGTTGTGTGTGTCACATTTAAATACGTTTGTTTGCTTTGCTTCTATTTCTGTTCAGCCTGAAGCCATTATCAAATAATGGCTTAAGGATGAAACTGGCCAGTAATGTAATTTATAAGCAAAGATTATTAAACTGCATAAAACTGACAGGCTACGGTTGTTAAAATGGTTCCATAATTTAGACGACACACTTAGGCTGTGGTCCAGAACGTGAAGAAAAAATCTAACCATCGAGGGCAGAAACATATCCGTGTCTGTTTATGGCCCGACTGTAAGAGTGTGTGGGATAATGTAATATAGTGGACGATTCTCCTTGGAACTCACGATCTCAGAATCTATACAGAAATCCTCCCTGCATGCCACAACGCTTCTTTTGTAGCTTCTGTCACTGGAGTTTGTTGATCATCTCTATAATAACGATCTTGCGCTCTGTAGGCTCCTATTCTACTGCTGGTTATATGTCGTCGTACATCTTTGGGTTACTAGCAGCAGTTACTCCCCTCGTATTTTACAGCTGTTACTGATTCCAGCGATGTATCGTCAGAACTGTAAGTAAGCGGTAATAGTTCTAGCTCCCTATATCCGTACACAGTAAGTTCCAGGTATTTGCATTAACGGTCAGCTATCACTCCCTACACGAAACATCAAGCCTCCGCTTGTGTTACTGCGTTTCGTTACTGTTAACTGGCATTGCAGTTTATACCAGCAGCAACCGTGACGTTATTCACCATATCATTTCTTTGTATCGTGAACAATAACAGCTCCCGTTGGGGTATTTACAAAGTTAAACGATTTCATGCCGATATGAACGTCATTATATGGCTAGAAAATCCTAAACCCAGTCGCAAAGCCGGCCGCGGTGGCCGTGCGGTTCTCGGCGCTCCAGTCCGGAGCAGCGCTGCTGCTGCCGTCGCAGGTTCGAATCCTGCCTCGGGCATGGGTGTGTGTGATGTCCTTAGGTTAGTTAGGTTTAAGTAGTTCTAAGTTCTAGGGGACTGATGACCACAGCAGTTGAGTCCCATAGTGCTCAGAGCCATTTTGAACCAACCCAGTCGCAAACCTGGTCAGTTCGTATTCTATTCCTGAAGCGATAGTACGGAACCATATCGGTGTTTTCCAGAGGTCGGGGAACACATCGTCTTAATTCAACGCCCGCTGTATCTTATGGATAAGCGAACTGTGTTTCACAAAATGCTGCTTGCTTACTCCATGTTGATTCCACTAGAGGAGCGTACTTCTTAATGGTGTTCCACAATTTTGCAGTAGACTGATACATCAGCCAGAACATTACGGCTACCTACCTAGTATCCGGTATGTCAATGTTCGGGGCGGATAACAGCGAGTACGTATCGTGGCATGGAAGCAATGAAGCCTTGGTAGATCGGTGGAGGAAAATGGCACCACATCTGCACACTCAAGTCTGCTAATTCCCGTAAATTATGGGGAGGGGGGGGGGGGGGGAGTGATGAGCTCTGACGCCACGTTCAATCACGTCTCAGATGTATTCGATGGGGTTCACAATTGGCAAGCTGGAGGGGCCACCACATCAACTGGAACTTGCCACTATTTTGTAAAAAAATTTTGTTTATTTATAGACGCAATAACCGTTTTGGCCTACAATGAGCATCTTCAGATTCTAAAGGCGGCATACACTGAACACAGGTTCATGAGTTGTTTGACAATGCATCAACCTGTGTTCATATTCTAAAGGCGGCATACACTGAACACAGATTCATGCATTGTCAAACAACGCATGAACCTGTATTCAGTGTATACCGCCTTTAGAATCTAAAGATGGTCATTGTATGGTCGAAACCGGTAACGACTGTGTCGTAAACATGTGACTGCATCTATAAACAAACAAAAAATTGTTACAAAATAGACAATCAAGCACTCCATAGACAAAATGTCGTTTACTTGCCACTATGTTCCTCGAACCATTCCATCACACTCCTGGTCTTGCCGCATGACACATTATCTTGTTGAAAAATGCTACTGCCGTCGGGAAACATGACTGTCATGAAGGGGAGTACGTGGTCTGCAACCAGTTTACTATACTCCTTGGCCGTCATCGTGCCTTGCACGAGTTCCACTGGACCCATGGAAGGCCATGTGAATCTTCCCCAGTGCATAATGGCTCCGCCGCCAGCTTGCCTCTGTCCTGTAGTACAGCTGTCGAGGAGATGTTCTCCTGGAAGACGACGGATTCGCGTCCTTCCATCTGCATGATGAGGAAAGTATCGGGATTCATCAGATAATGCAATGCTCTACCACTGCGCCAACGTCCAGTGCCGATGGACACGTGCCCGTTTCAGTTGTAGTTGCCGATGTTAACATTGGTATTTGCATAGGTCGCGACTGTGGAGGACCATCGTTAGGAGTTTCCGGTGCGCTGTGTATTCAGACACACTTGCACTCTGCACAGTATTAAAGCCTGATGTCAGTTCCACCACAGTTCGCCGCATGTTCTGTTTTACCAGTCTACCCAGCCTACAACGACATCTTTAATGGGGGTGGCCACCCATCTCCACGACGTTGGACGTGGTTTCACCTTGATTTTGCTACGTGTTGAAGACATTGGAGCACTCCTCAAACACCCGAAAACTTGTGTATTGTACGAAATGCTCGTGTTCAGCCTCCGGGCTATCACAATCTGCCCTCGGTCAAACAAACATACACTCCTGGAAATGGAAAGAAGAACACATTGACACCGGTGTGTCAGACCCACCATACTTGCTCCGGACACTGCGAGAGGGCTGTACAAGCATTGATCACACGCACGGCACAGCGGACACACCAGGAACCGCGGTGTTGGCCGTCGAATGGCGCTAGCTGCGCAGCATTTGTGCACCGCCGCCGTCAGTGTCAGCCAGTTTGCCGTGGCATACGGAGCTCCATCGCAGTCCTTAACACTGGTAGCATGCCGCGACAGCGTGGACGTGATCCGTATGTGCAGTTGACGGACTTTGAGCGAGGGCGTATAGTGGGCATGCGGGAGGCCGGGTGGACGTACCGCCGAATTGCTCAACACGTGGGGTGTGAGGTCTCCACAGTACATCGATGTTGTCGCCAGAGGTCGGCGGAAGGTGCACGTGCCCGTCGACCTGGGACCGGACCGCAGCGACGCACGGGTGCACGCCAAGACCGTAGGATCCTACGCAGTGCCGTAGGGGACCGCACCGCCACTTCCCAGCAAATTAGGGACACTGTTGCTCCTGGGGTATCGGCGAGGACCATTCGCAACCGTCTCCATGAAGCTGGGCTACGGTCCCGCACACCGTTAGGCCGTCTTCCGCTCACGCCCCAACATCGTGCAGCCCGCCTCCAGTGGTGTCGCGACAGGCGTGAATGGAGGGACGAATGGAGACGTGTCGTCTTCAGCGATGAGAGTCGCTTCTGCCTTGGTGCCAATGATGGTCGTATGCGTGTTTGGCGCCGTGCAGGTGAGCGCCACAATCAGGATTGCATACGACCGAGGCACACAGGGCCAACACCCGGCATCATGGTGTGGGGAGCGATCTCCTACACTGGCCGTACACCACTGGTGATCGTCGAGGGGACACTGAATAGCGCACGGTACATCCAAACCGTCATCGAAACCATCGTTCTACCATTCCTAGACCGGCAAGGGAACTTGCTGTTCCAACAGGACAATGCACGTCCGCATGTATCCCGTGCCACCCAACGTGCTCTAGAAGGTGTAAGTCAACTACCCTGGCCAGCAAGATCGGATCTGTCCCCCATTGAGCATGTTTGGAACTGGATGAAGCGTCGTCTCACGCGGTCTGCACGTCCAGCACGAACGCTGGTCCAACTGAGGCGCCAGGTGGAAATGGCATGGCAAGCCGTTCCACAGGACTACATCCAGCATCTCTACGATCGTCTCCATGGGAGGAAAGCAGCCTGCATTGCTGCGAAAGGTGGATATACACTGTGCTAGTGCCGACATTGTGCATGCTCTGTTGCCTGTGTCTATGTGCCTGTGGTTCTGTCAGTGTGATCATGTGATGTATCTGACCCCAGGAATGTGTCAATAAAGTTTCCCCTTCCTGGGACAATGAATTCACGGTGTTCTTATTTCAATTTCCAGGAGTGTAGATCGCGCGCCTTCCCCATTCTACACATAGACAGCACGCTCGCAGGTACTACATGCACCGTGCGCGTGTCTGACTAGCAGTCATTCCTCTCAAGGTGACTCTTCTATCACCAGAACGGGTTTATATCGACAGTTTTCGGTGGTCGTAATGACTGGCTGGTCAGTATACAAGCCAACATTTATGTACGTCTGTCCGACGAACCTTCTTGGAAACGGGACTCCTCTATACAAAAAAGGTAAAAAATCGGACCCGCATAATTATAGACCAATATTCTTAACATCGGTTTGCTCAAGAATTCTTGAACACATTTTGATTTCGAATACAACGTACTTCCTTGAGAATCAAAACATTCTGTCCACAAATCAGCACGATTTTAGAAGGCATTGCTCGTGCGAAAAACGACTTCCCCTTTCCTCTGATGATACTCTACAAATCATAGATGCAGTGCAACAGACCGATTCCATATTCCTGGATTTCTTTATGGCATAGTGCCCCACTGCAGACTCTTGCCGAAAGTCCGAACATTCAGATTAGGTTCGGAGGTTTGTGAATGGCTCAAAGAGTTTCCGAGTAATAGAACACGATGTATTGTTCTGAACTGGGAGTGTTCATCAGAAACAAGGGTATAGTGAGGAGTGCCCCAGTGAAGTGCGATAGAACTGATGAAAAGTAATGCCTCATAATTTTTCATGTGAAAATTCTTAAAGCTTTTTAAATAAAACAAACGTTATTAACATTCTACATCTTTATTCTTCATGTTTACATATTTACAGCACGATGTCGCTGGAGCGCTCTGAACTACAGCGTGAAACATGGCTGTGTGGAACGTGACCTTGTTGCAGCAAGAGAAATAGCATGCTCTAATCGAGTTTCGAATTAGAACAATTTATTCACACCTGGAGCACCTCCTCCTTCAGCGTGACAATGCTAGACAACAAACGAACATTTGCGACATCCACAACGATCTGACGCCTTTGGTTCATTCTCCGCACAGTCCTGCGTTGGCCCCATCCGAATTTCATCTGTTTCTAAAATTTAAAGAGCACTTTCGAGTACTCCGCTTTGATGGTGATGAAGCGGTGGAAGCAGAGATGACCTTTCGGCGCGGTAAACGACTTGAAACATTCTACAGTGATGGTATCAACAAGTTCGTCCCTCGAGAAATGAGACAACGTTGAGAAATAAATACGCAGACGTGCAGAATAAAGATGCATAGTGATAACAACGTTTGTTTTATTTAAAAATCTTTAAGAGTTTTAAGATAAACAATTTAGAAGCATTACTTTTCAGCACGCCCACAGACGTAAATGATCTGGCGGACAGGACAAACAGCACTTTACGGCTGTTTGCTGATGACGCTATGGTGTACGGAAAGGTCTGGCGTTTAGTGACTGTAGGGAATATAAGCTGATTTAGACGGAATTTCTAGATGGTGTGATGAATGGCAACTTGCTCCAAATGTAGAAAAAATTAGGTTAATGCGGATGAATAGGAAATACACTCCTGGAAATGGAAAAAAGAACACATTGACACCGGTGTGTCAGACCCACCATACTTGCTCCGGACACTGCGAGAGGGCTGTACAAGCAATGATCACACGCACGGCACAGCGGGCACACCAGGAACCGCGGTGTTGGCCGTCGAATGGCGCTAGGTGCGCAGCATTTGTGCACCGCCGCCGTCAGTGTCAGCCAGTTTGCCGTGGCATACGGAGCTCCATCGCAGTCTTTAACACTGGTAGCATGCCGCGACAGCATGGACGTGAACCGTATGTGCAGTTGACGGACTTTGAGCGAGGGCGTATAGTGGGCATGCGGGAGGCCGGGTGGACGTACCGCCGCATTGCTCAACACGTGGGGCGTGAGGTCTCCACAGTACATCGATGTTGTCGCCAGTGGTCGGCGGAAGGTGCACGTGCCCGTCGACCTGGGACCAGACCGCAGCGACGCACGGATGCACGCCAAGACCGTAGGATCCTACGCAGTGCCGTAGGGGACCGCACCGCCACTTCCCAGCAAATTAGGGACACTGTTGCTCCTGGGGTATCGGCGAGGACCATTCGCAACCGTCTCCATGAAGCTGGGCTACGGTCCCGCACACCGTTAGGCCGTCTTCCGCTCACGCCCCAACATCGTGCAGCCCGCCTCCAGTGGTGTCGCGACAGGCGTGAATGGAGGGACGAATGGAGACGTGTCGTCTTCAGCGATGAGAGTCGCTTCTGCCTTGGTGCCAATGATGGTCGTATGCGTGTTTGGCGCCGTGCAGGTGAGCGCCACAATCAAGACTGCATACGACCGAGGCACACAGGGCCAACACCCGGCATCATGGTGTGGGGAGCGATCTCCTACACTGGCCGTACACCACTGGTGATCGTCGAGGGGACACTGAATAGTGCACGGTACATCCAAACCGTCATCGAACCCATCGTTCTACCATTCCTAGACCGGCAAGGGAACTTGCTGTTCCAACAGGACAACGCACGTCCGCATGTATCCCGTGCCACCCAACGTGCTCTAGAAGGTGTAAGCCAACTACCCTGGCCAGCAAGATCTCCGGATCTGTCCCCCATTGAGCATGTTTGGGACTGGATGAAGCGTCGTCTCACGCGGTCTGCACGTCCAGCACGAACGCTGGTCCAACTGAGGCGCCAGGTGGAAATGGCATGGCAAGCCGTTCCACAGGACTACATCCAGCATCTCTACGATCGTCTCCACGGGAGAATAGCAGCCTGCATTGCTGCGAAAGGTGGATATACACTGTACTAGTGCCGACATTGTGCATGCTCTGTTGCCTGTGTCTATGTGCCTGTGGTTCTGTCAGTGTGATCATGTGATGTATCTGACCCCAGGAATGTGTCAATAAAGTTTCCCCTTCCTGGGACAATGAATTCACGGTGTTCTTATTTCAATTTCCAGGAGTGTACAATCCTGTAGATTTAGAATACAGCATTAGTGGTGTGCTGCTTCATATATTCGTATTGATTAACTATCCAGTTTAGTGTTGTAAAGCTAAGAAAATGAAATGAGCAAGTCATGTTGGCAGTAGCGACGATGAATGCTTGACTTCGTTTTGTTAGGAGGGATCTGGAAAAAGTTAGGTCGTATATAAAGGAGACGACGTATAGAACGCTAGTGCGCCTCATTCTTGAATACTTCTCGAGTGTTTGGGATCCTCTCCAGATAGGTTTAAAGGAAGATATCGAAGTGCTTAAGAGGCGTACTGCTACCTTTGTCACCGGTAGGTTCGATCGCCACACAGATATTACGGAAACGGTTCGGAACTGAAATGGAAACCCTGGTGGAAAGACGATGCTCTTTTAATGAGTCACTACTGCGAAAATTTAGAGAACCGGTATTGGGGTCGACTGCAGATCTATTCTACTGCAGCCAACGTACATTTCGCGCAAGGACCATGATCATAAGAGAAATTAGGGCTCTTACGAAGTCATACAGACAGATGTTTTTCCCTTGCTCTGTTTTCCAGTGGAACAGGAAAGGGAATGACTAGCAGAGGTACGTGGCTTGCGGAATATGTACGTAGGTAAATATTGACCTGCAACTTTTTCGAATGGCTTTGAAACTTCGCAAAATGTACACAATAAAACTAGTTCATGTAGAACTATTTGGCTGAAGTGGACTTAAACTATGTGTTGGTACGAATAGATCGAACAATCTGAGTAAGCATTTACGGGTAAATGCTGGTCTCAGCAAAAACAAATAGACATAGAAGTATGATTACTGAAAAAACCTAACTACAATATTAATAGCAGAAGGTAAAATGATTTGTATGTAAGGAATGTCGTAAGAATGGATGTTTACTTTCACCTTAAGAGAAAAATTTTATCATAATCTGCGGTACTTGACAGGCTTGATGGCTGTGCAAAATACGATAAACTAGTGTACAAGGGAAGTTAGATGTTTCATATAATATATATGTACTTGTGTAAGTACCTTATCAGATTCGGATACCTTCCCTTTTTGGATTGATATTATCGTAGCTTTCTCTTTCACGATAGCTGATCCCAGTATCTGGCATTTCGGTGATACTGCAATGTTTACGATCGTCCACAGTGAAACAATTTTGAAATACCGAATTAAGTATTTTGAATTTGTGACCTACCGTTTCGGTGTCAGTATGATTCCTGTGATTTAACATCACACCAAAACGTCTTAGGATGTTTCAACACGACCAGTCGCCACAATTTTGCTTCCGAATTCATAGAGCTTATTGTTCTTTACACTCATTTTGATTTCGTTCAGGTTTCGTTTTTCAACAATCCTCGCTTAAATTTGTGGTGAAGATGTCTTTTTTTTTTAGTTTTTTTCTGACTCAGCTGTTGAAACGTGGTAGGTAATACTGATTCCTCAAGACGTTTTTCGGCTCATTCACATCTAATGACTATTTTGTGCACTGGTACTCCTCATTTTTGTCCCCAGAAGTGAATGTTTCGTATGGACTGTTCAGATATTTTACATTCTGTTTCTTGTCACATTTACTAACTAAAATATATATTTGTCTTCGTTAACATTCCTTTAAACACCTGTAGTCTTTGAAGCTGTAAAAGCCTAATGGTCATTGGTTCGTTCAACTAAGTGAACAGATTCGAAGAGTCAGAGCCTTTTCCTAGTACACTGTCAGTGGCAAGACTCTCGCAGGCTATAAATAGCAATTAGAAATATAGTATACCATTACTGCTTTCTCTCTGTTACAACTTTCAATTTTGGAATGTTTTCATACATGTTATTTATGAAGCTTTGTGTCGCTTTATATTATTTTCCCTAGGAGTCCGCACCTCATTACGGTACAATGAAACCTACGTTGCGGAACGGTTCGGCCTTGCGTAGCTAACGGCTTACGACAGAAATAGCAAAACGACATCATTAGCAGGGTATCTCATGACGCCTCACTAACGAGGGTGCTGTCCCACGAACAAGGATTCAGTGAGCTGACAACGCGGAAGACGTCAGTCAGCGCTCTGAAAGGAGTCTTTGCTACATATTACAGCCTAGGGATGGGAAAACAGATACCGGCATAGTTCTGAATAACCAGTATTTTTCAGTATTTATTTATTCTCGGTTATAAGATGTGTGTTTTATTTTTAATTAATAAACAGGCAAAGACACGAAATATCAGTTAGCCATAGAAGCACTGCTAAGTTCTTTCGTTTTTAAATGATCCTTGTTTAAAAATGAGTAATTTTTGTCCGTAAAATTTACATTGCTTTGAAATATTGCGTTTTTTACGGAAAATAGGAAAAGCGATCTGTGTTATTAGAATAACAATGCGGACAGAAACGAAGAACAAACACATGGCATAAGAATTGATACAACATTGCTGAGTCAATATTCCACATGTTACCATGTGACGTGGCCTATTAAGCCGCGCGGAATTAGCCGAGAGGTCTTAGGCGCTGCATACATGGACTATGCGGCTGGTCCTCGCGGAGATTCGAGTCCTCCCTCGGGCATGGGTGTGTTTGTTTGTCCTTAGGATAATTCAGGTTAAGTAGTGTGTAAGCTTAGGGACTGATGACTTTAGCAGTTAAGTCCCATAAGATTTCACATACATTTGAACGTTTTTTTGTGGCTTATTACGTGGTTCGCGTGTGCATGCAGTGTCTATGTAGTCATTTCACACTGTCGTCACCGGATATCCATTGTATGTCATAAAATCACCATTTACAGTCTGGAAATATTTTACGAAGTGACTTACAGTAGCAATGAAGTACAATGCTTCACCTGCTTTAAAAGATCAAACGCGTGTCTGTCATTTCTATGACATAATAAAAAAGGGAGGAAATTATAGTGTCAGTAATAAATAAAGACTTAGAAAATATTAGTTCACAGTTTACAATGTAAATGTCGTATGACTAGGTCCTCCAGTCGGGTAGACCGTTCACCGGGTGCAAGTCTTTCGATTTGACGCCACTTCGGTGACTTGCGCGTCACAGTTTACAATAAAAATAGGAAGTAGCTGATCTGCTGCCTGTATCATATTATGTCTTTATCTGCTTTTAGTGACCAAAAACGGATAAATTAACACGAAAAATAGAGTTCTTTGACCTCAGTTTCCACCATTTAGCACTGACTACTCGTAATGCTCAAGTAGAGGTACGACCCTCGATAACAATGTGACTTTTAAGCAGAGTTTCAACAAATTTGAATCAGTGGGAGAATATTGGCGATTTTTTGAAATATTTGTAAGTAGACTGTTTAGGTTTTTATGTTGGTAACGCCACGTAGCGCCTTGTATGAAAATCACTGGCTGTGCTGTGTGCAGTCTGTGGCTGGTTGGACTCATTGTTGGAATATTCGCTTGTGTAGTGTCGGGCAGCTGGATGTGAACAGCACGTAGCGTTGCGCAGTTGGAGGTGAGCCGCCAGCAATGGTGGATGTGGAGAGATAGATGCCAGGGAGGTTGCTATAAGTGGACGATCTGGACGTGTGACCACCAAAAAGCAAGGAAATTTGTAAAGATTGATGTCATGAATTGATAGATTTGTATACGATGAGTTTTGAACATTATTAAGGTAAATATATTGTTTGTTCTCTATCAAAATCTTTCATGTGCTAACTATACCTATCAGAAGTTAGTGCCTTCAGTAGTTAGAATCTTTTATTTAGCTGGCAGTATTGGCGCTCGCTGTATTGCAGTAGTTCGAGTAACGAAGATTTTTGTGAGGTAAGTGATTCATGAAAGGTATAGGTTATTGTTAGTCAGGGCCATTCTTTTGTAGGGATTATTGAAAGTCAGACTGCGTTGCGCTAAAATATTGTTTGTGTCAGTTTAGCGATGATCAGAATAAGTAAAGATAAAACTGTATGAGTACATTGGGTTTTACTCAGCTGTCTTTGTATCAAATGACGTAAGAGGTTTTCCAGCTCTGTCATTTTTAATTTTTCAAAGGGGACGTTTCATATTCAACCGCTTATCGTATTTCGAGATAAGTAGCAAACGGCTCACAGAGAGGTATTCGCCGGCCGTTGTGGCCGAGCGGTTCTAGGCGTTTCAGTCCGGGGCTGCGCTGCTGCTACGGTCACAGGTTCGAATCCTGCCTCGGGCATGGATGTGTGTGTTGTCCTTAGGTTAGTTAGGTTTAAGTAGTTCTAAGCCTAGGGGAATCATGACCTCAGATGTTATGTCCCATAGTGCTCAGAGCCATTTGAACCATTTTTGAGAAGTATTCTTTTATTTGATTATTTAATATTATTTTATATGTGTCTTGAAACTGAGGGAGTCCAAATTTTTCAATCTTTACTCAGTTTCTATATTTATCACAGGAAACAATTGGAATAGCAAACTGAGAGTTGCATATATATTTTGAGCGGTTTTAACACTCAAGATAAAAAAGGTGTGGAGAAAATTGGTATAACAGAAACAGATTGTTTCAGCGATAACAGCAGCCTCTGTCACAGAGCCGACATGCATCTTAGAGGCTTTGACGTGACGGCAAAGCTTGGTCAAATGACGTCATCTTTACCCAACTGCTATGCGTGGCTTGTGGGGAGAACCGATACCGTTTCAGAAACACTAGTCAACCTGGCTCGTCTATAAACTGACAAATTCCGACATACGTTCTCAGTTATTCAGTCATCACAAACTCATAGTTACGAGGAAAGGTCCAGCCCCGTCTCCCTGCTGAGATGCACCAACAATCTGCCATCGTCAGACCCTGTCATCTGTAGCTGCAAGCCAACTTAATGCTTTTCCTGTTCTGGCGTACGCTGGCGCCAGCACGCCATGCGGCATACAGGTTACGATAGTATCAATAGAGGCCAACGACAAGACTTGCCGGAAACACGCTGCCAACGCCCTCTCAGCTGCCATTATTTAGGACCGCCACCACGGACCGGAGGGCTGGTGGGACTGCTACGGTCGCAGGTTCGAATCCTGCCTCGGGCATGGGTGTGTGTGATGTCCTTAGGTTAGTTAGGTTTAAGTAGTTCTAAGTTCTAGGGGACTTATGAACTAAGATGTTGAGTCCCATAGTGCTCAGAGCCATTCGCACCAAGCCATTTGGAGGGCTGGTTTAGCCAGTTAGTTCGGTCCTCTTGCGCCAGTTAGTTAGAGTCAGTACGCCGTGGAGATCCAGCGTGTCACCGAAATAGAGCCGCAGACTTAGCCTCTAGCACAGAGACAGGTAGCACATAGTGAACATAGCGGACTTCTACTTCAACAGCATTGAGGCCACGTGGACTATACAGAAGAGAGGTTGTACCACAGCATATGGAAAGTTAAGTAGGTCTTTGCTTATGAATAAAGAACCCAGTTATTAATGGTATCCAATTTGTGTTATAGAACAAGGATACCAGGCACCAATCAACATCCTCTCATTGCTACTCTTGGTTCTGTTCCACAGAGACAACGAGACGACATAAAAGCGGCTAAAGAGAACACAACATTTCCATCGGTGAGTCACCTGATGGGTGACTATTATCTGCTACTGGGTACCTTCCTAGGAAACCGCAGTTTGACCCTGGACCCAGCCGTCACAGCCTGAGCAGGACCATCACTGTCGCTGTTCTTCACTCCCTACAGGAGTGCGCTATTGCTGTTCGCCATTGCCTTTTGCAGGCACACCCCACCGTCATCTTACCTGGCCAGGCACACGTCATGCTGAGGAATGTGGACAGGCCCTCTGTTTCAAGCCACACTCCACCCAGCGTAGCTGCCGCCTAGCTAATAGCAGCTCCTCGCTGGCTGCGCCATCATCTTTTGGAGCTAGCAGCACGTCGTCTTTCTGATGGGCCGCTACCGACGCCAAGGCGCTTCACCGGCTTTGGCTGCATCTCCAGCTTCGTTCTCGCTGCTGTAGTTGTTGTAAAATAAAAGACTTATTCAAGCAATATTCTTGTCATGACGGTGCGCCACCTGATACCTGCCACCACACCACTGCAGCCTAGGTCAGAGGGAAGGGCTGACGTCATCCACACTCACCTGGCCACCCAGCTCAACCCTTCCACGTTACTCACGCTGACCTATGCAAGTGGTGACAGAGCTGGCTGCTGCCGCTGCTACTAGCAGCGTCAAGATGGACCCTGGTGAGTGCAGTGCGTTTCCCTTTTTTGTCTGCTAACGTTATGGTACTTCATCAGGGCTTTTACAGAATTTTGTGTTTTATGTGCTGTTTGGGGCAGTACACTCAGATAGTGTTCTCAGGATTGTTAGTTTGTGCCATTTTGAATGATCAGTGTATGTTGTTGTGAAAAAGGATTATGGTTCATTGTTTCTGATTGTGCAAAGTAGTAACTGTCAGCAGCTACTTTGGCAGAGGAGTCAAATCAGAGTAAACAGTGTTATGTTAGTATTGCATTTAATTATCCTCTTCATCGATTTTTTGTGTTTTCTTGTTGTCTTTTGTGTGACTGATACAGTGTCATCCACACTGAAACGTTGCGAATTTTAGCAGTTCCATTAGCTGACTTGAGAGTGTTCAAACGATGGGGAAAGTGCTTCACCCCGTTTAACTGCTTCCCGCAGTACATGCGACTACCATTGCCAAAATTAAAACTGTCTATACTGTTACGGACTGGAGACTGAAAAGTCTGGACGAGAGGATGACTAGATGCAGGGAACATATTATTTGTATTTCGAAAATGCTAGGCACCTGAAGAGATTTGGTAGATTAAACAAGAGTAGCTTTTGTGTGGAACCAGAAAGTCAGGAGAAAGAAGTTAATAGTGCGAGTTTAATTAATGAGGAAAGTAGTAACATTGTAGAAGTTAAAGGAAAGATATGTGGATTACCAGCTATAGTTATCTATTGAGAATTCAGAGTGTCAGTCGTTTGTAAAGCCAGAAGAAGAATACGTGCGCAGTAAACGAGTGTGTCAGTAGCAACATGGGTGATACTGGTACCGCACGTTAGTGCGGTATATCTACTCCACTGGAATATAAAGTATGCTGAGTGCAGGCCGTGGAGCTTGGGACAGCTGCTACCTGGGATGGGCGAGTACCAGGAATACCACGTGCCAATTGCACTTGAGTGTCGCAGACTGTAACTGCAGATGCACTCCTGGAAATGGAAAAAAGAACACATTGACACCGGTGTGTCAGACCCACCATACTTGCTCCGGACACTGCGAGAGGGCTGTACAAGCAATGATCACACGCACGGCACAGCGGACACACCAGGAACCGCGGTGTTGGCCGTCGAATGGCGCTAGCTGCGCAGCATTTGCGCACCGCCGCCGTCAGTGTCAGCCAGTTTGCCGTGGCATACGGAGCTCCATCGCAGTCTTTAACACTGGTAGCATGCCGCGACAGCGTGGACGTGAACCGTATGTGCAGTTTACGGACTTTGAGCGAGGGCGTATAGTGGGCATGCGGGAGGCCAGGTGGACGTACCGCCGAATTGCTCAACACGTGGGGCGTGAGGTCTCCACAGTACATCGATGCTGTCGCCAGTGGTCGGCGGAAGGTGCACGTGCCCGTCGACCTGGGACCGGACCGCAGCGACGCACGGATGCACGCCAAGACCGTAGGATCCTACGCAGTGCCGTAGGGGACTGCACCGCCACTTCCCAGCAAATTAGGGACACTGTTGCTCCTGGGGTATCGGCGAGGATCTTTCGCAACCGTCTCCATGAAGCTGGGCTACGGTCCCGCACACCGTTAGGCCGTCTTCCGCTCACGCCCCAACATCGTGCAGCCCGCCTCCAGTGGTGTCGCGACAGGCGTGAATGGAGGGACGAATGGAGACGTGTCGTCTTCAGCGATGAGAGTCGCTTCTGCCTTGGTGCCAATGATGGTCGTATGCGTGTTTGGCGCCGTGAAGGTGAGCGCCACAATCAGGACTGCATACGACCGAGGCACACAGGGCCAACACCCGGCATCATGGTGTAGGGAGCGATCTCCTACACTGGCCGTACACCACTGGTGATCGTCGAGGGGACACTGAATAGTGCACGGTACATCCAAACCGTCATCGAACCCATCGTTCTACCATTCCTAGACCGGCAAGGGAACTTGCTGTTCCAACAGGACAATGCACGTCTGCATGTATCCCGTGCCACCCAACGTGCTCTAGAAGGTGTAAGTCAACTACCCTGGCCAGCAAGATCTCCGGATCTGTCCCCCATTGAGCATGTTTGGGACTGGATGAAGCGTCGTCTCACGCGGTCTGCACGTCCAGCACGAACGCTGGTCCAACTGAGGCGCCAGGTGGAAATGGCATGGCAAGCCGTTCCACAGGACTACATCCAGCATCTCTACGATCGTCTCCATGGGAGAATAGCAGCTTGCATTGCTGCGAAAGGTGGATATACACTGTACTAGTGCCGACACTGTGCATGCTCTGTTGCCTGTGTCTATGTGCCTGTGGTTCTGTCAGTGTGATCATGTGATGTATCTGACCCCAGGAATGTGTCAATAAAGTTTCCCCTTCCTGGGACAATGAATTCACGGTGTTCTTATTTCAATTTCCAGGAGTGCAGTAATTATGCCTTCGAAACTGTGGATAATGTACAGGAAGTTATCTAGAATGTTGAGGGTGCTGCAGACGTTTGGGATAATGATGTGGTACAGAAGGCATAACTTCGGAAGGACGCAGATTAGTCCACTCGTGATGGCGTCGATCCCTGAGAAGCGGGGAAGGGGCTAAGAGAAGGAGGCGGAAACCTGCTTGAAAGGATAGTTATCGGGGCAAGAAGGCTAAATCCTTTCAGGGATGTGTGCCTGACGATCAGGAAGTTCATTCAGTTGATGAAACTACCAAAACCTGTACTGGGGCTAAGAGGGGAAGCTATGCGGAAATTGACCTTTAGCAGCACGCAGTATAACTCAGAGGGACCACGTTCCGGATGGTGGAGACTGCTGCCACTGATGCACTGTCGCAAGGTTCTTCTGTCGTGAAGGACGAACGACATAAACTGCGTACAAAGCCGTTAAGACTCAGTTCCCATGGTGTAGTGTGGGGTGGTATAAGGAAGCATAGCATTGCAAGAACGATTCAATCTGTAATTTTTGAAGTAAGGGGAATAAGCGAAACTACCAGTCAACATATTACGTGTGGCACGTGTGGGCGTTGTGTGAGCATAGTTTCAGGGGTGTGTTTTCTGAAAAAAGAAAACACAAGGGAAACTTTTATTGCAAAGAAAGAGGTGTGAGTGGTGATCCAGTACAGCGAGTAAAGAAGGCACCAGCCAAACGAGGGGAATTGCCAAGCATGAAAAATCAATTGAGTGTAAGAGCTTTCTGTAAAAGATAATTTGTTGACGGAATTTGTTAACAATAAAGATTTTTGTATGTTATTTTACTACTTTGTTACCTAGTGGCTTAATGTAGTAATGTCCATGGCTGAGAAACGAGGAAAATAACAAGTCAAGAAGGCTGCATTACGACGGAGCAGCTGTTCCACCTGACTACTTCACCTCTCAGAGCACCTATTGCCAAAAGAGTAGGTCAATATTAGGAAATAATAATTAATTTCAAAATCAAACAATGAACATTGCCGTTCACGCTGAGCTAGAACAGGGAATCGGAGTGTAGTGCACATATATGTAAACTCATAAAACGAGCTGTTAAGATTTTTCCAGAAATGTAAACGGACGACAATCTGGTGGACTGGATTCCCTGAAGGAAAGAGGAGTTTTGCGCTAAGATTCGACCTGGTGCAGCGAATGGCTCTTGAGACAGAATCAGCAAAGTGACGTCATAAGGATGGTATAGCAAGACACCTCAGCAACTAGGTGTCCAGGCACAGGAACAAGTACTCAGTGAGTTGTCTACGCAAAACGCGTGAGCCGGTGCCTCTGAAAGGAGGTGATGCTACACATTAAAAGCCCGGAAGGGCTCATTTAGACACTGACGTGACGGAAAAGCTTGGAAAAATGACAGCATGATTGTGTAGCAATTATGTGCTGCATTTCTGGCCTGTTAAGCCTTACTGAGCAGGATAGCAGCTATTTTAGAAACAGTTGGTATATATTGCCGAACAATAACCATAGGCAAAGACCCTACCTCAAAAATACTTATAGCTCACTAAAAAAGAAAAACACCACTACGTAAATGGGAATGCAGTAGCACCATACCTATGATCTAAACTAAAAGCTCACAAAAAGAAGGCTTCATAAGACCAACCTCATGCTCAATAAATTAAAATGGGTATAGAATTTAGTAGAAACTCAACCAGATCTTCCAGAGTAACTTCGTACTTGAAAGTGAGTACTCAATTAAAATAGCCTCTCATTTGGCATTGATGTGAAAGACATTCACATTATTAACAAATGCCAAATGATCTCTCTAGATGCAGTTAATATGTGTATGAACATCCCCATTCACAATGCAATAGCTGTTATAGACAGAACATGACAAAATACAAGAACCTCTCCCCTGCAGAAACTATAGAATTCATTAATATCTTGGAACTGGTACTGAAATATAATTACTTCTGCTTCAATGAAAGATCTGCAAACAAACAGATGGGCCAGAAATGGATGCCACCACATCAGGAACTACAGCTGAAGTATCGCTCACCCACTTACTGCAGAAACGTTTCATAAGGAAAACAATAAGCATTCAAAAAGTTCACTTCTTCACAATGGATGTAGATGATATATTTTAATAATTGGAGGGGGAAAACAAAGATGATGTTCAAGACATCCTCAAAACAGTAAAAAATGCACAGGGACATTTAATTCATCTGTGAGCAGGAAATAAATAACGCCATAAAATTCCTTGATCTAACTATCTGTAAGTGTGGCGACAAATACACATTACAAATATATCCTGGAAACCAACTATCACTTACATAAATATACATGCTTCCTCCCATCACCCAAACATTCACAAACTAACAGGATACCAATCAATAATCCGTGGAGCTCTTAAAAATCTCACTTATTACTGAGAACCCCCAGAATGAAATGAGAATCATAAAAACTGCAACTAATGGGTATACAAACCAACACTAAACAGGACAATACAGTAACAGCACTTGTGTCCTTCATCAATAATATCTCCCAAAATTGCAAATATTTTCTAGTTTCACTACATAAGAATTGCATTCTAAACAAACAGTAAATGTTGCAAGAACGTATCTCATAACCTAAAAATCAGCCAAGATAAATTACTCTCTGGCATGTACATAATCATGTGTGGTATGTGCCCAGTTCACTACAGAGACCAAACAGGCTGTGACATCCACATCATATTCCCAGAAGATATTAGAATCTTCTGATACAACACAAAACACAAATTTGCAATAGCCTATGAAATAAAAGATGCAGGACATCCATTTGACTGTGTGCAAAACAATCTTAAGATACTACATAAAATGAATAATGGGTACAAGATACCTCTGCGTGAAATACTAGAAATCTGTACCCACAGAAAGAAACCTGGGGAAAATATACTCAATGACAATAATGAAACAGGCTCAACCAACTTTCTCAAGAGCTTTGACAAAATAATTGAAGCCTATTCACAATTTACAATAAATTTCAAAGCACAGCATTTTCTTTAACTGTTTTTGTTCCTATCACAACAAGTTTCACCTACAGTGTATATGTATGAACTGCTGAAATCTGTTTTAATCTGCCTCCAACATATGTATGTATAACCTGTTTTAATCCATTTCTGCAACACAAGAAAAGAGCTATGAAATCTGAACACATAAGATGTAAGGAAAGTTTTTCTTAATACAAGAATGTAAAGAACCAAAATGTGGTACCTGCAACATTAGATTGCTAGTTGTTTAGCTTTTTGTTCTTTAAAACTGTAATATTTTTTAATTATCAAGATGTTTAAATTCAGTAAGAACTCACTAAATTAAATTAATTTTGCTCTTATCACTGATGACATTTCCTCCTATTTATGCCATGTCCAAATTTTGTTGCATGCCATCCAGATTTTTCAAATACATGGTAAACTTATTTTTGTATACATAAAACCATTTAATACAACAATTAAATTACTGTGTACATTAAACAGCCAAGCTCCAGCAACTACACCTTTCAATTATGTTTGTGCTAGCAAGCACATCTCTGAAAGGTTTAACATATATTAGCAGTAGACAGCCTTTCTTCGATTCTACTTCCCTTGCAAGTATACTTAGCTCTTATATCTTCACTTTTTAACTACTTTAACAGTACCATTTCTGAAAAACCAGTTTTATCAAGTTCACAAAAAGAAAGAAAAACAGCCATGCACTTAGCCTGCTGTTGTGAAAAGCCATCTGTACTCTACCCTAACAGCAGCAACGTAACTACAATTCTCCACCTGAGAATGATGATATGAACTATCAAATGCATAATGAGAAAATAAAGAAGTTAGTGACACAATTAATTTTTTATTTATTTATAAGACGGTAACAGAATAGAATTTAAGGTTTTCTTGCGTCCTTGTTCCTGAATATTGTAATAATATTTATTTCTGACAAGTAGTCATCTGATATGAACTCTTGTGTTCTATTTGTCCTTTTTCTCATGAAGGCAATCATAGGTGTACTCCATCTTAAAGCACTAGTAATATGAAAGTAGCTTTATTCTGGTTACAGTACTTCATCTGATAGCGGATACTAGTCTCTTTCGAAATTGTCTACATCTTTTACAGCACTATAGATAACAAAATAATTTTAGAATCATTGTTATGCGTTTTATTCCCTAACGTCAAACTTTTTTGTCACTACCATTTGTCAGTGAATTCTATTGCAGATTACAATATCTTTCACTGTTTGTTTATTTTATGGTTTGGTAAGATATTCCTTAGCTGGAGATGTGACTAGTACATCAGTTATACTTATTTTCAAATCATATGATTTTTCACAAGGCAGAAACTATTGTTCTGCTCATTATTAAATGAAGTTTCGAGTCAAAATCTTGTTTTCTGTTAATGGCTTTGATTCATTATCGGCCATACTTGCTTCCTAGACAGAGAAGAATGATGAAAGTGTACATTTCATATTTTGTTCATATTGAAAATATAAAATAGCCAATACCTGTATGTACGTATTATGAAGATGGCTGTGTGTCTTTACGTTCCACATCAAATCAGTTGATCGATTTCAAACACAACTGGTACACATATGATTTATTCTCTCGAGAAGAAGTACTGTAGGCGTTAGAGCCACCTCCAATAGGAGTGGGGTGCTGTTGAAATGGGGTGACATTGAAGATGGACATTGAGAGGGGTGAAGAAGAGAGAGGAGCAGATAGAGGGGCAGAGGAGATGGACAGAAAGAAGGGGAGGAGAGTGGGGAGAAGGAGACGCACAAAGAGAGGGGAAAGGAGGAGATGGAGAGAGAGTGGTGGGTGAAGAAGATGAACAGAGAGCTAGGGGAGGAGAGGGGAAGAGAGACAGGGGAGGAGCACATGTATGCTATATAATGAATGCTGTATGTATGACACATACGTACATGCAGGTGAAGCCACAGGTAAAAATCTTGTTTTGATGTACATAATATATAAATGTGTTAATAGCGTAAAAATTTTTAAATAGCTTTATTCTGCATTACTTATTAGCTGCTAGAAGGAAAACAGCTACTTCTGTTGCAATGAAACAAGTGTTTTCACAGCACTGTGAAGTACCAGCATTAATTGCGGTATTAATCATTAAGACTTTGAATATGACATTCGCTCAATAATAAATATCACAGAAGTAACGCTTCCTGGGAGATTAAAGATATGGGCCACACTGCAATTGCAGTCTGAAGTGACATTTAAGGTGACAAAAGTCATGGGTTACCTCCTAATATCGTATCGGACCTCGTTTTACCCGGTGTAGCTCAGTAACTCGACATGGTATAGTCTCAACATGTTGGTATTCCCTCGCAGATACTGAACCATGCTGCCTCGATAGCCGCCCAAAATTGCATAATTGTTGTTGGTGCAGGATTCTGTGTGCGATCGAACTGACCTCTCAGTTTTGTCCTACAAAAGATCGAAGGGATTCATGTAGGGCGGTCGGAGAGGCCAAATCATTCGCTCGTACTGTCCAGAATGTACCTAAAACTAATCGCAAAATACTGTGGCCCAGTGACATGGCCCATTGTCATTCATAATAATTCCATCTTTGTTCGGGAACTTGAAGTCCATGAATGGCTGCAATTGGTCTCCAAGGAGCCGAACAATACCATTTACACTCACTAATCGGTTCAGTTTGACCAGAGGACCCAGTCAGTTCTAGGTAAACGCAGCCCACACCATTGTGGAGCCACTACCAGCTTGCACAATGCTTTGTTGACAACTTTGGTCCCTGGCTTCGTGGGGTCTACGCTACACTCGATACGTTCCGTTAGAGCTTACCAGCTGATCTTATCAGAACACGGTTTTCCAGTCGTATAGTCGCCATCAGGTATAGTCACTAGCCCAGGAGAAGCTGTGCAGGCGATGCCGTGCTGTTAGCAAAGGCACTCGCTTCGGTCGTCCTCTGCCACAGCTCATTAACGCCAAATTTTGCCGCACTGTCCCAACAGAAACGTTCGTCGTAGGTTTAACACTGATTTCTGATATTATTTCTCACAGTGGTGCTTGGCTGTTGGCACTGACTACTCCACTCGAACGCCGCTGCTCTCGGTCGTTAAAGCGGAGGCCGTCGGCTATTGTGCTGTCTGTGGTGAGAGGTAATGCATGAAATTTGGTATTCTCGATACACTCTTGACACTGTGAATCTTGGAATATTGAATTCTGTAACGATTTTCAAAATGGAATGTCCCAGGCGTCTAACTGCTACTACTGTTCCGCGTTCAAAGTCTCTTAATTCCCGTCGTGTGGCCATAATTACGTGGGAAATGTTTTTCACATGAATCACGTGAGTACAAAGGCCAGCTTCACCAATGTATTGCCCTTTCGTATCTTGTATATGGGATACTACCACCATCTGTATGTGTCAATATCCCTATCCCATGACTTTGGCACCAAAAAATATAGTAAAGAGAGGAGTACTAAGTCATGATGGCGTCAAACAAATTTAAACATTACGTCCTAAATTAATCTGGTGTTGATAGAATATCAACATTGGTCAACAGTGATTCTTACAAACAATAATCAGCTACAGATGGTCTGTTTCAAGGATTAAACGTTGAATTTTAATAAATTACCATTTTCAGTTTGCTATACTAATTTGAATAAATAGGCAGCAGAGTAAGACAATTTTAAGTCCCAATAATTTTAGAAAATTGGTACATTATTTTGAATGCTTACAACTTTAATCATCTGAAATGTCGGAACACTCTATTTTCGGTAGTACAGGGAGTCTGGATTAAATTATAGTAATATAAAATGTAATAATTTGAGACGTTATTGAAATATTTGTTGGCGGTTTGCTTCGTTTTTTCCTGTGAGGTTTTATCAACACTCAAATGTACCAGACACCAATTCGTGGCCTACCAGACCTACGCCATCGCCATCGAAAACCAAAAAAGTGAAGGAATGTTACTGTGGCTACTGCAGTTCTGCACAACTTTGGAATAGAAGTTAGAGAGGTGTTTCACCCTGATGCTGTGGAGGTGAATGACATCTACATCTACATCTACATCTATACTCCGCGAGCCACCTTACGGTGTGTGGCGGAGGGTACTTATTGTACCACTATCTGATCCCCCCTTCCCTGTTCCATTCACGAATTGTGCGTGGGAAGAACGACTGCTTGTAAGTCCCCGTATTTGCTCTAATTTCTCGGATCTTTTCGTTGTGATCATTACGCGAGATATATGTGGGCGGTAGTAATATGTTGCCCATCTCTTCCCGGAATGTGCTCTCTCGTAATTTCGATAATAAACCTCTCCGTATTGCGTAACGCCTTTCTTGAAGTGTCCGCCACTGGAGCTTGTTCAGCATCTCCGTAACGCTCTCGCGCTGACTAAATGTCCCCATGACGAATCGCGCTGCTTTTCGCTGGATCATGTCTATCTCTTCTATTAATCCAACCTGGTAAGGGTCCCATACTGATGAGCAATACTCAAGAATCGGACGAACAAGCGTTTTGTAAGCTACTTCTTTCGTCGATGAGTCACATTTTCTTAGAATTCTTCCTATGAATCTCAACCTGGCGCCTGCTTTTCCCACTATTTGTTTTATGTGATCATTCCACTTCAGATCGCTCCGGATAGTAACTCCTAAGTATTTTACGGTCGTTACCGCTTCCAATGATTTACCACCTATGGCATAATCGTACTGGAATGGATTTCTGCCCCTATGTATGCGCATTATATTACATTTATCTACGTTTAGGGAAAGCTGCCAGCTGTCGCACCATGCATTAATCCTCTGCAGGTCTTCCTGGAGTACGTACGAGTCTTCTGATGTTGCTACTTTCTTGTAGACAACCGTGTCATCTGCAAATAGCCTCACGGAGCTACCGATGTTGTCAACTAAGTCATTTATGTATATTGTAAACAATAAAGGTCCTATCACGCTTCCTTGCGGTACTCCCGAAATTACCTCTACATCTGCAGATTTTGAACCGTTAAGAATGACATGTTGTGTTCTTTCTTCTAGGAAATCCTGAATCCAATCACAAACCTGGTCCGATATTCCGTAAGCTCGTATTTTTTTCACTAAACGTAAGTGCGGAACCGTATCAAATGCCTTCCTGAAGTCCAGGAATACGGCATCAATCTGCTCGCCAGTGTCTACGGCACTGTGAATTTCTTGGGCAAATAGGGCGAGCTGAGTTTCACATGATCTCTGTTTGCGGAATCCATGTTGGTTATGATGAAGGAGATTTGTATTATCTAAGAACGTCATAATACGAGAACACAAAACATGTTCCATTATTCTACAACAGATTGACGTAAGCGAAATAGGCCTATAATTATTCGCATCTGATTTATGACCCTTCTTGAAAATGGGAACGACCTGCGCTTTCTTCCAGTCGCTAGGTACTTTACGTTCTTCCAGCGATCTACGATAAATTGCTGATAGAAAGGGGGCAAGTTCTTTAGCATAATCACTGTAGAATCTTAAGGGTATCTCGTCTGGTCCGGATGCTTTTCCGCTACTAAGTGATAGCAGTTGTTTTTCAATTCCGATATCGTTTATTTCAATATTTTCCATTTTGGCGTCCGTGCGACGGCTGAAGTCGGGGACCGTGTTACGATTTTCCGCAGTGAAACAGTTTCGGAACACTGAATTCAGTATTTCTGCCTTTCTTCGGTCGTCCTCTGTTTCGGTGCCATCGTGATCAACGAGTGACTGAATAGGGGATTTAGATCCGCTTACCGATTTTACATATGACCAAAACTTTTTAGGGTTCTTGTTTAGATTGTTTGCCAATGTTTTATGCTCGAATTCGTTGAATGCTTCTCTCATTGCTCTCTTTACGCTCTTTTTCGCTTCGTTCAGCTTTTCCTTATCAGCTATGATTCGACTACTCTTAAACCTATGATGAAGCTTTCTTTGTTTCCGTAGTACCTTTCGTACATGATTGTTATACCACGGTGGATCTTTCCCCTCGCTTTGGACCTTAGTCGGTACGAACTTATCTAAGGCGTACTGGACGATGTTTCTGAATTTTTTCCATTTTTGTTCCACATCCTCTTCCTCAGAAATGAACGTTTGATGGTGGTCACTCAGATATTCTGCGATTTGTGCCCTATCACTCTTGTTAAGCAAATATATTTTCCTTCCTTTCTTGGCATTTCTTATTACACTTGTAGTCATTGATGCAACCACTGACTTATGATCACTGATACCCTCTTCTACATTCACGGAGTCGAAAAGTTCCGGTCTATTTGTTGCTATGAGGTCTAAAACGTTAGCTTCACGAGTTGGTTCTCTAACTATCTGCTCGAAGTAATTCTCGGACAAGGCATTCAGGATAATGTCACAAGAGTCTCTGTCCCTGGCTCCAGTTCTGATTGTGTGACTATCCCATTCTATACCTGGTAGATTGAAGTCTCCCCCTATTACAATAGTATGATCACGAAACTTCTTCACGACGTTCTGCAGGTTCTCTCTGAGGCGCTCAACTACTACGGTTGCTGATGCAGGTGGTCTATAGAAGCATCCGACTATCATATCTGACCCACCTTTGATACTTAGCTTAACCCAGATTATTTCACATTCGCATTCGCTAATAACTTCACTGGATATTATTGAATTCTTTACTGCTATAAATACTCCTCCACCATTGGCGTTTATCCTATCCTTGCGGTATATATTCCATTCTGTGTCTAGGATTTCGTTACTGTTCACTTCCGGTTTTAACCAACTTTCCGTTCCTAATACTATATGCGCACTATTTCCTTCAATAAGAGATACTAATTCAGGAACCTTGCCCTGGATACTCCTGCAGTTTACCAATATTACGTTAACTTTTCCTGTTTTTGGTCTCTGAGGACGGACGTTCTTTATCAACGATGATAATGTCCTCTCTGGTAAGCCGTCAGGTATTTTATCGTTTCGCCCAAGGGGGAGTCCCTCTAACCTAAAAAACCCCCGTGTGCACGCCACACGTACTCTGCTACCCTAGTAGCTGCTTCCGGTGTGTAGTGCACGCCTGACCTGTCTAGGGGGGCCCTACAGTTCTCCACCCAATAACGGAGGTCGATGAATTTGCAACCATTATAGTCGCAGAGTCGTCTGAGCCTCTGGTTTAGACCCTCCACACGGCTCCAAACCAGAGGACCGCGATCGACTCTGGGCACTATGCTGCAGATATTAAGCTCAGCTTGCACTCCGCGTACGATGCTGGTTGTCTTCACCAAATCAGCCAGCCGCCGGAAGGAACCAAGGATGGCCTCAGAACACAAGCGGCAGGCGTCATTCGTTCCGACATGTGCTACTATCTGCAGCCGGTCACACCCAGTGCGTTCAATAGCTGCCGGAAGGGCCTCCTCCACATTACGGACGAGACCCCCCAGCAAGCACACCGAGTGCACACTGGCATTCTTCCCCGACCTACCCGCTATTTTCCTGAGGGGCTCCATAACCCGCCTAACGTTGGAGCTCCCTATAACTAATAGGCCCGCCCTCTGTGACTGTCGGGACCTTGCCGGAGAATCGGCCACTGGCCCAACAGGCGAGGCATCCTGTGGTGGCTCGGAAACGATGTCATCACCACTAGGAAGCACCCCGTACCTGTTGGAAAGGGGTAAGGCAGCTGCCACGCGGCCAGATCCCACCTTCGCCTTTCGGGCAGGCACGCGCGAGCCCACCACTGTCCGCCATTCACCCTGGAGTGATGGCTGACCGGTAAGATGCTCACTGCCGGAAGACGCAGCGACATCAGGGGTTCCATGTGATTCCAAGGCCACCGAAGTAGGCATAGGTCTCACCACAGTTGCCCCAACGCCACTACGAGCCGACGCCTGCGCCTCGAGCTCGATGAGCCTAACAGACAAAGCCTCCACCTGCCCCCGAAGAGTGGCCAATTCTCCTTGCGTCCGCTCACAACAACCACAGTCCCTACACATGACTATGTTTACCTTACCCTATACGGTGACAAATTCCCAAGATAATCTTCTGATGAGCTACTCTGATAATCAAGAAACACTCACTGAAATACGAGACGCGAAAACTACGCTAGGTTTTCCCAGAAAAACTATTTAAAAGCTAAGCGCAGCAAATAAGTACAAAAACGCTTTATACAAACAGTACTCGCTGCTGCTGGTGCTCTCGCTCTGGCTGTCACAAGACAACTGCTGATTCAAGTGACTAGTGGCTAACGGCCGCGAAACAAACAAAGACGGTTTTAGGGCGCTTTCTGTTCTAAACGATCAAGAAAACACTAAGAAATCTAACACGAAAACTACGTAAAGTTTTATCAAGAACTGTTAGTTACTATGCAGAGCAGATAAACACAAATAGAATCCCTTCCTTAGTGGAAGGTCGTAAACAAAATGCAAAGTAAACGCTTTATACAAACAGTACTCGCTGCTGCTGGTGCTCTCGCTCTGGCTGTCACAAGACATCGAACAATATGCATTTCAGCCAGACGCAGATACTGCAGGCCAAGCTGTCAGAAGGTCTGTTATACTTAATTACTTTAATTAAAATTGTACCTTGTTTGCTAGTAAAATTAGAAGTTACTGTAAAGACTTAAATGAATAAATAAGCCACCGGTTTGTCACTACTGCAGTGAAAAGTGAATCATTTTATTTATTCTCAATGGAGTATACAAGTCATACCATGTTTCGATTATTTCTAAAAAAAAAGACTTTTTTATAACATTGAAAATTTATATAAAAATTAGAATGTGGTATTAACAAAAATTAGTACCGTTGCTAAAATGATAAACACAAATATTATTCTATACAAGAAACAAGAACATAGTAACCATTTGAAAAAAATATCAAGGAAATAGATGTGTTACACATACTAATATTTTCTTATTCATTCGAAAAAACCCAAATTTCTCAAGCACATCGGCTGAAGAACTGGAACCTGAAGTTTACTCCATTACGTTCTTGAACTTATTCATAATTGTCATTTTAAGATTATGCTCTTCTTCCACGATTTCTCTATGTCTTTCTATTAATAACATTTTTGCGTTGTATTCCTCTCATATGAAACCCATTTTTAAGGTATGAAGCTCATCTGCTTTTTTCAACAACTCTCGGTTATTCACTACAACCGCATGTTCTCTCCCTCTTTTGACAGGCGCATCTTCAGATAAGGTCCCACAAGAGAATGCACACCGAGGTTGACGACTATGGGATAAAGTTCCACTTTCAGCAGTTTCGTTGCTACCTTCAGAGCAGTTATCGTCATCGAAGTTGCTTGAAAGTACCACATTATCTTAAGATGTGTCATTGTCGTTAACTCCAATTATTCCCTCGAAAACTTGTGGGACCATATCAACAAACATTTGGCTTATATCGTCAGTCTTCGACTCACCTACTCCAGCGCCAGTTTGAAATTGTTCTCGATTACATTTAGCTTTCATTTTCTTTGCTTTAATTTTCATATCCTTCCAAATTACTTTCAGCTCATCCTGTAATCTTTGTGTAAGTGCTTCTCCATTGTATTCAACGTTTCTCATGATAACCTTTTTGCTTTTTAGCATGTTGACATCGCGCTTTTTAGATTCAATAGTAGTTATGTACTTTTTCATTATTTCAACAAACCGTTCTTTTTCATTTTCTGGTATATGTTTCGAACGTTTCTTGGCTACCGCCATGTTGCTGATAGCTCGTATCTCAAACTGGCGCTTAAATTAATACATGTCACCAACCAACAACGGACGTTGGTAGCTGTAGATGGCGGGGTTAACAATATATCATCCATTAATAGCACGTTCCTTTTTCATAATATACAGATCTTATCATTAATTAGTACAATAGCACTTACATTTTCCAATTTTAATAATTAAATTTACTAATCCTTTCTAGCTTCTAAACTTATAGCGATGAAATTACATTATGCAGAAGATGATGCAATAATATCTGCTGACAATCAATATTTTCCGAGAGCGAATCTAATGAAAGTGCCAGCAGCGTGCAGAAATGGCTTATTTCTTCAGTAAAAAGGCGTTAATACTTTAGTTACAACGAAAGAAGTAAATAGAACTAGAACTCTCCAACAGTTACTAAAGGAGTAAATTGCTATAGAAATAATTTACTAATGTAGTCCAGACTAAAGAAGTAAGAGTTACTACAAAGGTAATTTATACTAGTTTCATGCTCGCCACCCTATTTTACCTTAAGAATATCAACATGTGTTATTTGTGTTTTTTAAAATGTGAGCGTTTTATCATTAACCAGCATTACAGAATACATTTTGTTTTACTGCACTTGTTCTTATGAAATAATTACGCTACTGACCTAAATTTCACCATGTAAATTATTAAAATACAAAATATATCACTTCTGGAGATGCTTTAATTCACAAATACAAATAGGTTGTGCAATGATTCTGGTCGGTTATTTGGTTTATTACTTCCAGAATACAGTGTTTACACTCATATTTGATGTCGCGATTGATGTCACAGCATCACCGTCTTCCTTGGTTAATGTGACCTGTGGTGTGATTGTAGTCATGTTCTCCATTGGAACTGGAGTCAATGCGTCATGCTGTTGTTGTATCAGCACGACTAGATAGGAGCTTGCTATCTCGGCTAACTGTAATTAAGAAAACTAATATGAAGATATATTCAGACACTTCAAACATTCGAAACATAATGGTGAATTTGTTGAGCTTTCCATCTCCTACACAAACTTGTAAGTCAGTTTATTAAATTATTCGTCATTACTATTGTTACTATTATTATTATTTTTTGTTATGATAATACTTAGTAGTCGAATGCCACAGCTATGACGCTATACTTAGTTCTGCAATTACTGTTGCTGATTAAATAGTTCAGCATGATCTGAATCAAGTAGCTGTGTAAATAAACCACCGAAAACAAAAATAGTCAATTAAAAGATCAAACTAAACTATTAACTAATTGTATTGCAAAAATTGTTATTAATAAACCATTAGTTAATTTGTTATTTTTCCCAAACCCTTTTCACTACAAAATTGTAGTTAATAGTAATTTGTGTGTAATGAACCTGAACCTCTCCCCATGAGGCACAACTGTCAAAGTATGAGGCCTATGCCAAAAAATAAAGTTATAAAGGATGAGGAGGGAGAGGGGGAGCTTTAATATTATTGACCCAGGGAGAGGGAAAGGATTCCCTACCATTTTAATGTGATCCTGTTGGCTGAGAGATGGTACAGGATCCCACTAATTTTATATCACTCAAGACCATATGTCTGGTTTCGAGTTATGACATGACCTTGAATGTGACTAGTCCAACTGCTCCAGATGTGTGGTGGTTAGGGAACCCCTACTGACACTGAAAATTGCTGAAGCTTCCTAGAGGAGTGGGACATAGCCTCGAATAATGCCCAAGTGTGTAACCTGACACAGAATTCCTTATCTGTGTAACCTGTCACTCAAGGTCAAGAATATCTAGAACTCTCACTACTTGTCTACTACTTATCGGTTATGGCATTATCTTACCAGCAGGAGTGATATGTCGCTCAATGTTTATCAGAGAGAGAATATATACTCCCCTCTTATTACTATCATACAATATACAGTCATTCCCTTGATACAGGGAACAAAGCTGCCATTAGACTTGAATACCTTGTTAATCAAGTCAAAGAGCATAACGATAATTGTAATTACAACTGATATGTGTCTATGACCGGTGTATCTTATCAGTTCAGACTAGTGATGATATGAAAGAATTGAGGCTGTTCATGTGAAACAGTATGGTATTTGAGGAGAAAATACACTTGCATGACAAAAAACTAAATCGCTCAGAAGACATCGTCGGAGGTCAAAGCCAATTCATAAGCATACATATCATTCTTCAATAAAATTTCGGGACAACTGCCGAATGTCTGTAATTTCCTGCCACAGTATTTCGGCGCAGAGTCTTCTGCCCATCTTCAGGTGATACCGGCGAAAACTCACTGAGATCCGGTATATAAAACCCCGCCGACACATGCGTGGTGAATTCGCTTGGCGTTGCGCGTGCGATACTTGAGCGCGTTCAATTTTGCTGCGCCGTGAGCCCTCCGTGGTGAAAACTCGCCACATAGAGTTCTATTATTAATGAATCCGTGGAAATACGACTGTCTGACAGTGAGTCTCCTATTAATCGATACGAGGGTTTTCAATTAAATTCGGCGTGGAATTCAGTTGTTCAGAAACTTCGTGTCCTCTGTAGCCGTCGTAGTTCTGTGATGGAACAGCGCGAAGACAATCGGATTGATATCGATGCAACAAGTTTTCACAGCGGTGTGCGCGCGGCGCAGCAGAATCGAACGCGCTCAAGTAGAGCACGCACACCTAGTGAATAGACCACGCATGTGCCGGCGGGATTTTAAATACCGGAGCTCAGTGAGTTTTCGTCAGTATCACCTGACGATGACCAGGAGACTCTGCGCCGAAATATTGTGGCAGGAAGTTACAGACATCCAGCAGTTGTCCCGAAATTTTGTGGAACAATATTAACGACGGGAAAGTTTTAAATCTCACATACACAGCGCTGACAGATATGTAAATGATTAGAGTTGCAGTTCTCTCTAACAGAGGAATGGCCACTAGAGTCCATTAGTTTCATTCATGTTTAATGTTGATTCCATACCTGGCAGGATATACAGGGTGGTCCATTGATCGTGACCGGGCTAAATATCTCACGAAATAACCGTCAAACGAAAAAACTACAAAGAACGAAACTTGTCTAGCTTGAAGGGGGAAACCAGATGGCGCCATGGTTGGCCCGCTAGATGGCGCTGCCATAGGTCTAACGGATATCAACTGCGTTTTTTAAATAGGAACCCCCACTTTTTCATTACATATTCGTGTAGTACGTAGAGAAATATGAATGTTTTAATTGGACCACTTTTTTCGCTTATGATAGATGGGGCTGTAACAGTCACAAACATATGGCTCACAATTTTAGACGAACAGTTGGTAACAGGTAGGTTATTTAAATTAAAATACAGAACGTAGGTACGTTTGAACATTTTATTTCGGTTGTTCCAATGTGATACACATATTTTTATTTATTTTTATTTATGCATTTATTTTACCTGGCAATATACCTTCGTGAACTTATCATTTCTGAGAAAGCATGCTGTTACAAGGTGATTACCTGTAAATACTACATTAATACAAGAAATGCTCAAAATGATGTCCGTCTACCTCAATGCATTTGGCAATACGTGTAACGACATTCCTCTCAACAGCGAGTAGTTCGCCTTCCGTAATGTTCGCACATGCATTGACAATGCGCTGAAGCACGTTGTCAGGCGTTGTCGATGGATCACGATAGCAAATATCCTTCAACTTTCCCCACAGAAAGAAATCCGGTGACGTCAGATCCGGTGAACGTGCGGGCCATGGTACGCTGCTTCGACGACCAATCCACCTGTCATGAAATATGCGATTCAATACAGCTTCAACCGCAGTCGAGCTATGTGCCGGACATCCATCATGTTGGAAGTACATCGCCATTCTGTCATGCAGTGAATCATCTTGTAGTAACATCGGTAGAACATTACATAGGAAATCAGCATACATTGTACCATTTAGATTGCCATCGATAAAATGGGGGCCAATTATCCTTTCTTCCGTAATGCCGCACCGTTCATTAACCCATCAAGGCCGCTGATGTTCCTCTTGTCGCAGCCGTCGTGGATTTTCTGTTGCCCAATAGTACATATTATGCCGGTTTACGCTACCGCTGTTGGTGATGGACGCTTCGTCGCAAAATGGAACGCGTGCAAACAATCTGTCATCGTCTCGTAATTTCTTTTGTGCCCAGTGGCAGAACTGTGCACGACGATCAAAGTCGTCGCCATGCAATTCCTGGTGCATAGAAATATGGTACGGGTGCAACTGATGTTCATGTAGCATTCTCATCACCGACGCGTTTGAGACTCCCGATTTTCGTGCAGTGTACGGATTAGCCGCAACAGCAGCTAAAACACCTACTTGGGCGTCATCATTTGTTGGAGGTCGTGGCTGACGTTTCACATGTGGCTGAACACTTCCTGGTTCCTTAAATAACGTAACTATCTGGCGAACGGTCCGGACACTTGGATGATGTCGTCCAGGATACCGAGCAGCATACATAGCACACGCCCGTTGGGCATTTTGATCACAATAGCCATATATCTACACGATGTCAACCTTATCCGCAATTGTAAACAGTCCATTTTAACACGGGTAGTGTATTACGAAGCAAATACCGTCCGAACTGGCGGAATGTTACGTGATACCACGTACTTATACGTTTGTGACCATTACAGCTCCATCTATCACAAAGCGAGAAAAGATGTCCAACTAAAACATTCATATTTTTATACGTACTACACGAACAGCCCCCCATGAACCATGGACCTTGCCGTTGGTGGGGAGGCTTGCGTGCCTCAGCGATACAGATGGCCGTACCGTAGGTGTAACCACAACGGAGGGGTATCTGTTGAGAGGCAAGACAAATGTGTGGTTCCTGAAGAAGGGCAGCAGCCTTTTCAGTAGTTGCAGGGGCAACAGTCTGCATGATTGACTATATCTGGCCCTGTAATACTAACCAAAACGGCCTTGCTGTGCTGGTACTGCGAACGGCTGAAAGCAAGGGGAAACTACAGCCGTAATTTTTCCCGAGGGCATGCTGCTTTACTGTATGGTTAAATGATGATGGCGTCCTCTTGGGTAAAACATTCCGGAGGTAAAATAGTCCCCCATTCGGACCTCCGGGCGGGGACTACTCAAGAGGACGTCGTTATCAGGAGAAAGAAAACTGGCGTTCTACGGATCGGAGCGTGGAATGTCAGATCCCTTAATCGAACAGGTAGGTTAGGAAATTTAAAAAGGGGAATGGATAGGTTAATGTTAGATATAGTGGGAATTAGTGAAGCTCGGTGGCAGGAGGAACAAGACTTCTGGTCAGGTGAATACAGGGCTATAAATACAAAATCAAATAGGGGTAATGCAGGAGTAGATTTAATAATGAATAAAAAATAGGAGTGGGGGTAAGCTACTACAAACAGCATAGTGAACGCATTATTGTGGCCAAGATAGACACGAAGCCCACGCCTACTACAGTAGTACAAGTTTATATGCCAACTAGCTCTGCAGATATTGAAGAAATTGATAAATGTATGATGAGATAAAAGAAATTATTCAGGTAGTGAAGGGGGACAAAAATTTAATAGTCATGGGTGACTGGAATTCGAGAGTAGGAAAAGGGAGAGAAGGAAACATAGTAGGTGAATATGGATTGGAGGCAAGAAATGAAAGAGGAAGCCGTTTGGTAGAATTTTGCACAGAGCATAACTTAATCATAGCTAACACTTGGTTCAAGAATCATCAAAGAAGGTTGTATACATCGAAGAATCCTGGAGATACTAAAAGGTATCAGATAGATTATATGATGGTAAGACAGAGATTTAGGAACCAGGTTTTAAATTGTAAGGCATTTCCAGGGGCAGATGTGGATTCTGACCACAATCTATTGGTTATGAACTGTAGATTAAAACTGAGGAAACTGCCAAAAGGTGGGAATTTAAGGAGATGGGACCTGGATAAACTGAAAGAACAAGAGGTTGTACAGAGTTTCTGGGAGAGCATAACGCAACAATTGACAGCAATGGGGGTAAGAAGTACAGCAGAAGAAGAATGGGTAGCTCTGAGGGATGAAATAGTGAAGGCAGCAGAGGATCAAGTAGGTAAAAAGACTAGGGCTAGTAGAACTCCTTGGGTAACAGAAGAAATATTGAATTTAATTGATGGAAGGAGAAAATATAAAAATGCAGTTAATGAAGCAGACAAAAAGGAATACAAACGTCTCAAAAATGAGACCGACAGGAAGTGCAAAATGGCTAAGCAGGGATGGCTAGAGGACAAATGTAAGGATGTAGAGGCTTATCTCACTAGGGGTAAGATAGATACTGCCTACAAGAAAATTAAAGATACTTTTGGAGAAAAGAGAACCACTTGTATGAATATCAAGAGCTCAGATGGAAACCCAGTTCTAACCAAAGAAGTGAAAGCAGAAAGGTGGAAGGAGTATATAGAGGGTCTATACAAGGGCGATGTACTTGAGGACAATATTATGGAAGTAGAAGAGAATGTAAATGAAGATGAAATGTAAGATACGATACTGTGTAAAGAGTTTGACAGAGCACTGAAAGACCTGATTCGAAACAAGGCCCCGGGAGTAGACAACATTCCATTAGAACTACTTACGGCCTTGGGAGAACCAGTCCTGACAAAACTCTACCATCTGGTGAGCAAGATGTATGAGACAGACGAAATACCCTCAGCCTTCAAGAAGAATATAATAATTCCAATCCCAAAGAATGCAGGTGTTGACAGATGGGAAAATTACCGAACTATCAGTTTAATAAGTCACAGCTGCAAAATACTAACACGAATTCTATACAGACGAATGGAAAAACTGGTAGAAGCCGATCTCGGCAAGATCACTTTGGATTCCGTAGAAATATTGGAACACGTGAGGCAATACTGACCTTACGACTTATCTTAGAAGAAAGATTAAGGAAAGGCAAACCTACGTTTCTAGCATTTGTAGACTTAGAGAAAGCTTTTGACAATGTTGACTGGAATACTCTCTTTCAAATTCTAAAGGTGGTAGGGGTAAAATACAGGGAGCGAAAGCCTAATTACAACTTGTGCAGAAACCAGATGGCAGTTATAAGAGTCGAGAGACATGAAAGGGAAGCACTGGTTGGGAATGGAGTGAGACAGGGTTGTAGCCTTTCCACAATGTTATTCAATCTGTATATTGAGCAAGCAGTAAAGCAAACAAAAGAAAATTTCGGAGTACGTATTAAAATCCATGGAGAAGAAATAAAAACTTTGAGGTTCGCGGATGACATTGTAATTCTGTCAGAGACAGCAAAGGACTTGGAAGAGCAGTTCAACGGAATGGACAGTGTCTTAAAAGGAGGATATAAGATGAATATCAACAAAAGCAAAACGAGGATAATAGAATGTATTCGATTTAAGTCGGGCGATGCTGAGGGAATTAGATTAGGAAATGAGACACTTGAAGTAGTAAATGAGTTTTGCTATTTGGGGAGCAAAATAACTGATGATGGTCGAAGTAGAGAAGATATAAAATGTAGACTGGCAATGGCAAGGAAAGCGTTTCTGAAGAAGAGAAATTTGTTAACATCGAGTATATATTTAAGTGTCTGGAAGTCGTTTCTGAAAGTATTTGTGTGGAGTGTAGCCATGTATGGAAGTGAAACATGGACGATAAATAGTTTGGACAAGAAGAGAATAGATGCTTCCGAAATGTGGTGCTACAGAAGAATTCTGAAGATTAGATGGTTAGACCACATAACTAATGAAGAGGTATTGAATAGAATTGGGGAGAAGAGGAGTTTGTGGCACAATTTGACGAGAAGAAGGTACCGGTTGGTAGGACATGTTCTGAGGCATCAAGGGATCACAAATTTAGCATTGGAGGGCTGCGTGGAGGGTAAAAATCGTAGAGGGAGACCAAGAGATGAATACACTAAGCAGATTCAGAAGGATGTATGTTGCAGTAGGTACTGGGAGATGAAGAAACTTGCACAGGATAGGGTAGCATGGAGAGCTGCATCAAACCAGTCTTAGGAACGAAGACCACAACAACAACAACAACAACTGCACGAATATGTAATAAAAAGTGGGGTTCCTATTTAAAAAAACGCTGTTGGTATCGGTTTGACCTATGGCAGCGCCATCTAGTGGACCAACCATAGCGCCATCTGGTTTCCCCCTTCAAGCTAGACGAGTTTCATTCTTTGTAGTTTTTTCGTTTGCTACTTATTTCGTGAGATATTTGACCAGGTCACTGTCAATGGACCTCGCTGTGTAAGTGTCGATGATGAGTGCTGTGAAGGACACAGCGTAATGAGCAAATGACACAGCCTTAATCCGACCTCATTGCAGATCTCCATTTGACAGGTTGGTCGAATCGTGAAATAGCAGAATTGGGTACATTTGGATGTGATAGTGGACTGCCTAGGCAGACATACTGCAGTTGACTACAACAAAGGTAGATTACCATACTGTGCACCGAACACAATGTAATCCATTCACATCTGCGTCTGACATCCAAGAATAGATGATGGACTGCCTGCAATATTCAGTGTAATCCCGCCCGATTGGTTGAAGTATAGCAGCAGCCAGACGAGGGTATTACCACCCCTTGCGTAGGGTGCCAATAACACCACAAAACAAACAGCTGCATCTGGAGTGTTTGCTGTGACGTGGAGGCATGGAGTGCTGATGGAATGCGTCGCAATGCTTTCACTGATGAATCACGGATCTAAATTACTCCGGATGACCTTCATATGCGAGTATGACGGTGACTTGGGAAAGATCCCTTTCTTCCAATGTATTGGAGAGAAGCAGCGCCATGCTGTGGGAAGCCATGGTGAATCACTTCAGTTCCCAGCTGGTAGTAATTAAGGGAATTCTCATGGCAGAATGGTATATCATGGAAATACTGTGTCCTCATGATTTATCTGTCGAGGTGCCATTTTTCAGCAGAACAATACAAGAATATCTTCAGATCGGTCCCCAACAGAACGTATGTGGAACCAACTCTGACGTCACCTTTCTCAGTGTCAGTACCACGGATATCAACAGCAGTTGTTGGCAAGGTCGCCTCGCGAGAGGATAAAACACCCCTTTGTGATGTCCTTCCCAGTCGAATCAGTATAGAAGGATGCAACGTTGTACTGCTTAGTGGTTTCATACTGCCAACTTCCTGATAACTCTGTGTTGTAATCACTGAAATAACATCAGATACCATCTGAATTTGTGAAATTTTATTTCGTTCCCTCCTCCCCTTCCAGGTGCTTCACTTCCTTTCACGCAGTGTATTTTACTCGTGACAAAGAATCATTTGGAGCAAGTGATCCATCCCAGAAAGTTGCCTCTTTTAATTAAGAGTTTGGCGGAAATTAAGCCAATGAAACGAAATGCAGTGAGCGGATTGTGTGGAATCCTCGCACTGTCTGAACTTCGAAGCTGGATCAGTACATGGTTGTAGCAGTCCACAGCAGAATGCTTCGCCCTAGAAGTAAGCATCGGACTTAGGACGACAGATTAGTTGGCACTGATGCCTGCTAGTGAGCGATCATGGATCATAACTTCCTGGAAATTCTACTGTCTTGTAGAATTCACGCCACGACGAGTCGCCGCTGTCATCGGAATGAAAGGCGTGCTACACACTTCTATGGCCGCTTCACCGATTCAGTTGCTCACCTGAGCACTTTTTTCGGCAATTACAGCTTGTGCTTGGTAATGTTGCGCGTTATTTACACAACTTCCCCAGTCTGACAAAGGTGACAAGCTACACGTAGAGCATGAAACTTTTATTGAACAGACATCTTCGTCTACGTTTATACCCCACAAGCCAGACTCCGTTTTGTGCAGGAGTACAAATAGTGAAACTGTATGGATCATTTCCCATCACACCCACAGATTTATCTAATTTTAGCACTTTCGTTAGTACATGGGGTGTATGTTTGCAGAAAGTAGTGTGCTATTCTCCTACCACCAACTTAATGGCTGTTGTTGTTGTTGTCTTCAGCCCAGAGACTGGCGTGATACAGCTCTCCATGCTTCTCTATCCTGTGCAAGCTTCATCTTCAAATAACTACTGCAACCTACATCCTTCTGAATCTGCTTAGTGTATTCATCTCTTGGTCTCCCTCTAAGATTTTTACCTTCCAAGCTGCCCTCCAGTACTAAATTGGTAATTCCGTGATGCCTCAGAACTTCCTACCAACCGATCCCATCTTCTTGTCAAGTTGTGCCAGAAATTCCTCTTCTCCCCAATCCTATTCAGTACCTCCTCATTAGTTACGTGATCTACCCATCTAATCTTCAGTATTATTCTGTAGCACCGCATTTCACTTTTAGAAAAAAATCCTGACACTTAAATCTGTACTCGATGTTAATTAATTTCACTTCTTCAGAAATGCTTTTCTTGCCATTTCCAGTCTACATTTTATATCCTCTCTACTTCGGCCGGCCGGCCGGAGTGGCCGTGCGGTTCTAGGCGCTACAGTCTGGAGCCGAGTGACCGCTACGGTCGCAGGTTCGAATCCTGCCTCGGGCATGGATGTGGGTGACGTCCTTAGGTTAGTTAGGTTTAATTAGTTCTAAGTTCTAGGCGACTGATGACCTCAGAAGTTAAGTCGCATAGTGCTCAGAGCCAGTAATATGACTGCCAGTACTTCGGCCATCATCAGTTATTTTGCTCCCCAAATAGCAAAACTCCTTTACTACTTTAAGTGTCTCATTTTCTAATCGAATTCCCTCAGCATCACCCGACTTAATTCGACTACATTCCATTATCCTCGTTTTGCTTTTGTTGATGTTCATCTTATACCCTCCTTTCAAGACACTGTCCATTCCATTCAACTACTCTTCCAAGTCCTTTGCTGTCTCTGATAGAATTACAATGTCATCGGCAAACCTCAAAGTTTTTATTTCTTCTCCATGGATTTTAATACCTGCTCCGAATTTTTTCATTTGTTTCCTTTACTGCTTGCTCAATATACAGATTGAATACCATCGGGGATTGGCTACAGCCCTATCTCACTATCTTCCCAACCACTGCTTCCCTTTCATGAACCTCGACTCTTACAACTGCCATATGGTTTCTTTAGAAATTGTAAATAGCCTTTCGCTCTCTGTATGTGACTCCTGCCACCTTCAGAATTTGAAAGAGTACTCCAGTCAACATTGTCAGAAGCTTTTTTTAAGTGAGAAGAAAGGTCAGCGTTAGCCGCAATTTTGATCGTTTATTGACAGCAAAATCGATTTTCAGGCACATAGTTATTGTCTAGTCTACAAATGCTGGAAACGTAAGTTTGCCCTTCCTTAAACTATTTTTTAAGGTAAGTCGAGGGGACAGTATTGCCTCACGTGTTTCAACATTTCTGCGGAATCCAAACTGATCTTTTCCGAGGTCGGCTTCTACCAGTTTTTTCCATTCGTATGTAAAGAATTCGTGTTAACATTTTGCAGCCGTGACTTATTAAGCTGATAGTTCGGTAATTTTCACATCTGTCAACACCTGCTTTCTTTGGAGTTGGAATTATTATATTCTTCTTGAAGTCTGAGGGTATTTCGCTTGTCTCATACATCTTGCTCACCAGATGGTAGAGTTTTGTCAGAGCTTGTTCTCCCAAGGCTATCAATAGTTCTAATGGAATGTTGTCTACTACCGGGGCCTTTCTCCGACTTAGGTGTTTCAGCGCTCCATCAAATTCTTCACGCTGTATCATATCTCCCATTTCGTCTTCATTTACTTCCATTTCCAAAACATTGTCCTTAAGTATATCGCCCTTCCATCTTCCTGCTTCCCCTTCTTTGCTTAGAGCTGGTTATTATAAGTGGCTATTATAGTTTCAATGTTTCCTAACATTACTTCCCGGTGTGCATTCGGTTCATGATTGGACTGTGTGATGAAAAAAGGGAAGCACATACAATGGAAGGAGGAAAAGAAATGAATCTTCACGGGCTGAGAGCATGTGCGACGTTACATCAATGATGTTTCCTAACATTTCTTCCCGGTGTGTATTCGATTCATGATTGGACTGCGTGACGAAAAAAGGGAAGCACATAGAATGGAACGAGGAAAAGGAATGAACCTTCACGGGCTGAGAGCATGTGCGACTTTACATCAATGATGTTTCCTAACATTACTTCCCGGTGTGTATTTGATTCATGATGGGACTGCGTGACGAGAAAAGGGAAGCACATAGAATGGAAGGAGGAAAAGAAATGAACCTTCACGGGCTGAGAACATGTGCTACGTTACATCAATGATTACAATATCGAGTCAATGTTACAAAGAACTTGACATTATGGGCACGCATACTGGCACTGGGACGTAACTGATGTCCGAGCTAGTCCCACACATTCTCTATAGGGGCAGATATGGGGATCTTACTGGGAAAACATCAACATCACTCAGGCAGTTCATAGAGACCATTGTTCTGTTGGAAAGTGGCACCACGATACTTTCGCGTAACAGGTAAGACATGAGGACGCGGAATGCGCCTGACCTACTGTTGTGCCATCAGATTTCACTAAATTGCTATCAGGTATGATCTGAAACCGTACCCAATGCCCCCCCCCCCCCCCCCACACACACATACCTCAACGGCGAAAGGAATACTGCTTTGTCTCACCGAGCGAGGTGGCGCAGTGGTTAGCACATTGGACTCGCATTGGGGAGGACGACGGTTAATCCCGCGTCCGGCCATCCTGATTTAGGTTTTCCGTGATTTTCCTAAATCGCTCCAGGAAAATGACAAGATGGTTCCTGTGAAATGGCACAGCCGACTTCCTTCCCTAATCCGATGCTGCCTCCAAACAACCCAACCCAACCCAACTGCTTTGCCTCTCCAATACACTGGAAGAATAAAACACTTTCAGACATATTTGCAGATGTTAGTCATCCAGTATACTGCAGAACCATGATTCATCGCTGAAGACGATGCGCAGTTAATCAGCAGCCCATGCTTCCCATCCATGGCACCACTACAAATGCAGCCGTTCGTTCGCTTCGCGGTGTCAACGGCAGCCTACGCACGGAATGATAGTTTCTTAGTGCAGCTGTTGCTCGCCTGCCAGCACGGAATGATAGTTTCTTAGTGCAGCTGTTGCTCGCCTGCCAGCAACGGCGCAGGACGACCCAGATGCTGCAGGGAGACCATTACCTTTTCGTGAATGACACGTGCGGGTATGAAGGGGTTACGATGTGCCTGGTTCACGAAACGGCGACCCACCCTTGTTGTGGTCAGGTATTGTCGACCGGAACATTGACGGCAGGTATTATTGCTCTCATGTTCCCAACATTGGACGACAATCACATCCGAAAGTCTGAAAAATCTGGATATTGGACGATTCCACCAGCCGGCCAGGTGGAGATCGACAATGAATCCCGTTTAAAACTCTGTCAGGTGCTGATACAGCTGTCTCACCAGAGCATACACAGTCTCTGCTTGCTTCACAGGGAACAATCAACATCTAACGCTTTTCACGCCCCTTATTTAAGTTACCAGGCTTTGTAACAACACTCGAAACGAATAAAATGAATGCACTCTGGTGGCAGTTAGACCTACTGCTGAGAACTGGAACTCTAATCATTTACATATCCGCCGACGGTGTGTATGTGTACGAAGTTGTGTTTACATGCGGCCGTGTTTCCTGAGTGTTCCACTTAATTTGGCAGGTAGTGTATATTTGCGGCTTTAACGCGCCCAGACACGTTTTTACCATGACTAGGGGCGAACTGCATGTGTGTGTCAGGTATAGCTTGCAAAGAGACGGCAATTCTAGGTGCAGATTGCGAAGAGTGTGCAATACTTTAATTGCGTGCGAATGTCCTATGCTTAGCATGTCAGAAGACAGTATATGGATACAATATTTCAGAATTTTAATAAGACTTTCGTCCACCTACAGGAAACATGATTCCGTACTGTGAAACTTGATGTCGCTACGTTACTTAAAACAAACTCATTATGTACTCGAGGTTGCTGTTTTTAAAGCAAGATTAGTGTTGTGTATTTTTCATACTTACTGTAAAGAAAAAGGCAGCGTCTACAGAGAAGCAACCAAAACAGGTGAAACGTAGTTTCCGTGTAAGCAATTGCTTGGAGAACAGCAACAACTGCGGGAAAATTTAAGCATAACATGCAAATAGGAATGTAACGTGGCATGAATTGGTACGGTACATTAAAATTCTTATTTCAGTTCAATATTTTATTGTTAGATCAAGACAGTAAAGTTAAAAGAAGGTCTGTTCTTATTAAAATTGTAATGGAGAAATTTGGAACAATGTACTTTAATTGCGAACAACATTTTACTTTCTTACTTAGTGGTTCATTTATACATATTAACGAACTATCTTCCAAAGATTTATTTCACACCAAAATCGGTTTGCGTTTGTATACAGCGGACCTATGACATCTCCTTTATCACCTGTAAGCACCAAAATCACTGTATATTCAAAGAATATCATTCGCACGTGGGAAGAACGCCTGTCAGTAAACTTTTGCATGAGCTCTAATTTATCTGATTTTCTTGTCTTGGACAAGATGGTATATATTGGAGGAGTATAACGACGCGCGACATATCATGGAAACGAACACTCCCGACTTTCAATTGTTAATCTCTCGCTGACACCCAACGCCTGTCTCGTAGCTCCAGCTACTGAAGTTTGTTGATCACATCTGTATTACTCTCATGATCGTTGATTAACCTTATGACGAAACGTGCCACTTTTTGTTGAATCTTTTCTATCCCGTTTACTGATCCAACCTGGTGTCGGTCCCAGACTGATGAGAAGTAGTGTTAGTTCTGTAAGCCACTTCTTCCATGGATGATTTACAATTTGTTCCAGCGTAGCAAACATCAAGCGCCGGCCCGTCGGCCTGGAATTTTACAGCAGAGAGGACTGTGAGACGACGTCTGGCTAGGAAGACATCACGACAGGAGCGGCCCTAGAGAGCCCCAAATAAAGTATATGAGCCGCTCCGCCTGGCCGCAGTTGCACTAGAAGACGAGCTGTCATCCCAGCGTTTTAGCTGCAACTTATAAAGTATTGTGTTTGGCTTGCATTGAAACTGTGTACCAGAGGACCTTGATTATTTGCGTTTCGTCTTTTGGTTGTGATACCTCTTTGTAAATATCTTAAGCTAAGTATTGTCATTTCAGCTTACTGTAATGAACTCCATTAATAAGCATCTTGGGGTTGAAGCACTTTTCTTCCGTGTTTGCTTTAACAATACGTTTTTTTGGATAGGGTCCGCCTTCAGCAAAACACAATTTTGTTTTTTAACACTAACATGTTTCACTGCAGTTGCAGCATTTTCAGTGGGCTTTTATTTTTCTATTGAAGGTAAAGAGTGTTCTTTGCTCTTTTGTATACATGTAGCTAGTAGTTTTTAAATCGTAATTACAGATATTTGAAAAACACATAAATTACGAATTCATACCTTTTTATCACATGGTGTGGTTTTTCTGATGTGTTGTGTTTCTACAGTGACCGTTTTGTTGCACAGTTTGTCATCTGCAACCACTTATATCTTAAAGTAGATAAATTGTTTAAGCTCCCTAAACCTACTGTCACCCTCTCTCTCTCTCTCTCTCTCTCTCTCTCTCTCTCTCCCTTTTCACACACACCCAGACACACACAAAAAAATCCTAAAACCTACTGTCACACTCACTCTCTCTCTCCCCCTTCCTTTCTCCTTTCACACACACACACACACACACTCACTCACTCACTCACTCACACTCACAAACTGTCACACACGCACAAAAAATGTCCCTAAACCTACTGTCACCCTCCCTCCCTCTCTCTCTCTCTCTCTCTCTCTCTCTCTCTCTCTCTCTTTTCACACACATACACACAGACACACCAAAGAAGAAGGACAAAAAATCACAGACACCTCTAAAAGATTCAGAACAACCGCCAGGAACAGCTTCAACTGTTCCACTGTCAGTCATCTTGTTTTTACACCTTCAATTGTTCCACTGCCCGCCATGTTTGTTTTTACAGCTGGTAGAGCAGTGAAACAGTTACAGTGACAGTGACAGTGACTCAATATATATTGTTTGACAGTGATGAAGATGATTAAAAGGAAAATGTAAGTGAAACATTATGTAAATAGACACACACATAGAATTAAATAATTTCAGGTATAGAAACAACAAGTTTTCAAATTGTAATTTTGGCTTAAACAATTTTAAGGTATAACTGGTTGCAGATGACAAACTGTGCAACAAAACGGTCACTGTAGAAACACAACACATCAGAAAAACCACACCATGTGGTAAAAAGGTATGAATTCGTAATTTATGTGTTTTTCAAATATCTGTAATTACGATTAAAAAACTAATAGCTACATGTATACAAACAGCAAAGAACACTCTTTATCTTTAACAGAAAAATAAAAGCCCACTGAAGATGCTGCAAGCGCAGTGAAGCATGTTTAGGTTAAAAAACAAAATTGTGTTTTGCTAAAGGCGGACCCTATCCAAAAACATACGTCCATCAATAAGATTTGCTTGAATTGTTGCCTAGCTATCCGAGAAAGCAGATTCCTGGGCACCCTATACCAGACGAGTGGGCAGGACACGACAAATTTCCTTAATTTTCTCCCAGTCAGTCTCATCCTGACATCTTTTCCTACCTTTAGTTTTGTGTGGTCATTACATTTTGCATTACTGCGAACTCCAAGGTATTGTAATGCTGTTACTGTTTGCAGTGGCTTATCGCCAAGAGCGTAATCCAACAGTGAAGATTTCTTCTACTAATGACGCGCAATACGTTACGTGCAGGGACAACTGCCAGGTTCTGCATTAATCATCGATTCTCTGCAGTTCTTTCTGTATTTCGCTTACTGTAGTACTTGGAGTTGCTGCCAGGCTCAAGGAGCTTCTAAAGGTATCAACTACATCATTTATATACACACTGCTCGAAAGAATTAGGGGAACATGATTTCGGGCGTCTGCCATCCTCTACTGAGCAATAATTAAAGACTGGCTTCATTACCAAGTTAAACCTTTATTTTTACTTATTAGGTACACAACAAATGATCATTACATCCTCGGCCGTTTATATAAAAAGAAGTGATGTATTCGACAGGTGTAGAAAACAGAATGGAAACAATCATTCATCCCGTCATTCTGTCTGCTTTTCATTGGACTTTAAGAGCTTCACTTCATGTGCAGCCTGCGCTATTGTTTATCGCCACCTTACACCTATGTGGCATGCTCTGTATAAGCCACAGTGTGGAATCCGCTCCCATTCTTGAATGAGAGCCCATGAGATTTCTTGTAGCGACTGTGGTGGAACAGGACGACCACAAACACGCCTGTCAAGCAAGCAAGTCCCACAAATGGCGTTTAGGTCGGGACTCACCGTCGGCCATTCCATTACTTGAATGTCCACGCTGGGCCACGTGGGCCCTCGCATTGAAAGGGGTTCACTGCCGATACCACATGCGACATCCACCACATGGTCCAACTGGGTCTTTAAGGTGACCATGGACAATAACAGGATCTGTACGAAGCTCCCTCACACCACCAGTTAATCTTGGAAATCTGTCTATCTCCTGGACAAAATTGGAATGTATTGCTGACCACGGGCCTCCTCACACGAACACCGCTGTTACCTTGGGTCAGAAGATATCTGGACTTGCGTGGGAATAACACGTTTCGCCAGTGATGAAGTTGCCAGCTGACATGGAAATGACAGAACTGATTCATGTGTTCCTCTCATTCTTTTGAACAACGTATATTGAAAACACTAACGACCCTATAACACTAAGCTGTGGCACTGTCGAAATTACACGTACCATCTGTCGATTTCGTCCCATTTTGAGCAATGTATCGAGTTCTGTTTTCTAGAAAGTTCTGAATCCAGTCGAAAATCTGGTCCGATATTCGATAAGTTCGTATTTTATTCACTAAACGATAGTGCGCAGCTTTGTCTAATAGTTTCCAAGAGAAAAGGAAAACGCCATCAATATGGGCACAGTTAGCTGCTGCGTTCTGACGCACATGGACGTACGCACGTAACGAGCTATGTTTCCCCAGATCTCTGTTTTCTGTTTACGGAGCCTTTGATGATTTTTATAGAAAACATTTTAATGCCCAGAAAGCAAAAAAACATAGTTTTTCTGCAGACTGGCGTCAGCGATAACTCCCTGTAATTACGTGCATCTAGAATGTTACAAAGAGTGTACTGTTAAATCAACTTCTTAAAATGCACAAAAAAAAATCATAGACTGTTCTGCCCTTCTGCTCCACTGTCAGCGTTGTTCTACAACGCATTTGCTTTTGAACCTTTCGAGAGAGTCTTTCTCGTGGAGCAATATTTTTACTTCAATTTAATATAGTCATCCATTTCTAGTATCCATGAAAGTTTCTATATCATAAAGAATGTACTCTATGCATCAGGATGGGCGAGTAGAGGTATTAACAATGTTTGAATTAGAGTGCTGCGATTTAAAATGTTTCGCCACGTCCCTGAGTATTCCACAAAATCTGATTAACAATATGCACTATTAGGGATACAAAGCTAATGTGTGGATTCCGTGTCGACGTCTTTACTAAAAACGTTCACAAAGAGAAATTAGAAGTACGGCAACAGACAAAAAGAAATTAATAACTACGAAAAACGAAGAAAAATCACCATCTTGAAGCTCCATACAAAGTTTTTACTAATGTTTACGAAAATACGCAAATCACTTATCGTTGTAAATACATACGAACTTTAAGAGGGTAAGTCAATAATATATCAGTTCCCAAGCTGTGAAACATATTTGAGAACACAATACCCGATAACACGACGCAGCGCTTGATAAAAGAGTTGTGTTCTAAGCTATTAAATTTAGTACAGACCAATCTAATGGCCGTTAAATGAACCAGTGAATAAATTAAAATAAGGTTGACTTATTTGCCCGTTATAATATGGCACAATCACAGAAACTATCCCCTCGCAGAAAACCAGCTGTATTAAAATTTAAACTCATATAGAATGCGCTGTATTAGCAAAATTGGAATCAGAAATAAATTATTTGTAATTTTGTGAAATAACAAACGAAACCACACGTTAAAAAAATAAATTGTTATTCTTACCTTTTCTTTTGTCTCAGGAACCTTCGATTCGTTATAAGCCCTGTGGACGAATCCACCGCAGTTGTTAGCCTGCATATAGGAGAGAGTTTGTAACAGAGATATAAAGGAGTGCAGGGAAACAAAATGAAATTCAGGCACAGTCAACTCAATTATTATAAGCTCGCTATTATATGTCTTCAGTTTTATTTCACTCATTGAATTCATACCTACATCTTACCACGTATTTTTTACGTGTACTGCAACCTAAATCTTCAGTAACTCGTTAGCAACAATGTACGAGGGCTATTCAGAAAGTAAGGAAAGATTTGGCATTAAAAAAAACTACGTACAAGAAATACATTTTATTATATAAATCTGAAAGAGCGACTGGCATACTACTTTTCCACATAGTCACCAAACACATTGAGACACTTATCATAACGGTGGACAAGATTTGAAATACCTCCCTCGTAAAATTCTGCCGCCTGAGACTTCAGCCAGTGAATGACGCCCGCCTGGGGTTCCGCGTCGTCATCAAAGCGTTGCATTGCAAGCCATTTCTTCATCTTGGGAAACAAGTGGAAGTCGTTTGGTGCAATATCGAGGCTGTAGGACGGATGAGGGAAAATTTCCCTTTTGAATGAATTAAGGGGCTCTTTAGAGCGGTTTGCATGGAAGGTCGGGCGTTGTTGTGCAAAAACAAAATTTTGGACGTCGGCTTTCCTGGGCGTTTGTTTTGAACTACTCTTCTAAGGCTGCGAAAAGTTTGACAGTACAAGACAGAATTTATGGTTGCTTCACGTTCGAGAAAATCAATAAGAAGCACACCTTGCCTATCCCAAAACACTGTCGCCATCAACTTCCTCGCTGACAAGGACTGCAAACATTATCTTGATTTTTGGGGGGACCTTGTGTGCACCCACTCCATGGACTGTAATTTTGTCTCGCAATGGACGTGTTTGACCGAAGTTTCGTCACCGGTTACTATTCGATCCAGTAATGAATCACCATATTTGTGACAGACCTCCAAAAACGTCAACGTTGCCCCCCTGTTCTTTATGGTGCTCTGTAAGCATTTTGGGTACCCACCGTTCACAAAATTTGTGGTATCCTACCTTTTGAGTGTCAGTTTCAAACAACGAAGAACGTGAAACTTGTGGGAAAGAAAGCGAAAGCTCCGTTATTGTGAAGTGACAGTTTCCACGAATCGTTTCATCAACTTTAGCGACAAGATTGTCAGTCACAATGCTCGGGCGTCCACTCTTCTCTTCATCATGAACGTTGGTTCGGCCACTTTTAAACCGAATGCACCCTTTCCGGACGGAACATTCACTCATTACGTTGTTTCCGCACACGAAAGGTTTTGGGTTTTTCCGGCAACAAAAACCATATGACAGACAGCACCTCACAGCTTGCGGGATTTTCAATTGCAGCGCACATTTAAAATTCGAATATCAAAAACCAGACGCGCAGAGACGTTCCCGCTGTCACGGATGGATTCCGATTGAGCTGCCGAGCACGTACATACCAAAATATACGCGATCGGCGCGCGCCTGGCGGCGTCAGACGGAAACGTTCCTGAACAGCCCTCGTATGACGTTTGTCTGTCTCTACAATAAGCCTTATCCCCTTACCGCTCCTCATAGAGTCTACTTAACCACTCGCCAGTACCTTTGCGTGTTTATTGTTAACTTATACACTACTGGCCATTAAAATTGCTACACCACGAAGACGACGTGCTACAGACGCGAAAATTAACCGACAGGAAGAAGATGCTGTGATATGCAAATGATTAGCTTTTCAGAGCATTCACACAAGGTTGGCGCCGGTGGCGACACCTACAACTTGCCGACATGAGGAAAGTTTCCAATCGATTTCTCATACACAAACAGCAGTTGACCGGCATTGCCTGGTGAAACGTTGTTGTGATACCTCGTATAAGGAGGAGAAATGCGTACCACCACGTTTCCGACTTTGATAAAGGTCGGATTGAAGCGTTTCGCGATTGTGGTTTATCGTATCGCGACATTGCTGCTCGCGTTGGTCGAGATCCAATGACAGCAGAATATGGGATCGGTGGGTTCAGGAGGGTAATACGGAACGCCGTGCTGGATCCCAACGGCCTCGTATCACTAGCAGTCGAGATGACAGGCATCTTATCCGCATGGCTGTAACGGATCGTGCAGCCACGTCTCGATCCCCGAGTCAACAGATGGGGACGTGTGCAATACAACAACCATCTGCGCGAACAGTTTGACGACGTTTGCAGCAGCATGGACTATCAGCTCGGAGGCAATGGCTGCGGTTACCCTTGACACTGCATATCAGACAGGAGCGCCTGCGACGGTGTACTCAACGACGAACCTGGGTGCACGAATGGCAAAACGTCATTTTTTCGGATGAACCCAGATTCTATTTACAGCTTCATGATGGTCGCATCCGTGTTTGGCGACATCGCGGTGAACGCACATTGGAAGCGTGTGTTCGTCATCAAATGGCTCTGAGCACTATGGGACTTAACTTCTGAGGTCATCAGTCCCCTATTTAAACTTAACTAACCCAAGGACATCACACACATCCATGCCCGAGGCAGAATTCGAACCTGTGACCGTAGCGGCCGTGCGGTTCCACATTGTAGCGCCTAGAACCGCTCGGCCACTCATGCCGGCTGTATTCGTCATCGCCATATTGGCGTATCACCCGGCATGATGGTATGGGGTGCTATTGGTTACACGTCTCGGTTACCTCTTGTTCGCATTGACGGCACTTTGAACAGTGGACGTTACATTTCAGACGTGTTACTACCCGCGGCTCTACCCTTCAGTCGTAGCCTGCGAAACCCTACATTTTAACTGGATAATGCACGACCGCGTGTTGCAGTCCTGTACGGGCCTTTCTGGATACGGAAAATGTTGGACTGCTGCTCTGGCCATCACATTCTCCAGATCTCTCACCAACTGAAAACGTCTGGTCAATGGTGGCAGAACAACTGGCTCGGCACATTACGCCAGTCACTACTCTTTTGAACTGTGGTATCGTGTTGAAGCTGCATGGGCAGCTGTACCTATACACGCCATCCAAGCTCTGTTTGACTCAATGCCCAGCCGTATCAAGGCCGTTATTACGGCCAGAGGTGGATGTTCTGGGTATTGATTTCTCAGGATCTACGCACCCAAATTGCGTGAAAATGTGATCACATGTCAGTTCTAGTACAATATATTTGTCCAATGAATACCCGTTTATCACCTGCATTCCTTCTTGGTGTAGCAACCAGTGAAAGGTGGCTACACTGAGTCACAGCGCCAGAGATTGCGCCAGAGAGTATTATTCAGCCGCCTCCACAGGCACTAGTTGTTCAGAAGCGGTGGTTGAGAGTGCTTGTGGAGATGTTGCAGTAGCGTGTCGTTATTGAGAATATCCCATGGAGAGTGCTTGTTCAGATATTGTCATATTGCTTTGATGGACTAGAGTGTACTTTTCGTCAATATATATGAAGGTAAAAATTCCTTTTTTTATTATTTAAATGTCTTAAACAATATTGCCTCTTGGTCACAGGTTCAGTCAACAAAGCATCTGGCTCGTGTTCTTGTATTAGACTGTATTTCTGGTTTCTATGTGCAATTTTAGTATTTCAGTTTTATTTAATTAATTCAGTCTAAATGGTATCTAAAATATCTTGTCTTTTTGAGGAAGTACCGTGCCAGATGCGTACGTTGAATCACACTTCCACACACAGAACAGTTACATTTGTGTTTTGTTGGTTTGTAGGTTTATAGTTGCTGGGGACTTAATTAATTAATTGTGTTAACGGAAGTTTTGTTTCATTCTTTGTTGTTATTCTATGGAGTCAGATTGCGTATTAATACTACTCAGGGCCAACCGGTTACGAGACTGCGTAACCGGACAGACAGTAAAAATTATTTGCCCCCATGCACCAGTAGTGTAAAAAGTGTGACTCTGGCCTCAAGTTGAAGGTTGGTTCCAACACCTCAGTTATTTTCTGGGCGTCATCCTATTGCTGTGGCCTTGAAATCCTCGGACCTTTCCTTAGTGATTTACGCAGCCACACACGGTTTGACGTGAAATCTCAACCACGTGCAACAGGCCATTTATTCATCCACGTACTTCATAGCCGGAGGGGAGTGAAGCAGTTTCAGAAAAACCCCGAAGACAGACAGAGCTTCAGCTCTGGGCCTTGTAATGGTGATACTAGTAGTGACAGTGGCAGGATCAATAGCCATACTCAGCCACGGATCACTTTTACAAGGATTGACAGGTTGACGGAGGAGATAGAGAAGATCCAAAGAAGAGCGGCGCGTTTCGTCACAGGGTTATTTGGTAACGTGATAGCGTTACGGAGATGTTTAGCAAACTCAAGTGGCAGACTCTGCAAGAGTTTAGCTTGCTCGCCAGGTTTCGAGAGGGTGCGTTTATGGATGAGGTATCGAATAAATTGCTTCCCCCTACTTATACCTCCCGAGGAGATCACGCATGTAAAATTAGAGAGATTAGAGCGCACGGAGGCTTTCAGACAGTCGTTCTTCCCGCGAACCATACGCGACTGGAACAGGAAAGGGAGGTAATGACAGTGGCACGTAAAGTGCCCTCCGCCACACACCGTTGGGTGGCTTGCGGAGTATAAATGTAGATGTAGATGTAGATGGATTGTGGACATGTTATATTAGGTGGCTGAGAACATAAAAATTAATTTTTGTATACAACCATTAAAACACAATTTTGTTTTCAACAGGCTGGCCGGTGTGGCCGAGCGGTTCTAGGCGCATCAGTCTGGAACCGCGCGACCACTATGGTCGCAGGTTCGAATCCTGCCTCGAGCATGGATGTGTGTGATGTCCTTAGGATAGTTAGGTTTAAGTAGTTCTAAGTTCTAGGGGACTGATGAACTCAAATGTTAAGTCCCATAGTTCTCAGAGCCATTGGATCCATGTTTTTTTTTTTTTTTTTTTGTTTTCAACAGGATGGGTAGTCGGCTGTGCCTCTATAAAAGAAACTAGTCTGCCATTTGCAGTAATTTAGATAAACAATGGAAAACGTTAAAGCAGGATGGACATATGGTGATCAGAACCACCATCCTCCAGAATACAAGACCAGTCGGTTAATAATGGTGCAAACATGTTCTAAAGTGAATCTGTGGCTTTACTGTTACTCAGTGGGTCAATGTGGCATATTGACGGCATCTTTTACTACCGTTTAAAATGTCCTGAGACCTACGGTAGACCTCTGATATTACTTAAATTTTGAAAAAAAATCGTCAGCAAAGGCAACCGAAGACGTAGGGAGTCGCTTAAGTTCTGCCAACTTAGAAAAAAGAGTCGGAAACTGTCCTTAATAAGCGTAAGAATCAGCAATGATCAACGGTATAAGAATTCAAAAGGCAATGACAAACACTAAATTAAATAAACGTAATTTGTATTCAAATGGTTCTGAGCACTATGGGACTTAACTTCTTTGGTCATCAGTCCCCTAACTTAGAACTTAGAACTACTTAAACCTAACTAAGCTAAGGACATCACACACATCCATTCCCGAGGCAGGATTCGAGCCTGCGACCGTAGCGGTCGCGCGGGTCCAGACTGTAGCGCCTAGAACGGCTTGGCCACTCTGGCCAGCCATTATTTGTATTCGAAAGACATGTAGCCTTATCTGAAAAACTGTCATGATGATCTCTGCATTGGCAAAAAAAAAAGCCAGATTAGTCCACCAGTCGAATTTCCGAGAGAGAAATGCAAAGGGAGGTGACCATGCCAATAACGTTGGATAACGAACGAAAGGGTAACGTCCTACGAGATGGTGCGTGTAATGTCAAATTGGAATATGGTAGGAGAGCTAGAAAATTTGCAAAAGAAACTGCAATTGTTCAGTATAAATATAGCGGTGGTCTGTGAAGCGAAATTTGGAAATAACGTAAGGTTTTATCGTCAGACAAATATCCGGTAACATCATCAGCAACAGAAAATGGTGTAACCGAAGTAGGATTCGTCATCAGTAGCAAAGTAGTTAAGAGAATGAGTTACTTTGAGCAATTCAGTGAGAGAGTTGTTCTCATCGTAATTGACAGCAAATCGTCGACAACGACTATAGTTGATACGCTATCATGGGCAGTGATCAGTTAAAACATCTGGACTGAGAGGCCATGGTCAGTATACAAAACTATTTCCTGACGTTTCGTCTCAGACTGCGTGAGACAGGTTCAGAAGTAGAACGGTATCTGCATCAAGCGCTAGAGATGTCTCCACAATTACAGTGATGCATTAAAAAAAAAAAAAAAAAAGGATGGGGCCCATCCACGCCCACACCAACGTGGTGACCAAACCAAAAGTTCTACTGTCACCTCCGTAAACATGTTAGTTTTTGAATCAGGCGTCACAGGATGCGGGCTGTGATGTTGTCCATGAGTCTGGGTAAGATTACTCATTAACATGGTCCATCAGGAGACAGAAGTGGTCGAAAACGATTGAAGGGTAGCGGTTGTAAAGGCAGAGGAAAAAAGTGCCAAGGCAAGAGCCAAGGGAAAAAAAAAACTCTGCGACAGTAGGGCGGGTAGTAAGGGCAGTAGCGGCTTGTTATCTGCGACAGTGTATGCAAGGTGTGGTTGTGTTAGTTCGAGGTATCGTGCATCGTTACCTTTGTCGTTGTTGGAGCTTGTTGCGGCGCTTGCTGCAGTTGCTGCGTCCCTGCAACAGTTCAAGGTCGTTGTAGATTAGTGGGCGATCGGTCAAAGATCGGCTCACAGACGGTGTAGGGGGTGTGTGTGGCTGGTTTGCGTGCTGTGTACAGTACGGTTTCCCTGCGGTTGCTTGTTTTTCGGCTGGTCGCACATCTGGGTTTCCAGTAATAACTGTGTTGCAGGGGCTCGCCAGTACTGTCGTGTTAGCGTGCTATGGACCATAGATGTTTAGTTCCTAGCCAGTAATGTCTTTGGTCTGTCATGCTTCCATCTATGGCTGTGGTCGTAGTTACCCAGAGAAAGGATAAACGGGTTGCGCGAGTCTCTCGTGTTATTGTACAGTCGTGTGGAGAGTTTTTGGAATACCTGCAAGATAGTATCTAGCCGGTATTCCCGGTGAAGGTCCGCGATGCGTGTGTAGCTCGGAGCGTTGCTTATGATTTTGAGTACTTTGTTCTGTATGAGCTGCAGACGGCGTAGGCGAGTTGGCGCAGCGTATCCCCAGACAGGAGCTGCGTACGTCATCAGGGATCTAATAAGTGTCATGTACATGGACCTAGACACCCTCCTGTTCAGTGTGCTACGCCTGTTAAGCATAGGGTAGAGTTGTTTGAGCCTCACGTTAGCTTTGTTCGTCACGTGTTGGATGTGGTCCCCCCAGAGTAGTTTCCTGTCCAGCCAGACACCGAGGTATCTGACCTTCTCGCGGAAACGTATTGGGCGTGTGTGTAGTGTTATTGGGTTGCAGTGCTGATGTTTGCGCAGTTGCTTCGGTCGTCTAATGAACAGAACGGCCTCGCACTTGTCGACGTTTACTCTACCACGCCAATTCACCAGCCAAGGCTCCGCCGTTCTGAGTGCAGTCTGTAGTCGTGAGTTAATGTTAGACGGCTTCCAATCTTGCGCAAGGATCGCAGTGTCATCCGCGTAGATTGCTACCGTCGTGTTATGTGTAGCTGGGAGGTCGTTAATGTAGAGATTAAACAGTAAGGGCCCTAGGATACTTCCTTGGGGTACTCCTGCCTGTATACCATGTCGTGTCGATTGTTTGCCCTGCACGTCGGTGTTGAAACTCCTGTCCGTGAGATATGAGTGTATGAGACGTACGAGCCCGTCGGGGAACCCTGCGTCGCTAAGTTTGCGTATTAGGCCGTTGTGCCATAGACGATCGAAAGCCTTTTCGATGTCCAGGAACACCGCCCCAGTTGCCTTGTTTGTGTTGTGTCCGTGTGTTATGTATTCAACGACGCGGAGGAGTTGTTGTGTTGTTGAGTGGTGATTCCTGAAACCGAATTGCTCCGATCTCAGGGTGTCGTTTGTGATGCAGTGCCTGGTGAGTCGTTTTAATATTACCTTCTCAACGATGGGTCGGTAATTTTGTGGGAGGGAGTGGTCTTTCCCCGGCTTCCTGAACATCAGGACCTTGGCCGTCTTCCAAAAGGCGGGGAAGTGTTGGTGCTTGAGTATGGCATTCGTGATGTGTGTTAGGTAGCCTACAGCTTTGTCCGTGAACTCCTGGAGGACACGGTTTTGAATGCCATCGTGACCAGGGGCCTTCCTAGCGGTGGTATGCATGATGGCCCATTTGACTTCTGCTGTACTAGCTTGTCGGATGTTGTTGCGCGCCGGTTGGGCCAAGATGCATGTGACCTCCTGGTCCGTAGCAAGTGTGAACGCTGGGTCTGAGGGATCCAGGTTCGGTGTGAATGACGCTGCGAGTGTGAGGGCCATCAGTTCCGCTCTTTCTTCCGCAGAATATGCTGGTCCGTCGGGCCCTTGTAACGTGGGGATGTACAGTTTCTCCCTGGTGAAGTGTCGGGCTATCTGCCACACGCCAGGTCGCGTGGTGTCCAGCCCTTCGAGTTTCTGGTCCCACTGTTGTGTCTTGAATGTTCATATTTTTTCCCGGATTATACCCTGGAGCCTGTTAATGTGCTGTTTGAAGTGCTGGCGCCTGGTACGCTGCCAGTGTCTCCTGAGGCGGTTCCTCATTGAGATTAGGCCCAGGATTTCCTGGGGCAGGGCAGCACTGTGTTGTTGTGGCGTGCGGATTGGTATGGTGTCGGCTATTGCGTCCTGGACGGCGCCAGTGAGGGTTTCAACTGCCTCGTCAATTTGGGCTGTCTCGTTAATCGCGTGGGTGGGTGGGATGCGACTGTCAAGCGTTTCCTTGAACTGGGTACAATTCGCGCGCCTGTAGTCTAACACCCTGCGTTGTTCCATGTGCTGCGGTGTTTCTTCAATGTACAGTATAACGGGTTGGTGATTTGAGGGCAGATCGTTTTCAACGGCAACGTTGAGTGTCGTTGTTATGCCCTTGATGAGGGCCATGTCTAACACGTCTGGCCTGTGTCCCCTCCGGTAGGGAATGTGCGTCGGTTCGTTCGGCGCTAGTGTGATGTAGTTTCGTCCTAGTGCGTGTTCGCATAGTTTCTTCCCGTTGGAGTTTCGTATTCGTGAGTTCCAGTCCGGGCGTTTTGCGTTGAGATCTCCAGCGGCTATTACGCGCGGTGATATGTTGAGTATTGTGCTGATGTCGCGTGTTTTAATGTTTTTAGGGCTGTTGTATACTGACACCAGTGTAGTGTAGGCTCCGTTGAACTTGACTCTGACGGCGGTTGCCTCTAGTTTTTCAAGTTCAGGGAGCAGTATGTTTGTGTTCTATGTCTTTGTGTATGATGATGGCTGTTCCGCCGTGACCGGAGCCGTCCGGTCGGTCGGTACGATAGACGCAGTAGCCAGTGAAGTTTAGTTGGTTGCGTGGTTTGAGCTTAGTTTCTCTCAATAGTGCGATAAGGATACCCTTATGCTCCATGAGCGCGGCAAATTCCGCCCTTTTGTTGTTGATCCCGTCTGCATTCCAGAACAGGATCCGTGTCAGTGTCTGGTTGTTTGCGATGGGGGCGGGGTGTGGCGTGTTATCCATGTATGGGTGTAAACAGTGTGGTGAACGCTGTTTGTATGGCGGCCCAGTACTGCCCAGGTTGACCAGTCAAGAGCTGTGTGAAGAGTGTGGCGACGGCCGCCACGATCTTGTTAAGGATCTGAGCGGTCGTGTGATGGGGGAATATTGTTTCCAATAAGCCATCAAATGTTGTGTTGGTGTTGTGTGTGTCGGCCTGTGGCTCGGTTGTGGTGTTGTCGGCCGCTGGTGCGGGTGTTGGCGTTATGTGTGGGCTGGCGCTTGTGTTGTTATTATGTGGAACATTTTGAGGTGCCTGTGTGTCAGACGTGGAGGGGGGTGGAGTAGTGTGTGTGCTGGTGTCGCTGGCTTGCTGACTGTTACAGTGATGCAGAGGGCAACACCGTTCTTATATGATGCCAACTGAGTGATCATCTCTGGCTGCGCCATCGTTCTCGATTAAAAGTAATCGATTGTTATTCTCTTGATACGACGTCGTCGTCCATACTACACAGTCACTACCCTCACTACGCGATAGCAATGACAAAATTTAAATACCGAGTGGCTAGGGCCTCCCGTCGGGTAGACCATTCGCCTGGTACAAGTCTTTCGGGCTGACGCCACATCGGCGACTTGCGTGTCGATGAGATTGAAATGATGATGTTAAGGACAACACAACACCCAGTCCCTGAGCGGAGAAAATCTCCGACCCAGCCGGGAATGGAACCCGGGCCGTTTGGCATGACTTCCGTCGCGCTGACCACACAGCTACCAGGGGCGGACGATAGCAATGGTAATGTTATCGATGTTAGTGTCACTAAAGCGGAGTTATTAAACACGGTTTTCCGAAATACCTTCACCAATGAAGAAGAAGTAAGTATTCCAGATGTCGATTAAAAACAGGTAGGTGCCTAATGGGTCCACTTAGGGCTATGCATGTGAAGAGGAGCGAGAAGACCATTGTACGACATGTGCATATCGGGGGAGGGGGCAACCGTTCCAGACGTTGAACGGGTCCTTACGGATGTCATGAAGAGCACAGCTCACAGCCAACTGCAGGTGGTGGCTTATGTCGGTACTAACGATGTGTGTCGCTTTGGGTCGAAAGAGGTTCTCTTTGGTATCTAGCGGCTATCTGAAACGGTAAAAACTGCCAGCCTTGCTGGCGAGATGAAGGCAGAGCTCACCATTTGTAGCATCGTCGGTTACATGGGTTACGGGGACTGTGTGGAGTGGACTGGGCGGTTTTTTTGATTAGAGGATGTCGCGAAAATATGGAAAGAGCATCAATCTTAAAGGGTGCAGTTCAAACACAGGACTAGGGTAATCTAGAAACAGACGGTATTTAGTTGTATGTTGTCGTAGCTGTGTTGGGAAAGAGACTGAACTCCAAGCGCCAATAGAAAGCAGTGATGATCACTTTATCCCCTCACACGTTATCGAAGTAGGAGTTTGAATCTATATTAAAGTCCACAAGAAGATAAGAATATGCATAAGAACGGCAAAACATGTACGGCATCCACTAGAGACTCCTGGGGTGTATAAAATTCCCTGTAGTTGTTGGCAAGTACACGTTAGAACCAAAAAGAGATGTTTTAACAACTGCTTAACTGAGCACAAAAGGTACTGCCGACCGGAACATACATACAAATCGGCAGTAGAACACGATTACCCAGATGCTAGCCACGAAATAAAATGCAGATAGACGAGTGTTCTGACAGAGACAACGCATTATCATGCGACCATGTGTAGAGTGTCCATACAGATCTACAAACACCGTAATAATTTTAACAGGAAAGAACGTGTTGAATCAGACAAAATACAGATGACGACATTGCGCCAATAGAATGACGATCGATTACTTTTAATCTAGAAAGAGAACATCAGGCAGAGACAATCACAGAATCGGCTTCGCGTAACTAATGCTTATATCCCTATAATTGCGGATCACACCGAGCACTTGATGCAGTTAATGCTCTACCTTGAACAACCACAGCCTCTCGGCGTGGAGGTTTTAACTAAACCACTAGTTCCGGAATATATACCAACATCACAAAAGGGGGCGGAGAGACAGAAAGACTGTACTTTGTGCTACGGTGGTCTACAAGGTCGCCGCGGTTTTGTTTTTCATGATGGTTTTCACGTGCTATGGATTTATTTATCGATTGTCCTTTTTTATTTGTAGTTCACTGTTGCTATCTGAGTTACGTACCGTTTTTTGTGATTTGGCGATAGTGAATCGGGCTGTGGACGCTAGAAAATGGAGTACCAATTTGTGAAATCTGAGCATTTCCGACATATTCTTCTGTTCGAGTTCAATAGTGTGGTGAAAGCAGCCGAAACAGCCAGAAACACTTGCGCCGTATAAGGAGATAATGCTACTGGACAGAGCACGGTAAGAAAATGGTTTTCTCGTTTTAAGAAGGATCGTTTTGACAGCAGTGACTCTCCACGTTCAGGAGGACCTTCCGAGTACGATGAAAATCACTTGGATGGGTGACCATTCAGCTGCTATGCGCTGTTGCCATAAATAAAAATAGCCTGCCCGGTTGGCCGTGCTGTCTAAACCACGGCTTTCTGGGCGGGAAAGAGCACCTGGTCGAGGTCCGGTGAACCGGCCAGTCTGTGGATGGTTTTTTAGGCGGTTTTCCATCTGCCTCTGCGAATGCGGGCTGGTTCCCCTTATTCCGCCTCAGTTACACTATGTCGGCGATTGCTGCGCAAACAAGTTCTCCACGTACGCGTACACCACCATTTACTCTACCTCGCAAACATAGGGGCTACACTCGTCTGATGTGAGACGTTCCCTTGGGGTGGGGGGCACCGGGAGCCGAACAGCACAATAACCCTGGGTTCGGTGTGGGGCGGCGGAGGGACGAAGTGGACTGCGGTAGTCGTCGTGGGGTTGTGGACCATTGCGGCTGCGGCGGGGACGGAGCCTCTCCGTCGTTTCTAGGTCCCCGGTTAACATACAATACAATACAATACGATGAAAATCGTTTGAACCCATTAACCCACAAAGATCCACGTTACTGTACTGGAAAACTGGCAGATACGATGAACTGTGATCATTTCATCATCGTGCGTCATTTGCACTGAACTGGGTAGGTTGAAACATCGGGCGTATGAATACCGCATGCTCTAAACCAAAATCACAAAACTCATCGGGTGGCAATATGTGCATCTCTGCTTCTTCGTCATTAATTGGTTAGTTAACAACACCGACCATTTCCAGCCTGTATCATTACTAAATGACTCTGAGCTCTATGGGACTTAACAGCTATGGTCATCAGTCCACTAGAACTTAGAACTACTTAAACATAACTAACCTAAGGACATCACACAACACCCAGTCATCACGAGGCAGAGAAAATCCCTGACCCCGCCGGGAATCGAACCCGGGAACCCGGTGTATCATTACTGGTGACGAGAAATGGTGTCCTTATGCTAACATAACAAAAAGAAACGAATGGTTGAGCCCAAAGAAAGCAGCAACTCCCCGTATAAAAACCTGCGCGCATCCACAAAAGATAATGTTCTGCATCTGGCGGAACAGTTTGTATCTGGTGGAACAGCGACGGTATGATGTCCTGCAAATTGCTTCCCCGAGGTATAACCATCACTATTGACAGTTATTGTCAACATCTGACGAATGTTGCAGACGCAGACTAAGAGCAACGGTCAGGAAGAATAAGTGAAGTGACGCTACTCCACGATAACTCCCGCCAGCGTTGTGCTAAACTGACAAAAAACCCGATACCGGAGTTGGATTGGGAAGTCCTTCTGCATCCGCCTTAGTCAGCTGATCTTCCGCCAACAGATTTTCACCTTTTCCGCTCTCTTTCGTACAGCCTTTTAGACGAAAATGCATGCAGAACATGGCCTCAGAACCACGTAATTTCTACGGTTGCGAAATCGAAAATGTACACCGGCATTGGCAGACTGTTGTATACAGGGAGGTCCAATGATCGTGACCGACCCAATTATCTGACGAAATAAGTGTCAAATGAAAAAACTACAAAGAACGAAACTTGTCTAGCTTGAAGGAGGAAACCAGATGGCGCTATGGTTGGCCCGCTAGGTGGCGCTGCCATAGGTCAAACGGATATCAACTGCCTTTGATTTAAATACACTCCTGGAAATGGAAAAAAGACCACATTGACACCGGTGTGTCAGACCCACCATACTTGCTCCGGACACTGCGAAAGGGCTGTACAAGCAATGATCACACGCACGGCACAGCGGACACACCAGGAACCGCGGTGTTGGCCGTCGAATGGCGCTAGCTGCGCAGCATTTGTGCACCGCCGCCGTCAGTGTCAGCCAGTTTGCCGTGGCATACGGAGCTCCATCGCAGTCTTTAACACTGGTAGCATGCCGCGACAGCGTGGACGTGAACCGTATGTGCAGTTGACGGACTTTGAGCGAGGGCGTATAGTGGGCATGCGGGAGGCCGGTTGGACGTACCGCCGAATTGCTCAACACGTGGGGCGTGAGGTCTCCACAGTACATCGATGTTGTCGCCATTGGTCGGCGGAAGGTGCACGTGCCCGTCGACCTGGGACCGGACTGCAGCGACGCACGGATGCACGCCAAGACCGTAGGATCCTACGCAGTGCCGTAGGGGACCGCACCGTCACTTCCCAGCAAATTAGGGACACTGTTGCTCCTGGGGTATCGGCGAGGACCATTCGCAACCGTCTCCATGAAGCTGGGCTACAGTCCCGCACACCGTTAGGCCGTCTTCCGCTCACACCCCAACATCGTGCAGCCCGCCTCCAGTGGTGTCGCGACAGGCGTGAATGGAGGGACGAATGGAGACGTGTCGTCTTCAGCGATGAGAGTCGCTTCTGCCTTGGTGCCAATGATGGTCGTATGCGTGTTTGGCGCCGTGCAGGTGAGCGCCACAATCAGGACTGCATACGACCGAGGCACACAGGGCCAACACCCGGCATCATGGTGTGGGGAGCGATCTCCTACACTGGCCGTACACCACTGGTGATCGTCGAGGGGACACTGAATAGTGCACGGTACATCCAAACCGTCATCTAACCCATCGTTCTACCATTCCTAGACCGGCAAGGGAACTTGCTGTTCCAACAGGACAATGCACGTCCGCATGTATCCCGTGCCACCCAACGTGCTCTAGAAGGTGTAAGTCAACTACCCTGGCCAGCAAGATCTCCGGATCTGTTCCCCATTGAGCATGTTTGGGACTGGATGAAGCGTCGTCTCACGCGGTCTGCACGTCCAGCACGAACGCTGGTCCAACTGAGGCGCCAGGTGGAAATGGCATGGCAAGCCGTTCCACAGGACTACATCCAGCATCTCTACGATCGTCTCCATGGGAGAATAGCAGCCTGCATTGCTGCGAAAGGTGGATATACACTGTACTAGTGCCGACATTGTGCATGCTCTGTTGCCTGTGTCTATGTGCCTGTGGTTCTGTCAGTGTGATCATGTGAGGTATCTGACGCCAGGAATGTGTCAATAAAGTTTCCTCTTCCTGGGACAATGAATTCACGGTGTTCTTATTTCAATTTCCAGGAGTGTAGGTACCCCCATTTTTATTACATATTCGTGTAGTACGTAAAGAAATATGAATGTTTTAGTTGGACCACTTTTTTCGCTTTGTGATAGATGGCGCTGTAATAGTCACAAACATATGGCTCACAATTTTAGAGGAACAGTTGGTAACAGGTAGGTTTTTTAAATTAAAATACAGAACGTAGGTACGTTTGAACATTTTATTTCGGTTTTTCCAATGTGATACATGTACCTTTGTGAACTTGCCATTTCTGAGAACGCATGCTGTTACAGCGTGATTACCTGTAAATACCAAATTAATGCAATAAATGCTCAAAATGATGTCCGTCAACCTCAATGAATTTGGCAATACGTGGAATGACATTCCTGGCAACAGCAAGTAGTTCGTCTTCCGTAACGTTCGCACATGCATTCACAATGCGCTGACGCATCTTGTCAGGCGTTGTCGATGGATCACGATAGCATATATCCTTCAACTTTCCCCACAGAAAGAAATCCGGGGACGTCACATCCGGTGAACGTGCGGGCCAATCCAGCTGTTATGAAATATGCTATTCAACCGCACGCACGCACGCGAGCTATCATGTTGGATGTACATCGCCATTCTGTCATGCAGTGAAACATCTTGTAGTAATATCGATAGAACATTACGTAGGAATCAGCATACATTGTACCATTTAGATTGCCATCGATAAAATGGGGGCCAATTATCCTCCCTCCCATAATGCCGCACCATACATTAAACCGCCAAGATCGCTGATGTTCCACTCATCGCAGCCATCGTGGATGTTCCGTTGCCCAATATTGCATATTATGCCTGTTTACGTTACCGCTGTTGGTGAATGACGCTTCGTTGCTAAATAGAACGCGTGCAAAAAAACTGTCATCGTCCCGAAATTGCTCTTGTTCCCAGTGGCAGAACTGTACACGACGTTCAAAGTCGTCGCCATTCAATTCATGGTGCATAGAAATATGGTACGGGTGCAGTCGATGTTGATGTAGCATTCTCAACACCGACGTTTTTGAGATTCCCGATTCTCGCGCAATTTGTCTGCTACTGATGTGCGGATTAGCCGCGAAAGCAGCTAAAACAACTACTTGGGCATCATCATTTGTTGCAAGTCGTGGTTGACGTTTCACTCGTGGCTGAACACTTCCTGTTTCCTTAAATAACGTAACTATCCGGCGAACGGTCCGGACACTTGGATGATGTCGGAATGTTACGTGATACCACGTACTAATACGTTTGTGACTATTACAGCTCCATCTAGAAAAGCTAAAAAAGTGGTCCAACAAAAACACTCATATTTCTTTACGTACAACAGGAATATGTAATAAAAAATGGGGGTTCCTATTAAAAAAAAGCAATTGATATTCGTTTGACCTATGGCAGCGCCATCTAGCGGGCCAATCATAGCGCCATCTGGTTTCCCCCTTCAAGCTAGGAACTTTCGTTCTTTGTAATGCTTATTTCGTGAGGTATTTGGTCCGGTCACGATCAATGGACCACCTTGTATAGCGATGGAGAATATATTATTCATAACTAAAGTCTGTGTAAGGTATATCTGTTGTGTTTATTAAACTTATACAAAAACGCTAGGAACGTATACACCAGTCCAAAATGTTGGCATCTCACAGGCACTGAACGGACGCATATTCGTCCAAATTTATGGTATATTCAAGTCTTGGCCACAAAAAAGTGACAGGAGTGGGAGGTCCAGATGCCCAAGTGTGTAGAAAAAAAATAGCGTTTTTGACGAGTGTCGGGCGTGGCAAATCGAATTATGTCGACGCAGAGAGAACAGTGCAGAGCAGCAGTTCGAAGTTCGGCGGTTCGAGGACCTGCGCGGAAATTACTTTTATTTTTTTATTTTCACGGTAATTACACGTTTAATAAACGTAGATAATGCTTAATATATTGTATTTGATGTGATTAAACCCTATGTGCAGGAGAACAAATTTCTTACCTCAGTGGACTCATGGGGAGGAGAAACAAAACCGCAATTATACGACCAGGTTTTTAAAGGCGACAGAGGATTGCCATCGTGCGGTATTAAGGCAATTCCCGCCTCCCTCTTTCAATGCACACCACTAGTGCAATGCTGCGATGCCTGTTGATATCATCAGTTAAAGAATTTGACCAGAGACCTTCAAAGCTGCTCTTATCGCGTCGAGAGAGAAAAAGGAATCATATCTCTAGAAGACAGCATCAAAAGGAGCATTCCATTTCCCTAATAATGGGGAAATCATGCGTTACGCGTGGTTTACTGTCAAACTGTGCTATGAGAAAGAATCTCTCACGAAAATAAACCAAATTTGTTTTTGATTTGAAACTACAAAACAACCATATAACTGTAAAATTTTGGTGCCGAGAAAATTACTGCTACCTCTGTTTTTATGATGTGTATTGCCACATCACGTGTAAACTATCAACTTTACAATAATAAAAGCACCTAATTTTATGGACGAACTTCTTGTGCACCTCTTACAATCCCTACCTCGAAATTTATTTGCAAACTCAAATTTTCCATTGGCTTCCCTCTTCATGGCTTTAATGAAAATATGAATAAATACAACAGAGCAATATCTCGGTTTACTTGCAGTGTAAGTAACATAAAAATTGATTTAAAAAAAGGATTGTGCATAGACATTCGGTCCCCCGACCCCCGGATTACCTTTCTCCACTCCTTCCGGTGCACCAACCATGGCTGGAAGGTGCGCTAAAATAAATGGGTAATGCCTCCTCCATACCGCTCCAAAGTGCATTTTTTTAAGCACTTGGCCATCTGAAACCCCTACTTCTGCCACTGTCATTTACAGCCAAACCCTGCACATACCATAAATTTGGATGAAATCGATGATGACGTATAAATGCGGCCACTTGTAAGTGTGTAAACTTGCAGCTTCACGGGACTGAACCTAACTGGCACGTACGTGTATTTGTTTGGTGCACACTTAAAAGAACAAAACCACACAGCCAGTAACATAACACAATAGCTATCAGTCCTTGATATTGCCGAAAAATGCAGTTTGCTAAATATTTTGGAAGTAATATAAATTTTCACACGTACATCGAAACATACCGACATTATTTTCAACGAAAAGACTGATCCAAAAATAAAAAACAAATAAAAATATTCGCTAACATGTTTTGATGAAAACAAATTTCTTTGTTCTCCTATCAGAGATAATACAAATCAGAATTAGCAATATATACATATACTTTGATATCTACCAAAAGTGATATTTGCACGTACAGCAATTGCCAATAAGAACAGCATATTTTTTGTAAACATTCCTTATGCTTATTACATATATGTACACACAGTATAAATTATGGAATGGTATTAATACATGAACATTTATTGGGTACGTTAGAGAATACCATATGTAACAAAAGTCAAATTACAATGAATGGGAAAAATCACGTGTACATAAAAATTATACCGTACACTGTGAGTAACTGATTAAGAGAAATTTGTGTCTTTTATGTAATACAGACACCGCTGATAATGGGCAATGCCGGTACTAAACGAGTGAAATAAAATGCTATAATAAATAAACTTTTGTGGAACAATTAATTAATATCACATTTACAATATCACAGTAACTGTCGAGATTAACTAATTGCAACGTAACCAGCTGAAGGCAAATGTAAAACCCTAAATTTCAGTACGACTCTCTGAATCAAAAGGCGTCGGTCACACACTGTTGCTTATGTCTTAATTGAAGTATAGATCGATTATGAAGCCCTTTAATTAGTATAGACATTAGCGGACACGAAAGTAAATAAATAAGCGACAAGTGAATAATGAAAAGTAAGAGTAAACAGTGTGAAATAATCTCACGGAAAAATAGTGTGGCGTACAACACAAGGTTTTAAATTTTGACTGCATATTTACTGAAATACGGAAAAAATAGAGGGTGGAGAAAATAAAAGTGGCCGGGACGAGTGGAAACCATTTGTTGCAGCATTAACGGAGGAGGAAAAGACCAATAGTTAATTCCAACAGAATGGAGTAACTGGCCAAACAGCCGACCGAACCTTGGAGGACATGTACCCAATCTTCACTTCTGACAGAGTTGTTAGCAGAGGGCAGTCTGGTCGCGGCCCTAACTGGGCATCCAGATCACCTGTCTGACCGGATGCGATTACTTTGCATGGGGAGCACTCAAGTCTAAAGTGTATCACAACAATCCTTATAGTCTTCAGGTACTGTAACAGAACATGTTCGATGAGACTTCAGGAATTTCAGTAGCCCAGCCTTGATCCGCCTTTCGCAACTTGTTGACCAGGGCCCAGGAGTGCCAGGAGATGAATGAAGGTCACTTTCAACACCTGCTATAGCCATGTTAGTACGGCATTTACGTTTCTCTGCAGCGTTTCTTTTAATCCTGGAACTCTGGTCTCCACACCAATTTTATTTGCCCCACTCTGTATATGCGAATGGTGGTCTCTCATCAGTTGCTAATTTGACAGAAAAGTAATTCAAGATGTTGTTGTTGTGGTCTTCAGTCCTGAGACTGGTTTGATGCAGTCCAGTACCAACTGCAACATACATCCTTCTGAATCTGCTTAGTGTATTCATCTCTTGGTCTCCCTCTACGATTTTTACCCTCCACGCAGCCCTACAATGCTAAATTTGTGATCCCTTGATGCCTCAGAACATGTCCTACCAACCGGTCCCTTCTTCTTGTCAAGTTGTTCTACAAACTCCTCTTCTCCCCAATTCCATTCAATACCTCCTCATTAGTTATGTGATCTACCCATCTAATCTTCAGCATTTTTCTGTAGCACCACATTTCGAAAGCTTCTATTCTCTTCTTGTCCAAACTATTTATCGTCCTTGTTTCACTTCCATGCATGGCTACGCACCACACAAATACTTTCAGAAACGACTTCCTGACACTTAAATCTATACTCGATGTTAACAAATTTCTCTTCTTCAGAAACTCTTTCCTTGCCATTGGCAGTCTACACTTAATATCCTCTCTACTTCGACCTTCATCAGTTGTTTTGCTCCCCAAAATAGCAAAACTCCTTTACTACTTCAAGTGTCTCATACGTGATTCATACAGACCATTCATAGACAGTAGCAAGTGCGCAAATGTGCTTGGAGCCACGCAATAAAATCGGAAAAACCTGCAGCCGAAACCTTAAAGTTCCACAACGTTGAGTCTCACTAAAAGTTCATTGACACTACTGTCGGCACTAATACTGTTGAAGTTCTTTCCAGTAATGGAATTGCACAATACAGAAGATATACTACAATCGCAGCTGCATACTGGTATTTAAACATCAATAAAGTTCGTGCAGTTATAAAATATTCAGTCACTAAAACCCGTGCTGAGATTCTAAATCCATCAACATTCAGAGTTCCAAAAATAGTCTAAGTTCTCAACTTGCAGACACTGCAATATTCCAAGTCCAAAATAACACACCTAAAACCAAGCAACGCTCTGGCCCCACAATCCATTCAAAGTTCTTACCAAACCTTCCGCTCAATGACAAAAGACCTCTTACCTGGTAGGGGGCCAAGGAGACAGGGAGTTCCGATAATAAACTTTTCTCAAGGTCCCTGATAAGACAAAGGACCTATCACATCCTGGTACATATTTAGTGTCATGTTATATCTTACAGAATTGGAAAAGTTGTTTTCAGAGTTCCCCCCAGCCTCCCCCCACTAAGGACGCTCCTTCCCTCCGCCGTTTCCACGCACTAGAATGTCGTATATTCAAGGTCAACCTGTCCCCTTTCCCCTCCTCAATGGACCAATTAGAATCAAGCATATCCCCTCCTCCTTCCAATGCTCGAGCAACTGTGTGATCAGCATCATTCTTGTTCTGTCCACTGTGGTGAGAGGATCAGGTATGTTTGGGGTAAGAGGATGGGTATTTGTTATATATAATAATAATAATAATAATAATAATAAAATGATTTTATTATTATTCCAGTCACACGAGTTTCATCAATTGAAGTCTGTACGCTGTAATGAGAGTACCATTAGCATAGTCATCCTTCTCAAAAAATGTGGCAAATGTTACCATAATTTAGGAGGTAAGGAACTTTGACGATCAGTGTGTGTATACATTAATGACGTCTTGGCGTATTCAGCCACATAGCTTTTAACATTAACGCAATTTATGATGTAAGATACTTTGAAACGCAGTGTGTGGTCAAATTGCTATAATTATACCAAATCTACACTACTGGCCATTAAAATTGTTACACCACGAAGACGACGTGCTACAGACGCGATATTTAACCGACAGGAAGAAGATGCTGTGATATGCGAATGATTACCTTTTCAGAGCATTCACACAAGGTTGGCACCGTTGGCGACACCTACAACGTGCTGACATGACAAAACCTTCCATCCGATTTCTCATATACAAACAGCAGTTGACCGGCGTTGCCTGGTGAAATGTTGTTGTGATGCCTTGTGTAAGGAGGTGAAATGCGTACCATCACGTTTCCGACTTTGATAAAGGTCGGATTGTAGCCTATCGCGATTGCGGTTTATTGTATCGCGACATTGCTGCTCGCGTTGGTCGAGATCCAACGACTGTTAGCAGAATATGGAATCGGTAGGTTCAGGAGGGTAATTCGGAACGCCGTGCTGGATCCCAACGGATTCGTATCACTAGCAGTCGAGGTGACAGGCATCTTATCCGCATGACTGTAACGGATCTTGCAGCCACGCCTGGATCCCTGAGTCAACAGATGGGGACGTTTACAAGACAACAACCACCTGCACGAACAGTTCGACTACGTTTGCAGCAGAATGAACTATCAGCTAGGAGACCATGGCTGCGGTTACCCTTGACGCTGCATCACAGACAGGAGCGCCTGCGATGGTGTACTCAACGACGAACGTGGGTGCACGAATGGCAGGTCGTCATTTCGTCGGATGAATCCAGGTTCTGTTTACAACATCATGATGGTCGCATCCGTGTTTGGCGACATCGCGGTGAACGCACAGTGGAAGCGTGTATTCGTCATCGCCATACTGGCGTATCACTCAGCGTGATAGCACGGGGTGCCATTGGTTACACGTCTCGGTCGAGATGTGTTACGACCCGTGGCTCTACCCTTCATTCGATCCCTGCGAAACCCTACATTTCAGCAGATAATGCACGACCGCATGTTGCAGATCCTGTACGGACACTTCTGGGTATAGAAAATGTTCGACTGCTGCCCTGGCCAGCACATTCTCCAGACCTCTCACCAGTTGAAAACGTCTGGTCAATGATGGCCGAGCAACTGGCTCGTCACAATACGCCAGTCACTACTCTTGATGAGCTGTGGTATCGTGTTGAAGCTACATGGGCAGCTGTACCTGTACACGCCATCCAAGCTCTGTTTGACTCAATGCCCAGGCGTATCAAGCACGTTTTTACGGCCAGAGGTGGTTGTGCTGGGTGATGATTTCTCAGGATCTATGCACCCAAATTGCGTGACAATGTAATCACATGTCAGTTGTAGTATAATATATTTGTCCAATGAATACCTGCTTATCATCTTTATACAGATATAAAATTTGACATCAAAGCACCTTCAGCTGTCTAAACTTTCAGTTGTTATTTCATGTGTGTAGACAGTTCAGCGCTGCACTGCGCCATCTTCAGGACCCCTGACCGGCGTGTAGGAAGGACGCCACCTCTGGCTCAGTCAAAATAGGGGCCAGCGTTCAGTGACTGGTATCTTTAGCTTTCTTCTTAAGGCAGACATCCCTTTGATCATCACACAGTCAGTCAGGTCATGGTCGAAGGGACTGCTGTGTTAAGAAGCAATCTACTGATACCAATCACCGAATACAAGTCCATGTTTTGACTGGGCCAGAGGTAAGATACTTTCTACACGTTGGCCAGGGGGCCTTAAGATGGCGTAATGTAGAGCTAAAACTGGTGGTTCAACTAAAATAACTAGAAGTTTAGACAGCTGAAGATCTTTTGACTCGACTTTTCATAAGGTATGTGTTAAACGAGCGCATTGCTCTAATGACAGAAATAGTGTAATTTAATGACGTCATGGCACATTCCGCAAAATCGCGGTAAATATTAAGAAAACTTCTGACGTAAGACACTTTGACAATGCAGAGTATCGCGGTTGTACGCCTGAGTCACTATAATACAATGACGTCATGGCATATTCCGTAAATGGAGGAAAGTTTTGAAAAATTTGTGTAATAGGACGGAAGACTCCAAGATATTCATTACAAAGCACGACATTATTCCTATATTCATTTCTTGCGAGTTATTAACTGTTTTGCATTTCAAATTCTGCAACACGGCGGAAAATGTTGTCCGCCCACTCTTCTAGACGAATTGTATGGCCGTCACCTTGGTAGAGTGAGCCTGGAGGAAACACCCAGCAGCTTCATTCAAACGTGAGCACGAGAGGTTTAATGCGAGAAACACACGGGACATATCTAGAACCAGCTGAAGTTCGCAATGTACCTTGAGCTGAGGCACGTAAATTTTTATGAGCTCACAAAGTGGTATAATGGCATGCTGCAGAGTGGTGGAGCACAGTCCTTGTACATAAACGACAGAAGTTGCTGCAGTACCTTCAGCTCGACTTTTTCTGACGGTGCGAACTTGACGGCTCGACACAAAGGTTTTGTCTCAAGTATAGATAGTGTCGAGGATCAGAGGACAAAGTTCAAAACCATCTTACAATATGCATTAGATGAGTATGTGAAAACCAAGATTGCAAGAAATGGAAAAGAGCCACCGTGGTACAACAACCGAGTTAGATAACTGCTGCGGAAGCAAAGGGAACTTCACAGCCAAAGCCTTGCAGACAAACAAAAATTACACGAAGCGAAATGTAGTGTGAGGAGGGCTATGCGAGAGGCGTTCAATGAATTCGAAAGTAAAGTTCTATGTACTGACTTGGCAGAAAATCCTAAGAAATTTTGGTATTATGTCAAAGTGGTAGGTGGATTAAAACAAAATGTCCAGACAATCTGTGACCAAAATGGTATTGAAACAGAAGATGGCAGACTAAATGACGAAATACTAAATGTCTTCTTCCAAAGCTGTTTCACAGAGAAAGACTGCACTGTAGTTCCTTCTCTAGATTGTCACACAGATGACAAAATGGTAGATATCGAAATAGATGACAGAGGGATAGAGAAACAATTAAAATCGCTCAAAAGAGGAAAGGCCGCTGGACCTGATGGGATACCAGTACGATTTTACACAGAGTACGCGAAGGAACTTGCCCTCCTTCTTGCAGCGGTGTACCGTAGGTCTCTTGAAGAGCGTAGCGTTCCAAAAGATTGAAAAAGGGCACAGGTCATCTCCGTTTTCAAGAAGGGACGTCGAACAGATCTGCAGAACTATAGACCTATATCTCTAACGTCGATCACCTGTAGAATTTTGGAACACGTATTATGTTCGAGTGTAATGACTTTTCTGGAGGCTAGAAATCTACTCTGTAGGAATCAGCATGGGTTTCGAAAAAGACGATCGTGTGAAACCCAGCTAGCGCTATTCGTCCACGAAACTCAGAGGGCCATAGACACTGGTTCCCAGGTAGATTCCGTGTTTCTTGATTTACGCAAGGCGTTTGTTATAGTTCTCCACAGTCGTTTAAAGAACAAAGTAAGGGCATATGAACTATCAGACTAATTGTGAGATTGGATTGAAGAGTTCCTAGATAACAGAACGCAGCATGTCATTCTCAATGGAGAGAAGTCTTCCGAAGTAAGAGTGATTTCAGGTGTGCCGCAGGGGAGTGTAGTAGGACCGTTGCTATTCACAATATACATAAATGACCTTGTGGACAACATCGGATGATGCTGTAGTATATCGAGAGGTTGTGACAATGGAAAATTGTACTGAAATGCAGGAGGATCTGCAATGAATCGACGCATGGTGCAGGGAATGGCAATTGAATCTCAATGTCGACAAGTGTGATGTTCTGCGAATACATAGAAAGAAAGCTCCTTTATCATTTAGCTACAATATAGCAGGTCAGCAACTGGAAGCAGTTAATTCCATAAATTATCTGGAAGTAGGCATTAGGAGTGATTTAAAATGGAATGACCATATAAAATTAATCGTCGGTAAAGCAGATGTCAGACTGAGATTCATTGGAAGAATCCTAAGGAAATGCAATCCGAAAAGGAAGTAGGTTACAGTACACTTGTTCGCCCACTGCTTGAATACTGCTCACCGGTGTGGTATCCGTACCAGATAGGGTTGATAGAAGAGATAGAGAAGATCCAACGGAGAGCAGCGCGCTTCGTTACAGGACCATTTAGTAATCGCGAAAGCGTTACGGAGATGATAGATAAACTCCAGTGGAAGACTCTGCAAGAGAGACGCTCAGTAGCTCGGTACGGGCTTTTGTTGAAGTTTCGAGACCATACCTTCACCGAGGAGTCAAGCAGTATATTGCTCCCTCCTACGTATGCCTCGCAAAGGGACCATGAGGATAAAATCAGAGACATTAGAGCCCACACAGAGGCATACCGACAATCTTCCTTTCCACGAACAATACGAGACTGGAAAAGAAGGGAGAACCAGTAGAGGTACTCAAGGTACCCTCCGCCACACATCGTCAGGTGGCTTGCGGAGTGTGGATGTAGATTTAGATATTTTGTTGAAGCAAAAGTATTGGCACTATACCTCCCATCACTACTTACTTTTTTTAAACTGACTTACCTCCCCCCCCACCCCCCATCCGAAACACCCACCTGTTCGTTCTAATACATACAAGATGTCCCAACAAACGCTGACAAACTTTAGGGACAGGTTTCTTACACAGAAGTAAGTAAAAAACGTGTAGTCGACATGGGTTCTAAAATGCGTACCTTAAGAGGTACGGGCACTTGTTCATCTTCGATACTATGAAACAAAGCTCTTCTACTGCAAACTGTTTGCTTTACATATTTTGGGAGGAAGAAGTACTGACCAAAACAAGAAAACGTCTAGTAGACACAGGCTCAAAGATTCAATTTTAGGAGCTATGAGACTTCGTTCATTTCCGCTAGTGTGCAACACATCTCTTCTACTGGACAAGTGTTCATAGCTCTTAAGGTATGCATTTTACCAGCGATGTTTTCGTTGTTTTGGCCATACTACCTCTTTCCAAAATATGAAAAGCAAAGAGCTTGCAGTAGAAGAGATGTGTTTCATTGTGTCTAAGATGAACGAGTGCTAATACCTGTTGAGGTATGCTCAAGCCATTGTTAACTAGACTTCTTTCTTATTATGGTGTAAGGAACCGTCCCTAAGGCACATCGGTGTTTCTTTGGGGCTTTCTGTGTACAGTGCGAATCACCTAAAACTTGCACCGCAAATATTGCCGAAGTGGACAGTGCCATTGATGTACGGTTTTCACAGAATGGATTTTCTCCAAACACACACGTTTTTACATGGACAATGACAACGACATTAACAAACTAAAACTACGTGAAATTAGGATGTCAGTGGTGTTTATTGCAGGATTCTAGTAAGAGTTGTTTGAGAGATATCAAGTTTTGATAAGTTTCAAAACTGACACTTGCACATTACCTATGGTAGCGTACACTAAGGAACAACACAACTGCATACACTAGTTATGTGGGCTCTGACCACTAACGAGACTAGTGACCACCACAGGTTGTGTTCAAAATGACAACCGGGAGCAGTAACACACACTTCCAGTCTGGTATGGAATGATCGCTCCACATGTGCTAGAATTTCAGTGGAGATGTCCGAGCAGGCTGCAGTAATACGCCATTGCATATCATCGAGAGTAGTTGGTATGTCCTTGGAGACAGCGACTTTCAGGTTTTCACACAGAAAAATGTCTACCGTTCAAATCCGGGGAATGAACCGGTCGATTTACGCTATGTGACCAAAAGTATCCGGACACCTGGCTGAAAATGACTTACAAGTTCGTGGCGCCCTCCATCGGCAATGCTGGAATTCAGTATGGTGTTGGCCCACCCTTACCATTGATGACAGCTTCCACTCTCGCAGGCATACGTTCAATGAGGTGCTGGAAGGTTTCTTGGGGAATGGCAGCCCAATCTTCACGGAGTGCTGCACTGAGGAGAGGTATTGATGTCGGTCGATGAGGCCTGCCACGAAGTCGGCATTCCAAAACATCCTAAAGGTGTTCTATAGGATTCAGGTCAGGACTCTCTGCAGGCCAGACCATTACAGGGATATTGTTTCGTGTAACCATTCCGCCACAGGCCGTGCATTATGAACAGGTGATCGATCGTGTTGGAAGATGCAATCGCCATCCCCGAATTGCTCTTCAACAGTGGGAAGTAAGAAGGTGCTGTGCTGTGCTGTGATAGTGCCACGCAAAACAACAAGAAGTGCAAGCCCCCTCCATGTAAAACACTACCACACCATAACACCACCGCCTCCGAATTTTACTGTTGGCACTACACACGCCGTCAGATGACGCTCACCGGGCATTCGCTATACCCACACCCTGCCATTGGATCGCCACGTTGTGTACCGTGACTCGCCACTCCACACAACGTTTTTCCACTGATCAATCCTCCAATATTTACGCTCATTACACAAAGCGAGGCGTCGTTTGGCGTTTACTGACGTGATGTGTGGCTTATGAGCAACTGCTCGAACATGAAATCCTAGTTTTCTCACCTTCCGCCTAACTGTCATAGTACTTGCAGTGGGTCCTGATGAAATTTGGAATTCCTGTGTGATGGTCTGGATAGATGTCTGCCTATTACAAATTACGACCCTCTTCAGCTGTCGGCCGTCTCTGTCAGTCAACAGACGAGGTCGGCCTGCACGCTTTTGTGCAGTACGTGTCCCTTCACGTTTCCACTTCACTATAACATCGGAAAAAGTGGATATAGGGATGTCTAGGAGTGTGGAAATCTCGCGTACAGACGTATGACAGAAGTGACACCCAGTCACCCAACACGTTCGAAGTCCGTGAGTTCCGCGGAGAGCCGCATTCTGATCTCTCACGATTTCTAATGATTACTGAGGCCGCTGATATGGAGTACCTGGCAGTAGGTGGCAGCACAATGCACCTTATATTAAAAACGTATGTTTTTGGGGGGAGTCAGGATACTTTTTATCACATAGTGTACGGGCCCTCTGCTTCCAGTCGAAAGATTTGGAAACAATTCGTGAAGTACTTCGTGCACTATATGCTGGACAGCCATCATGTTGCTTTCACAGGTTCCCCTAGTCTGCAGAGGAAAGGCTTCTAGCATCCATCGAAGATGGTCTGTTAAGAGGCTGCTGCAGTACTTGAGCACGTTCAGTGTACCATACTTGGTAAGTCTGGGTTCATCACTAAACAAGATGCTTGCTACACATGGAGTTTCCTGTCGTAGTGGCCAAGTGTAGAAGTTAACACGATTCTCATAATCGGTTCCATGCAGCTCTTGATGGAGAGAGATGTTATAGTAATGGAGTCTATGTCGAAGCAGAATGCTTGGGAACTTACCTCATGCCGCTTCCCCGTGCGATTGTGCGGAAGATATGGTGCGGATCAACTGCAACAGCAGCAAGAACATTAATTTCCCTCTCTTCTGTCGTGACTTTTTTCTGTTACGTTGTCCAAGTGTTACACTACTACTTTCACGTAACTGGTTGAAGAGGTTGATAAATATTTGCCGAGATGATTGACGTCTACTGGGATATCCTGCTGCATACAGCGTACAAGAACGAACTACATTCTTCCTACACTCTCCACACACCGTGGGCATATCGGCCTTTTCCGCACTGAAAAATCGTTTCACGACATTCTGCTTGGATTGTCACAGACTAACTTACTAGCAATTCGCAAGGCACTCAACGAACTCACAGGCACAGTGCAAGCAAATATAACAACATCGTACCTAGCAACTTTGCAGGTTCAATGACACAAACGAGTGCCGCTGTGGAAACTTCCCAAATACGTTATCTCGTAAACGACTCGCACTAGAGTCGTGCGACAAACATCACTTACATTATCATTTACCCTAATTTGAATCTGTTTAAGTCAATAGGCATTGTTCCACATAAAAAGTGTATGTTTGCACAAAAAATACGTTTTATAAGTATTACTACAATCTGTTTACTGGCTAACAATACGAGCCCCTGACTACCAATCGATTCTGTGATAGCACTTCCCATTTTCGCTGTCTGGTCTCCTTCCCCAAAACAACCAACCAACCAACCTAAAACTTGCACGGCAAATATTGCGAAAATGGGAAGTGCTATCACAGAATCGATTGGTAGTCAGGGGCTCGTATTGTTAGCCAGTAAACAGATTGTAGTAATACTTTATATTTTATATCTTAGGGTGCAGATGCAGATATTTGGAAAATCGTCATAATTGCCACAGTTTACCTAAAAATTGTGAATAGGAAATAATTATGAGAAGAAGAGTTTTACTGTACATGCATGTCTCTTTATTCTTTATATTCTGTTTGAGTGAGCAGAGGCAGTGGCTGTATTCCGCTTGGCGCTTCATGACGCTCCTTCCACTGCAGTGCACAGACCTTTAATGATGCAACTCCTGCATTTTCTCTAGTAAGAAAAGGAAGAGGAAGAGGACGATTGGAGCATGGGCACCTACTAAAGAGATGTTTCTGTATTTACCTCTGATTCTGATGTAACATACCCTTTAATTGACATGTTCTAGTGTCATCGCATGATCATTATTTTATTACGAACAGCAAATCCTGTCCCGAATGTATATTTCGCTGTATATGATTGTACTCGCATAGTTTTTCTCTCTAAGCATGTCTTTCCCAGGCTATCTTGTCTCCTGCAGGGCTGTAATATCCATCTTGTACTCTGCTAGTTCTTCAAGTGTCTTTGTCTGTCCTGCAGCGTATAGTGTTCTGCATTCCATGTTCCTATTCGTAGTCCTTCTTTTGTAAGCTTTGGTCTTTTCCATAACATCCATTCCAATCCAAGGCTGGATGTAAGTGTGTAGAAACATTCCAGTTTTTTACTATGTTGAATGGTTAGTCCAACGATTAACCCTCCCACTTTATTCACGCTATCTTTCTCCCAGGCGTGATTTAGCGAGTGTGTATTTGTTCTTAAATAACCCATCGAAACTTTTAAACTCAGGATACTGATATACTTTATTAAACAATGAGCTGCATTAATTTTTTGACATGGTATTTGCACTTATCTTGGGAGGGAGATGTGGGTATTTGGAAAATTATTAAATTGAATAAGTTACCTAAAATTGTAAACAGCAATTAATTATGGGAAGAAGGCGTAAATCGTGCTTACGTGTCTTTTTATTGAGTTGGGGGAAGGGCATTGGCTGGGCTCATCTGGCGCGTCATGACAATCCCTCCACTACAGTGCACGAACCTTGAAAGATGTAGCCCCGGCATTAGCTCTAGTAATGAGATGAAGAGAAAGAAAAGAATAAGCTCGATTACTATTGGCCTAGAGATAAATGGAGGAGGGGAGGATTCGCAATGTCGTTAGAGCGACCTAGCAAAGTGTTTCATATCACATTGTAGTCTCTCTTTACAACCATCGAAGATACCAGTAAATAGTAATGGAGGGATGTGATCGTTCGTGAGTGTGCTTTCAGAAGGTACAAGAAGGAGTCGACGGACTAACATTTTGTTCCTGTATTTTACAGAATATGTCATGATATCATATTTACTTATATGCGTGTCTTAGAATGGAAATGTGGGTATTTGGAGGAAAGTCGGTATAGAATCGTAAGTAGTAATGGAACATGGGGTACTAAAGAGTTCGTGTGTATGATGCGGTTGCATCGTCATGGCAGAAGTCAAGCTGAAGCTGCTGCAGAAGCTTCTGTTGTTTATGCACCGGATAGCCCTGCAGCGTGACGCCATAGCACTTCGTAATTGCACGTGCCCGAATTGAAGGAACATTCCAAACTGCAACTGGTCCTAGACTTCTCCATGAAAAATGCCGTGTCAAGTGAACGTTCGTATCGCGCCTCTCCTGCCCACGTCTGACGGAAACTGTTATGTATTTTTCTACAGGCTAACCCTCAAAGGTGACGGACACACAACTCGCCCAGTGTAGTTGATGAACTAAAATTTTTCTGCCTTCTTCCAGAATCTGATCTGTAAAATATCTAATAACTTGCAAGAACCAAATTTAGAAACATTATCATGCTTTGTAATGAATATTTTTGAATCTTCCACCAAATTAGGCAAAGTTTTCAAAATCTTCCGCCTTTTTGCAGAATATGGGATGACGTCATTACATTATGGTAACTCAGCACCACAGTCACCAATTGAGTTGTCAAAGTAGCTTACGCCGTAAATTACCTGAATAGTAACCGTCATTTTGCAGAATATGCCATGGCGAACATGAATTTATGCCACCCACACGGTTTCTCTGGGGATGAAATGAAAAGGGAACTGGAGAGAAAGGGGGCAGGGGAGCTGGTGACCTCGAATGTACCATATACAAGAGCGTTGAGAGAGCGGGGGTGTGTGGGGCTGGGGGGTGACCTTGAATGTAACACGCCCAATTGCTTCTGGTGTAACTCGACATTAAATGTGTAATATAATAACCCTTATCTAATCGGTGACCTTGAAATAAGATCGTTGTGTGGGCTCGTTCTCCCTCTGTCCCCCAAGTTAAGCTTGTTCTGCATGTTATTTGAAAGCTACTATGTCACTCAGTACTTTGACTTACAATCTGGGAACAATTTGTGACCTTGCACAGAATATAACATTTACACATTTCTTAATTTGCATTACATATTGTTTGATTTGCGACCTCATATTACATTAACCTAGAAGAAGGGATTGGTTGGTAGGACACATTCTGAAACATGAAGGGATCACCAGTTTAGTACTGGAGGGAAGCATGGAGGGTAAAAATCGTAGAGGGAGACCAAGAGATGAATATAGCGAGCAGATTCAGAAGGATGTAGGTTGCAGTAAGCTACTCGGAGATGAACAGGCTTGCACAGTATAGAGTATCATAGAGAGCTGCATCAAAACAGTCTTTCGAATGAAGACCACAACAACAACAACAACGTTACATTACTGATCTCTAAATCTGTTGGCAGGCAGCAGCGGGATGTAGCATCGGCATAAATTATGAAATATCTAATTTCACCGAGACACTGAGCAAGTTATAGGATAAACACTCGCGTCTTAAAGCTGTGGGCGTGGAGAAGAAACTTGCACCATACTTTACAGATTACCTCAAACTCCATGCGAGTGTTAGAGACGCAGACCACAGGACATACAGTGATAGCAAAAAGAACAGCAAAACCTAAAAGGAGTTCTGCGTGGTAGATATCGAAATAGACGACAGAGGGATAGAGAAACAATTAAAATCGCTCAAAAGAGGAAAGGCCTCTGGACCTGATGGGATACCAGTTCGATTTTACACAGGGTACGCGAAGGAACTTGCCCCCCTTCTTGCAGCGGTGTACCGTAGGTCTCTAGAAGAGGGTAGCGTTCCAAAGGATTGGAAAAGGGCACAGGTCATCCCCGTTTTCAAGAAGGGACGTCGAACAGATGTGCAGAACTATAGACCTATATCTCTAACGTCGATCACCTGTATAATTTTGGAACACGTATTGTGTTCGAGTATAATGAATTTTCTGGAGACTAGAAATCTACTCTGTAGGAATCAGCATGGGTTTCGAAAAAGACGGTCATGTGAAACTCAGCTCGCGCTATTCGTCCACGAGACTCAGAGGACCATAGACACGGGTTCACAGGTAGATGCCGTGTTTCTTGACTTCCGCAAGGCGTTCGATACAGTTCCCCACAGTCGTTTAATGAACAAAGTAAGAGCATATGGACTATGAGACCAATTGTGTGATTGAATTGAGGAGTTCCTAGATAACAGGACGCAGCATGTCATTCTCAATGGAGAGAAGTCTTCCGAAGTAAGAGTGATTTCAGGTGTGCCGCAGGGGATGACATCAGAAGTTCACTGAGGCTTTTTGCAGATATGCTGTGGTGTATCGAGAGGTTGTAACAATGGAAAATTGTACTGAAATGCAGGAGGATCTGCAACGAATTGACGCATGGTGCAGGGAATGGTAATTGAATCTCAATGTAGACAAGTGTAATGTGCTGCGAATACACCGAAAGATAGATCCTTTATCATTTAGCTACAAAATAGCAGGTCAGCAACTGGAAGCAGTTAATACCATAAATTATCTGGGAGTACGCATTAGCAGTGATTTAAAATGGAATAAGCATATAATGTTGATCGTCGGTAAAGCAGATGCCAGACTGAGATTCATTGGAAGAATCCTAAGGAAATGCAATCCGAAAACAAAGGAAGTAGGTTACAGTACGCTTGTTTGCCCACTGCTTGAATACTGCTCAGCAGTGTGGGATCCGTACCAGATAGGGTTGATAGAAGATATAGAGAAGATCCAACGGAGAGCAGCGCGCTTCGTTACAGGATCATTTAGTAATCGCGAAAGCGTTACGGAGATGATAGATAAACTCCAGTGGAAGACTCTGCAGGAGAGACGCTCAGTAGCTCGGTACGGGCTTTTGTTAAAGTTTCGAGAACATACCTTCACCGAAGAGTCAAGCAGTATATTGCTCCATCCTACGTATATCTCTCGAAGAGACCATGAGGATAAAATCAGAGAGATTAGAGCCCACACAGAGGCATACAGACAATCCTTCTTTCCACGAACAATACGAGACTGGAATAGAAGGCAGAACCGATAGATGTACTCAAGGTACCCTTCGCCACACACCGTCAGGTGGCTTGCGGAGTATGGATGCAGATGTAGATGTAGATGAAAGATGATGTCTATTCAGACTTCCAACCAGTGGCGTAAGAGTGGCGCTAGTAACGTCATTACGAAAATGCAAATCGGGTTTGCTTTAAATACATTCTGTAAAGATCGTGAGCGTTAGTTACCTTTGAGATTGGAAGCGGTGAGTTGATGTTAGGCAAGAATGCCTTTAAGGTGACAAAGACACCATTATCATCACCTCACTGAGTTTGAACAATGTCGTGCAATAGGGCTACAAGAAGTTTGATGTTCCTTCGGCGATGCTGCAGAAAGACTTGGCAGGAATGTAGCCACTGTACTTGATTGCTGGCAGCGGTGGTCACGAAAATGTACGGTCGCAAAACTAAAGGGTTATTACAAATGATTGAAGCGATTTCACAGCTCTACAATAACTTTATTATTTGAGATATTTTCACAATGATTTGCACACACATACAAAAACTCAAAAAGTTTTTTTAGGCATTCACAAATGTTCGATATGTGCCCCTTTAGTGATTCGGCAGACATCAAGCCGATAATCAAGTTCCTCCCACACTCGGCGCAGCATGTCCCCATCAACGAGTTCGAAAGCATCGTTGATGCGAGCTCGCAGTTCTGGCACGTTTCTTGGTAGAGGAGGTTTAGACACTGAATCTTTCACATAACCCACAGAGAGAAATCGCATGGGGTTAAGTCGGGAGAGCGTGGAGGCCATGACATGAATTGCTGATCATGATCTCCACCACGACCGATCCATCGGTTTTCCAATCTCCTGTTTAAGAAATGCCGAACATCGTGATGGAAGTGCGGTGGAGCACCATCCTGTTGAAAGATGAAGTCGGCGCTGTCGGTCTCCAGTTGTGGCATGAGCGAATTTTCCGCGGGCTACGTGTGAAACTTGCCCGCACGCGTTGAACCGTTTCTTCGCTCAATGCAGGCCGACCCGTTGGTTTCCCCTTACAGAGGCATCCAGAAGCTTTAAGCTGCGCATACCATCGCCGAATGGATTTAGCAGTTGGTGGATCTTTGTTGAACTTCGTCCTGAAGTGTCGTTGCACTGTTATGATTGACTGATGTGAGTGCATTTCAAGCACGACATACGGTTTCTCGGCTCCTGTCGCCATTTTGTCTCACTGCGCTCTCGAGCGCTCTGACGGCAGAAACCTGAAGTGCGGCTTCAGCCGAACAAAACTTTATGAGTTTTTCTACGTATCTGTAGTGTGTCGTGACCATATGTCAATGAATGGAGCTACAGTGAATTTATGAAATCGCTTCAATCATTTGTAATAGCCCTGTACTTGGCCCCGAACGCCCATGTATCACTACCTAAAGGGAAGACCACTGTGTTCGGTTTACGGTTCTGGCGCATCGTACTGCGTCTGTAGCAACGATCTGAGCAGCAGTTGGGACCACCGTGGCATGAGAACTGTTACAAATCGGTTACTCTAAGGACAGCTCCGAGATAGCAGTCCAGTAGCTTGTTTACCACTGACCCTAAACGACCGCAACATCAGTGGTGTCAAGCGAGAGCTCAGTGGAGGGCAGGGTGGAGGTCTCATGTGTTTTCTGATGAAAGCTGGTTCTGCCTCGGCGCTAGTGATGGCAGTGTGTTGGTTACAAGGAAGCCAGTTAAGGGCATGCAACCAACCTGTCTGCATGATACACTCTGGACCTAGATCTGGAGTTGTCGTCTGGGATGTGATTTCGTATCACAGCAGGAGCAGTCTCGTGTTTATCCTACGCACCCTGACTCCAAATCTGTGCGTCAGTCTGGTGATTCGATCCGTTGTGGTGCCATTCACGAAGAGCATTGCAGTGGGTGTTTTCAAACAGGATAACGCTCGCCCATATACTGTTGTTGTAACCCGATATGTTCTATAGAGTGCCGACATGTTGCCTTGGCCTCCTCGATCGCCAGACCTGTCTCCAATCGAGCACATATGGGACGTCATCGGACGACAAGACCAGTGTCACCAACAAACACCATTAACCGTTCTTGTATTGACCGACCAAGTACAACAGGCATGGAACTCCATCCCACAAACTAATATCTGGTACCTGATAACACAGTGCACCCGAGTTACATTAACCTGCGATCTTCCAATGTTAATCAGTTAAATACACTCCTGGAAATGGAAAAAAGAACACATTGACACCGGTGTGTCAGACCCACCATACTTGCTCCGGACACTGCGAGAGGGCTGTACAAGCAATGATCACACGCACGGCACAGCGGACACACCAGGAACCGCGGTGTTGGCCGTCGAATGGCGCTAGCTGCGCAGCATTTGTGCACCGCCGCCGTCAGTGTCAGCCAGTTTGCCGTGGCATACGGAGCTCCATCGCAGTCTTTAACACTGGTAGCATGCCGCGACAGCGTGGACGTGAACCGTATGTGCAGTTGACGGACTTTGAGCGAGGGCGTATAGTGGGCATGCGGGAGGCCGGGTGGACGTACCGCCGAATTGCTCAACACGTGGGGCGTGAGGTCTCCACAGTACAGCGATGTTGTCGCCAGTGGTCGGCGGAAGGTGCACGTGCCCGTCGACCTGGGACCGGACCGCAGCAACGCACGGATGCACGCCAAGACCGTAGGATGCTACGCAGTGCCGTAGGGGACCGCACCGCCACTTCCCAGCAAATTAGGGACACTGTTGCTCCTGGGGTATCGGCGAGGACCATTCGCAACCGTCTCCATGAAGCTGGGCTACGGTCCCGCACACCGTTAGGCCGTCTTCCGCTCACGCCCCAACATCGTGCAGCCCGCCTCCAGTGGTGTCGCGACAGGCGTGAATGGAGGGACGAATGGAGACGTGTCGTCTTCAGCGATGAGAGTCGCTTCTGCCTTGGTGCCAATGATGGTCGTATGCGTGTTTGGCGCCGTGCAGGTGAGCGCCACAATCAGGACTGCATACGACCGAGGCACACAGGGCCAACACCCGGCATCATGGTGTGGGGAGCGATCTCCTACACTGGCCGTACACCACTGGTGATCGTCGAGGGGACACTGAATAGTGCACGGTACATCCAAACCGTCATCGAACCCATCGTTCTACCATTCCTAGACCGGCAAGGGAACTTGCTGTTCCAACAGGACAATGCACGTCCGCATGTATCCCGTGCCACCCAACGTGCTATAGAAGGTGTAAGTCAACTACCCTGGCCAGCAAGATCTCCGGATCTGTCCCCCATTGAGCATGTTTGGGACTGGATGAAGCGTCGTCTCACGCGGTATGCACGTCCAGCACGAACGCTGGTCCAACTGAGGCGCCAGGTGGAAATGGCATGGCAAGCCGTTCCACAGGACTACATCCAGCATCTCTACGATCGTCTCCATGGGAGAATAGCAGCCTGCATTGCTGCGAAAGGTGGATATACACTGTACTAGTGCCGACATTGTGCATGCTCTGTTGCCTGTGTCTATGTGCCTGTGGTTCTGTCAGTGTGATCATGTGATGTATCTGACCCCAGGAATGTGTCAATAAAGTTTCCCCTTCCTGGGACAATGAATTCACGGTGTTCTTATTTCTATTTCCAGGAGTGTATGTTACTTAGATAAATGTATTCCCGAAATTTCATTAATTTACATTAATTATTTTGTGGTGTTGCGACTGTTTCTCCAACAGTATATAAACGGGACCCTACCTCTGATACTCATCTCACCTACAAGAAATTACGCAACCAAGTTTACCAGGGGTGCTTTTCTGACGAGCCACCACCACCATGGCAGTCCACGCTGCAGAAGGGGAACTGCACTTCGTCTTCACATACCAGAATCCCAATAAATGCATCACTGCAAGGGTCATGAACCTGGCACCTACTATTGATTTGAAACTTAATCCATCTAAAACGCAAGTAGTCTTAGTCACTGGCAAAAGAGTTATTAACCCACAGATCATACAATCTCTTCATTCCTTATTCCTAAGTGGCACAGAAATAATCTTTTCTTTTTCTGCAAAGAATCTGGCGATAATTCTGGAATCTTGCTTAGGTCGGACTGAATACACAAACTGCTCTGTTTACGAAGATGTCAGCGCCATTTCATTCACTACATAAATATTAAAAAGGTATTCGCTCTCTAGCTTAAAAAGAAACGTATAGGATGACTAACACTCCCCATACTTGATTGTGGTGATCCTATTCTCCAAGGACTTTCGTGTGAGAGATTACGTGTCCTCAACTACCGATGGATGCTCGTACATTTGTATGTGTGCTATTTCGACCATTCCATTCCTGCCTTCAAACAATTATAAAAGCTATGTGCCGATAAGTGTAGAGATTTTCATACCCCATGTTTGCCCTATTTTCTTCTTAATCGTTTCACTCCCTCTCATTTATCTTCGACTCTGACACTAATATCTGAACAGCACAGTAGAAATACCCGTTCTCAATAACGTAAAATCCTATGTGTACGACTAATATATTCCCTAAATCGGTTTCTGTATCAGGAAGCCGACTATGAAACAGTCTTCCTCAAGATATCAGAGTACACGAGTAGGCCTTCGGATCTGATAGTTCTCATCGATGATGTTTCATTAAATGATTCGCACGCTGACACTTGTTGACGGCCCAGCATCGAAATATGCAGCAATTTGCGGAAGCGTTACACTTCTGTCACTTTGAACGATTCTCTTCAGTCGTCGTTGGTGCCGTTCTTGCAGGATCTTTTTCCGGCCGCAGCGAGGTGTCGGAGATTTGATGTTTTACCGGATACCTGATATTCACGGTACGCTCGTGAAATGGTCGTACGCGAAAATTCCCACTTTATCGCAGCCTCGGAGATGGTGTGTCCCATCGCTCGTACGCCGACTACGACACCACGTTAAAACTCACTTAAATCTTGATCACCTGCCATTGTAGCAGCAGTAACCGATCTAACAACTGCGCCAGACACTTCTTGTCTTACATGGGCGCTGTTGACTGCAGCGCCGTCCTCTACCTGTTTACATATCTCCGTATTTTAATACACATGCCTATACCAGTTACTTTGGCGCTTGAGTGTAGTTACCTTAGTTGTCACTATTTTGGTATGGTATAAGATTTCCTTAAGAACTACACCATGTATTTATCCACTCAAGACGACTGAAAGTTGCTTTGAATGACAACAGGTTTGCTGTACTGTATTAAACATGGTAATATGTTGTGTTTTCGGCTTTTCCATATTTTTGTTCACCTCATGCATAATCTAGAAGTAACATCCACTATTATCAGTCTTAGTACGTTAGCGTTAGTCGTAGTATCTTATTGAAATTATTTAGAGGAGTAGCCCACGGAGGCTGCTTTTGCCTGTTAACGCACATCTTGTCCCCCACCCCCCAAAGCACCTTCCTGTGGGATGGGGTTTATGGAACGTTGTGAGTGAATCAGTTAATTATTTAAGATAACCGACAATGTCATTTACAAGAGGGACCATCCCAACATTTGACTTATTCGGCGTTGAGAAATCGTAGAGAACCGTTCTGGGATTTGAATCGCCATCTTCCCGAGTGCAAGCCAAGTAGGCTACCTCTCATGTGGTCTTGAGATTACACAATGAAGGCACATGAACAACTTGTGCATCTCTTTTTGCAAATAACAAACAGAGGTCAAGTAATAAGTGTTGAACGTGAATTATGTGAATATTGTTACAATATGTAAGTAGGCTGTTTAGATTTTTATATGGGTAATGCCACGTAGCGCTCTCTGTATGAAAATCACTGGCTGTGTGGCTAGTTTGCATTGTTGCCTGCCATTGTTGTCATGAACTGCTATAGCTGGATGTGAACAGCAGATTGCGTTGGGCAGTTGGAGGTGAGCCGCCAGCAGTGGTGGACGTGGGGAGAGAGATGGCGGAGTTTTGATAATCTGTAAGACTGAATGTCAATTATGAATATTAAGGTAAATACATTGTTTGTTCTCTATTAATATCTTTCATTTGCTAACTATCCCTATCAGTAGTTAGTACCTTCAGTAGTTTGAATCTTTTATTTAGCTGGCAGTAGTGGCACTCGCTGTATTGCAGTAGTCCGAGCAGCGAAGATTTTTGTGAGGTAAGTGATTTGTAAAAGGTATAGGTTAAAGTTAGTCAGGGCCATTGTTTTGTAGGGGTTATTGAAAGTCAGATTGCGTTGCGCTAAAAAATTATTGTGTGCCAGGTTAAGCACAGTCTTGTACAATTGTTCTAAGTGGACGTTTCACATGTAAAATTGTTCAAAGGGGACGTTTCATATGTCGACCCTTAGCCTAGGATACCTCACTGGAATCTTCTGATTTTTTTTTTGTAGTTTGTGTATTTAATGTAGCTTTTGTTTATTGCTAGTGCGTAATTGTAGAGAGAATCTCCTGGGTAGTTGCAGTCTTTCATTGTTGCACAGTAAAACAGTTGTGGCATGCATGTAGATTTGCACCAAGTATTTCGCAGCTGCAATTAACTAGATATTATTTTCAGTGCTATGTTAATGTGTTCTCTTATTTTTGCTATTCAAGTTGTGCTTTTCTGTGTTGTCGTGTGAAATATTGTGACAATAATGGCGTGTGAAAAACGTAACACTAGGCTCCAAACTAAATTGAGAAATAATAGTGACGACGAGCGTAGCTTATCAGCACCACTGGGTAGTGAATTAACTAATATTCAAAGTAGTAATTTGGTAACTGTGCATAGGGAAATGGAGCGGGCGTCAGACAATGGCGTAGGCAGTGAAACAGGTAGTGAACAGGGAAGCATTATCGATCGATCGGTCGGCAACAGCTCGCCTCAGGAATCCGAAATGACAGGACACAATTTTGCAAATACTGTAGATTCAGGTTTTGCGTCCTCACCATTTTCTCAAATGAGTCAAGACACATTTTCTGCTTGTCAAAATGTGAATGCTGCCGGTGAAAACGCACTGCCAAAAAGCATAGAGAAACAGATTCCAGACACTAATACATTATTATTGCAATTAATGCAACAAATGGAACAAAATCAGAGACAGATGGGACAAAATCTTCAAAAGTTAGACACAATGGAACAAAATCTTCTAAAGTTAGACACAATGGAACAAAATCAGAGACAAACACAGCAAAAGCTTCAAAAGTTAGACACAATGGAACAAAAGCTTCAAAAGTTAGACTCAGTGGAACATATGCTTGAACAAACACGTGAAGATTTAACTACTGAGTTACATAAAATAGAATCGAAATGTCAGAAAGTCTGTAATGACGTAAAAACACAAATTTGTGAGCATTTCCAACCTATTTTTTCGCGTCATGAGAATGTATTACAGAATCACGAAGCAGCCATAAAAGAGCTGCAAACCATTGTTCATGAAAATCATGAGACCTTGTGGGCTAAAATTGACTCAGTTGCATCTACCGATTCGGTTACGCAACTGGCAAAAACTCAGGAAAACTTAAAGAACACAGTAGATTCGATTTCAACACAAATGGACACTCTGAAACTTGGTTCAGAAAAACACACTGAGGAAATGTGTTCACTATCGGAGAAAGTAGCTGAACTTTCGGATCAGGTCACTAACTTATCTACAAAGGTAGATGATGATCTGAATGACACAAGACCCGTAGCCTTCACTGACACAGAAGACTATGAACAAATTAGAAAATTCAAACAAAATCAAAATCAAATCAATACACAGTACAAAAGAGAAATCCGGGAAGTACAAGATCAGTTGACACAGGTAATACAAGAATTACATATTTCAGAGGATACTCGCGCTCCAACACGGGAAGAGGAACTTAGAAATACGGAAAAGCCACAAAATAATAGCACAGGGCATTTCGGTAATTATGAAAGAAATTGGCAAGGTACACCGAATTTTGAGATGGAACCGCCGAAACGACGTAACAATGACCGATATGTGACTCGCCGACATGATAATTTTGACTATAAGCTGTTCATTACTACACGTAAATTCAAAACATTCAAGAATTCTGCCAACGACATTCATCCACAAGCGTGGCTCCATCAATTCTCTCATTGTTTTCCTCCCAACTGGTCATTAGAACACAGATTAGAATTTATGTGTGGCTACTTGGAGAATGAACCAGCTGTAAGAATGCGATCGGTCATTCACGATTGTCACAGTGAAGGAGATTTTTACCACGCCTTCCTCTCAGCATATTGGTCTCAAGCTACACAAGACCGCGTAAAACATAGCATCATGATGATGAAACACTTTGAACAATCTGAATTTTCCAGTCTTGTCAAATATTTTGAAGACATGTTGCACAAGAATCAGTACTTATCAAACCCATACAGCCCCTCAGAACTCATCCGCATTTGCTTAATTAAACTGCCCGAACATTTGAGACATATTATTTTAGCAGGACGTTGCAAAGACGACATTGAAGCTTTTCAGGGACTGTTACAAGAACTGGAAATTGACACAGACAGTCGCGGGATGCGAAAACAGGAAAACAATCACTACAGGTCACATCCGTCACAATTCCGTGACGACAGAAACAATAAATGGCCACGACAAACCTATTCTTACAACGTAAATCGTGACCAAAACAGACATCACCCGTATGATAACCACTGGCAGAGTAATAGTTACAGGGAAAGATCACCTTTCCGTGGTAATGACTATCACAGAGACAATCAGAGAAACAGACAATATGGGAACCAATATAACTATTATCAAGGGAGACAGAATAACTTTAGACGCAACGGTCCAGCACGCAGTTACGACTCAGGCAGAAATTCTCCACCACGTGACAGACAAGAAAGAAACTATCGAACGTACCGACATGACGACAGACGATATGATCGTAACGACAGACCTGAATTGCATCAGAACTGGCGGGTTTCTAACAGAGCTGGGCCCTCTCGGCAAGGCGAATTTGTGGAAGTTCGGCCTCCTAATCCCAGTAACGGCGCGCGCCAACAAAGAAACAGACAATGACTCACACCACAGGCAGCCGCATGCGCCCGCTGGCTCAGGGAAAAATAACATTGACGCTAACCTTGAGCAAAATTCCCGTATTCTTTACGGACGAATACCGCATGATACTTGCATTCAAGTTGAACCTCTGCGTACTGAGAAGAGCAAAGGGTAAAAGATTGCACCACATTTCTCATGTAAAACCATTTATTGACAGATAATCTGCTTTTTAACTTAGTCTTTGCAATTTTCACTTCACGCTACTTGTACAATTTGTCAGACTTAAGAAACTGTTAACATGCAACATTTTGGTTTGCTTACGAGTGGATTCTGGATTTGAGGTGCTTTCTGTGAAATGCCAGATGACACAGTGGTTAGTTTATGTGACAGCTACACGATTTTATCACGACGCTGCTAATGCGTGACAATTTACAATGTTGCTTTTGCGGTGTATCTGTTTTATATCTGCACAGTTTTTTCTGAATTCTTCTATAAAGTGAGACATGTTTTAGTGGTGACTTTTGTGCTATTGCTACAAGGAGACAGCCTTTTCCGTAGGACAACAATACGTTACAGCACAGTACTTCCCTCATCACGGCAATAAGCGTAATAACTAAGTTATCTATACGCAAAGCATTTCACTTTTGTGTATCATGAGGTAAGTACATTGACTTCTGCAGAACTTAGCTTTCGGAGGACAATAACTACGACACTTCCCAGAGATTATCTTACAGCAAGACGCACATTTAGCGCTACAGGACACGTATTTGAGTGATTAATTTTGTACTTAAAACATTTATTTTTAAAGAGTTTTGAATTACAAAGAAAGTTTTTCGTGATACATTTCATTTCATTGCTGTAAGCTGTAATACCTGAGGATACAATTACAATAAACCTCAGGGGGGTACACGCCTACTTTGTGTACCATGTGTTTGGCAAGCACAAGGAGCCCTAGCTAATATGGTATTTGCTTATACAACTTTACACATCGGTACCATATTTCTCTAACACATAAATTACACACCTATCTGATCATTTAACAGAGAAACAAACATCCTTTTACTACGTCAGTGACACATGTTTACGCAATTACAGAGTTGGATTACTTCACACTTAAGAAATTGTACTTTGTCTGTACTTTGTGCACTGTTCATATTTTTTTGGAACCATTGTGATACTATGAGAACTTTGAATGATGTATTTGGTAAGGGAGTATAATTTTTAAAGTACGTTTGAGGTAGATGACACTACTGAAATGAGCAGAGAATTTTCTTTAGGTTTTGAAATGATTGGAGGAAGCTACGACGTTTTTGACATTTGCTGAGGTGTTATGATGTTATTTTTACGACGACGATGTGTATTATGCTGTTGAGGTATGTTTATGTCAATAAAATTCTTGACCTATGAAATGTTTTTATATGAGACTGTCACTGTAGCGGAAACTGCTGTCGTAAATATTTCCGTAAGAAAGTTAAGTGACCACCTGCACATAATGCGACGTGGGCACCCAGGTGTGTCAGACACCTGGAGAACAAGCCTTTTCAGACGCTCAGGTAGAAAAGAAAGCCATTAGGGTGTGCCAGAGGCACAGGTGGAAGAGAAGGACAAAGAGAGGCCTATATATCTGTTAATGACATTCCTTTGTAGAGGGCATCGCTAATGCGACACGCTCGTTACTTGAAAACATATGATTTTTGTAATGCGTTGTGGGCACACAGCTGTGTCAAACACCTGGAGAATAAGCCATTAGGATTTGCCTTTCATCGCTAATGTGACACCCTCGTTACTTAAAAATTTATGATATTTACTGAAATGCCTAACAAAATGACAAGAAATATTTTTACATCTGCACACCTGATTATGACAAGTGTCTTTCTACGAGAGTTGAGAGCCATTAACTTATGAAATGAAATGTCACATGACTACTGAATGATATTTTTATGCTTTGGTTTGCGTAATTGCTTATTTCATTTGATATCTGGTTTCCAGCTGTGTTGCAGCATTGCTTTTATAAAATGAGATGCATTTGCTAATGTGAACTCTTTCTGTCAACAGATCTATTAAATGATAATTTTGTAATCCACATTCTTTAAAAAAGGAGCACTTGGAAAGGAAAGAACAATAAGAAGTAACTAGTAACAGTAACACTTAATTTTCTTTTCAGGTACATGGTAATATTTTTTTACAATCAGTTGTTATGGTGCACCACTTCAATTACATAGACATTAAGATGTGAATATGCATTTCCCTTGTCTGCATTGTTGTTTCCTGTAATATTTTTTCTGCTTGAGCTATGTCATGTTTAGGTATAAGTTGCTGCTGTTTGTCAGGCATAGTGTTACTGAATTTGACTTTGTGTTACTCTTCTACGCTAGTTTTTCTTGTTTCCTGCATTGCCTTATATTAGTTGTAATATTGCACTTGCTTTGCTAATTTATGCTGCTAGCTTTGCCAATTTGCATTTTTTGTCATTTCTGTTTGTGTTGATTTGTTGTGATGCTGCATTGCCTCGTCCCTTGGTATATATATCTGAGCTCAGTAGATTTAAGTTAGCTTAAGAGGGGGTAGACTATATAAGAAACTGACTATGGAGAATAGGTAAAGAATGCATTGTGAAGAGAGATTTGGGCCCCAATGAGTATTGTACAATCAGAAATAATTATTTTGAAAGAAATATGAATAGAATACAGGAACGAGGTATAGGTAGGATTTTCTTGGAAATAAATGATGAGGTAAGCAATGTGTGAACATATAAATACAGAAAGCATGCTTGGTTAGGATTTTTTTGGTGGAAACAAATGTTGAAATAAGACGAAAGATCTATCGAATGAAGTTGTGGGGTGGACTGCAGTACCAAATGCTACACTGAAAACAAACCCTGTCCTTTCCTTTTGTGTTATTCCGCTATATGTTTGTGTGCCCTTGTGTATTTGTGTTTTTCCTGTCTTGATGTGTTTAGCTGATGAGAGCTCTGTTGTAGACTTTTTCTAATAATATGTTATTTACTTTGTAAAGATGCTTAGACATTATTTATTCTGTGTTGTTTTAATGCTCATGTGTGAAGTTGAATTTTTAAAAGTGATTCTGATCTTTTATGTATGTACTCATGTCATCATTCCTGTAACACTGATGTATATGTTTATTTCTATTGTTTTGTAAAGCCTGCACTACAAATATTATCTGTATTGTTATGTTTTTAATGATGTATTTTGTATCTTTGTAATTGTATTCTTATGTTATAATATTGTGATTGACACTAGTTCATCTAATCAAGTAACTTGGAAGTTCCATTTCACTGCACACATTTCTGTTGGTCATAGTATATGGACGATATGTGAGAAGTAGGGACTGTTAGTGTTTGCATGTGTGTTACTAATTCAGCAAGGGACTGGATAACAGCATTGCTGGTTCTAAGGACAACTCCAAAAAGTTTGTGAGTGCACAAGTGGTGGTTATGGACTTGCTATATTATCCGCAAGACTCTTCAATGGTGATTGTGCACCTGCACAGTCGTAACGGATGGCTGCTAGCCATCTCTACAAGGACTACAGTGGGTCTACACCTTTGATGACTCACCAATACCATTATTTCTACAAGGACTACAGTAGGTCTGAATCTCTGGTGGCCCACCAATACTCTCTACCAGGACGGCAGTGGGTCTGCTCTGTGATGACCTACCTACCAATATTCTTCAAACTTCGACTGACTCTGCTGTGGGTTTGCTCTGTTGTGGCCCATTACCGGTCAGCATGTCAAGAGTCAGCACTGTCTTTCTGTTGGAAGGAGAACACCACTTCTTCAAGACTGCATGGAAATCCACTACTTCTGTGTGCAATTTCTTTTACTAATGAGACTTTGTGAAAAAAAACTGTAATTACTATTATGATGAATGATCTGGACTGTCTTTATGGACTGTGAGAAAATTTTAGCTTTTGACCAACATTGTATCAATAAGTGTGTGCATTGGATATCTTTGTTAGTGTAATTATAAAAAAATTTTCTCAAATCATTATTGGCCACTGGCCAAAAAAATTTGTAAAATTTTTTGTGGGGAGCATGGGGGCTATGTAAGTAGGCTGTTTAGATTTTTATATGGGTAATGCCACGTAGCGCTCTCTGTATGAAAATCACTGGCTGTGTGGCTAGTTTGCATTGTTGCCTGCCATTGTTGTCATGAACTGCTATAGCTGGATGTGAACAGCAGATTGCGTTGGGCAGTTGGAGGTGAGCCGCCAGCAGTGGTGGACGTGGGGAGAGAGATGGCGGAGTTTTGATAATCTGTAAGACTGAATGTCAATTATGAATATTAAGGTAAATACATTGTTTGTTCTCTATTAATATCTTTCATTTGCTAACTATCCCTATCAGTAGTTAGTACCTTCAGTAGTTTGAATCTTTTATTTAGCTGGCAGTAGTGGCACTCGCTGTATTGCAGTAGTCCGAGCAGCGAAGATTTTTGTGAGGTAAGTGATTTGTAAAAGGTATAGGTTAAAGTTAGTCAGGGCCATTGTTTTGTAGGGGTTATTGAAAGTCAGATTGCGTTGCGCTAAAAAATTATTGTGTGCCAGGTTAAGCACAGTCTTGTACAATTGTTCTAAGTGGACGTTTCACATGTAAAATTGTTCAAAGGGGACGTTTCATATGTCGACCCTTAGCCTAGGATACCTCACTGGAATCTTCTGATTTTTTTTTTGTAGTTTGTGTATTTAATGTAGCTTTTGTTTATTGCTAGTGCGTAATTGTAGAGAGAATCTCCTGGGTAGTTGCAGTCTTTCATTGTTGCACAGTAAAACAGTTGTGGCATGCATGTAGATTTGCACCAAGTATTTCGCAGCTGCAATTAACTAGATATTATTTTCAGTGCTATGTTAATGTGTTCTCTTATTTTTGCTATTCAAGTTGTGCTTTTCTGTGTTGTCGTGTGAAATATTGTGACAATAATGGCGTGTGAAAAACGTAACACTAGGCTCCAAACTAAATTGAGAAATAATAGTGACGACGAGCGTAGCTTATCAGCACCACTGGGTAGTGAATTAACTAATATTCAAAGTAGTAATTTGGTAACTGTGCATAGGGAAATGGAGCGGGCGTCAGACAATGGCGTAGGCAGTGAAACAGGTAGTGAACAGGGAAGCATTATCGATCGATCGGTCGGCAACAGCTCGCCTCAGGAATCCGAAATGACAGGACACAATTTTGCAAATACTGTAGATTCAGGTTTTGCGTCCTCACCATTTTCTCAAATGAGTCAAGACACATTTTCTGCTTGTCAAAATGTGAATGCTGCCGGTGAAAACGCACTGCCAAAAAGCATAGAGAAACAGATTCCAGACACTAATACATTATTATTGCAATTAATGCAACAAATGGAACAAAATCAGAGACAGATGGGACAAAATCTTCAAAAGTTAGACACAATGGAACAAAATCTTCTAAAGTTAGACACAATGGAACAAAATCAGAGACAAGGTAATATTGTACAATTTTTATAATTTATTCCATCAGTTTTAATGTACTTCTACCTTACTTGTGGAACAAATTTAACTACGCTCGAAGCTTTGTAAGATACTTCCCAAATTGACTTCTGCCTTTATCCTACACCTCCACAGCGTATGTATGTATTTATATTCTTTGTTTCGCCACTATCCCGTAGCAAGGCTACTATCAGATTCGAATGAGGAAAGGAGGGAAGATTAGTGTTTAACGTGCTGCCGACAAAAAGGTTATTAGAGACGAACACAAGCTCGGATTAAGGAAGGATGGGGAAGGAAGCCAGGCGTGCCCTTTCAAAGGAACCATCCTGGGATTTGCTTTAAATGATTCATGAGAATCCCGAAAAATCTAAATCATGATGGCCAGTTGCGGACCGGAACCGTCGTCCAACATGCGCTGTGCTACCTCGCTCGGTTTCTCCAATGCGAGGAATGACATCTGTATCTACATCTACATGATTACTCTGCTGTTCACAATAAGTGCCTGGCAGAGGGTTCAATGAACCACCTTCATGCTGTCTCTCTACCGTTCCACTCTCGAAAGGCACGCGGGAAAAACGAGCACTTAAATTTTTCCATGCTAGCCCTGATTTCTCTTATTTTATCGTGATGATCATTTCTCCCTATGTAGGTGGGTGCCAACAGAATGTTTTCGCAATCGGAGGAGAAAACTGGTGATTGAAATTTCATGAGAAGATTCCGTCGAACCGAGAAACGCACTTGTTTTAATGATTGCCACACCAATGCACATATCATGTCTGTGGCACTAGCTCCCTCATTTCGCGTTAATACAAAACGAGCCGCCCTTCTTAAACTTTTTCAATATCATCCGTCAGTCCCAACTGATGCGGATCCCACAACGCACAGCAATACTCCAGAATAGGGCGGATAAGTGTAGTGTAAGCAGTCTCTTTAGTAGATCTGTTGCACCTTCTAAGTGTTCTGCCATTGAATCGCAGTCTTTGGTTTGCTCTACCCACAAAATTTATCTACGTAATAGATCGAATTTAGGTTATTTGTAATTGTAATCCCTAAGTATTTAGCTGAATTTACAGCCTTCAGATTGGTGTGACTTACCGCGTAATCGAAATTTAGCGGATTTCTTTTAGTGTAAAGTGAATAACTTCACACTTTTCTTTATTCAGGGTCAATTGCCACTTTTCGCACCACACAGATATCTTTTCTAAATCATTTTATAATTCATTTTGGTCATCTGGTGACTTTGGTGACTTTACAAGACGATAAATGACAGCATCATCTGCAAATAAGCTAAGAGGGCTTCTCAGATTGTCTTACTTCTGTTTTACTCGATGACTTTCAGTGCATTACTACGAACTGTGACCTTTCTGACGGGAAATCACGAATCCAGTCGCACAACTGAGGCGATATTCCATAGGCACACAGTTTAGTTAGAAGACGCTTGTGAGGAACGGTGTCAAAACCCTTCTGAAAATCTGCAAGTATCTAGTCAATTTAGCATCCCCTGTCATTAGCACTCATTACTTCATGTGCATAAAGAGGTAGTTGTGTTCCGCAAGAACGATATTTTCTGAATCCGTGCTGATTATGTGTCAATAAGTCGTTTTCTTCGAGGAACTTCGTAATGTTCGAATACAGTATATGTTCCAAAATCCTACGGCAAACCGACGTTATTGATATTGGCCTGTAACTCAGCGGATTACTCCTATTTCCCCTTTTGTGTATTGGTGTGCCTTGAGCAACTTCCAGTCTTTAGGAACGGGACTTTCAGTGAGCGAGCGGTTGTATATAATTGCAAAATATGGAGCTATTGCATCTGCATACTCTGAAAGGAACCTGACTGGTGTACCAACTGGACCGGAAGCCTTGCTCTTATTAAGTGATTTAAGCTGCTTTGCTACACCGAGGATATCTACTTCTATGTATCTCATCTTCGCAGTTGTTCTTGATTGGTATTCGGGGATATTTACTTCGTCTTCTTTGGTGAAGGAGTTTCGGAAAACCGTATTTAATAACTCTGTTTTGGTGGCACTGTCATCAGTGACTTCACTGTTGTTATCGCGCAGTGAAGGTATTGATTGCGTCTTGCCACTGGTGTGCTTTATGTATGACCAGAATCTCTGTAGGTTTTCTGCCAGATTCCGAGACAGAGTTTCGTTGTGGAAATTATTAAAAGCATCTCGCATTGAAGCACGCGCTGTATTTCGAATTTCTGCAAAACTTTGCCAATCTTGGGGATTTTGAATTCTTTTAAATTTGGCATGCTTTTTTCGTTGCTTCTCCAACAGTGATCTGACCCGTATTGTGTACCATGGGGGATCAGTACCATCACTTATTAATTTATGGTGTATATAACTCTCAATTGCCGTCGATACTATGTCTTTGAAATCATTCCACATCTTTTCTACGCTTACGTGATCAGATCTGAAGGAGTAGAGACTGTCTCTTAAAAAGGCGTTAAGAACATTTTTATCAGCTTTTTTAAGTAGATGTACTTTGCGTTTCTTTTCAATGGTTGTGGGTGATACGGTATTCAGCCTAGCAGCAACTTCCTTGTGGTCGCTAATCCCTGTATCTGTCATGATACTACTCCCTATCTAACAGAAATGTGTGTGGCAGCCCGGCCGGCCGGAGTGGCCGAGCGGTTAAAGGCGCTACAGTCTGGAACCGCACGACCGCTACGGTCGCAGGTTCGAATCCTGCCTCGGGCATGGATGTGTGTGATGTCCTTAGGTTAGTTAGGTTTAAGTAGTTCTAAGTTCTAGGGGACTTATGACCACAGCAGTTGAGTCCCATAGTGCTCAGAGCCATTTTTTTGTGTGGCAGCAGTACAGAAGTAATCATTATGGAGAAGAAGTTCACTGGTCAGAGGAAGAGCGAGAAATAATGACGGTATGTAGAAAACATAAATAGGAAGCGATGAGAAAAGCTTGGCTGGTCTACAGTGTGATGGAGATACTGATTCGCTGTTGGTTGGAAATAAAACCACTTGTATTTGCCAATAGAGAAGCTATGCCGACGAGAACTGACAAAATTTAATCTCCTCTTAACTGGGGAGTAGTTTCTGATGAAATTTAGGTTTCAAGGCAGTTTCTTACACATTCGTATGAGTAAAATGGAGAAAAAGCGAAAGAAAGGTTTAGTGTTATGCAAAGGAACGGAAGAGTCACGCTCTTTCTGGGGTGGCTCTTGCCTTATCCAGACAAAGTCTGACGTAACATAACAGAACACGAAAATGCACAATGTGAATGCTGTCAGCTGGGGAAGAGGGCAAGCGGGAGGAGGTTGTGAGGAACCCTGCAACAGCCCTTTATAAATCTATGCAAAAGGAAAACATAAAACATATTTTAAAGCCACATGCTTTTCCTCTTCTGCTTTTTCAACGTCCGCCTCTGAAGCTGAGTGCTCAGCGTGGCCGAGTGCCATGTTAGGGGCCTGGTTTCGATTGCTGGTGCTGCCAGGGATATTTACTTGGTGGGAAGAATGGCACAGGGAGCACTTCAGGCCAACTGAGGAGCTGCTAGGCCAGTCAGAAGAGGTTCCAAAGTACAGAAAGCCCAAAACGACCGGGAGAGCAGCGTGCTGACCACACGGCCCTCCACAGCGCATCCAGTACCGCCATTGGCAGAGGATGACACGGCGGCCGGTCGCAGACGCGCTCCTGCCGTCGCGGCGGAAGGAGCTGTCAGCCGGTGATGGCCGGTGCAACGGTAGCAATTGGGGTTTAGGCCCCGTTGACCGCTGTGCTCTACAGAGAGTCTCCTTTGGAGGCGTCAGTAGCGCTCGGTGGATCGGCGGAAGGTTGAGCTTTGCTCCCTTTCGTAGAAAAGCCGCGCAGCTCGCGGAGAAGCTCGATTGTCGCAAGAGTCACTGACTCGCAGCAACCCGTAACTTCGGTTACAAACTCCCTTAGCGAAACTATCTCGTTCTGTGTTGGGGCTGACCAGTGCCAGGGGCCCGTTCACGTCGGACCTCCGCGCGTACTGTAGCCCACTTTTCTTCCTCCGCATCTCCTTTAGGTACCGCGCCACTGCACCAACGGCGCACGCTAGGCAGTAGGGCGTTCCCCCTCTACATCTACATCTACATCTACATCCATACTCCGCAAGCCACCTGACGGTGTGTGGCGGAGGGTACCCTGAGTACCTCTATCGGTTCTCCCTTCTATTCCAGTCTCGTATTGTTCGTGGAAAGAAGGATTGTCGGTATGCCTCTGTGTGGGCTCTAATCTCTCTGATTTTATCCTCATGGTCTCTTCGCGAGATATACGTAGGAGGGAGCAATATACTGCTTGACTCTTCGGTGAAGGTATGTTCTCGAAACTTTGACAAAAGCCCGTACCGAGCTACTGAGCGTCTCTCCTGCAGAGTCTTCCACTGGAGTTTATCTATCATCTCCGTAACGCTTTCGCGATTACTAAATGATCCTGTAACGAAGCGCGCTGCTCTCCGTTGGATCTTCTCTATGTCTTGTATCAACCCTATCTGGTACGGATCCCACACTGCTGAGCAGTATTCAAGCAGTGGGCGAACAAGCGTACTGTAACCTACTTCCTTTGTTTTCGGATTGCATTTCCTTAGGATTCTTCCAATGAATCTCAGTCTGGCATCTGCTTTACCGACAATCAACATTATATGATCATTCCATTTTAAATCACTCCTAATGCGTACTCCCAGATAATTTATGGTATTAACTGCTTCCAGTTGCTGACCTGCTATTTTGTAGCTAAATGATAAAGGATCTATCTTTCTGTGTATTCGCAGCACATTACACTTGTCTACATTGAGATTCAGTTGCCATTCCCTGCACCATGCGTCAATTCGCTGCAGATCCTCCTGCATTTCAGTACAATTTTCCATTGTTACAACCTCTCGATACACCACAGCATCATCTGCAAAAAGCCTCAGTGAACTTCCGATGTCATCCACCAGGTCATTTATGTATATTGTGAATAGCAACGGTCCTATGACACTCCCCTGCGGCACACCTGAAATTACTCTTACTTCGGAAGACTTCTCTCCATTGAGAATAACATGCTGCGTCCTGTTATCTAGGAACTCCTCAATCCAATCACACAATTGGTCTGATAGTCCATATGCTCTTACTTTGTTCAATAAACGACTGTGGGGAACTGTATCGAACGCCTTGCGGAAGTCAAGAAACACGGCATCTACCTGTGAACCCGTGTCTATGGCCCTCTGAGTCTCGTGGACGAATAGCGCGAGCTGGGTTTCACATGACCGTCTTTTTCGAAACCCATGCTGATTCCTACAGAGTAGATTTCTAGTCTCCAGAAAAGTCATTATACTCGAACACAATACGTGTTCCAAAATTCTACAACTGATCGACGTTAGGACGTAGGACCTATTTGTTAGCTCTTTCTTTTCAGAAAAAGCAAAATTGTCGTGCCCACCCACACCTAATAAAGCTCCTGACAACACCAAGATGGCAGATTCTGCCGGTGTTTCCCCCGCCCTAACCCGCAGCAAGGCTGCAGCGAAAGAGGCGCGTGAGTCGGCTGTTCCCGTCGACGCCCAACGTCCCGCTTGCCGCCGTTGAGGAGGTGTTAGCCGACAAGGGTCGGCAGATCGCTGCGGAAGCGCAGGAACTGCTCAACCAGCGTCGATTAATAACCGACCTCTGCGGCCCAAGTGATTCCCCCACGCGGACAAGTACCCTCCACATTACACTACACTCACCTGCAACTGGTGACTTATGTACTACCGTCCCACTGCGGCAGCTGACTCCATCGGCGTAGCACACTGGATAGGAGGGTGTCTAGGTCCATGTACATGACACTTATTCGACCCCTGATGACGTACGCAGCCCCTGTCTGGGGATACGCTGCGCCCACTCGCCTGCGCCGTCTACAGCTCATACGGAACAAAGTACTCAAAATCATAAGCAACGCTCCGCGCTACACACGCATCGCGGACCTTCACCGGGAATATCGGCTGGATACCATCTTGCAGGTATTCCAAAAACTCTCCACACGACTGTACAATAACACGAAACACTCGCGCAACCCGTTTATCCTTTCTCTGGGTAACTACGACCACAACCATAGATGGAAGCATAACAGAACAAAGACACTATTGGCTAGGAACTAAACATCTATGGTCCATAGCACGCTAACACGACAGTACTAGCGAGCCCCTGCAACACAGCTACTATTGGTAACCCCAGATGCTCGACCCGCCGAAAAACAGGCACCCGCAGGGAAACCGTACTGTACACAGCACGCAAACCAGCCACACACACCCCCTACACTGTCTGTGAGCCGATCTATGACCGATCGCCCACTAATGTACAACGACCTTGAACTATTGCAGGGACGCAGCACTGCAGCAGGCCCCGCAACGAGCTTCCACAACGACAAAGGTAACGATGCACGATACTTCGCACTAACATAACCACACCTTTCATGCAAGCCGCTACTGCCCTTACTACCCGTCCTACTGTCGCAGAGGTTTTTCTTCCCTTGGCGCTTGCCTTGGCACTTTTTTTTCCTCTGCTCTTACAACCGCTACCCTTCGATCGCTTTCGTCCACTTTCTATCTCCTCATGGACCATGTTAATGAGTAATCTTACCCAGACGCATGGATAACATGATTCAAAAACTAACATGTTATACGGAGGTGACAGTAGAACTTTTGGTTTGGTCACTACGTTGGTGTGGGCGTGGAGGGGCCCCATCCTTTGTTGGCGGCCGGTCGGGCCCTATTGGACCATCTAGAGCCAAAACGCGGAACAGATTTTTGCCCTTAACTTTTAACAATAACACTTTTCCAGTTTCTTCAGAGGATACAACATTTAGCCCTTGTTGAACAAGCTGTGGTGGATGCCACGTGTTAGAGACATACCTCTAGAACTGTGAGATGACACCAGACGATTATCGATGTTAGATTCACTGCATTCCATGACACCAACAGGCTGGTGAGAAACATCTGATATTCTGGAGGACGCTCTCTGTCCCCCATAAGCATCCGCACCACGATGAAACTGGAGTAGAGGACATTGAGCACCCCATCGGTGGCGTAGAAGAGCATGATGCGCGTCACCACACTGTGGAGGGACTCTCCAGCGTCGAGCAGGAGGTTGTGCACAGTGGAGAGCAGCGGCACCGAGACGCCTGGCCTCTGCACCTGCAGGTAAACAGGTAATCAGAACACACTCATACGCATAAACAGCAGTGCAGCACGTCGGCGGGGGTTAAGGTCTAATATTAATTCATTGATCGATATAAACTTATATAAACTTATTAAAAGTACTATGAAGATGGTAAAGAACCACCTACAGATTTGCCTAACAGCAAAACAGTAATAATCCCAAAAAAAGGAAATGCACTGGACTGTGAGAACTATAGAACTATCTCCTTACTATTCCACACTTCCAAAATAATGTTAAACATAATAAAAATCAAATAAAATAGAAAATTGAGGCAAACCTAGGAGAAGACCAATTTGGTTTCAGATCCGGAAAAGGAATTAGAGAGGCAATACTAGCTCTGAGGATGGTATTAGAAAGACGAATTGGAGTTAATAGGAAAACCTACTTGACTTTTATAGATTTACAAAAAGCATTTGACTTGGTTAATTGGATATTGTTATTTCGAACAATGAAGAAAATAAATCTTGATTGGAGGGGCAGAAGATTAATCTGGAACCTGTATAAAAGGCAGAAAGCAGAGATAGAAGTGAATGGCCCGAAGAAGAAAGCAAAAATAAGGAGGGGAGTAAGGCAAAGATGCCCATTAGCACCATATTTGTTGAACTGGCGTTCTACGGATCGGAGCGTGGAATGTCAGATCCCTTAATCGGGCAGGAAGGTTAGAAAATTTAAAAAGGGAAATGGATAGGTTAAAGTTAGATATAGTGGGAATTAGTGAAGTTCGGTGGAAGGAGGAACAAGACTTTTGGTCAGGTGAATACAGGGTTATTAATACAAAATCAAATAGGGGTAATGCAGGTGTAGGTTTAATAATGAATAAAAAATAGTAGTACGGGTAAGCTACTACAAACAGCATAGTGAACGCATTATTGTGGCCAAGATAGATACGAAGCCCACGCCTACTACAGTAGTACAAGTTTATATGCCAACTAGCTCTGCAGATGATGAAGAAATTGATGAAATGTATGATGAGATAAAAGAAATTATTCAGGTAGTGAAGGGAGACGAAAATTTAATTGTCATGGGTGACTGGAATTCATCAGTAGGAAAAGAGAGAGAAGGAAACATAGTAGGTGAATATGGATTGGGGCTAAGAAATGAAAGAGGAAGCCGCCTGGTAGAATTTTGCGCAGAGCATAACTTAATCATAGCTAACACTTGGTTCAAGAATCATGAAAGAAGTTTGTATACATGGAAGCACCCTGGAGATACTAAAAGGTATCAGATAGATTATATAATGGTAAGACAGAGATTTAGGAACCAGGTTTTAAATTGGAAGACATTTCCAGGGGCAGATGTGGACTCTGACCACAATCTATTTGTTATGAACTGTAGACTAAAACTGAAGAAACTGCAAAAAGGTGGAAATTTAAGGAGATGGGACCTGGATAAACTGAAAGAACCAGAGGTTGTATAGAGTTTCAGGGAGAGCATAAGGGAACAATTGACAGGAATGGGGGAAAGGAATACAGTAGAAGAAGAATGGGTAGCTTTGAGGGATGAAATAGTGAAGGCAGCAGAGGATCAAATAGGTAAAAAGACGAGGGCTAGTAGAAACCCTTGTATAACAGAAGAAATATTGAATTTAATTGATGAAAGGAGAAAATATAAAAATGCAGTAAATGAAGCAGGCAAAAAGGAATACAAACGTCTCAAAAATGAGATCTACAGGAAGTGCAAAATGGCAAAGCAGGGATGGATAGAGGACAAATTTAAGGAAGTAGAGGCTTGTCTCACTAGGGGTAAGATAGATACTGCTTATAGGAAAATTAAAGAGCCCTTTGGAGAAAGGAGAACCACTTGCATGAATATCAAGAGCTTTGATGGACACCCAGTTCTAAGCAAAGAAGGGAAAGCAGAAAGGTGGAATGAGTATATAGAGGGTCTACACAAGGGCGAAGTACTTGAGGACGATATTATGGAAACGGATGAGGATGTAGATGAAGATGAAACGGGAGATATGATACTGCGTAAAGAGTTTGACAGAGTACTGAAAGACCTGAGTCGAAACAAGGCCTCAGGAGTAGACAACATTCCATTAGAACTACTGACAGCCTTGGGAGAGCCAGTCCTGACAAAACTCTACCATCTGATGAGCAAGATGTATGAGACAGGCGAAATACCCTCAGACTTCAAGAAGAATATAATAATTCCAATCCCAAAGAAAGCAGGTGTTGACAGATGTGAAAATTACCGAACTATCAGTTTAATAAGTCACAGCTACAAAATACTAATGCGATTTCTTTACAGACGAAAGGAAAAACTGATAGAAGCCCACCTCGGGGAAGATCAGTTTGGATTCCGTAGAAATGTTGGAACACTTGAGGGAATACTGACCCTACGACTTATCTTAGAAGCTAGATTAAGGCAAACCTACGTTTCTAGCATTTGTAGACTTAGAGAAAGCTTTTGACAATGTTGATTGGAATACTCTCTTTCAAATTGTGAAGGTGGCAGGGGTAAAATACAGGGAGTGAAAGGCTATTTACAATTTGTACCGAACGTAGATAGCAGTTATAAGAGTCGGGGGGTATGAAAGGGAAGCAGTGGTTGGGAAGGGAGTGACAGGGTTGTAGCCTATCCCCGATGTTATTCAATCTGTATATTGAGCAAGCAGTAAAGGAAACAAAAGAAAAGTTCGGAGTAGGTATTAAAATCCAGGGAGAAGAAATAAAAACTTTGAGGTTCGCCGATGACATTGTAATTCTGTCAGAGACAGCAAAGGACTTGGAAGAGCAGCTGAAGGGAATGGACAGTGTCTTGAAAGGAGGCTGCAAGATGAACATCAACAAAAGCAAAACGAGGATAATGGAATGTAGTCGAATTAAGTCGGGTGATGCTGAGGGAATTAGATTAGGAAATGAGACACTTTAAGTAGTAAATGAGTTTTGTTATTTGGGGAGCAAAATAACTGACGATGGTCGAAGTAGAGAGGATATAAAATGTAGACTCTGAAGAAGAGAAATTTGTTAACATCGAGTGTAGATTTAAATGTCAGAAAGTCGTTCCTGAAAGTATTTGTATGGATTGTAGCCATGTATGGAAGTGAAATGTGGACGATAAATAGTTTAGACAAGAACAGAATAGAAGCTTTCGAAATGTGGTGGTACAGAAGAATACTGAAGATTAGATGGGTAGATCACATAACTAATGAGGAGGTATTGAATAGAATTGGGGAGAAGAGGAGTTTGTGGCACAACTTGACTAGAAGAAGGGATCGGTTGGTAGGACATGTTCTGAGACATCGAGGGATCACCAATTTAGTATTGGAGGGCAGCGTGGAGGGTAAAAATCGTAGAGGGAGACCAAGAGATTAATACACTAAGCAGATTCAGAAGGAAGTAGGTTGCAGTAGGTACTGGGAGATGAAGAAGCTTGCACAGGATAGAGTAGCATGGAAAGCTGCATCAAACCAATCTAAGTACTGAAGACCACAACAACAACATTGAAAAAAGCCATTGACAAATTGAAATGAATACCCAAAGGAATTAAAATTAACGGGCAACGAATATACTGTATCCCTTATGCAGATGATATAGTAGTTTTTGCTGACTCAGTAAAGGAAATGGAGTTTATGTTGCTAAAATTTGCCAAAGTCCTAAGAGAATATGATCTAAAAATAAATAAGAAGAAAACAAAAACTATGGTAGCAGGGAAGACAAAAGAAAATAGTAAAGTTAATATTAAACTGGAAGATGGTGTTCTAGTGCAGGTTGAGAACGTCTGCTATTTGGGGAGCACAATCTCTGACGACAATAAATGTATCGCAGATATAAAGAGAAGAATAGCCTTGGCAAAGCAAGCTTTCCAAAATAAAAGGAGTTTACTTACAGACATCATATAAGCCTAGAAAGTTGGAAAAAGTTTGCCAAAACTTTTGTCTGGAGTGTGTTAACATACGGATGTGAAGCGTGGACTCTGGGAAAGGCAGAGAAAAAAGTGACTAGAAGCAATGGAAATGTGGATATGGAGAAGAATTACGAAAACAAGCTGGGTAGATAGAAAAAGTAATGAACAGGTCCTAAGAGAAGTGAATGAGAACAGAACGCTGCTAAATTATATAGGAAGAAGAAAATCAAAAATGATAGGGCACATAATGAGACACAACCAGTTCCTAAAGAATGTATTTGAAGGAAAAGTTTTATGGAAAAATCCAAGAGGCAGGCCAAGAGCAACGTATTTTAATGACATCAAAGAAGACATGGGGATAAAATCGTATGAAGAATTGAAGAGGATGACAATGGAAGGAGGTACGTGGTTAAATCGACAAGCATCGCCTTTAGTTTATGATGATGATATTCGATAATTTGAAAAGTAGCATAGTTACGATGTTACATACTAGATATCTAGAGTGACAGGCACTGAAACAGATTGTTTGGAAAAGCAGCACCAAACTGAAGCTAGCACATTTATTAAAATGACAGTATACCCTCATGCGGAACTAATGGAGTCCGCAAAAGGGGAAGGGGAGAAACAAGAAAGGTCACAGCCAAGCCCTTCTCCGGAAGCGGGTTGTAACGAATCAACGCAGTTGACACCAAAACTACTAATTTTTTCAGTTTGCGCAAGCGTATTCTGTACGTAAATAACTCTTTTAACTAATGTTGTAAATCTTATTTTGTAAGTACTATATGTTACGTTTGAAATGAGTAAACTGAGAATGAATATATGTACACTGGTGAATGTGAGTTCATGAAACTACATAGTAAAAGTTTTGGGTGTAGATTATCTGCGAACATTCTTTTGAAAAAGAACCTGCTCTGAGCTCTTCCGTTGTAGTTTTAGAAGAAGTCATCTGGTGACACCTGGCTTTTGCTACTGGGTTCCATGCACAATGGAATAATTGCGAACCGGACAGTATTCCCTTTATAAGGCAGCAGCGAGACACGTACTGTCTGGTAAATGTTCCAGGAAGCGTTACCTTACGCCATGTGCGCTGCATCTGAGCGACACAGTATCAAGCTGAAACGTAACTGAACGACATGACATGTGCTGCTTTCAACCTGATTTGCTTGCAACCCACGTAACGTAACTTACTTTCGGGTCCTCTAATCCCTTTTCGGTACAGTCGTTTGACTGGATACTACAGGACACAATTACAAAACACTGATCGTTAAGACTGTTAGTAGGAACGCAAATTAATACCACGATAAAGCATATATCAGAAAACATCTTATTAGAGATGACACAGCCTTTAACACTTGAAAACTATAATTTATTACAATAAAGGACATTTCTAAAAGAAAGTTTAAATTCGAAATTACACAGCGAAAACTATTGTACTGGCCTGGGACTCAGAACTCCTATTCAACACCTGTTGTTCCTGTTAACTAACTACGAAAGACTTCAAATATTGTTTCAATCGAAAGCAGCAAAGTGTTGACATGTTTAATCTTAAAATGACGTGACGTAAAGCTTGTTTTGGACCATGCACCTCATATGATTGTTAAATAAGTACAATCAAAATTAGCTTTCAATCTTTCCACCAGCACTGTGATAATTGGAACTCAAATGACTAGAGGTAAATTTCCGTGTCTGAGTGGGAATCGAAACCGCACCAATCGGTACTGTTAACAACGCATGAAGAGACGTTAAAATTCATAATTATTTTTATCTTTCGTTGTTCTGCTCATCCTACACATGAAATGACATAATGAAATTTTTTGTGCCGAATCGGAAAGCAAACTCAGACACGCACCTGTTGCGGAGACCTTAAGGACTTCCGAATCTTTGGAAAACAATGAAGCAAGGAATCAGGTCCCTTAGAGGTGCGTTATGAATTTGAACTGCAGCCCAGCGGCAACGTTTTCAACATTTATAGCTCATATATAATAAGAATAGAATGGATAAAGTTATGGGTGAAGAATATAATATGAGAATTAATAAAGCAAAAACAAAAGTAATGGCATGCGACAAAGAAGATCAAGTGAAAGTCCAAGTTCATGTAGGCAATGAACTGCTTGAACAAGTTGATAAATTTACTTATCTGGGCAGTAATATTACCAGGGATGGAAGGAGCAAGGCAGAAGTGAGAAGTAGAATAGCTCAAGCAAAGGCTGCTTTTAACAAGAAGAAAAACATATTAACGTCTATGAGCATCAGCCTTGAAACCAGGAAAAGATTTTTGAAATCATATGTGTGGAGTGTGGCATGCTATGGGTGTGAAACATGGACTCTCGGGACAGAGGAACAGCAGAAGCTAAATTATTTTGAAATGTGGTGCTATAGACGCATGCTCAAAATAAAATGGATTGACAAGGTCACCAACGAAGTGGTTCTGGAAAGAGCAGGTGAGAAGAGAAGCTTCTGGAGTTTCATTGTTAAAAGAAGAGTGCAATTTACAGGCCATCTATTACGACATAAAGGACTCCTGAACACAATCATAGAGGGATGTGTCGAGGGAAAAAGACCAAGAGGAAGACCACGACTGAGGTACATGGATCAAATCGTGAAAGATGTGGGATGTGACACCTATAAAGAAATGAAGAGAAAAGCTGAAAGACGCACAGAATGGAGACAAGCTGCCATTGTAGCTGTTGCAAACCAATCCTTGGATTGACCACTACAGAAGAAGAAGATATAATAAGAAACAAGTGCCCTGTGACATTATACGACTAATGGTTCATTAATGAAACTAACTCTCTGGATTAAGAAAACTTACTAGTGATCGAGTTTCTACTTGCAGGGAGTTCAACCTCTATCACTGATCAAACCAAACCCACGCTCGTCTAGCCACTAGCGAACAGACGTCATGTTTAATATAGACTCGAACCATAGTCCAAACCTACATAGTTCAACTGATTTATTTATTTAATTTAAATGTCAAGTTCCGTAGGACCAAATTGAGGAGCAAATCCCCAAGGTCATGGAACGTGTCAGTACATGAACTTACAACGTAAAAAGTAATAATAGATAAAAATAAATGTTCATGAACCTGAAAGAATATCAGTCCATAAGTTTAAGCAAACGCTATCAGCAATACAATGAGAATCATCTCAATTTTTCAAGGAACTCTTCGACAGAATAGAAGGAGTGACCCTGACCCATGAGGAAACTCTTCAGTTTCGATTTGAAAGCGCCTGGATTACTGCTAAGATTTTTGAATTCGAGTGGCAGCTTACTGAAAATGGATGCAGCAGTATACTGCACACCTTTTTGCACAAGAGCTAAGGAAGTCCGATCCAAATGGAAGTTTGATTTCTGCCGAGTATTAACCGAGTGACAGCTGCTTATTCTCGGAAATAAACTAATATTGGTAACAAGAAATGACAATAAGGAATATACATCTTGAGAGGCCAATGTCAAAATACCCAGACTCGTGAGAAGAGGTCGACAAGAGGTTCGTGAACTCACACCACTCATTGCCCGAACCGCCCGCTTCTGATCCAAAAATATCCCTTTAGAATGGGAAGAGTTACCCCAAAACTTAATACCATACGACATAAGTGAATGAAAATAAGCAAAGTAAACTAATTTACGTGTCGAAATATCATTCACTGTCGATACCGTTCGAATAGTGAAAATGGCAGTATTAAGTCTTTGAACAAGATCCTGAACGTGGGCTTTCCACGACAGCTTGCTATCTATCTGAACACCTAGGAATTTGAACTGTTCAGTTTCACTAATCATATGCCCGTTCTGTGAGATTAAAACGTCAGCTTTTGTTAAATTGTGTGTTAGGAACTATAAAAACTGAGTCTTACTGTGATTTAACGTTAGTTTATTTTCTACAAGCCATGAACTGAGGTCATGTACTGCTCTACTTGAAACCGAGTCAATGTTGCACACAACATCCTTTACTACCAAGCTAGTGTCATCAGCAAACAGAAATATTTTAGAGTTACCCATAATACTAGAGGGCATATCATTTATATAAATAAGGAGCATGAGTGGCACCAACACTGATCCCTGGGGCGCCCCCCACTTGACAGTACCCCACTCAGATCCCACATCACAGCCGTTATCAACATTGTGAATAATGACCCTTTGCTGCCTGTTGGTAAAGTAAGATGTGAACCAATTGTGAGCTACTCCCCTTATTTCGTAACGGTCCAACTTCTGGAGCAATATTGTGTGATCAACACAGTCAAATGCCTTCGTTAAATCAAAAAATACGCCAAGCGTTCGAAACTTTTTGTTTAGCCCATCCAGTACATCACAGAGAAAAGAGAATATAGGATTTTCAGTTGTCAAACGACTTCTAAAGCCGAACTGTACATCTGATAGCAAATCGTGTGATATAAAATGATCAATTAACCTCACATACACAGCCTTTTCGATAACTTTTGCAAACACTGATGGCATAGAAATAGGTCTAAAATTATTTACCTTATCCCTTTCTCCCTTTTTTAAAGCGGCTTTACTACTGAGTACTTTAATCGCTCAGGAAACTGACCATTCCTAAAGGAAAAATTACAAATGTGGCTAAATACAGGGCTAACATGTGCAGTACAGTACTTTAATATTCTACTAGACACTCCATCATATCCATGAGAGTCCTTAGTCTTCAGTGATTTGATTATTGTCTCAATCTCCCTCTTGTTTGTATCACAGAGGAGTATTTCAGACGTCAATCTCGGAAAGGCATTTGCTAAGAAATTTATATGATTTCCTGTAGATAATAAATTTTTATTTAATTCACCAGCAATGCTCAGAAAATGGTTGTTAAATACTGTACATATATCTGATTTATCAGTAACAGAAATGTTATTACTGCAAACTGACTTTATATCATCAACCTTGTGCTGCTGACCAGACACTTCCTTCACAACTGACCATATGGCTTTAATTTTATCCTGTGAATTAGCTATTCTATTTGCATACCACATACTTTTTGCCTTGCTAATAACATTTTTAAGCACCTTACAATACTGTTTGTAATGGGCTACTGTAGCTTGATTGTGACTACTTCAACTTCTGATGTTACCGTAAATATAGAGGGTCTGCTCCTGCTTGTTAAAAGTTGTTGCCTGGAGTTTGTATCGAAACCAAACGTTAATCATACAAAGCTAAAAGCATTCTAGCAGAGCACCAAACTACACAATCAGCTGGCCACTTATTTTCTCGATTGAAGGATCCTTTACACTGTTTGAGTATTTTCACTACTTTGAAGTGGATTACAGCCTGTTCAAAACATTCACTACATTCATCAACATTTCCTTCACCAGCTGCATGGGCTATCCAGTCTCTGCTTCCAACTTCATTTTATAGTCACTAAACTGGAACCACATAATGGTGATATGGACGAACTGGCAACAAAGTGGAACAGACATTTCTACAGGAACCTTCGCTTGTCACTTAATCTGCTATGGTGAAGTATGTGTCAGTGAGCATTGGGTCACTGGAAATTCTGTGCGAACATGCTGGTTCAGCATCTCTCATCACTTTTTTTTCACCACATCCAGAGGAATCCAGATATCAGCATGAGCACTTACTTTCAGCAAGGCCAACTCCAACCCACTCCCCCCCCCCTCCCCCCCTCCCCCCTCCCCCCAAACCTCAATGCTCCTGCTCACTGCACCCCTGACTCCATTCCCCACCTCCATCGCCACTGCCCCCAGTAGCCCCAAACCTGCATGAGTGTTTGACTAGCCTATGAGTAAAATGTGTGAAATTAGCCATTTGTACTTCAAGAATGAATGAGTTCCCACTGATTTTGGACAATTCACCTCCTTTCTAGCACGGCACTCAATATTTGGTATTTTTTATGGCAAATTCATTTCTTTTTTTGCTTTCACTCTACAGCTTTAGTAATATGCAAAGCACCATACCTACTGCGGTAATGCACAATAATTTAAGGTGATATCAACAGCACAACAAATAAACTGTCACTTGTAGTCACCCTCACAGATAGATGTGAAGAACGGTATGATATGGGTTCGAACCAGCGGTAAAGGTGGAAACGTGATGTCGAGGATGTGAAAATGATTAGTAATGTAACAGAAGAAGACATTTCTTTGTAAATAAATTTATTGATCATTCACTGTAAATGAAATTACAATCAATAAAAATGTTGACTTTTGTGTCATCTACATCGCCATCAGCAGAAAAATAGTAATTACTTCACTAATCAAGACAACACCATCGTTACTGTCAACATCATCAGCATTAAAATCATCATCATCATTATCATCATTATCACCATCAACAATATTCGATGCTGCTATCAGCATTAAGATGTGTTATACGCAGTGCTCTACTGCTCTATCCAACATATCATCTACATAATCGAAAAACTCGCAATTCAGCCATAATACATCTTTCACGGGACGTGGTGGTTGTGGGATCCGCTCTAGAGCAGAATCCTATGAGTGTTAGTTCAACCACTAGCAGTGGATCTGATGTTGGTGGTGACAGTAAGATATGTGATGGTGGTAACAGCTGTTGTTCATCTAGCAGCAGTGCTGCAATAATATAAAAAAATACCTCACTAGATTATAGATGCACACACACACACACACACACACACATACACACAGGTAGACACACAGAAATGATGGATATCCACTGTGTCAATGACTGTTAAGGGTATTGACTAATACAGCTATATCATTGTCAAAAATTGTTATTTTGTAGGTCTCAAGGAAAAATAACCAGTGTCTCTACCTGTCTATGGACTTTCATTTAAAGTTATGGAGCAAGGAACTCGAGACAGTACTGTGTGATCTATATTTAAGTGTTAACGCTTGACACATGAGGTAGATATTGTACTACTGCACTGAAAATGATATTTACATGTCCACACATCACTCTTGTCAATTGTGTGACTAGCTGTGAAAAATTGGTGGAATCGCCAAAAAATGGAGATGTAAGAATCATTTTCTTGATGTTAAGATAACACATCACCCTTAAGTGACTGTATACCTACCTCCACTGTTAAGAAAGGCAAACTTATACTACCCATCAAAGAGTCGGTGCACTATCTGTAAGGATGACTATCATTCTGATGCAGTAAAGCAGTACCTACCAATGCATGTGTGTGACATCACCTCCAAGTCAACATGAAGTGAAAGTTACCGTAGCATGTGCTACCTGCAATGTATCGTACTCTGCTGCATTTTGTTGTAACAAGATGGTGTATGAAGCAATCATTAAACTGACCCCACAACAAGGATTACACAGATGTGTTACAACACCAGACTTTGCAGAACAATCTGATTGGCCATACCTGGTGGCTACAAACACTATCAAATCTAGTCTTAGACTGACAATAGATGTAGTCTATGGACGTTCCTACCAGAGCTGAAACAGCACAGTGAGTAGTGTAAAACCCCTAACGAGAGAGAGAGAGAGGATTGTTGCAATATATTCCAATAATAATAACTTTATAACCCAGTACTGTGAGATAGGAAGACATGGCATTAGGTGAGCTCTCCATTCAGCACTCTCCCTTATCAAGCCACTACGTACAGAGAGATAGCACATAAGCTGAAATTCTCCAGCTGCTTCAAGATGGATGGCCATCACTCTACAATTGAGCAGTATCTAAGCCACCAACCCGCTGTTGTAATGCACCATAATTTAAGCTGATACCCAAAATGCGACAAATACACTGTTCCTTACATTCAACCTCATAGGTAGATGTGAAGACAGATTTATCGAACAAAAGCAGATCTGCACATTGGTCCACGGTAGACGTGGTCTACGGAAGTTCCAAACAGAGCTGTATCAGTGCAATCAATAACATAAAAATCTCTAATGAGAGAGTGAGAGAGAGGATTGTTACAGTAGCAGTGTAGCTATTCCTTATTTATGTGGCTGTCATCATGAGCCGTAGTTTTCTGCCGTGAGTGAGCACCTCCGATATCGTGCTGACCACATTACTTCCCCATATGCCGCATGCTATCAATGACAAAAGGACGTTCTTGAGAAAAGCACTCTGTCACTATCCGTGCCCAGCCTGCACCTTAAGAGAACTGTAACGGCTGTGCCCTCCAAGTCACACCTGTAACAGGATCTAGGCACAAGGTGCGACTGTTGAGCGTGACATCATTAGCACATCTTTCCTATCGTGTAAGCAACTTCGCAGCCATAGTTACTTCACCTTTCAGAAGTCCCAGGTGGCGACGTCTGCAATGTCAGCGTACTGAATACATCTTCTAGTGCAAGAGCATCTACTGCTGAGATTTCTCGCGCCATCCGTCCTATGACGTCTTGTAGATGAGAATGTCACAGGTAGACTGGATCGTGGCGCAACACTGGTGTGACCAAACAGTGCTCCACAGAATTGCTTCAACTATGCTCCTGCCTCGCACTTTGAGCGCAGCGGGAAATGGGCGAGGGATGAGGAGAGATTGAAGGCTGCAACTGGATACCAATGGCAGTGTGAAACAGTCAAATTCTCCAAATATCGGAGTGGTGGGAGTACCGTCTTGCAGCAATGTGGTATCACCTTGGCAGTATGGCGTCTAATTTCCAGGAACTATAGACGTTTTCGCTGAAGACTGGCCTTCAATGGTCAAAACCATTGTTGATTTCGAGTAAGTGTCTGGAGAGGCAGCTGCAAGGACATTTTATGTTAAGCCCTTTACATAACTAATCATAGGAATGTACATCGAATTCTCATGTGGCACAACTTTGCGTTACTGAAAACAGCCTCTGAAGATACCACCTTCTAAGATAAACTATAATAAAACGCGAACATTTAGTCAGCAAAAGGGCAGATATATACCTGAATTGCGAAGGAAGAGGAAAAATGGGAGCTAATAACGAGGACAGTGAGTCTTTATGTTTGTGTATGTCAACCTCTTCAGAGATGTTCGATAAAGAATGCCAAATCAAACACCTTTCAGCCTTCTAGTTTCCAAACTTACTTTATTTGGTTACCAGTTTCGGTGAAAGTAGCGGTCTACAATGGAAAAAGCTTAACTTAGTAATAAGTAATTAGTATTTCATAATATTCCATTAGTTTCAGGGAATTAGATGGACGGGAAGTATCCGGGTCTGGGAGTTACAAGCTCTTAATCATATTTTCATGGTGACTCATGGAAAGAAAGATTTTCAGCGGTAAAAGCAATGCAAAAGGCATTGTTGTACGACAAGAAGTCACTTTCTTACCAAGTAAGGTGAAGATACTCTGATACCATCAGAAAGACAACAAGAAAGACAACAAATTCATAAGACTCAAAAGTCGAACCACTGAAACTGTATGGATATGTCTAACATGCCAGCTTTTCATGATACACATATGAAACAATTAGATTTAATAAAAAATTAAACGAAATGTTGAAGAAAAATTATGCAGTACTTGTCGCTAGGGGACACTGCTAATGACAATGCATCTTAATTTCGTCTCTTAATACATCACTTCTTTTCTACACTCCTGGAAATTGAAATAAGAACACCGTGAATTCATTGTCCCAGGAAAGGGAAACTTTATTGACACATTCCTGGGGTCAGATACATCACATGATCACACTGACAGAACCACAGGCACATAGACACAGGCAACAGAGCATGCACAATGTCGGCACTAGTACAGTGTATATCCACCTTTCGCAGCAATGCAGGCTGCTATTCTCCCATGGAGACGATCGTAGAGATGCTGGATGTAGTCCTGTGGAACGGCTTGCCATGCCATTTCCACCTGGCGCCTCAGTTGGACCAGCGTTCGTGCTGGACGTGCAGACCGCGTGAGACGACGCTTCATCCAGTCCCAAACATGCTCAACGGGAGACAGATCCGGAGATCTTGCTGGCCAGGGTAGTTGACTTACACCTTCTAGAGCACGTTGGGTGGCACGGGATACATGCGGACGTGCATTGTCCTGTTGGAACAGCAAGTTCCCTTGCCGGTCTAGGAATGGTAGAACGATGGGTTCGATGACGGTTTGGATGTACCGTGCACTATTCAGTGTCCCCTCGACGATCACCAGTGGTGTACGGCCAGTGTAGGAGATCGCTCCCCACACCATGATGCCGGGTGTTGGCCCTGTGTGCCTCGGTCGTATGCAGTCCTGATTGTGGCGCTCACCTGCACGGCGCCAAACACGCATACGACCATCATTGGCACCAAGGCAGAAGCGACTCTCATCGCTGAAGACGACACGTCTCCATTCGTCCCTCCATTCACGCCTGTCGCGACACCACTGGAGGCGGGCTGCACGATGTTGGGGCGTGAGCGGAAGACGGCGTAACGGTGTGCGGGACCGTAGCCCAGCTTCATGGAGACGGTTGCGAATGGTCCTCGCCGATACCCCAGGAGCAACAGTGTCCCTAATTTGCTGGGAAGTGGTGGTGCGGTCCCCTACGGCACTGCGTAGGATCCTACGGTCTTGGCATGCATCCGTGCGTCGCTGCGGTCCGGTCCCAGGTCGACGGGCACGTGCACCTTCCGCCGACCACTGGCGACAACGTCGATGTACTGTGGAGACCTCACGCCCCACGTGTTGAGCAATTCGGCGGTACGTCCACCCGGCCTCCCGCATGCCCACTATACGCCCTCGCTCAAAGTCCGTCAACTGCACATACGGTTCACGTTCACGCTGTCGCGGCATGCTACCAGTGTTAAAGACTGCGATGGAGCTCCGTATGCCACGGCACACTGGCTACTGACGGCGGCGGTGCACAAATGCTGCGCAGCTAGCGCCATTCGACGGCCAACACCGCGGTTCCTGGTGTATCCGCTGTGCCGTGCGTGTGATCATTGCTTGTACAGCCCTCTCGCAGTGTCCGGAGCAAGTATGGTGGGTCTGACACACCAGTGTCAATGTGTTCTTTTTTCCATTTCCAGGAGTGTAGAATAGATCCTACAGAATTCCGGGTTTCAACTGTAATTTCTATGTCACTAGCAGCTAATTATGAGTCTTGCCTCCTGTGAACCTGATGAAACGGTACTACTTGACTACTGTAAAGATATTTTATTCGTCACCACCACTCACCTGTTCGACACAGCGAATTTCATCGTGGTCGTCAAACCAAGCGAAACGTCGTCTCTTGCTGGCAATTTTTTTCATTGATTCCTCCTCGTGCAGTGAGTACAGAAGATGGTTAACTCTCGCGAAGCGCTCGCGCAGCGCGCGGAGTGCTAATGTGAACTGACACTGCAAAATATTTTTTGTGATATAGTACGTTTGTGACAAGAACAGATGAATTAGCGGTACTCTGAATGTCTCTTCGATCATGTGACTCATGTGTAGGATATTCGTACATGCTAAAAACATAAGACCAGTCGCTTCTTCTATCAAGAGATACTTGTTAATTCCGGTTTTAGTAGATCGCGGGCGTTCCATGCATCGAAGACACCTGTCTGCTTCAGCGAGAATTGATAAGAAACTCAAGAGATGGACGCGTCTTCCCCAGTGTACGAGGAGACCTGTGGTGACGAAGATCATTGCAGTGTAGGCGTATATTGTCTCCAGTAGTGTACTGAGAGGGTTACCGGTTCTGAGGTTAAAACCACGTGGCTCATAAATACACAGTATGGTGCACACTGCTAAACACAGTGCCGCCGCTATGCTAGAGAAGATCACACCCATAACATTTATTCTCCGAACAACTTTGCGTTCAGTCAATTCGTAGTCAAATGGAAGCAAGCCAAAAAATCTCGACAGTATCTTACCGAAGCGGTTGCTTCCCAACAGAGCCGAAACTGTTATTTGTTCATTTTGTTGAGATCTGTCACTTTTATCTTTACTAAATTTTGTCGGAATATCTGTCGTCTGTTTGAGAGTAGTTGCTTTTTGAAAGAATCGATCTTGGCTAATTGTAAGAAGGACCGGTCGATTCATTTAGCTGAAACTATCAGCTCTTGGCGAAGCACTAAAAGAGATCACTAGGGAGCTGACTGGACCCTACAAAGCTTATCTCTCGCCTGCTTAATAACCCTTTCGATAATAACAGCCCTCTCACATTTCACGCCCTGCTCTCACGCCCACGTCTCAAAAAATGACCCCTTCAAGAAATCAAGCTTCGTACTGTACTTTTCTTAAACACATGTCGCGGATACACAATTAAGTTGACAGATCAGCGATAGACCTGTTGACAGCCCAATGCTCTACGGTCAAAACTAAAGTGGTAAAACACTGGTTTTCCTAGTACCCACTAGAAACAATGAGGTTCCTTGGCTTTGAATTACACTTTTGTGTGAATTCTAGAACGTAAAAACGGCACCCGTTTCCAAGATTTGAGTTCGATAGTTATTTTAGGCTGTGAATTAATTTCTCAGCAGTGCTGATAAAGGATACAATGCCTCGCCCACAAGCAAGGCACTGCTCACTAATTTAAGCCCCAGTCTAAATTAGCGTCTGTAACAGAATTAAATGCGCAGATGAATTCTGGAAGAGCTGCGGAAGGAAAAGCTTCGTGTATCTATCCGTTCCTCTGTGGCCGCTGGCCGACATACAGCACGGGCAGATCGCAACTGTACGAGCAATGTTCGGATTCAGGTGAACATCGATCGATGCAACAACTTGGCCCGCAAGCGCGGAATGGAAAAGCGGGAGACAAGTCGTCGTTTGTGCAAACAGTTATGATCGAGCGAACACTCGACAGCCTGTGAAAGTATTCACTGACAACTGTCAACTGCCGGAGGAAATGGGAGAAGGTGTCTGACGGACGTGGAGGGATTTAGTGAGACAACCACAATATAAGTAAACCAACTGAAAGAATTTCTTAAAGTACGGTAGCACATACTAAGTCAGAAGCGTCGTAATGTTACTAAAAATGACATATTCGCATTTTACAAAGACAGAGTATCTCAATTCGCTGAATAGAATACTTTGGTGCGTCACGTGGCAATGATGTCACTAGAGCCTGTATTGATATTTGAGTGACATTTGCCTATAGGAAGGATAACACACGAAACAGTAAGTCATTTCACCACCCTTAGCTATTGATATCAAGTGTAAGAAGAAGATCCCCTCCTAAGACTTCCACACGTCTAGTCTTCGTACATTTATTTTGTCAACGTTTAACTGCAGTGGTCTTAAAAGTGTGGCGGACAGTGGTCTGATTGGGATGAGAAGTTCCGCCTTATGCAAGATACCTTTTTTTTTTGTTTCACCCATACATGTTTCATCAGTTTTGTGCTATCGTCAGAAGGTTTAATTTTTATTTTTAACCGTAAAATTGTTACATATTAACATTTGTGTTGTTTATGACATTATGTCCAAGTTCCATTTATAGCTTAATTGGCAAAAAGCGGATGTAAGCATTAGTTAACATACATTACACGATGTTCTTGTCCATTTATTTTGGTAGCTATTCTGCTACACAGTACCACTTGTCATCTGCAAGCAGCAAAACGTAATTTATTTTTCTGTTTGTTGTCCATTTACGAACGGAAATGAGTCTGTATCACATTTTGTGTGTGTAACTTAGAGTTTTAAAGTTGTGGTGCCTTCTCCTATGTTGTTGGCGAAGTAAATAGGCCTACTTCTTAACCTGTGGTCCTTCGGCACTGCACTTTCTTCCATTTCTCAAAAGAAAGTCACACAAACATACTAAGATCAGCTGTTGGATTGTAAGGTTACCCAAGTGCAGATAAAGACTCAGATCACAATCTAATAATGATGAATAGCAGTTTGAAGTTAAAAAGAATCGTTCGGAAGAGTCATTGTGGAAGGATGTGGGATACTGAAGTACTGAGGAACGCTGAGACATGTTTCAAGTTCGTTACGTATGTGGATGTGGCGGTAAGGAATGCCTGGGTAGGCGGTTCAGTTGAAGAGCAGTGGACATATCTGAAAATTGCAATACGGATGCTGGACAGACAAACATAGGTACAAGGAAGCTGACTATAAAGAAAACTTGCTTAACAGATCAAATGCTTCAACTGGTCGACGACAGAAGGAAGTACAAAAATATGTAGGGAAACATAGGAACACAGCAATATAAATCCCTTAGGAATGAAATAAATAGGATGTGTAGGGAAACTAAGGCAAAATGGCTACATGAAAAATGAGAAGGAATATAAAAAGAAATTCTGTCGGAAGGACTGACACAGCAGACGGAAAAGTCAAAACAACCTTGAAATTAAAACCAATGGCGGAAACATCAAGAGTGCATCAGGAATTGCATTGTTAAAAGCAGAGGAGCGAGCGGATAGGTGCGAAGAGAACATCGAAGGCTTCTATGAGGGAGAGGACTTCACATGATAGAAGAAGGAACAGAAGTGTACAGGGAAGAGACAGGATAGCCAGTATTACAACTGAATTTAAAAGAACTTTAGAAGACTTAAGATCTAATAAGGCAGAAAAGATAGATAGCATTCCAACGGAATTTCTAGTATCACTGGAAGAAGTGGCAACAAAACGAGTACTGAAGTTGGTATGAGGAATCTGAGACTTTATATAGCAACAGACTTTCAGAGAAATTTCCACGCAGTTCCGAAGAGAACAATAGCAGAATACGGTTGTGTAGTTTTTCCACTGCGCCAAACACTTCCTGGAAAACGTGGTAGCATTAATGGATCATTTCTGCCACGACCTTCACTAAAAATGCCAGTTTTTCTGAACACTCAGCCATGTGGTGCACTCACTCTTGTCACTTTCATTTCTGTCCTAGCCCTCCACCTTTCATGAATTTGGACGAAATGTGCGCTGACGAGCAGGTGCAGTCTCTTTTCAGCTATTTTGAGAACCTGTGAAACAAGTTTCTGGAGTTGAATAGTGCGAAAATGAAATGTGTTCGTAGTTCTGCGAATAATGAAGCTCATTGCTGACAGCTGCTTTCAAGAATTACTGTGTGCTCGTGCATGATATGGAAGGTGGCATTTAAACTAGTCGTAGCTTACGTCCTTAGTCAATGTTTGCATCAGTATATCTCGGTGAGCGAGTCACGCTATCTGGGTCGGTGGACTGCAACGACGCTAATGTTCGACATGTCAAATCTTTAACACAAACGTAACTCTTCTGCTAAGAAACTGAAACTATACATAAATTAAAAAAGAATGTTCCACTTCAGTAGGTACACATATTCTATGAGTATGATAAATAAATCCCTGTTCATTAGCAGTCATTTGCATTGATACAGTGTTATACTTACTGTGCCGTGTGTGTACAACATCCGTGGCGCTGGGTTATCGGTAGTATTTTCCGTGTGTGTGTCTGTGCGCCATTGTGAGAAACTGGATGATGGCTTGCTCGGAGGGGTGCACGTAAGCAGCAGTGGGCGGGATGTGCGAGCGTGCAGCAATGTGAAGAGCTCGAGTTCCGCTATTGCGTTGGAGGTGTGAGCTCTCCGTTGACCAAACATAACTCTAAGGCGGCCGTCTAGCCTGTGGAGTGTTATTGGTGCTATTACGCCGGTTGGAGGTTAGTTATTAATTACTCGACTGTTTGAGGAAGTGAGCCTGCTCGGAGAACAACTGCGTTTCTATATTGTGGACTTTATTACGAGGCCTTTTCTATAACGGGCAGTAATTTTTTTCTTACTTGAAATGTGACCCACTGTATCCTGGTTCCTTTAGGCTCTATTTGGCATTTGTGGTCGTTCCTTCGATAGACAGTTGTGAGAGAAGGCGCTCATTTGTATTTTTCTACCAGATGTTTTTAGCTGGTTTTCTGGACACATACTGGCAATTTGTGGTGAACGTGGATTGTAATTTATATTTTGTTTCCTACTTACCACGTTACTGGGTAGCGAGGCTTGGTTTACTGACTACACAAGCCCACGCTTACTGTTAAAATTTTTATGTAAATACCTGTCTGACGGAATACCTACTCAGTGCTTGCCAGCCTCGTTTTATTTACTGCTGTTTTGTATTTTATTAGGAGAGTGTTTAATACTGCTTATGTAATTCTGTTACAGGACAGATTAGCCATCATTTAATATCTTGTTCATTGATCCCAAGAGAAAACCCGAAAAGGGGTCTCAATGTGTGCTTTAGTTGGTCTTGTGGCTTTTATCAGTCATCTTCAGTAAAGTTAATGCCTTGTAGAGGTACAAGGAAGGAGCCTCCACGAAGATCGTGCAAGGGTCATTATTGACAAAGAGAAGATGAGTTTTAGCACGATTGGGCGTACCCTGGGCGTTAGGAAGAATCCTAGCGGCGAATCCTTCCACCACAAGGACCAAAAAGAACAAAGGCTTTTATCAAATCCAGCCCTTAGAATAATATCCATTAATATAGAAGGTATTTCACCTGATAAAGATGTTTTATTATCTAACATCTGCAAACAAACAGCCTGTGATTCTCTGTTAATTCAAGAGACCCATAGAGGCCCAGAAGACCGAAGACTAAAAGTAAATGGAATGAAACTTATCATTGAAAGACCAAGTATGACATATGGTAGTGCAGTGTTTGCTAAACCTAGTATAAACATCATCTCAGTAGGTTCTACGTCAGGTAACGACATAGAAATCCAGACGGTGGAAATCCAGTCATGTACAGTGACATCCATATAAAAACCACCTAAAGCTAAATTCTGCTGCAAGGAACCAACGAAATTAGTAATCGGCGACGCCACAGTAAATCATGGGGCTACAAGGAAACTGAGAAAAGTCGAGAAGATCTAGAAGATTGGAGTGAACGAATGGGACTGATGTTAATCCATGACCCGAAGCTAACACTATCCTTCAATAGTGGCAGATGACATAGAGGTTATAAGCCAGATAACATCTTCACCAGTGAACATATTGCCCAACATGTAAAGAAGTACGTTACAGACGTAATCCCGCGCACACAACATCGAGCTATTGTTTGTTCAGTTGAAGCAGCTGTGAAACCAGAGCGCGCCTAGCTCAAAAGACAATTTAACTTCAAGAAAGCAAAGTGGGAGAATTTCACACAAGAACTTGATATGGAAGTCCTAAATCTCGACGCATCACCAGAAAGGTATGACGATTTTGTCAATATAGTCCAAGCCATCTCACGTAAACATATCCCGAGAGGATGCAGAACGAACTATATCCCAGGACTCGATGAAGACTCCAAATCGCTGCTGGAGAGAAATGAACAACTATTTGAAATAAATCCACTCTCTGATGAAACAATAAAAACAGATGAGGACCTATTAAATTCCATATCAGTTTCCAGAAGCAGAAAATGGTGTGATTTGGTATCAAACCTAGATATGAAACAGAATAGCCGAAAAGCATGGAAATTGTTGAAGGCCCTCAACAATGAACCCAACCATTACTTCCACTGACCTCTCAAAAAAAAAAAAAAAGGTTCAAATGGCTCTGAGCACTATGGGACTTAACATCTATGGTCATCAGTCCCCTAGAACTTTGAACTACTTAAACCTAACTAACCTAAGGACATCACACAAAACCCAGTGCTGACCTCTCAAAGGTAATCCCTGACCAAATTGCTCATCAATTACTTCTCAATGGCAAGACTAAAGGAAGATCAGAAAAATCTAAATTCATTAGACAGGCAGATGAGAAGGAGTATCTGAACACCCCTTTTACCTTAAAAGGACTGGAAACAGTTTTCACAACTATAAAGAGCAATAAAGCTGCTGGCTCAGGTTCGAATCCTGCCTCGGGCATGGATGTGTGTGATGTCCTTAGGTTACTTAGGTTTAAGTAGTTCTAAGTTCTAGGGGACTGATGACCTCAGAAGTTAAGTCCCATAGTGCTCAGAGCCATTTGAACCATTTGAATAAAGCTACTGGCGTAGACGAAATACGGACGGAACAAATCAAAAAGTTTGGACCTGCGGCAAAATAGTGGATATTAAACCTTATGAACACCTGAATTTCAAAATTGGAAATACCCAAGATCTGGCGTAAAGCCAAGGTAATAGCACTTTCAAAGCCTGGGAAAGAACCAACAGAACCAAAAAGTTTCCGTCCGGTTTCACTCCTTTGTCATTTGTACAAGGTACTGGAAAGGCTGATCCTAAATCGAATATCATACTGATAATGCTCATAAAAGAGCAGTCCGGTTTCCGACTGGGATGGTCTTTCTGTGGACAGATCCTTAATTTGACTCAGCTTATTGAGGATGGGTATAAGAGAGGCGAAATAACAGGTGTGGCTTTCATCGACCTCAAGGCGGCTTATGATACTGTTAACCACAAAAAGCTGCTTAGAAAAGTATACTTAACTACAAAGAATTACCGTCTAGCTCAGATCCTTCAGTGTATGCTGCAAAACGGGAGATACTTTGTCTCTCTCCAAGACAAGAAGAGTCGATGGAGAATGCAGAGAAATGGTCTCCCTCAGGGGAGTGTGCTGTCTCCGCTGTTATATAATATCTACACAAATGACCAGCCAATTAACTCTTCACGTAAGGCATACACGCTGAGGATACAGCACTCGCTGCCCAAGGTGAGACCTTTGAGGAAGTAGAGGTGAAACTGACAACAGCTCTTGAAAATTTGGCCAAGTATTACGATGAAAACCAACTGAAACCGAACCCTGTAAAGACCCAAGTCTGTGCATTCCATCTTAGAAATAGGGAAGCCAAAAGGAAACTGAACATAACTTGGAGAGGAGAACAACTACTCCACTGCGAAACTCCTAAATACCTTGTGGTGAAGATTGACCGTTCCCTCACGTTCAAAGCCCGCTGTTAAGAAACGAGCCTCAAAGTAAAACCGCGGAACAACATCATCCCCAAACTCACACGAACCACCTGGGGTGCCCAGCCAAAAGTGCTTAGAACATCTGCCTTGGCACTATGTTTCACCGCCTCAGAATACGCAGCACCCATCTGGAAAAACTCTGCACATGCTAAACATGTAGATACAGCTCTGAACGAGACAGGACGCATTGTTACAGGTTGCTTTTTACCTACTCCTGTCAATAAGCTGTACCAAATTATGGGTATAGCACCGCCATGAATTAGAAGGCAAGCTGCAACAGAAGTGCAGAAGAAAAAACAAGAAATCGACCCTAGACATCATTTGTTCGGACATGACCCTCAACAAGACTGAGGTAAAGAAAAAGCTTCCTACAGAAAACTATGGCAATTCGCTCATCTCCCAGAACTCGCAGAAAGGAGCTTTGGCGAGAACCCTAGCTGAAGACAATCACATAACGGTCAAGGAGGAAATAGCCGAAGGTTCACACCTGTCATACGTGACCTGGAAGACTTTGAACAGACTGCGAGTTGGGGTGTCAAGGTGCAAAGCCAACCTCAGGAAGTGGGGCTTCAGTAATGAGGAGGAAACTTGTGAGTGTGGTGACGTACAGGACGAACAACATCTGCTAGTCTGCAGGAACGTACCGGCTGCATGCACTATCTGTGATCTTGCTGCAGCCAGTGAAATTGCTGTGATAACCGCCAAATACTGGGCCCGTCAAAAAATATAATCATCTTGCTGCTTGTTTATCTGCTGTTTGTTCGTATATATTATTGAATCTGTGTCATAAATACTACTGTACATATTTAAGTTTGCAAATTTGTTATGTGAATCAATACTTATTTGTTTTCGTAATTATTTTTTGTCCTGGACTCGAAAAAATAGAGAAATGCCTTGTACATCTGTGGAAAACGGTAAATATTTGTGTAAACCAGGTGACCGCTGATTCTAGTAATTCCACGTTACTTGTTGTTAGCTGTTTGCGGAACCAGCCTCCTGTGTAGTAATTATTTTGTGCTTCCAAATTTCTCGAGTGTACTGGCGGATGCAATCGTCGAAGGTAGACGATACTGCAGCAAACAACCTTTCCGCCAACATCAGGTACTGATGGAATTCCATCAGTATCACCTGATGTTGGCGGAACGGTTATTCGCCGAAATGTCGTGGACCTTTGACGATTAAATCCTGCAGTACACGCGACAATCTTGGAAGCATCCTATACGCCGGGAAAGCTTCAGATCGCAAATTATATTGCGTGTTTGTTTGGGATGCCTATCCTCAAGGTTTAGCTATTGCTCTACGTATATTTGATCGTCAACTACCGGTGTCTGGGTACCCGTAATTCACAAAGATTAATTGTTTACCTTAGACTGACGTTTTACGTTTCAGTTGTATATGATACCAGCCAAGGGGCTTTATAATTACTTTCCTTGTACCTATTGTTTTTGATCGGTCATTGTACCGCAAGGCTCACTGTGTTTATAGGCCTTATAGCCTGCCTACCCGCACAGGTGTGTTTGGACGTATGCTTAAGGTCCCTTAAAACAATTGCTAATGGGTATCTTGTATTTGTAACCAAATTTTGTGGAAATCTTAAAGCATCTACTCACAGTGTAAGACTTGTTTGCACGGACACAGATCGCTGACTGTTATTCTATCGCTGACTGTGTTAACCTGCATGTGTCTAAATTTATCAAAGTTTTTTGAGGAGTGAAATTGTGTACACTTGAGATTGGTCAGTGTTGCCATAAGCTAATCTTTAGGTTTGAGGCGTCTTGTTCCTTAATGAAATTTAATTACTTGAAAGGGCTTCACGGTGATGGGCTTTTATCATTGGGCCTTAAGCCGTTTGTGCAGTTGATTTGATTAGATCTGATTCAGACTCAAAAAAACAGATGATTCTCATGGGTGTGGAGCAAGTCGCAAAGTACAACATACACTCCTGGAAATGGAAAAAAGAACACATTGACACCGGTGTTTCAGACCCACCATACTTGCTCCGGACACTGCGAGAGGGCTGTACAAGCAATGATCAGACGCACGGCACAGCGGACACACCAGGAACCGCGGTGTTGGCCGTCGAATGGCGCTAGCTGCGCAGCATTTGTGCACCGCCGCCGTCAGTGTCAGCCAGTTTGCCGTGGCATACGGAGCTCCATCGCAGTCTTTAACACTGGTAGCATGCCGCGACAGCGTGTACGTGAACCGTATGTGCAGTTGACGGACTTTGAGCGAGGGTGTATAGTGGGCATGCGGGAGGCCGGGTGGACGTACCGCCGAATTGCTCAACACGTGGGGCGTGAGGTCTCCACACTACATCGATTCTGTCGCCAGTGGTCGGCGGAAGGTGCACGTGCCCGTCGACCTGGGACCGGACCGCAGCGACGCACGGATGCACGCCAAGACCGTAGGATCCTACGCAGTGCCGTAGGGGACCGCACTGCCACTTCCCAGCAAATTAGGGACACTGTTGCACCTGGGGTATCGGCGAGGACCATTCACAATCGTCTCCATGAAGCTGGGCTACGGTCCCGCACACAGTTAGGCCGTCTTCCGCTCACACCCCAACATCGTGCAACCCGCCTCTAGTGGTGTCGCGACAGGCGTGAATGGAGGGACGAATGGAGACGTGTCGTCTTCTGCGATGAGAGTCGCTTCTGCCTTGGTGCCAATGATGGTCGTATGCGTGTTTTGCGCCGTGCAGGTGAGCGCCACAATCAGGACTGCATACGACCGAGGCACACAGGGCCAATACCCGGCATCATGGAGTGGGGAGCGATCTCCTACACTGGCCGTACACCACTGTGATCGTCGAGGGGACACTGAATAGTGCACTGTACAACCAAACCGTCATCGAACCCATCGCTCTACCATTCCTAGACCGGCAAGGGAACTTGCTGTTCCAACAAGACAATGCACGTCCGCATGTATCCTGTGCCACCCAACGTGCTCTAGAAGGTGTAAGTCAACTACCCTGGCCAGCAAGATCTCCGGATCTGTCCCCCATTGAGCATGTTTGGGACTGGATGAAGCGTCGTCTCACGCGGTCTGCACGTCCAGCACGAACGCTGGTCCAACTGAGGCGCCAGGTGGAAATGGCATGGCAAGCAGTTCCACAGGACTACATCCAGCATCTCTACGATCGTCTCCATGGGATAATAGCAGCCTGCATTGCTGCGAAAGGTGGATATACACTGTACTAATGCCGACATTGTGCATGCTCTGTTGCCCGTGTCTATGTGCCTGTGGTTCTGTCTGTGTGATCATGTGATGTATCTGACCCCAGGAATGTGTCAATAAAGTTTCCCCTTCCTGGGACAATGAATTCACGGTGTTCTTATTTCAATTTCCAGGAGTGTATAAAACATAAAACATTTGAATTTAATACTCACTACCCTAATATTTACCGAATTAATACACTGTTAGAATGAAACATAGTTATGCACTTTTAATAAATTTATCACACTAAGTGTTGTTATTTGTTTGATCAATTGAAATTTTTGATCTTTAATTGTTAACGAGTAATGCCATATGGCAATTAATAATTCTTGCTGTAACTGCATAGTACGTTCAGTTATTTTCATAAGAAAAGTAAGAAGATTTTTTTTGGTCTACCAACGTGGGAGACCTTAAGTTTTTTTTAAAATTAATACCTAGTACCCATGAATTTTAAGAACTGCTGTCGGTACGCAGCTCGTGGTCGTGCGGTAGCGTTCTCGCTTCCCGCGCCCGGGTTCCCAGGTTCGATTCCCGGCGTGGTCATGGAATTTCTCTGCCTTGTGATGACTGGGTGTTGTGTGATGTCCTTAGGTTAGTTAGGTTTAAGTAGTTCTAAGTTCTAGGAGACTGATGACCATAGATGTTAAGTCCCATAGTGCTCAGAGCCATTTGAACCATTTTTGAATTGATGCTAAGCTTTGGGCTTAGCTGCCTTGTATACTAGCCATCAGTGTTCCACCTACTAAATTGCGTATTTTAGTAACTGTCAAGTGTTCAGTTTTTTGATAATAAACTACTGTTTAAGCAAGTACAATTATCATAACCCAGAAAATTACCACTCTACAACCAGCTCCCTATAGGTAGTTCAAAATGTTCAAATGTGCGTGGCTTCCTAAGGGACCAACCTGCAGAGGTCATTGGTCCCTAGACTTACACACTACTTAAACTAACTTATGCTAAGAACAACACATACATCCATGCCCGAGAGGGGACTCAAAGCTCCGGCGTGATGGGTTGGGTTGTTTGGGGGAAGAGACCAAACAGCGAGGTCATCGGTCTCATCTGATTAGGGGAGGACAGGGAAGGAAGTCGGCCGTGCCCTTTCAAAGGAAAGCAGGCGCTGACAGATGTGAAAATTACCGAACTATCAGTTTAATAAGTCACGGCTGCAAAATACTAACGTGAATTCTTTACAGACAAATGGAAAAACTAGTAGAAGCCGACCTAGGGGAAGATCAGTTTGGATTCCGTAGACATATTGGAACACGTGAGGCAATACTGACCTTATGAGTTATCTTAGAAGAAAGATTAAGGAAAGGCAAACCTACATTTCTAGCAATTGTAGACTTAGAGAAAGCTTTTGACAATGTTGACTGGAACACTCTCTTTCAAATTCTGAAGGTGGCAGGGCTAAAATACAGGGAGCGAAAGGCTATTTACAATTTGTATAGAAACCAAATGGCATTTATAAGAGTTGAGGGGCATGAAAGGGAAGCAGTGGTTGGGAAGGGAGTGAGACAGGGTTGTAGCCTCTCCCCGATGTTATTCAATCTGTATATTGAGCAAGCAGTGAAGGAAACAAAAGAAAAATTCGGAGTATGTATTAAAATACATGGAGAAGAAATAAAAACTTTGAGGTTCGCCGATGACATTGTAATTCTCTCAGAGACAGCAAATGACTTGGAAGAGCAGTTGAACGGAATAGATGGTGTCTTGAAAGGAGGATATAAGATGAACATCAACAAAAGCAAAACGAGGATAATGGAATGTAGTCGAATTAAGTCGGGTGATGCTGAGGGAATTAGATTAGGAAATGAGACACTTAAAGTAGTAAAGGAGTTTTGCTATTTGGGGAGCAAAATAACTGGTTGGTTGGTTGGTTGGTTTGGGGAAGGAGACCAGACAGCGTGGTCATCGGTCTCATCGGATTAGGGAAGGATTGGGAAGGAAGTCGGCCGTGTCCTTTCAGAGGAACCATCCCGGCATTTGCCTGGAGTGATTTAGGGAAATCACGGAAAACCTAAATCAGGATGGCCGGACGCGGGATTGAACCGTCGTCCTCCCGAATGCGAGTCCAGTGTCTAACCACTGCGCCACCCCGCTCGGTCAAAATAACTGATGATGGTCGAAGTAGAGAGGATATAAAATGTAGACTGGCAATGGCAAGGAAAGCGTTTCTGAAGAAGAGAAATTTGTTAACATCGAGTATAGATTTAAGTGTCAGGAAGTCGTTTCTGAAAGTATTTGTATGGAGTGTAGCCATGTATGGAAGTGAAACATGGACGATAAATAGTTTAGACAAGAAAAGAATGGAAGCTTTCGAAATGTGGTGCTACAGAAGAATTCTGAAGATTAGGTGGGTAGATCACATAACTAATGAGGAGGTATTGAATAGGATTGGGGAGAAGAGAAGTTTGTGGCACAACTTGACTAGAAGAAGGTTATCGGTTGGTAGGCCATGTTCTGAGGCATCAAGGGATCACCAATTTAGTATTGGAGGGCAGCGTAGAGGGTAAAAATCGTAGAGGGAGACCAAGAGATGAATACACCAAGCAGGTTCAGAAGGATGTAGGTTGCAGTAGGTACTGGGAGATGAAGAAGCTTGCACAGGATAGAGTAGCATGGAGAGCTGCGTCAAACCAGTCTCATAACTGAAGACAACAAGAACAACAACAGGTGATCTATTTGCCACTTCTTATAAATGTTGTAGGCAATATATTAACTCTTACCACACAGATCGCTGCTCGGGGTAGCCGTGTGGTCTAAAAAAGGCGCCTTGCCACGGTTCGTGCCGCTCCTCCTGTCGGAGGTTCGAGTCCTCCCTCGGGCATGGGTGTGTGTGTTGTCCTCAGCGTAAGTTAAGTTAGATTAAGTAGTGTGTAAGACTAGGGACCGATGACCTCAGCAGTTTGGTCCCATAGAACTTACCACAAATTCCCAATTTCTTACCATACAGACCTTGTAAAATAACTGTATCGAGAAACTGTACATGTTTACCGAGAGACATTCTTTCCGTGTGACGTTCATGCATGTAACAGGAACGGGTGGTAGTAGCATAAGTTCCGACTGTGGAACAAAATTACTTTTTTCAGTGATTGGGATATGTTTAATCAGCGAGGGAAAGCAAATTTAGGGGCTCCATCAAACACACATAACCCTGGTTGCATGCAGCACGTTACTGCAGTGACATTGGCTAGCTATCATTACTCGTTCAAATACAGTACAGAAAAGTAAAAATGGTTGCTGTGTATGTATTGCTGCAGAAAAAAGGTGTCATGATGAGGGAATATTAAAATTGTCTCATTTCTGGAAATATCCACCATGACTTGGAGACAGGTTGTATAAAAAGTCTTTAGAGTGCAAGTATAGAAACAGCATGATGATTGGAGACAGGGAACCATGGTGTGCAGGTGTGAGATGGCGGGGTGGGGTTGAACACATATGCCCGTGTATCTGTTTGCACTGGCCTGGGTGTGCACGCACGCACTCATACACGCACACACACACACACACACACACACACACACACACACACACGCACTTCAGAGTGGTGCAGTAGTTTTAGGGAGCACAGTGTGATGAAGGTGTCCATATATCTGTAATCGAATAATGTATGCAGAATGCAGATCTCACTACAAACAGCTAGGAGGCGAGCAGATCCTCGAACAAGTATTTTAAGTTTATGTTGCTCTCAGAGTATTAGCGCCCACATTTAACACCGCTGGTCCCTGTGGCTGTTGAAGTATCACCAGTGGCAAGTATGGGCAGGCCATGAAATAGGCCCTCTCTCTATGTGGTCAATGCTACCTCATCTTGTTTGTGCACTTGTAGGAGCCTCTCCCTCCCCATACTCCACCTCAAAATTAAAATCATCTCCAAAGTGCTGACTGCCGGCTGTGACCTTATATGCAAAGGAACAATAGGAGTGTGTGGTGGCAGCAGCAGCGGCAAGCTCTACTTGTAGAATGTGTGAAGAGCTTATACTAGCCACATCAGCTAGAAGGAAAGAAAAATGGTGCGATCTTATGACGCAGCTCGATATGAAACAAAGTAGTAGAAAGGCATGGCAATTGCTGAAGAACCTTGGAAACGACCCAACAGCTATTCCCTCGGCCATCTCTGATATAACACCCAACCAGATAGCACATCAGTTACTGCTGAATGGCAAAGTTAATAAAAAATCGGTAACTCCAATGATCCAGAGAATTACTGAGAAGAATATCTATATTGGCACACCATTCTCATTGGAAGGATTAGAAACTACAATATGCTCAATGAAGAACAATAAAGCTGCAGGTTTAGATGACTTGAGGACGGAACAGATAAAAATGTTTGGACCAGCAACCAAGAAGTGGATTCTAGATATGATGAACAGTTGTGTCTCAAAATTGCAAATACCAAAGATCTGGAGAAAAACCAAAGTTGTGGCCTTACTGAAACTGGTGAAACAGCCAACAGATGCCAAAACTTTCCTACCCATACCACTCTTATGTCAAATATACAAAATTTGAGAGAGAATGACCCTCAATCGAATATCGGACCAAGTCGATCAAACACTGATCAGAGAACAGTCTGGGTTCCGCCCTGGGAGGTCTTGTTTTGGACACATCTTGAACCTGACACAATACACAGAGGATGGATATGAATGTGGGCAGATCACCGGTGTCGCCTTTGTGGATCTTACTGCTGCATATGACACCATTAATCTCAGGAAAATGTTAACAAAGATCTATGCCATCACGAAAGACTTCCACCTCACACAGTTTATAAGATTCCTGCTACAAAACAGATGTTTCTTTGTCACTCTACAAAACAAGAGGAGCTGGTGGAGAGCACAGAAAATGGTATCCCCCAAGGAAGTGTGCTAGCCCCACTGCTGTTTAGTATTTTCGCTAATGATCGGCCAGTTAATCCTGTCACAAGATCTTTCATTTATGCAGATGACACAGAACTTGCCGCACAAGGTAGAACTTTCGAGGAGGTGGAAGAAAAACTCACAATAAGTCTTGAGCCAATATATAACTACTACAATAGCAAGTACCTGAAGCCAAACCCCTCCAAAACACAAATGAGTGCGTTCCACTTACGAAACAGAGAGGCACGGAGGAAACTGTGAATAACCTGGAGAGGTCAACAGCTGACCCACTGTGACACCCCAAAGTACCTCGGAGTGAAGTTGGACTGGTCCGTCACCTTCAAGGACAACTGTACAGATACAAAAAATAAAGTCAATGCGAGGAACAACATTATTAAGAAACTGACCAGCAACAACTGGGGACCACACCCACAGGTCCTCCACACATCTGCCCTCGCTTTGTACTTCTCTACTGCTGAATATGCAACACCTGTATGGCAGAAATCCAGCCATGCCAAACAGGTAAATTTTGCCCTGAATGAAACAGGACGATTTGTAACCGGCTGCCTGCGGGCAACCCCTGTTGACAAAATCTACCACCTTATGGGCATAGCACCTCCAGACATCCGAAGGAGAACAGCAGCTGAAATGGAAAGAAAGAAGCAGGAGACGGATCAGAGACACCCCATGTTTGGATGCGAACATCAAACACCAAGACTCAAGTTGAGAAAAAGTTTTCTCCGGACAACGCAACCAATCCAGACATTACCTGCAGGCCATAGGATACAACTCTGGCGTAGCTCATCATCAGAGAAATATTGGGACAACCCCAAGGAAGAATTGCTACAGGTCACCATCTCCCATACACTACAATAGACTGAGAACTGGAGTATCTCGCTGCAAGGAGGACATGAAGAAATGGGGATACATCTCAGGGGACGAACTGTGTGAGTGTGGTGAACCCCATCAGTACCTACTCAACTGTAGGAAACTGTCGAAACTTGTGTCCAAGGACGATCTGATTATAGCCAATGGTAAGGCAGTCAGCGCAGCGGAATTCTGGGCAGCACATGGAATATAAATATGCACATATTCTCTGTAATACTTGTAATATATATGTATGATATGCTATGTATGATAAATTATATTTAATATGTTATGTTCTGGACACGTATAAATAAATAAATGTGTGAACTACATAGTAGGCGCAGAAGCTGTTGGCTGTAATTGCCCAACATAATACATGTATAATTGAGACAGTGGGAGAGTCGTTCCTGAATTTTACTAGCTTTCTTAAATAAAGTGTGTACATGTACATTTCAGATCCTATATCTCCCCCCCCTCCCCTTCCCCACTCCTCTGGAAATGATGGTAGCAACAGTGCAGGTATGGGACACTGCTCAGATTGTAACTGAATGATGTATTGTGTCTGCATGAATGTTCCCACCATTAGTTAACATAATCTTATAGGTCTGAGTCCCCTGTATTAGCCTGACAGTGGCATCATTGTTTTTAGGATAATAACAAAGCAAGGACAATTCCCTTAGAGCAAAACATACCAATAGCATATTTGTTGTGCTGTATAGGTAATTGCCAAATATTCAATGTATCGCGCGTCTTTGGGTAGTTATCAGTAAAATTGTAAATAGCCCGAACTGGTAGTCAGATGTTGGAGTATTTGCAGAAGGTGTGTGGCAGGAGCATACTCGTTTCTTTAAATAATGCAGTGTTCAGTGTGTAATACAGTTGTATTTGTTAAAATATTGCATTGTGCTAATTGTTTAATGTAGGATATCACTACATTTGTTAAAATATCACACTACAGAAATTGCGAACCATTTGCAGTCCTGTATTTACGTGTGTATTCTTGAAATTGGAAGAAAATCGATATAACGAATTGTCTCAAAACTGTAAATAGCTGGCCGGCTGGAGTGGCCGTGCGGTTCTCGGCGCTACAGTCTGGAACCGGGCGACCGCTCCGGTCGCAGGTTCGAATCCTGCCTCGGGCATGGATGTGTGTGATGTCCTTAGGTTAGTTAGGTTTAATTAGTTCTAAGTTCTAGGCGACTGATGACCTCAGAAGTTAAGTCGCATAGTGCTCAGAGCCATTTGAACCATTTGTAAATAGCTTCACAGCTTGAGGCACCTGCAGAACATGCCATAAGACACAATACTCTGCTGAAAATGGTAAAAATGGTATTGTAGATATCACGTGAATTTCTTGCTGCTGCTGTTGACTGACTGGATGTACAGATCACAAATACTAAATCCATCTCATTATCCTGCCTTATAAGTGGTGTGGTGGTGGTGGTGGTGGTGGTGGTGATGGGGGGAGGGGGGTGGCAAAAGTAAGGCACTACAAGGAGGTGGGGGGGGGGGCAGCAGGCTGCCATTTATGGATCATAAGTCACGGTAATTAAGATCAGGCTTATATAAACATAACTTGGGAGGCTATTTTTGGGTCATAAGTTAGTTCTTGAAAAAGAAAGTTGTGGCATTAGACAAAAACCATTTGACCATTAAGTAACACTTGTGTAAAGTAGAGCACACATGGACTACTCAGCGACGTTTTTGGATAATAAATTAAGATAATTAAGATGACAATTTAGGGCCGTTAATTAGTTTATAGATAAACAAAAGTAAGAGCCGATGGGAGCCTTTTGTTTCCATTAGGATCATAAATTCCATTGTCTGTTTACATAAGGAGAGGGTGAATCTCGCTGATGAAGTTTTCTCGGATTATCAGCTGAGTCAAGGAGTCGTTTCGAGAAGTCTCCTACTTGTCATCGTCATGCGATGTCTGAAGATGACGGGTTGAAAACTTATCGAAACACTGGCGCAGGACGGTGCCTTGACTCTACTGACAACCCGAGAAAACCTCAAGACCATATTCATCTTATCCTTTACGACTTTTGGTGCGAATATTTGATAATAGAAGAAGAATGGTTTTAACGCGTCTTTGTCTGTCATCTTGAAAGACAAGTTATTACGAAACACAAGTTTCCGGCAAGTTCGTTTGACAAAACTCTACTTCTCGTCGTATTACTTTCCTGCCTCACTGCCGTCGAGCCCGAATCGATACGTCATGTTTTCCGACGCGCTGGCGGGGCGTGAAAGCCATTTCCCAGCCGACAAGTGAACAGCGACGCACGGTCAACAGAGCGTCGGCCGGTGCGTTCTTTCGTGCGCGACTCGATGAAGCGGCGCCGCCAGGTTGAAAACTGCGAGGCCGTCATTTATTAATGGGACCGGCACCGGCGCGTGGCTGACAGTCTCATTAAAAGCGTTCCAGCCACTGAGCCGCAGGTCAATTATACACGTCAGCCGGCCGTCACCCACGCTCACGGAGTAACTTTTTACCGCCACGATTTCACAGGTGTCCCACAGCGCGGGTAACGAATGTGGAGCGTCCGCGTCGCAAGCATGAAAGATGTAACGGGTACATGAATGACAATGTCACGGCCCCGCTACTCTCCGTTACGCTTGAGGAAAAGAAGGGAAAAACAGAGTCAATAGTCTGCTGGCGGCCAGTTCTCTTGAAAAGAGAAAAGGATTTTACGAATGGTATGTCAAAAACAATATTTACGACTTTCCAACAGAGACCGTCTTACAGAGATTTTCCTTGATTATACGAGGTGCGACAGTAAAGTAAGGAGACTGATGTGAAAAAAATGTTGCTTACCGTTTTAGTCATGTTTAGTGTTGTCTCCTTCAAAGTAGTTCCCTTCTGATTGCACACACTTTTTCGTGCGCTTCTGCCATTGATGGTACCATCTCTGGAACTCATCTTCTGTAATATCCTCCAAGACCTTCGTCACAGCTTTTTGGACATCTTGTGTTGTTTGAAAATGGTGTCCCTTGACCGCCGTTTTGACTCTCGGAAATAGAAAAAAGTCACACAGAGCGATATCAGGTGAATAAGGTGGCTGTGGTAGTACTGAAATTTGTCTTGAGATTAAAAATTGCTGTACTGACAGAGCAGTGTGGGATAGCGCATTATCGTAATGTAGAATCCAGTTATCAGCAATGTTGGCACGGACACGAAGAACTCTTTTACGAAATCTTTCTAAAATATCTTTGTAGTAATACTGGTTAACTGTTTGTCCAGGAGGCACCCACTCTTTATGAACAATTCCCTTGGAATCAATGAAGCACACAAGCATGCATTTCACTTTTGACTTTGAGATGCGAGCCTTTTTTGGTCCGGGTGATCCCTTTGAGTACCATTGCGAACTTTGGCGTTTTGTCTCTGGATCGTACTGAAAAAAGTAACTTTCTTCACCAGTGATAACACGGCTCAACAATTCGGGATTGATTTCCATTTGCTCTAACAGATCGGCTGACACATTTTTCCCTGTTTCTCGCTGTTGTGGTGTGAGATTTTTGGGGACAATTTTGGCACATCATCAGTTATTATTAGATCATCAGTTATTATTAGACGAACCGCTTCTTGATTGATGTTCAGTTCTTCTGCAATCATTTTCACGGATAATCTTCGATCAGATCGTACGAGATCACGCACCGTGGCCAAGTTGACATCCGTCCGTGAGGTTGATGGTCGTCCACTGCAGTCTTCATCTTCAACATTCGTTCTGCCTTCAATAAACACTTTATGCCAAAGAAAAACTTGAGCTCTTGACATAACCTCATCTCCAAAAGCCTTCTGAAGCTTACCGTAAGTTGTCATCGCGTTTTCACCCAATTTAACGCAAAAAGAAATGGCATGCCATTGCCCAATATTATGCAGTTCCATTTCCGTGACGAGAGAAACGAACACGTGTTAACTTATTACAGCACAACTCATGACTGAGCAGTTTCATCGATGTGCTGCTTGGGCTAGAAGCAGATTATAGAGCAAGGTCAAAGATATTGTGCCTACGCAAGCCTGCAGAGATGACACATCTTGCAAAGAAAATCAGACTCATTACTTTATTGTCGCACCTCGTATATTTACCATCAACATGACCCACAGTTAATTTGCTACGACACTACTAAAGTGCCAGTCAAGGACAAATCAGTTACCAACAAGTATTTCTGTTTCCTTTCACATCCATGCTGGCTGTAATAATGTGTACTAAACTGAGCGACCTTGTTCTATGAATTCTTACTGCCTTTACTGCCTCTTTTGCTTCATTCACTTGAGCTATTAATTGGTCAGTCTGAACAGTATGACTATTCCTTTTCGTTTCAGAAGGAGGTCAGCTGGGAATTGTGAAGAAAATTTGGTGCAGTACAAAGAGTGCTGCTAGTATCGTCAGGTTTGCTGAATAGCTTCATAATAGTAATAACGCTTCGCGGTATGGTTGGGGCGACAGGTATCTCTGTGAGTAATCAGAACTACAGTCGTAAGTCAGAGACCCAGTTCTTCCGTCCCCTCCGCCGTTCGGAATGCTCGTCACTGAGGTTGTTCGCTAATGTCCTCTTTGCCTCAGTTGACCCGCGAGTGGTTGTCTGACGAAGGGTTATTCGCAACTGTACTATATATCGACAGGAGGACTGTACCAGCCACAGGGACGCTCCATGATGGTGATGAGTGAAAGAGAAGAGTCAAAGTGGATAAATGAGTAAATGTTAGAATACGAATCCTATCTTTCGAGGTTCAAACTTGATTATATAAGGGCCAGTCAAATTAAAACTTGACAGATGGGAAAGAAGTTCGAGGGTCATTCAATAAGTAAAGCTCCACATTTTTTTTTAGAAAAAGGCTGTTAATATACATAGAAAAACGTCCTTGTTGGTGCTTCACATTTGATGTTTGTTCTGTGCGCCGCTGAAGTTTCGAACCGTTCTGGCAGATTGCAGAGCCGTAATACAGTGTCACACTTGCTAGGTGGTAGCCTTTAAATCGGCCGCGGTCCGATAGTATACGACGGACCCGCGTGTCGCCACTGTCAGTGATTGCAGACCGAGCGCCGCCACACGGCAGGTCTAGAGATACTTCCTAGCACTCGCCCCAGTTGTACAGCCGACGTTGCTAGCAATGGTTCACTGACAAATTGCCGGCCGAAGTGGCCGCGCGGTTCTGGCACTGCAGTCTGGAACCGCGAGACCGCTACGGTCGCAGGTTCGAATCCTGCCTCGGGCGTGGATGTGTGTGATGTACTTAGGTTAGTTAGGTTTAACTAGTTCTAAGTTCTAGGGGACTAATGACCTTAGCAGTTGAGTCCCATAGTGCTCAGAGCCAACTGACAAATTACGCTCTCATTTGCCGAGACGATAGTTAGCATAGCCTTCAGCTACGTCATTTGCTACGTCCTAGCAAGGCGCCTTTATCCTTTGCTATTTATCTTGTGAAGCATGTACCGTCAAGAGAGATGTTCACCAATTGTGGATTAAAGTGAAGTATTCTACCAGTTATCTCCTGTTTTGCTAGTCTTATTTCTCTGACCTGTTCCAGACCTCACGCCAGCCTGCGTGAGTTTAAACGCGTGCCTTTCGGCTACTGGTCATATTGGATTGGCTGTCTGTCCAGTCCACTACACAGGCAGCAGCAGTTTGAGGCGTAAATTCAGTGAGGGACGAGGTGTTCCATTAGGAATGATATTCTGGGGAGCATCACACAACGCTCTCTCTCTGTGCCAGATCCACATTGCATTTATGCATAATCGCGACTGCAGTGGCGTCTAGGTGAGTTCTATATCAGATGCAGTTAGTGGAGCTTTTATGGTTCGTTATTTTTCTCTGTTGGGTGGTACAGAATAACGATGATAGCATGTTAGACTGATAGATGTGAACGGATGTAGATCAGCTTAGGACATAAGTATCTGTATCTGGTTTGGAGACGCACCACAATGCGTGCATTTCCACTGAATGGTCAAAACATGGTCCTGTTGCACTAACTCAGGTCGTTCTGTTTCTACATGGGTCGCAGAAGGCGGTGGATGTGGCTTTCTCCGACTTCTGCTCAGTTCGGAGTTAAATCGGAGCGATCACATGCACCAAGCTGTAGAAATGCGATCAGCTGCAAGATGCTTAGGGGCTGACTGAAACCTCACTGGAATTTTACTGTAGCAGACAGGTTCGGGAAAGGTATCTCATTTCAAGGCATGAGAGAGGGAGAAATATGATTCACTTGTGGCTGTCATCCAACACAGGTATCTGCTTGAATGGAAAAACTTGATTCCAAATAATGGAGATCATTTCTAGCAGATAGCGTAACACTAGACATCTGAAAAGCTAGTGTACATTTTCTTACGACTGCAATCAGCATATCATCTACTGCTACTGTTTGTGATCTTCTCAATCAGTCATCGCCTATAAGTCAGTGGATATATCGCAGAACCTCTGATACGGCATCGAGTCAGAATACGTTACAAGTACTATAGAAATATCTAGCTGGGGGGGGGGGGGGAGGGGTGAGATGAAGTCGCAATACTGCTTACATATCACGTACCTCAGCCGAATCACTTTCAAAATTCAGTGACTTTATCACGAGCTTGCATCGAACGCTATGTGTAACTGGAGTTCTGGTGTGATAATACACCTTCCTACGATCACTGTCTCGGTATTTGTCCGGAAAAACCATTTCATTGAGAGGTAATGTCGTACATCAATTTATAAAGCCTGTCTGCAGAAAGAAAGAAAAGGTGGATTCTTCTTCGATACAGGTGGCATCAGTAATTCAGCAGGTAAATTCGTTAAGAGCCAATCATAATGTTCGAAAAAATGGCTCTGAGCACTATGGGACTCAACTGCTGTGGTCATAAGTCCCCTAGAACTTAGAACAACTTAAACCTAACTAACCTAAGGACATCACACACATCCATGCCCGAGGCAGGATTCGAACCTGCGACCGTAGCGGTCGTGCGGTTCCAGACTGTAGCGCCTTTAACCGCTCGGCCACTCCGGCCGGCCATAATGCTCGATTCAGTCACAAGAAAACCTTTGTGATGGGCTATAGGAGCCTCTATATAGGGGTGGGAACGTTTTTGTGTGTTCAAAACAGGAAGGGTAACACGAGATGGACAAGGCATCACATTAGGACTGCTGGGAAGAGTGTATTCGATGTTATTCTGCGCTATTTTCGTAAACAGATTCTGTTAGCTTAAGAATTTCCGTACATACAAGCTGAGATACCACAAAAACTCCTACAAAAGCACACGATAAGTATTTCTGTGACACTATGCAATTTACTAGAGTTCGACTTGGTTATTATTTTAGATAGCCATGTGGCTTCAGTATAACATTGAAAACGTTGCTAGATGCGGTTGCAATGGTGTGTAGCTACGCGCAACGATGCGTCAGCCACACAACACGCACGGTCCATTATCGCTACGGAGAAAGCAGCATGTGCTATTCTGGAATGGATCTCTACAGCGTCGCTCGGCAATAATCTCTTTACCAGACAGCAGGTAGAGCGAGGGTAACTGTGAATACACGTGCACACTGTCCACCTTGGAGCGTCCGAACTCTGTAAATAAGTCTTTGCTCCCGTCCAGTAGCGTCATCGACGAAAGAGATTTCGCCAACTCATGCATGTGAGACCCAAACAGACATCTGTGTGTCACTTCACGGAGTGTGTTGGTGCATACCGACTTCAGGGAGTGTGTGTGGCAGCCTCCTGTGTGCTCCAATGGACAGAGGGAAGTGGATGGCATCCGTGTACGTTCTTTGGTGTCTGTTGCATTATTTTGCGAGCAATTTGGACACTTTACGAGTACTGAGTGTGTCTACACATCAGTGTACTGCACAATTTAGGAGGAGTCTGCTTATCAATACTGAAATTATTTCGGTAAATTACGAGTTGTTTGCATGTCTGCAGAGCATTATTTAGGAGTAGTTTACAGGTCTGTGGGCTGTGTGGCGTGAACCCAAGCACGTGTTTTGTATCAGTGTGATAAGTATACTCCCTCACTAAATAAATTGTTCCAAAATAAATAAATAAAGTACACTCCTTTCTCTCTCCAGCAGCCCAGCACATGTTGAGTCCTCTCCTAGCCATTTCCTAGGATGAGGTTGCGGTCAGGTGACATATGTTAGGGAAGGTAGCCCAAGTGACCTATCTTTCCACGATTTTCTTAAGCTGTCAGAGGTAACCATGGTGTGATGCATTATCCTGTTGGAATTTAAGCTTCCCAATATTTTTCTGGGGGATGTGATGGTCGGGTGACTTAGGTTAGCGGAGGTAACCTTCCTTTGCAGCCATTTTGTTGGGTTAGTAGAGGTGTATTGCATTGTGCTGATGGAATCTGAACTTCCCGTTATCTTTTCCGCCCAAATCCGCCATCTTGGATGACGTCAAGCAATGTTGCCAAGTCTACATGCCACCATCTTGGATGACGTTATCACCGCCATCTTGGATACATCCGGCAACAATGCAGAGTGGACCAGAACACAGGTTGCTCCATTACTGCCACTTATCAGAAAAGTCATAGTCTTCTGGGACTGTAAAGGCGTCATTCTCGTGGGTGTGATGCGAAGAGGGTGAACCATTAATTCAGAGGTATAGATGAAGACTATGAATAAAGTCAAAAATCGTTTCCGCTGTGTTCGATCAGACAGTAACCCAGCAGAAATCCTGCTCCAACACACTAATGCATGCCAACACACAAGTCTGAGAACAAGGGTACACATGGCCAAATAGGCTTGGACACCATTGCCTCATCCACCCTACAGTCCAAACCTGGCACCCTCAGACTTATATCTCTTTGGGCTGCTTGAAGATTCTCTACAGGGAACACACTTTGAAGATGTCGAGAGTGTAGGTCATACAGTAAAAACATGGCTACGCCTACAGGACAACAGCTTTTACCAGCAGCGAATACATGCTCTTCCATAAAGTTGGTGTACGGCCATAGAACGTGATGGGGACTACATAGGAAAATAGGACTTGGACAAGACATGTTGATGTGTATTGTCACCAAATTCTGTCTCTTAACAATAAATATGTTCTGAGAAAAAAGTGTGGGCGTTACTTATTGAACGATCCTCGTAAGGAAAATCTTTATTACTTCAAAAGTAATCTCTGTAATTGTTAATACATTAATTCCACTGTGAGACCAGATGATCAAAACCTTCATGGAAAAATGTTTGTGGATACGTACAGAAGAATGATTGTACCCAGGCATGCAGCTCTTCATCTGAAGCAAACCTATGGCCACGAATGTCTTTCTTGAGCGTTCCAAAACAACAATAGGGACTGTTTGGAGGACGTCTAAGTGCTTCCCCGCAAAACGTCTGCAGCGTAGTCGAAACACCCATGGCAACACGTGGGCCCAGAGACATTTTAACAATGTTGCTCTGACTACGCTACAGAAGTTTTCTGGGAGACCCATACACATCCTCCATAAAGGCTCGATCTCTCCTCAGGTACTCTACGTATTTCTGGACCAGTGAAGAATGTCATTTGTGGCAGTAGATTTGCTTCGGAAAGAGAGGTGTACGCCCGGGGCCGATCAAGATTCCAATGGCAACACCAAACATTTCTCCCTTGAAGGCGCTGACCACCGTCGTTCACAGTGGGGATAAATTTATTAGTAGTTATGGCGATTACTTTTTAAAATAATAAACAGTTTACTTACCGCTCGAACAGTCCACGGGTATACTGCCGGTTCATAGTGTCCAACGGGCACAATATTTCGGCGATGAGACATGTCGCCATCGTCAGGTGTACTGACGAACTGAGCTCCTGAGGGCGCGCGGCCGATATAAATCCCCTCCCCCCGCGGGCCGCTCACTTCGCCGTCCGCGCCCGCGCGCCGGCGGTCGCGAAGACGTGGCCGTCGGAAACTGTCGTAGCGTCGATGTGCTGCTACGTCCTCCCTGGTCGCCAGTTCGCTATCGAAATTCGCACCAGGGAAGATCTTATCAACCGAGATTGTGGCTACAATCTCAGCAAGGCTTGGGACCCGGCATTGAATGTAATTAAGAAGACTGTTGATATACTTTCCGGGATGTGAGGTCGTGGTCCAAGAACTTTTCTGCTCCTTACGTTTCGTCCAGGACTGCGCTGGACTTCCTCAGAGGCGCTGCTCCGCTGAGTCTTGCCGACTGACTGGTCGGGTGTCTGAGAGCGACTTATATATTGTGAGAAAGGGGTGCGTGGTTCAGGTGACACGTGATGAGCAGTGATAATCCATAGCATAGATAAGGTTGACTATCGATTACCACCTTGTCAAAGATAAAAATTGTTAGCAATTTTGTAGAGCCGCTGTCCATATATCGCTAAGTTTCATAGCCTCCTCTTCCCTGTTAAAATTATCGTGATGTTTATAAATTTCGATAGCTCCTCTATAAAGCCATGGATAGTAATTTAACGTTGTAGATAAAACTTCGGTATCCGAAAAATTCACTTTGTGGTTGCCTGGTTGAAGAGCATGTTCCGCTACAGCTGACTTTTCTATTTTTCCAAGTCGACAAAGACTTTTATGCCCTTTCAACGTTAAATTACTATCCACGGCTTTATAGAGAAGCTATCGAAATTTATAAACATCACGATAATTTTAATAGGAAAGAGGAGGCTATGAAACTTAGCGATGTATGGACAGTGGCTCTACAAAATTGCTAACAATTTTTATCTTTGACAAGGTGGTAATCGATAGTCAACCTTATCTTTGCTATGGATTATCACTGCTCATCACGTGTCACCTGAACCACGCCGCCCTTTCTCACAATATATAAGTCGCTCTCAGACACCCGCTCATCTTCACGACGTCGCGGAATACCTCTGCTCCGTGACCTCTTCCAGACAACCGCCCGCACCTTTTACGAACGTGCTGGCCGGTCGCACAGCGTTCAAATCCGGACGCTGGGCCGCAAACTACCGCGCAGCGTCACCACCCGCTGCCCACACCTGCTCGCTGCACAGCTAGCTCTGCAGAACTGTGCTGAGGAGACACCCAAGAAGACAATCCACATATGAAGACGCAACACCAACATGCATGGGAGGCAAAGCACTAACTGCTGTGAACTCCATCACACATCGGAGGATAAGTTATCTCCGTGCAGATCCACACGAGGCGCCGACCAGTCAGTCGGCAAGACTCAGCGGAGCAGCGCCTCTGAGGAAGTCCAGCGCAGTTCTGGACGAAACGTAAGGAGCAGAAAAGTTCTTGGACCACGACCTCACATCCCGGAAAGTATATCAACAGCCATGTCACCCGGTCGTGAAAGCCTTCATTCTATAATTAAGAAGACTCTCAGCAAGAAGTACGAACTGGTGACCAGGGAGGACGTAGCAGCACATCGACGCTACGACAGATACCGACGCTGACGTCTTCGCGACCGTCGGCGCGCGGGCGCGGACGGCGAAGAGAGCGGCCCGCGGGGGGAGGGGATTATATCGGCCGCCCACCCTCAGGAGCTCAGTTCGTCAGCGCACCTGATGATGGCGACATGTCTGATCGCCGAAATATTGTGCCCGTTGGACACTATGAACTGGCAGTATACCCGTGGACAGTTCGAGCAACAAATACGCCGGGAGAAACTGAAGAATCACAGTTTACTTACTGTTTTAGCATCTGTATCGTTTTTATTTGAGTGCACCTTACGCGATTTCATATTTGACTTACAGCTTCTTTAATATCCGGCAAGGAAAGTTTAATTGTAGTTAAAAAAGTTTTCAGATTTTAAGTAAAAACGTCCTTTCTATTGAAGTCTTACTCCTTACTCCTGAAGTGTTACGCCTAGCCCAACCTACAATTTTTCCAAGTCGACAAAGACTTTTATGCCCTTTCAACGTTAAATTACTATCCACGGCTTTATAGAGAAGCTATCGAAATTTATAAACATCACGATAATTTTAATAGGAAAGAGGAGGCTATGAAACTTAGCGATGTATGGACAGTGGCTCTACAAAATTGCTAACAATTTTTATCTTTGACAAGGTGGTAATCGATAGTCAACCTTATCTTTGCTATGGATTATCACTGCTCATCACGTGTCACCTGAACCATGCCGCCCTTTCTCACAACATATAAGTCGCTCTCAGACACCCGCTCATCTTCACGACGTCGCGGAATACCTCTGCTCCGTGACCTCTTCCAGACAACCGCCCGCGCCCTGGGCGCAAGATCGGGCTGGACGGAGGATGATCTAGAGTTTCCAATCGAAAAGATGTGATGAGATCTTTGGTTTGATTCCCACATGCGGACGGGCATTGTCTTGCAGCAAAACGATGCCCTTGCTCAACTTCCATGGACTGTTGCCTTGATTCTGGTGTGACGTAGGCCACCCATGTTTCATCGCCCGTAACAAGAAGGCTGCCTGAATAAAATTTTACGAAACCCAGCCTAACCTAACCTAAATTTCCAAAACTTTCACTAAACCAAACCATTTTACCTTTCACCTTACCTTACCTTCATTACATTTTTGGGGGACTGATGACCTTCGCTGTTTAGTCCCCCTTAAACATCCCAACAACCACCACCACCATTACATTTTACAGACTGCCTTAGCCAGATTCGTTACGGGAAAACCTATTGACTGCGAGTGCTGGCACTGTGTTCTGCTTTTATGGGCGATGTGGCAATATCTGGAGCATTCCTGAGGAGGGCGGAAAAGACGCCCTGGTGGAACTTGAGCGACTTCTGGGAGCACCGGCATGCCATAGGAGCGGAGCTCACGAGAAAGATAGGACGAGGCGCCTACGTCACAGCACGTGATACTGCGGGTTTTACACGAGTGCCGGCAGCAGTCTCTGACCAGGAGCGAGTAACTATTTCAGACGAGATTAATAATTCTTGAATGCGTATTTAAATGCAGGCCAATTCTAGACAGCGCAAGACAAAATTAAGACCTTTAGTGGGTACTTCTTCCATTACAAACTGATTTCTCGTGGGTCCTGCACAAGTCGAGCGTGCACGAAGTGTGACCAACAGGCCAGCCAGTCACAAGTTCGTTGTAAGGCCCCGACAGGACTGAGTGACGTCAGATGGCATGAAGGGTAGGCGCCACATTCAAAATTCTGCTCCCATCTCCTTACAAACAGCTAGCACCCGTCTTAGTTTCCATTCTGTCGATCCATCATATCGATGCGGATGTGGCACTGGAAGATGATCATTAACATGTAGAGAAAGCATACGAAAAGCTACATTATTAAATAGTAAAATAAAATTATAACATGATAAAATATCGTAGTAAAATAATAAAACTTTTAGAAAAAATTACGCCTGTGGGATTTTTTTTTTTTTTTTTTTTTTTTTTTTACGAGCCTTTGTTTCCGTTCGATATCCAAAACTCGCCTCCATTCCCTACAGCATACTCCAGATCTAAGTTAAAAGGTAATGGACAAAACAGTCTACACCACATTTTTATTTAGCTTTAATTACCGGTTTTGCTCATATTAGGGTATATTCACATTTCAGTACAGGAGACCTGTTACTACGTTCCAATGTAACGACGCACATCATCTGACGAAAAAAGGCGTACTTTGGCCGAAATTTAAAGAAAATTTATATAAAAAGTTGATATAGACGGTTTTGTTCATGATACGAGGCGTGTTTTTTAAGTAAGGACCGTTTTGGAATTTAAAAAAAAGACGTGCTAAGATATGTCAATAACTTTATTTTTACATGAAAGCCTGTGCCTTAATCTATTTTTCTACATAATTTCCGTCAATATTGAGGCACTTGTCATAACGTTGTACTAGTTTTTGAATACCCTCCTCACCACTGCATCACCACTGTTTTGACTTCGTCATCGTCTTGAAGACGCTGACCGCCCAGGTGTGTCTTCAAGTGCAGGAACATATGGTAGTCACTGGGCGCAAGATCGGGCTGGACGGAGGATGATCTTGAGTTTCCAATCGAAAAGATGTGATGAGATCTTTGGTTTGATTCCCACATGCGGACGGGCATTGTCTTGCAGCAAAACGATGCCCTTGCTCAACTTCCATGGACTGTTGCCTTGATTCTGGTGTGACGTAGGCCACCCATGTTTCATCGCCCGTAACAATTTGGCGTAAGAAATCATCACCGTCGTTGTGGTACCGCGGAAGGAAAGTCAGTGCACTGTCTAAACGTTCGGTTTTGTGCACATCCGTCAACATTTTCGGTACCCAACGTGCGCACAATTTTCGGCAATTCAAGTGCTCGGTCACAATGCCATACAAAACACTACGAGAAACATTAAGAAAGTCATCCTGCAAGGAGGAGATCGTAAAGCGTCTGTTTTCTCTCACCTCATTGTCCACTTCCTGCACCAAACTTTCATTAACGAGCGAAGGACGCCCACTCCGTTGTTCATCATGCACATTTGTGCGGCCATCTTTAAATGCTCTCACCCACATTCTTACCATTCCATCACTCATAATGTTTTCTCCGTAAACTGCACAAATCTCACGATGAATATTTATCGCTTTTAGGCCTTTAGCACTAAGGAACCTTATAACAGCCCGTACTTCACAGTCGCTGGGACTCACGATTATCGGAGGTATCTTAAACACTCAGTCCATAACGTAAACAAGGAAGAATTAGACCGTAATGGCGTCAGTACGTAGATTAAAGTACAGGCTTTCACGTAAAAACAAAATTATTGAGATATCTTAACACGTATTTTTTAAATTTCTAAACGGTACTTACTTAAAAAACATGCCTCGTATAAGGACAAGGTCACTGCTATGTCCTGCGGCAACAGGCCGGCATTCGGTTAAAACTGTCGCAGTTTATTTTAATTTCGGTCGCTTCCTTTGTATCGGAATCCCAGTGTGAAGACCCTTCGGTCAAGACTAGTGAAACACCTGCCAGGGTTATTAGCACTCAAGAAGGGTAACTGCGAACATAATGTTGTTGATTCTCAAGTACAGGTGACCACACTAAAAACAAGAAAGATAGGCCAGAACGACATCACATTCCACACAGGGTGCCACGTTTTACAGCGGTGTCTGTGGGTGACACCCTAGGTATTGTGGTGGAACAATTTCTACCTGGAATCTTAAATTATTCCGACATATGTTAAAGACAATGGGCTTATTGAGCGGTGATGAATGTTGTGAAACGACGGATGGTATAATGATGCATTTTACACTGTTGCCGGCTGTCGCGAACTCCTTCGTGGACTATGTTGAGGAACAAGGTCTACACTTACTGATGTTGCACTCGACGTGATTTCGAAAGCCCGTTAGTGACATAGTCTTGATACAGTTGTTTTTGTGCTCTTCAGTCCGGAGACTGGTTTGATGCAGCTCTCCATGCTACTCTATCCTGTGCAAGCTTCCTCATCTCCCAGGACCTACTGCAACCTAATTCCTTCTGAATCTTTCTTGGTCTCCCTCTACGATTTTTACCCTCCACGCTGCCCTCTAATACTAAATTGGTGATCTCTTGATGCCTCAGAATGTGTCCTACCAAGCGATCCCTTTTTCTAGTCGAGTTGTGCCACAAACTCCTCTTCACCCCAATTCTATTCAATACCTCCTCATTAGTTATGTGATCTACCCATCTAACCTTTAGCATTCTTCTGTGACACCACATTTCAAAAGCTTCTATTCTCCTCATGTCCACACTATTTATCGTCCACTTTTCACTTCCATATATGGCTACACTCCATACAAATACTTTCAGAAAAGACTTCCTGACACTTAAATCTATACTCGATGTTTTCTCTTCTTCAGAAACGCTTTCCTTGCCATTGACAGTACACATTTTATATCCTCTCTACTTCGACCATCATCAGTTATTTTGCTCCCCAAATAGCAAAACTCCTTTACTACTTTAAGTGTCTCATTTCCTAATCTAATTCCCTCAGCATCACCCTACTTAATTCGACAACATGCCATTATCCTCGTTTTGCTTTTGTTGGTGTTCATGTTATACCCTTCTTTCAAGACACTGCCCATTCCGTTCAGCTGCTCTTCCAGGTCCTTTGCTGTCTCTGACAGAATTACAATGTCATCGAGGGACATCAAAGATTCTTCTCCAAGGATTTTAATTCCTACTCCGAATTTTTCTTTTGTTTCCTTTACTGCTTGCTCAATATACAGATTGAATAACATGGGGGAGAGGCTACAACCCTGTCTCACTCCCTTCCCAACCACTGTTTCCCCTTCATGCCCCTCGACTCTTATAACTGCCATCTGGTTTCTGTACAAATTGTAAATAGCCTCTCGCTCCCTGTATTTTTCCCCTGCCACCTTCAGAGTTTGAAAGAGGTATTCCAGTCAACATTGTCAAAAGCTTTCTCTAAGTCTACAAATGCTAGAAACATAGGTTTGCCATTCCTTAATCTATTTTCTAAGATAAGTCGTAGGGTCAGTATTGCCTCACGTGTTCCAACATTTCTACGGAATCCAAACTGATCTTCCCCGAGGTCGGCTTCTACCAGTTTTTCCATTCGTCTGTAAAGAATTCGTATTAGTATTTTTCAGCCGTGGCTTATTAAACTGATAGTTCGATTTTCACATCTGTCAACCCCTGCTTTCTTTGGGATGGAAATTATTATATTCTTCTTGAAGTCTGAGTGTATTTCGCCTGTCTCACACATCTTGCTCACCAGATGGTAGAGTTTTGTCAGGGCTGGCTCTCCCAAGGCTATCAGTAGTTCTAATGGAATGCTGTCTACTCCCGGGGCCTTGTGTCGACATAGGTCTTTCAGTGCTCTTGATACAGTATGACGGTGAAAGCACACTGCATCAGTTCGCGGGTGCTGTCTGTCCCAGCGTCAAGTTTACTGTCGAGAAAGCGAGATGGCTATTAAGCTAACATCCTCTGATGTGTCGAGTGGTCATACAGTATAAGACACAGACCAGTCCACAATGACCGATACTTCTTGTCTCTTGGTCGCTCATCAGCGCTGGGTTGGTATGATTAGTAACGAATTTGGCAATGTTAACTTAACGCTCGGTCGGTTGATCTCTCTGTCGCCATTCGCAATGACCGGTACCTTAGTAAAAGCCCTCTGCACTAGAAAACAGCCATGAAGACATAGGTACAGAGAGAAAGTACGATTTCTGAAGACGACCAATTATAATCAGAAATGCAGCAGCTGGGACACGCGTTCAGTCAAAATGTCTACAGCAAAGGGCAACTGCGAATGCTTTCACGTGCCTCCGACGAATGACGCCTACTAATTCGGTGGAACAGTGCTAGCTGCCAAAATTCTTTCTGCACTGTGGAGCGTCTAATTGCATTACAAGATGCCAGAGTTCTGGCCCGCAACAGAGGTCTGAGATAACCCGACAGTCGTGCTGAATACTCGCACAACACGGGCAAAGGAAGCTTGATATGTCGGACGTAGTTGAACATCTCGTAGAGATGGACACTAAATGCCATTTGAAAAGACTAAGATGTTTTCCCATGCGTCTTCATGGTGGTATTCAATTGCAAACGAAGAGGCCGTTTTTGAAATAAATTGCAACAATTTTAACCCAGGTCAACCGTATACACGTAGTACGGCGTGGGGGTAGTCTAAGAAGTAAATTAGGTAACACCTTCTGGTTTCCTTAATATTCATAAGTAAATATGAAGGTAGTATCTGTTCCCGAAAGAACAGATACCATTGATGACCGTGCAGCTTCTCTAGAATGAAATGATAATTAAATCGACACTCTAGCTGCAAACAGGTGTTGATATACACTCCTGGAAATTGAAATAAGAACACCGTGAATTCATCGTCCCAGGAAGGGGAAACTTCATTGACACATTCCTGGGGTCAGATACATCACATGATCACACTGACAGAACCACAGGCACATAGACACAGGCAACAGAGCATGCACAATGTCGGCACTAGTACAGTGTATATCCACCTTTCGCAGCAATGCAGGCTGCTATTCTCCCATGGAGACGATCGTAGAGATGCTGGATGTAGTCCTGTGGAACGGCTTGCCGTGCCATTTCCACCTGGCGCCTCAGTTGGACCAGCGTTCGTGCTGGACGTGCAGACCGCGTGAGACGACGCTTCATCCAGTCCCAAACATGCTCAATGGGGGACAGATCCGGAGATCTTGCTGGCCAGGGTAGTTGACTTACACCTTCTAGAGCACGTTGGGTGGCACGGGATACATGCGGACGTGCATTGTCCTGTTGGAACAGCAAGTTCCCTTGCCGGTCTAGGAATGGTAGAACGATGGGTTCGATGACGGTTTGGATGTACCGTGCACTATTCAGTGTCCCCTCGACGATCACCAGTGGTGTACGGCCAGTGTAGGAGATCGCTCCCCACACCATGATGCCGGGTGTTGGCCCTGTGTGCCTCAGTCGTATGCAGTCCTGATTGTGGCGCTCACCTGCACGGCGCCAAACACGCATACGACCATCATTGGCTCCAAGGCAGAAGCGACTCTCATCGCTGAAGACGACACGTCTCCATTCGTCCCTCCATTCACGCCTGTTGCGACACCACTGGAGGCGGGCTGCACGATGTTGGGGCGTGAGCGGAAGACGGCCCAACGGTGTGCGGGACCTTAGCCCAGCTTCATGGAGACGGTTGCGAATGGTCCTCGCCGATACCCCAGGAGCAACAGTGTCCCTAATTTGCTGGGAAGTGGCGGTGCGGTCCCCTACGGCACTGCGTAGGATCCTACGGTCTTGGCGTGCATCCGTGCGTCGCTGCGGTCCGGTCCCAGGTCGACGGGCACGTGCACCTTCCGCCGACCACTGGCGACAACATCGATGTACTGTGGAGACCTCACGCCCCACGTGTTGAGCAATTCGGCGGTACGTCCACCCGGCCTCCCGCATGCCCACTATACGCCCTCGCTCAAAGTCCGTCAACTGCACATGCGGTTCACGTCCACGCTGTCGCGGCATGCTACCAGTGTTAAAGACTGCGATGGAGCTCCGTATGCCACGGCAAACTGGCTGACACTGACGGCGGCGGTGCACAAATGCTGCGCAGCTAGCGCCATTCGACGGCCAACACCGCGGTTCCTGGTGTGTCCGCTGTGCCGTGCGTGTGATTATGGCTTGTACTGCCCTCTCGCAGTGTGCGGAGCAAGTATGGTGGGTCTGACACACCGGTGTCAATGTGTTCTTTTTTCCATTTCCAGGAGTGTACATCATTGGGTACATGTTGAAAATGTGGTTGTGGACATGTTGGGAATATGTGTCTCAGGGGATGCGTCCAAGGAATAAGTCCCTGCAGGCGCACTATCCTCTGTGCCCTCGGTGGCTCAGGTGGACAGAGCGTCTGCCATCTAAGCGTGAGATCCCAGGTTTGAGTTCCGGTTGGGGCACAAATTTTCAACATGTCCCCAATGATGTATATCAAGGCATGTTGCAGCTAGGGTGTCGATTTAATTATCATTTCATTCATAAGTAAAATTTTTTGGTATTTTAAACGCCAGAAACAAACTCAAAGGCCACCAGTTTCAACTAAGTGAAGCCTGTTCACTGTTCTCCTCGGAAGTTTGGTAGTGTGTTCACTATCTGAGATACGCAATTTTCATCCAGGATTCTAACCTTCGCCTGTTTACACTTTAAGTTCTTCGCACCATTCGCCCGTACAGATCGATGAGAAACAGGCGCTAGGTCTTGTGTTTACTGCTTTACATCTATATCAAAGGAGGAAATGAGTACGAGTGTTGCACGTTACATAACCATCGATTAGGTTCTGCATACTGCAGCTGAATCTGACGTCGACCTCCTACAGATTACGATCGGTCAGCGCTGGCAGAGAAAATTACCTTGGAAACTGCAAAGCTCAACAGTTGATAAATTGATGAGCCGAAACATTGTCAGCATTGCAGATGGTGAGTATGAATCCCGCCTATTGCCACAGAGGGCAGATTGTTACGGACCGGTGTAATATCCATGACTATATTTTATTCAGAGCAATACTCACGACGCCCGCATCTCGTGGTCGTGCGGTACCGTTCTCGCTTCCCACGCCCGGGTTCCCGGGTTCGATTCCCGGCGGGGTCAGGGATTTTCTCTGCCTCGTGATGGCTGGGTGTTGTGTGCTGTCCTTAGGTTAGTTAGGTTTAAGTAGTTCTAAGTTCTACGGGACTGATGACCATAGATGTTAAGTCCCATAGTGCTCAGAGCCAGCCAATACTCACGACGGCAATGTGTGAGCAATTTGAGCGAACATTCTCGTGATATTAATAAAAAAGGACTACAGTGATACTAAAATAATAATAATAATTAATTATTCTCAGTGTTATAATTTTATTTTCTGTGAAATTATATCTTAGACAATACTCGTGGAAAAAGATAATGGAAATCTTCATCTTTTGTCATCTATGATTCTTCTAGAATAATTCTTCTTCTTGTTCGAACTGTTGTAATGATCGGACGCGATTGATGTCTTGTAGTACTGTGGTCGGTAAAAAACTGTATTGTGTTGCTAAGTAATATTGGAAAAATAGAGTTTCTTTGCCATTGAAATCAATACGTGTGTTTGAACTTTTATTTTAATATGATTCTCGTCCTATACAAATGTTAAGTTTTCTGTTCAGCTTCAATGGAGCGCAGCTATTAGCGCCATTGATCTACAGCGCGGATTATTGGTAAAGTGCTGAATGATGAGTGATTAACATGGAGAAATATTTTAAATGTTAATGCATATAGTTAAGGTACAGAAAAGATTTGCTATATATATTATTTGTTGAGACTGAAGCAACGCCTGAACCAGAACTGATAAGTGACTGTCTTATGTTGGCCGCCATCTTAGTGAAATATTGCAGTGGCAGTTTTAAATCAAACTACTAAGGACACAAGAATTTTGATGGTCAATTTTCACGATAACAATTATGTACTGGTGGCCATAAATAATAAATTCGACTTAGATTATGAATAATCTTTAAATATGGTGCAGAAAGTATCTTACGTGGTGAAATTGTTGTCTACTAATGTATGAACACAGATTATTTCGTAAGAACCATTAGGAAATTTTTTTTGACAGGAAAGAATACATTAGTGTTGTGCGCGTGTGGTATTGTGTGTAAAAATAGTTAATTTTGTTTAAGGAACAATGTTGCCACCTTGAATGACAGTTCGCTAAATTATGTGAGATCACTCTTGTGAAAAAATTTAGTCCCATTTACACTGCTTGACAGAAAACATTGGTACACGTTCTCAGGTGCAGATTTCTTTGACAGGATAATTATCTTTAGCCGGGAGAGGCAGCGAGCAAATGAAACCTCATGTTATGCTAATCATAAGTAATTGGTTTTGTTGTAGTCCTGTGCACGTTTAGTAAAATACCGCAATCCTAATCGCACGCCACACCGGCTTCTGGGAGCTAACATCTCGGAAACGAGAGAGAGCGTTGTCTGTTTGTGTGCTACTGTCGTGATTGTCTACGGAAAGTTATTGAAGCTCAGTGAAAGAACTAGTAGACGACAAAGTGCTGAACGCCCATACACCATCACAGAATGTGGAGTTCGGTGGGGAGGGAGAGTTGCCCGATCTGTGAAGCAGAATAGGCGGCTATCTGTAGTATCGGGTCTGACGACAGAGTCAGATGCTGGTGCAAGCATAAGTATTTCGAATCTCACTATTCACCAAACACTGTTTAACACGAATCTCCACAGTAGACGACCTATCTGTGCTCCCGTGTTGACCCTATGGCATCGTCAGTTAAGATTGTAGTAGCTATGGGACAATGGAGACTGGACCGTGTATCACTGGAATCGTTTTACCCTGTCGGATTATTCACTTTTCATGCTAAGCCATATTGATGGTTGCGTCCAGATACGCCGTCACGCAGTCAAATGGCTAGTTGAAATATGCGCTCCAGCGCGGACCCGACAGATGGGCACAGTTAGATACACTGGAGGACATTCACGTGGGCTTTCATGGGAATTGTAAGAGTAATGGAAAAGTACCATGAGAGTTGTGGACTTCCATGAAAATTGTTATGGAGCATATGTAGCCCTTCACGCTGGGTGTCTACCTCACCGTCCATGGCATTTTCCGGCAGGACTACTGTCCATGTCAAAAGGCTAGAATCGAACTACGGCAGATGAGGATAGTGAACTGAAGCTGATGTCTCTGCCACCAAATTCGCCCGATTTGACCCGATGGAACACATCCGGGACGCTGCCGCGCGCCAAATCAACACCCACCAACTCCGAGTATGTCATTTACAGAGACTGGATGACCTATGTGTAGACATCTAGTATCACGTACCTCCAGGGGTGTACCAAGGTGTTGTCGAATTCATGCCATGGCAGTCAGTAGACGACACAAGTTAAGTACTTTTGACTCTGTACACTTATTTCAGCGAACATTTGTTCAAACTGCCTTTTTTCGGTGGGGTTTACATAAATAAGAGTTTTCACTTGAGTTCAGATTGTAAATACACGTCGACGACACCACCACCACACACTTTTGGCCTGTCCATCCTATGTAGGATGAAACTTAACTTGTATATTGTGTAGCTCAGGGAATGAAGCGAAGGAGAAACGATCTACAACGCCAATAACGCCAGCAGAGACAAGTACAATCTTAAAAAGAGACATTATCTGGTCTCGATGTATCGAAAAAGTACCGATACGTCGACGGAAAAGTATCGACACACCTGCCCGTAAAAACGTCAGTTGCACATTGTGAATATACTTTTGGAGCTGTACGTTTAAATTATAATTTATTATTAGATATTCTATACATCAAAAAGCTAGTATCCTGCCTGTCCCACTTAGACCAAAAATTGAAAGGAAAACGGTGCACGTTCAGGCTTTGCGATAACCACATTGCTAACAATGGTAACTTCTATAAGTGCCACAATGAAAGTTCTCCGCTGGGTCCGTCGTTCGGTTTCGTCACGTGTCGGATTCATGCGGAACACTTCATGTCGACTTTGCCAGCGAAGGAAGCAAAGTTGGTGAAGATAAACGTTGCAGTTTCTGCTGGTAGCGCCGAGCGCCGATTACGTCAGCATTTCCACTCACACGTCTCTGTCCACCATATAGTCCTAATTAAATGTACTTTTCTCTGCTGGCGTTATTGGCCTTGTACGAGGGGCGTTTGAAAAGTCCATGCAAAAATAAAAAGTTCATACGTGTTTGGGGTAAACCTTTTTGATTTTTCGACATAGTCTCCTTTTAGACTTGTACAGTTCTGCCAACGCTGTTCTAACTTGTTGATCCCTTCCGAATAATAGGAATTGTCCAAGTCTGCAAAATAGCTATTAGTTGCTGCTATCACCTCCTTGTTTGAATAAAATCTTTGTCCCGCCAAACATTTCTTCAAATTGGGGATCAAACAGTAGTGTGAGGGAACCAAGTCTGGAGAATAGGGGGCATGTGAACCGAGTTGGAATCCTGTTTCCATTAATTTTTCGAACACAACTGCTGAGGTGTGTGCTGGTGCATTGTCGTTATGGAAAAGGACATTTTTACGGTCCAATCTCCAGCGTTTTTCTTGCAGCTTGGTTTTCAAACGGTCCAATAACGATGAATAATAATCACCTGTAATAGTTTTACTCTTTTCCAGATAGTCGATGAGGATTATTCGTTGCGAATCCCAAAAGACAGTCGTCATAACCTTTGCTGCCGAAGGAATGGACTTCGCCTTTCTTGGTGCAGATTATCCCTTGGTAACCCATTGTTTAGATTGTTGTTTGGTCTGAGGAGTATAGTAATGTATCCATGTTCCATCTACAGTGACGAACCGACGCTTAAAGTCCTGCGGATTCTTCCTGAACAGCTCCAAACCATCTTTGCAACACTTCACACGATTCCGTTTTCGGTCAAGCCTGAGCAATCGCGGAAGCCATCTTGCGGATAGCTTTCTCATGTCCAAATGTTTATGCAAAATATTATGTACCCGTTCATTCGAGATGCCCACAGTACTAGCAATCTCACGCACCTTAACTCTTCTGTCATCCATCACCATATCACAGATTTTATCAATGATTTATGGAATCGTAGCCTTCACAGGGCGTCCAGAACGTTCAGTATCACTTATGCCCATATGGCCACTCTGAAATTTTGAAACCACTTATGAACTGTTCTAATCGAAGGTGCAGAGTTACCGTAAGGTTTACCAAGCTTCTCTTTAGTCTCCTGAGGCGTTTTGCCTTTCATAAAGTAGTGTTTAATCAACACACGAAGTTCTTTTTCGTCCATTTTTTGACGATCACTCGACTTCCTTGATTCACACGATTGCCAAACACAAAGAAATAGGCCAATATGGCTGAAACTTGGCGTGCGTTCTTTCCAAAGATACTACTAACTAAAAATGACCTCGATACGCACCGGTGGTGCCATGTCTCGGAATTTGCTCGGACTTTTCAAACGCCCCACGTACATAATTTCTCCTTTGATTTTTGTTCATCATTTTCAGCAACTGCTTTCAAGAACGCCGATGTGAAGAAAGAGCGCACTACTCCCGTTAATTTTTTTAAGCAACTGGTGTGCTATTTCTTCACGTGGGAAGTCTTGTTATCCATTCACCGCCACCCTTGATCTTTTGTGCCAAGATATACTTGCTTCATACCGTGAAAGAGGAAGACTGGACATGATGAAAGAGCAAAACTAGGGATTCTCTTTCACACGGTGAAAGCAAAATTATGTTCTACTACAATTTCAAAAGAACAATCTCAAATATTTACCGAAAATTACGAAAAAAATATATAATATAAAATAAAAATGTCGGCGCTCGTTATTACCATTTTGATATCGATATATCGTATTCAAATGAGACCCCATATACATCGATATTTTTGGAAAAAGTATTGATAAATCGATATTTTAGAAATAGTCCTACATTAATGACTACAGGAGTAGCTTACAGAGCTCGAGAGGTGCCAGCCTGAGTCTGGATTGCTTCCTTTCCTTTTTTTATTGGGTTCTGCTTGTTGATAAACTAATTTGGAAACTAACTGGATCATGCTTGTGATATTAAGTTGGTTCACAGGGATCAAAGAGTGGTTATGTGATACGTCTGCAAGCTTACTTCATGTATTCCTTTTACTTCCTTACAGATTCAAATGCATATAGTAATGTACTCTACAAATGTCAATTGCATGTTAAGTTTCGTAATTCTATGTGAGCTCGAGGAACACGTGGAAGGTGAAATTTGGTTGTGATTTACCTGGCAGCAATTCTAAAGGGAAGATTCCTAGCGCAACAGGGATTCACCTGTCTGGAGTCAACCACAGCGGCTTGAGCACTGCATTAGCAGATGGCAGGATAAAACTGTCAGCAGGACGGTGGATCACTCGGCTCGTGGGTCGATGAAGAGCGCAGAAAACTGCGCGTGGACATGTGAACTGCAGGACACATGAACATCGACGTTTCGAACGCACATTGTACAAGGGAATAGAGCCTATGGACAGGGGTTATCCCAACAGTCGTAGGGGCAGAGAGTGTTTGCGTTTCAGCTGGGTAGTATAACATCTTCCTGAGGACTTCCTCCGGCAGTTGAAAGGGCAAGTTCCTGTAGTGCAGGCTGCAAATGTTCCCTAAGATCGCTTCTTCCTATGTTGAATGAGAAGCAGTCTCCGCTTTGCGCTATGCTTTGTCTTCTGTTCTGCAGAAGCAAAGGCGCTAGCCCGGCACCGAGCCTGGGGAAAAGTTATGGCTCGTTTCTGTCTACATGGGAGTTCAGCCCATTGGTTCATTAAGAAAACTTCGGGAGGTGGAAAATGTAGCTTTGTTATTAGGCTTTCCTTCTACAGAAGCTTCGGAGCTAGGCTTCCGATTAGAGGAGGAAGGTGCACGGAATTGTGATACTGAACTCTGGACCTGTGAAGCAGGGGATTCTCAGGTCGATTATGTGGCAGGCAATCTTGTAGTGGAACTTTTTTGGATCTTGGCTCTCATTAACCGTTTTTCGCGCTTGCTCTAGACTTAGTGCAGTGTGAGCATACAGCTGGAAGTCTAGCAGTATTATACAGGGTGGTTCATTGATAGTGACCGGGACAAATATCTCACGAAATAAGCATTAAACGAAAAAACTACAAAGAACGAAACTCGTCTAGCTTGAAGGGGGAAACCTGATGGCCCTACGGTTGCCTCGCAAGATGGCGCTGCCATAGGCCAAACGGATATCAACTGCGTTTTTTTAAATAGGAACCGCCATTTTTATTACACATTCGTGTAGTACGTAAAGAAATATGAATGTTTTACTTGGACCACTTTTTTCGCTTTGTGATAGATGGCGCTGTGATAGTCACAAACGTATAAGTACTTGTTATCACGTAACATTCCGCCAGTGCGGACGGTATTTGCTTCGTGATACATTACCCGTGTTAAAATGCACCGTTTACCAGTTGCGGAAAAGGTCGGTATCGTATTGATGTATGGCTTTTGTGATCAAAATGCCCAACGGGCGTGTGCTATGTATGCTGCTCGGTATCCTGGACGACATCATCCAAGTGCCCGGAGCGTTCGCCGGATAGTTACGTTATTTAAGGAAACAGGAAGTGTTCAACCACATGTGAAACGTTATCCACGACCTGCAACAAATGATAATGCCCAAGTAGGTGTTTTAGCTGCTGTCGCGGCTAATGGCTCAAATGGTTCAAATGGCTCTGAGCATTATGGGACTTAACATCTGTGGTCATCAGTCCCCTAGAACTTAGAACTACTTAAACCTAACTAACCTAAGGACATCACACACATCCATGCCCGAGGCAGGATTCGAACCTGCGACCGTAGCGGTCACGCGGTTCCAGACTGAAGCGCCTAGAACCGCTCGGCCACACCGGCCGGCCCGTCGCGGCTAATCCGCACATCAGTAGGAGACAAACTGAGCGAGAATCAGGAATCTCAAAAACGTCGATGTTGAGAATGCTACATCAACATCGATTGCACCCGGACCATATTTCTATGCACCAGGAATTGCATGGCGACGACTTTGAACGTCGTGTACAGTTTTGCCACTGGGAACAAGAAAAATTACGGGACGATGACAGATTTTTTGCACGCGTTCTATTTAGCGACGAAGTGTCATTCACCAACAACGGTAACGTAAACCGGCATAGTATGTACTATTGGGCAACGGAATATCCACGATGGCTGCGAAAAGTGGAACATCAGCGACATTGGCGTGTTCATGTATGATGCGGCATTATGGTAGGAAGGATAACTGGACCTCATTTTATCGACGCCAGTCTAAATGGTGCAACGTATGCTGATTTTCTACGTAATGTTCTACTGACGTTACTACAAGATGTTTCACTGCACGACAGAATGGTGATGCACTTCCAATATGATGGATGTCCGGCACATAGCTCGCGTGCGTTTGAAGCGGTATTGAATAGCATATTTCATGACAGGTGATTGGTCATCGGAGCACCATCCCATGGCCTACACGTTCACCGGATCTGACGTCGCCGGATTTCTTTCTGTGGGGATAGTTGAAGGATATTTGCTATCGTGATCCACCGACAACGCCTGACAACATACGTCAGGGCATTGTCAATGCATGTGCGAACATTACGGAAGGCGAAGTACTCGCTGTTGAGCGAAATGTCGTTACATGTATTGCCAAATGCATTGAGGTTGACGGACATCATTTTGAGCATTTAATGCACTAATGTGGTATTTGCAGGTAATCACCCTGTAACATCATCCGTTCTCAGAAATGATAAGTTCACAAAGGTACATGTATCACTTTGAAACAACCGAAATAAAATGTTCAAACGTACCTACGTTCTGTATTTTAATTTAAAAAACCTACCTGTTACCAACAGTTCGTCTAAAATTGTGAGCCATATGTTTGTGACTATTACAGCGCCATCTATCACAAAGCGAAAAAAGTGGTCCAACTAAAACATTCATATTTCTTTACGTACTACACGAATATGTAATAAAATGGGGGTACCTATTTAAATAAAAGGCAGTTGATATCCGTTTGACATAGGGCAGCGCCAACCATAGCGCCATCTGGTTTCCCCCTTCAAGCTAGAAAAGTTTCGTTATTTGTAGTTTTTTCGTTTGACGCTTATTTCGTGAGATATTTAGCCCGGTCACGATCAATGGACCACCCTGTATACGATATTCAGTTTATGACAGGACCAATAAAATACAATAGACCAAGCTAACGGTATATTGCACTATGGCTTGCAACCTTTGAATAGTTTTTCACATTTGTACTCATCTGTAGGCGTTACAGTGAAAATTGTATTCGGATCTTTTATTCCTTTATCTATGAGAGCAAATTATTGTAGTTAAAATCTCGTTATCTCAAATCACGTTAGGTAATGTAACTAAAAAAGAAGGAAAAAAAGTTTTGAATGTTCTCAAGATTTGGCGCAGATGCTAATATATCACGGTGTATCATGAGCTGTATACTAAGTACACATTCACATACTGTACTCCTATCGTTACGAATCCAAAATGTTGTATGTAACTTTGTAATTTTGCTTTGTAACAGTTTAGATTTACAATGTACTGATTATAACTTTCGATATCTGCATTTCTGTATACCAGAGTACACATATTTTGTAACTCGTTTTATTGAACAGCTAGATGTTCACGTATTGTATATACATCATTATACATCGATGCCATGTTGTGCTGCTAACCGTCGCTAAATTCCTTGCATCAGAGAGATATTTATTAAATAATAAACTGCGCGAAGTAATAGATACAATAGAATATTATTTCTCATTTACTACTGTATTATATTAATAAATTGTATCAACGCTTCGGTATTTTAAAACATACTGGCGGCTAAGCCCTGCTTCGCATGGGTAGTATGAAGTATCTATTGTCAGACGACTTGGTTAGTGTAGTGTATTTTGTTCGGGGACCACGAGTAAAATTCAGAGAATGACGTTAAATAAGTGAATATCATCATTTTCATACATCTTACGTGATGTGATCAGTGGCTGCGGCATGTTGTAAACATCGCATTTCTCTCCGAACGCCAGCCTGAAATTACACCACAATTACGCCACTTCTCTTCGAATGCAAGCCAGAAACCGAACTAAAATTACGTCGTTTCTCTTCGAATGTGCGCTGGTATGCAAATAAAGTGGACGAGCACACGTTTTGCAGCGCTCTCTCCGTGACAGAAAGAAACCAGTGTTGAGTGTTAAATGATGGCCAATTGCGCTGTGATCAGCTCAGAAAAGGGACTCAGCTGTCTGTGCACTCTCTGATGTGGCGTCATTCCTTCCAGCGCTACGAGTGCTACATTGCTCACAGCATCAGAACAGTATTTTTCTTTGAAATTTCATGTTTTATATTGTACAAGTGTAGCGCATAAGGAATTTTTGTGAACCTGTTATCGTAACCGCTCCGTGGCCGAAAAAAGTAAAGAAGTTTAACGTTAAGACTGATAATATGTAGACCTGAGTTTGATTCCCACTAAACAATTCTTTTTCGTTTTATTTTATTTCTCGCAATGTTTAACTACTACTTATAAGATTCCGACAAATGTAGACCGCTCAATTTAGGTATGCAAAATTAATGCAGGTAGTTATGATTACTACTTCTGTAAGTCAGAGGGCTAGGGCTACCATAGAGTAACAAACTTCCGAAGTTTTCCACGAGCTGCGGTTGGATTGTAAGCAGCGAATGTCAGAAAGTTTTCAGATGACATGAATATCATGTGTTCCGTAATGAATTGCCGTTTGGATTGAAACTTTGTGCCAATGGTGGGAGCATATTGAAATGTACGTAATACACTAAAGAGCCAAAGAAACTAGTACACATACCTAATATCGTATAGAGCCCCGTTAGCATGCAGAAGAGCCGCAATACAACTTGCCATGGACCCGACTAATGTCTGAAGTCGTGATGGAGGAAATGGACATCATGAATCCTGCACGGCTGTCCATAAATCCGTAACAGTACGGGGGGTTGAGATCTCTTCTGGACAGCACTTTGCAAGGCATACTAGATATGCTCAATAATGTTCATGTCTGGGGAGTCTAGTGGTCAACGGAAGTGTTTAAACTCAAAATAGTGTTCCTGGAGCAACTCTGTAGCAATTCTGCAAGTGCTGGGTGTCGCATCGTCCTGATGGAATTGCCCAAGTCCGTCGGAATGCACAATGGACATGTATTGATGCAGGTGATCAGACAGGATGCTTAGGTACGTCTCACCTGTCAGAGTCGTATCTAGACGTATCAGGGTTCCCATATCACACCAGCTGCACACGCCTTACATCATTACAGAGCGTCCACCAGCTTGGACAGTTCCCTGCTGACATGCAAGTTCTGTGAATTCATTAGGTTGTCTCCATACCCGTACATGTCCATCCCCTCGTTACAATTTGAAACGAGACTCGTCCGACCACGCAACGTGTTTACAGTCATCAACAGTCCAATGTCGGTGTTGATGGGCCTAGGCGAGGCGTAAAGCTTGGTGTCGTGCAGTCTTCAAGGGTACACGAATAGGCCTTTGGCTCCGAAAGCCCTGATCGATGATGTTTCGTTGAATGGTTCACGCGCTGACACTTGTTGATGGTCCAGCACTGAAATCTGCAGCAATTTGTGAAAGGGTTGCACTTCTGTCACGTTGAACGGTTCTCTTCAGTCGTCGTTGGTCCCGTCCTTGTACGATCTTCTTCCGGCCGCACCGATGTCGGATTCCTGATGTTCACGGTAAACTCGTGGAATGGTCATAGGGGAAAATTCCAACTTCATCGCTACCCCGGAGATACTGTGTCCCATCGCTCGTGCGCCGGCTATAACACCACGTTCAAACTCACTTAAATCTTGTTAACATGCCAGTGTAGAAGCAGTAACCGACCTAACAACTGCGCCAGATACTTTTTGTCTTATATAAGCGTTGTCGACCACAGCACCGTTTTCTGTCCGTTTACATATCTCTGTATTTGAATACGCACGCCTATACCAGTTTCCCTGTCGCTTCATAGTATGTTAACAACTATTGTAAATGTTATATGCGAGTCATGGGTGTATGCGTATGTGTAAATCAGCCAGTATGTATCAGAGGCTGGCTGGAGTTGCACAGATACAAAAAAGTAATAAAAAACTGACATAATGTATCATGTTTAGCTCGTGTTACATAACTGCAAAGCGTAGTACGCATTGTAGTGCATTACTGAGACTCATTGTCGCAGTTCATTCTCGATGGACCATGGACTGTTCGTGGCAGACTTCTTTGCTGCTCTACACAAAGAATCGTGTCCACGTCTACGCTTGATTCATCGAAAGGAGAAAGCTCAAACATGAGTAAACTGCGGCGCCGCTGAAAGAACATACTATCTGTAAGCGAAGCAAAGTTGCTGAGGAATTTTTTTGGAAAACTTTTTACTTAAAGCATAAAAAATGAAACACCACATGCATCCTGGCGATTAAAATTGCTACAGTACGAAGATGACCTGCTACAGATGCGACATTTAACCGACAGGAAGAAGATACTGTGATATGCAAATGCTTAGCTTTTCAGATCATTCACACAAGGTTGGCGCCAGTGGTGACACCTACAACATACTGACATGAGGAAAGTTTCCAACCGATTTCTCATACACAAACAGCAGTTGACCGGCGTTGTCTGGTGAAACGTTGTTGTGATGCCTCGTGTAAGGATGAGAAATGCGTACCATCACGTTTCCGACTTTGATAAAGGTCGGATTGTAGCCTATCGCGATAGCGGTTTATCGTATCGCGACATTGCTGCTCGCGTTGGTCGAGATCCAATGACTGTTGGCAGAATATGGAATAGTGGGTTCAGGAGGATAATACGGAACGCCGTGCTGGATGCCAACGGCCTCGTATCACTAGCAGTCGAGATGTCAGGCATCTTATCCGCATGGTTGTAACGGATCGTGCAGCCACGTCTCGATCCCTGAGTCAACAGATGAGGACGTTTGCAAGATAACAACCATCTGCACAAACAGTTCGAATACGTTTGCAGCAGCATGGACTATCAGCTCGGAGACCGTGGCTGCGGTTACCCTTGACGCTGCATCACAGACAGGAGCGCCTGCGATGGTGTACTCAACGACGAATCTGGGTGCACGAATGGCAAAACGTCATTTTTTCAGATGAATCCAGGTTATGTTTACAGCATCATGATGGTCGCATCCGTGTTTGGCGACATCGCGGTGAACGCACATTGGAAGGGTGTATTCGTCATCGCCATACTGGCGAATCACCCGGCGCGATGGTACAGGGTGCCATTGGTTACATGTCTTAGTCACTTCTTGTTCGCGATGACGGCACTTTGAACAGTGGACGCTACATTTCAGATGTGTTACGACCCGTGGCTCTACCCTTCATTCGATCCCTGCGAAACCCTACATTTCAGCAGGATAATGCACGACCGCATGTTACACGTCCTGTACGGGCCTTTCTGGATACAGAAAATTTTCGACTGCTGCCCTGGCCAGCACATTCTCCAGATCTCTCACCAACTGAAAACGTCTGGTCAATGGTGGCCGAGCATCTGGCTCTTCACAATATGCCAGTTACTACTCTTGATGAACTGTGGCCGGCCTGGGTGGCCAAGCGGTTAAAGGCGCTACAGTCTGGAACCGCGGGACCGCTACGGTCGTAGGTTCGAATCCTGCCTCGGGCATGGATGTGTGTGATGTCCTTAGGTTGGTTAGGTTTAAGTAGTTCTAAGTTCTAGGGGACTGATGACCTCAGAAGTTAAGTCCCATAGTGCTCAGAGCCATTTGAACCATTTTTGATGAACTGTGGCATCGTGTTAAAGCTGCATGGGTAGCTGTACCTGTACACGCCATCCAAGCTCTGTTTGACTCAATGCCCAGGCGTATCAAGGCCGTTATTACGGCCAGAGGTGGTTGTTCTGGGTACTGATTTCTCAGGATCTATGCACACAAACTGCGTGAAAATGTTATCACATGTCAGTTCTAGTATAATATATTTGTCCAATGAATACCCGTTTATCATCTTGGTGTAGCAATTTTAATGGCCAGTAGTGTATTTAGAATTCAGGTACTTCATTGCTGTGCTGTTGTTCTTAAGCTATTGCAGGGAAAGCAGTAGTTAAAATATTTCATTATTTCAAATTGTAAGTCTTACATCACAGCTTGATGATGAGGTGGTTATCTTTTCATTATTGGTCATATTTATTACATTACTTCAAGGTGCGTAACTCACTGGCCATTGTTCGAAGAATTTGTAGTGAATTAAAAGTGAAAATTGCGATTGTTAGTATGAGGGAAGCAGAAACTGGTATTATGAAATCTCTGAATCTCAATCATGAAGATCAAGCTCATGTCTTCATGATCTTTTAAAGGCCAAATCTCTTTCTCACCAGTGAGAGTTCGCTTACCAGTCGCCTGTATAATTTGAAAGTGTCCGATCAAGTAACATATTTCGCCTCACCGTAGGGGAGTCGTGTTCGAATCTATGTTTGACTCAAGGACAGCAGAAAACTGAAAGTTGAGGCACCTGCAGCGTTGCTGCAAAATTTCTTTATATAAACTAAGTAAAGCTACAGACCATGCTACGTTTTGGGCTATTCATAAATAATTGAAAATCGCAAGTTTTGGACTCGCATGTTTTATCGTTATGCAGTTGCTCTGAAACGAATGCAGTCAGTTGGATGTCAATTAGGCGACTTGTATGTACCGTACTAGTTACCCAACCGAAGAAAGGGGGGATGTAGGATAATGTGGAATCCGAAATACGTTTCGTTTCTTGTGAATCTCCACATCATTTAGAGGTGAAGGCTAGATTAAAAGGAGGAGTGAATAAATTCATGTCACCCAGGTGTAGCCGCGTGGGATTAGCCGAGCGGTCTCAGGCGCTGCAGTCATGGACTGTGCGGCTGGTCCCGGCGGAAGTTCGAGTCCTCCCTCGGGCATGCGTGTGTGTTTTTGTCCTTAGGATAATATAGGTTAAGTAGTGTGTAATCTTAGGGACTGATGACCTTAGCAGTTAAGTTCCATAAGATTTCACACACATTTGAACATTTTTGAACCCAGGTGGAAGTTGTTCCCACAACCTTTCGGTTTCAAAGGAAACGTTCTACCATTTTTTTTATTATCAGAGTGATTTGGTACCATCATGAAACGTCAGTAGACTATAGTCAGATCATCATGTAATATAAGCTGCAAATAGGAGAACAAATTATGATAACAAAACAATAATAAAAGGAGAAAGGAAAAAAACAAGTTCTCATGATATTATTATTAATATTATTATCGTTAATTCCCCATTCAGGAGAGCGTTAAAACACAATCAGTTTTCATGGAACTTTTTTTGTCTCTTTCTCTTCTCTTCCCCAAAACCTCTAATATATTCACTGTTTTTCTTCTGTCCACTTCTTTCCTGGTTTCTTCTCTTTTGGTGCTTCCTCGAATTTATGTTTCCTGATTTTTTCTCTGCATTTTTATCTGTTTGTGGTTCATGGTGTGGGTTCCTGTAGTCATGTCCTAGTTCATGAACCATGGGCAACGTATGAGTGGCCAAGTAAGTGGTCCCGACAGTCGGGATACCAGTTACTTTGGAATAAGGCAGGGCATCTCGGACATATTCTGAGTCGTGGTCACCTTTGTGCTCATACGGCAAAAACTACCAAATCCACCGGTTAGTCACTCAACCGTTAGGGGTAATACCCAATGGGACTCAGGGCAAGTAAGGCTAGCAACCTGCTTCCCTGGTACTTTAAATATGATGCTGGCAACAATCAGAGCAAAATGCCTCGGACCTTAGGAGGTGACGGAGTCTCTAACTGACAAACCAGGGACATGGCAAACAAATGGTAATGATATGGGGAGCTATTAATATCAATGGGGGCTACTCTGGGAAGGAGGTAGAGCTGGCAGAGGCTGCAAGTAAGATGGGGCTGGACGTTTTAGCTGTTAGTGACATTCGGGTAAGGGGTGAGAAAGAAGAGGAAGTGGGAGAATACAAGGTCTACCTGTCAGGAGTCAAAGCAGGAATAGCACAATGGGGTGTAGGGCTTTACATCAGGAAAGAAATGGAACCCAGCGTAGTTGCAATAAGGTATGTAAACGAACGACTGATGTGGATAGATTTGACAGTGTCTAGCAAGAAAATTAGGATTGTGTCAGTATATTCGCATTGTGAAGGGACAGAGCAAGATAAAATGGATAGTTTTTATGAGGCACTCAGTGATGTAGTTGTTAGAGTAAAGGACAAGCACAGTGTTCTGCTCATGGCTGATTTTAACGCCAGGATTGGAAATCGAACAGAAGGGTATGAAAAGGTTATGGGTAAATTTGGAGAGGATATGGAGGCCAACAGGAACGGGAAACAACTCGTGGATTTCTGTGCCAGTACGGGCTTAGTAATCACAAACTCCTTTTTTAAACATAAGAACATTCACCGGTATACTTGGGAAGGCAGGGGAACCAGATCTGTCATTGACTATATAATAACAGATCAGGAATTCAGGAAGGATGTGAGGGACACCTGTGTATTCAGGGGATTCTTTGATGACACTGATCATTATTTAATCTGCAGTGAAATTGGGATCGTGAGGCCGAAAGTGCAGGAGGTCAGGTCCATATGTAGGAGGATAAGAGTGGAGAAACTTCAGGATAAGGAAATCAGGCACAAGTACATAACCGCAATCTCAGAAAGGTACCAGTTAGTTGAATGTAGTCAATTACAGTCATTGGATAAGGAATGGACAAGGTACAGGGACACAATACTAGAAGTGGCTGAAGAATGTCTTGGAACAGTAGTGTGTAAAAATTGGAAGAAGCAAACAGCTTGGTGGAATGACACAGTCAAGGCAGCCTGTAAAAGGAAAAAGAAGGCGTATCAAAAATGGCTACATACTACAACCCAGGTAGACAGAGAAAGTTATGTTGAAGAAAGAAACAAAGCCAAACAGATAATTGCAGCATCCAAGAAGAAATCGTGGGAAGACTTTGGAAACAGGTTGGAGACTATGGGTCAAGCTGCTGGAAAATCATTCTGGAGTGTAATTAACAGTCTTCGAAAGGGAGGTAAGAAGGAAATGACAAATATTTTGGACAGGTCAGGAAAACTACTGGTGAATCCTGTGGATGCTCTGGGCAGATGGAGGGAATATTTTGAAGAGTTGCTCAATGTAGGTGAAAATACGATTAGTAATGTTTCAGATTTCGAGGTAGAATGGGATAGGAATGATGATGGAAATAGGATCACATTTGAGGAAGTGGAGAAAATGGTCAATAGATTGCAGTGCAATAAAGCAGCTGGGGTGGATGAAATTAAGTCGGAACTCATCAAATACAGTGGAATGTCAGGTCTTAAATGGCTACACAGGATAACTGAAATGGCCGGGGAGTCGGGACAGGTTCCATCAGACTGGACAAAAGCAGTAATCACACCAATCTTTAAACATGGAAACACAAAAGATTGTAACAACTACAGAGGTATCTTTTTAATCAGCGTTGTGGGAAAAATCTTCTCAGGTATTGTTGAAAGGAAAGTGCGAGTTTTAGTTGAGGACCAATTGAATGAAAATCAGTGTGGGTTTAGGCCTCTTAGAGGTTGTCAGGAGCAGATCTTTAGCTTACGGCAAATAATGGAGAAGTGTTACGAGTGGAACAGGGAATTGTATCTATGCTTTATAGATCTAGAAAAGGCATATGACCGGGTTCCTAGGAGGAAGTTATTGTCTGTTCTACGAGATTATGGAATAGGAGGCATAGTTTTGCAAGCAATTAAAGGTCTTTACATGGATAGTCAGGCAGCAGTTAGAGTTGATGGTAAATTGAGTTCATGTTTCAGAGTAGTTTCAGGGGTAAGACAAGGCTGCAACCTGTCTCCACTGTTGTTCATAGTATTTATGGATCATATGTTGAAAACAATAGACTGGCTGGGTGAGATTAAGATATGTGAACACAAAATAAGCAGTCTTGCATATGCGGATGACTTAGTTGTGATGGCAGATTCGATTGAAAGTTTGCAAAGTAATATTTCAGAGCTAGATCTGAAATGTAAGGACTATGGTATGAAGATTAGCATCTCCAAAACGAAAGTAATGTCAGTGGGAAAGAAATATAAACGGATTGAGTGCCAGATAGGAGGAACTAAGTTAGAACAGGTGGACGGTTTCAAGTACTTAGGGTGCATATTCTCACAGGATGGCAACATAGTGAAAGAACTGGAAGCGAGGTGTAGCAAAGCTAATGCAGTGAGCGCTCAGCTACGATCTACTCTCTTCTGCAAGAAGGAAGTCAGTAGCAAGACTAAGTTATCTGCGCACCGTTCAATCTTTCGACCAACTTTGTTGTATGGGAGCGAAAGCTGGGTGGATTCAGGTTACCTTATCAACAAGGTTGAGGTTACGGATATGAAAGTAGCTAGGATGATTGCAGGTACTAGTAGATGGGAACAATGGCAGGAGGGTGTCCACAATGAGGAAATCAAAGAAAAAATGGGAATGAACTCTATAGATGTAGCAGTCAGGGCGAACAGGCTTAGATGGTGGGGTCATGTTACACGCATGGGAGAAGCAAGATTACCCAAGAGACTCATGGGTTCAGCAGTAGAGGGTAGGAGGAGTCGGGGCAGATCAAGGAGAAGGTACCTGGATTCGGTTAAGAATGATTTTGAAGTAATAGGTTTAACATCAGAAGAGGCACCAATGTTAGCACTGAATAGGAGATCGTGGAGGAATTTTATAAGGGGGCTATGCTCCAGACTGGACGCTGAAAGGCATAATAAGTCTTAAATGATGATGATGATGATGTTATTTTGTGGAGATATTTAGTTTCTTTAGGTCTTTCATGGTTCCCTTTGCCTAGTTAGTTTTCATCGTGTTACCACTATGTTAAAAATATTCTTTATCAGCCTATTTCGTTCCTCCTATAAATGTACCCATAGAATTTAGCCCTTATTTTTCTGATGTTCTCTGTAATTGTCTCTCTCTGTTTGTACAGTTCTTTTGTCGGTCTTTTTATCCAGATCCCCTGTCTCTGAACTGGCCCGTAGGTCTTTCTCAGAATTTTCCTCTCTTGCTTTTCCATTTCCTTTATTTTCGTTCTTCTCCTGACTGCTGTCGTTTCTGAGGCATGCAAGGCTTCTGGTAAGTCTACTGTTTCGTAATGTCTTAATTTGGCATTAACGGAAATACTTCTTTTGTTGCAATGGTTCCATGTAAGTCTGTAAGCATTTTGTAGCTTTGCAGCTCTTTCTTCATTGGCTGTGGAGTTTAGTCCTGTTTTCTGTATAATCTCTCCCACGTATTTGAAACTTTGTACTTGTACTATCCTCCCATACTTCGTTGCCAATGGGTTTATGTCTGTGGATTTTGTGTCCATGTACTAGGTTTTTCATAGGAAATTTGTGGTCCTGTTCTGGCTACGATTTAATGTAGTGTCTCTAGGCTTCTTTGGATTCTTTTCTGCTATTTGTTATGATGGCTATATCATCGGCAAAGACCAGACATTTTATGTTGATGGTTCTATTTTTGTCTCTCCCCATCTTTATCCCATTGATTCCTTCGTCCCATGTCCTGATTATTTTCTCTAAAACTGCGTTAAATAAAATGGGTGATAGGCCATCACCCTGTCTCACTCCTGTATTGATTTCGAACGGTTCCGAGATCTCCCCCATGAACTTCAAATTGGATTTTGTATTTCTTAATGATCCTGGATTCTTTTTCGGGTCTTGTTGTCTGCCTTACTTTCTTCCAGTGCACTGAAAAGTGTTTCTCTGTCTATGGAATCTCATGGTATGTATAAACCATTGTTTATGCCTTTTTATACTCACTTATTTTTTTAATTTTTATTTACTTTATATTATATAGAATCTAAAAGCAGAAAGACGACGAATCAGATCATATTCTCAATAGCAAACTAAGAAAACTATCAATATAATTTGAAGGATTGTATACGCTCATGTGTATATATTCTTCATCTATACACATTTTACAATAGAAGTGAAGCAATACTGAGTTAAAACACTAAACAAGTCGAGCAGGGAAACTAGGAGAGAACAAACCGAAGCAAATCATATAGGAAACATACATAACAAGGGAACCACCTATCACCACAAAAATGAAATTAACCAACACCTTGCCGACGGAAAACAAGATTCAACATATTGGCGAAGAGGTCTCGACATCGAGGCATTCGCAACCATGTCCAGTAGGCCGTGATCATGTACTGCATGAGGCTCATGTGATCCTCCCCCTCGCCTTCTGAAACGTAATGAAGTAAGTGTCCCAGTAAACTCATAATGGTATGGGTTTTCGACCGTGGAAATAAGGAAGTATCTGGTCGCAATATTATGTCCGTAGTGTATAAAGTCTCAGAAGATCGGGTAAGGAAGGCCGATTGCTTCCCAATGCAAGGTCAATTTGCCATATGACCTCCACAAGTAAAGCGATATCGTATCGTATCTGTATATGTACAACGACTACATAAATCCGTGTCGCTAAGCCCAATACGGAAAAGTCGCTCGTTCGCTGGAGTCAAGTTAATTACTACCTCATACGAAGTGGACGCTACGCGCATCGGTAGTATCGGAAGACTGGTATTGCACCAAACTGTCCTCTTTCAACAAGGTTTGGACAAGGGACTGCTTTCAAACGATTCTGCAGGAATTTCATGGTGGGGACGGGTCTCCATAAAATGTCAGCCCCTAAACAGCTCACCGCAAGATAGAAATCACGAATGTGTTTTAACTTATAATTTGCGTGAGCAACATCAATAGGGGGTTCAAGACTAGCAGGAAGGATGCAGACAATTAAATGAGATGTGAATGTGTGAGTATCTTGAGTTATTATCAAAACAGTACGTCGCACATATAGCATCTGCGTCTTCCTTCGTATATCAGCAAGGTCCAATCCTCCCAAAGGAACGAGGCTTAGTAACCACCTCATAGCGTAAACGAAAGATATGTCTTTTTCATAACAAAGGACCAGACAGTTGCTGTAGTTTCTACGCCATCTCGAGAGAAGCGGATAAACTTGGGTCGCATAAAAGGATTTCCATAAAATCCTGGTACCCAGTATTCGGACTTTCTGGAGCGGAGTAAGAAAGCCCCTTTCATGTTCTAGTATCAGTGTCTGATTTTTTTTAGTAACAGACTTCCAGTTGAGCGTCGCCATTTTTAGTGGACAACGTTCAATGATGATACCGAGAGACGTATGCCGGTCCACCACACTAGCCCATGGAACAAATGAGTCATCAAAACCTCGCAAATTAAGAAGCCTGCATTTACCGTCATTAAATAGTGCACCTGAACTCCAAAAATAATCATCGATTACAGCCTTCAGTCGAGATATCTCCACAGAACTGCGGAGTAGAACGATCACGTCATCCGCTTATGCACGAACAGCTATAGTCCCTCCGGAAAGCGTCGAACCTTTCGGCTGGGATGCAAGCATCCGAAGAAGGGGCTCCAGAGACAACACAAACAAAGTCATTGACAGTTGGCCTCCTTGAGACACCCCACGACGGATATTTATCGGGGGCTTCAGTTGGCCATTAACAAACACCGAAGCTGAAGCGCCCGTAAATATGGTTCAAATGGCTCTGAGCACTATGGGACTTAACATCTGACATCATGTCCCCTAGAACTTAGAACTACTTAAACCTAACTAACCTATGGACATCATACACATCCATGCCCGAGGCAGGATTCTAACCTGCTTAGTAACCACCTCGTAGCGTAAGCGAAAGATATGTCTTTTGCATAAGAAAGGACCAGACAGTTGCTGTAGTTTCTTCGCCATCTCGAGAGAAGCGGATAAACTTGGGTCACGTAATAAGATTTCCATAAAATCCTGGTATCTAGTATTCGGACTTTCTGGAGCGGAGTAAGAGAGCCCCTTTCATGTTCTAGTATCAGTCTCTGATTTTTTTTAGTAACAGACTTCCAGTTGAGCGTCGCCATTTTTAGTGGACAACCTTCAATGATGATACCGAGAGACGTATGCCGGTCCACCACACTAGCCCATGGAACAAATGAGTCATCAAAACCTCGCAAATTAAGAAGCCTGCATTTACCGTCATTAAATAGTGCACCTGAACTCCAAAAATAATCATCGATTACAGCCTTCAGTCGAGATATCTCCACAGAACTGCAGAGTAGAACCATCACGTCATCCGCTTATGCACGAACAGCTATAGTCCCTCCGGAAAGCGTCGAACCTTTCGGCTGGGATGCAAGCATCCGAAGAAGGGGCTCCAGAGACAACACAAACAAAGTCATTGACAGTTGGCCTCCTTGAGACACTCCACGACGGATATTTATCGTGGGCTTCAGTTGGCCATTAACAAACACCGAAGCTGAAGTGCCCGTTAATATGGTTCAAGTGGCTCTGAGCACTATGGGACTTAACATCTGAGATCATGTCCCCTAGAACTTAGAACTACTTAAACCTAACTAACCTAAGGACATCATACACATCCATGCCCGAGGCAGGATTCTAACCTGCGACCGTAGCGGTCGCGCGGTTCTAGACTAAAGCGCCTAGAGCCGCTCGGCCACACTGGCCGGCTGCCCGTAAATAGATTTGAGAGCACTCGCCGTGTGTCAGCAGTAAAACCAACTGCCTCCATAATCAAGAAGTCGTGATTAACACTATTAAGTGCCTTATCAAAGTCTAGGAAGGTAGGGGCACAAAGGACGGACGCTACACCAGCAACCGAAACCACGTCACGACACTCGACTATAGGAGTAAGAATGGTATAACCAGGTACGCAGTTTTGATGTTTGCCAACAATAATCTCCATGAGAGCCGACATTCAACTGTTAACTGCCCTCGCCACAGTCTTATAATCAAAGTTTAACAAAGTAACTGGGCGAAAGCTATGAGGGGAAGCCGGTCCAGGGCGTTTCGGGATTAAAACAATATTTCCCACTTTGAACGAGGTCGGCGCTACTCTACCCTGTAACACTTCATTCAAAAGAGACGTAAAGAAAGCACCCAACAGCGGCCAGAAGCGCACGTAAAATTCCTTGGGAAGTCTATCCAGACCCGGAGATTTTTGAGAAGGCGATCGCACAATAAGTTTGTAAGCTTCCTGAGGCTGAAATGCAGCTAAGAGCATTTCATTATGTTCAGGAATAATTGTCGTATCCAAGATACTGATTAGTGGGTCGTAAGGCGTTGCGCTGGACTCATCGATGTCGTAGATATCTACATGATATTGGTGTAAGACACGCACTATATCAGCTTGCTCCGATACGATACGTCCATGAGTGAATGAACACAAGCGCGTCGGTGACGGATCTGAAGCCGAAGCAAATGATATAAGGAAGTCAGCTCTTCCGTCACCAACGATCGTGGCTCGGATCGCATTTTCATTCCTTCCATTTATAGTTTTTAAAGGTCAACAATTTTGCCTCTACACGCCTAACATCCGCTATTCGCAGATGGGCGTGATCCTTAGCATCATAAAGTTCACGCAGGGTAGATAGTAATATTCGTAAGTTCTCGGAAAGTCTCGCGCTTTGGCAGCACAGAAAAATATCAAAGTCTGCCTGAGCCTCGGTTTTGCCAGCTGTGTCCACCAGTCAAGGGTGAAAGAGTACTTCCCAGTGGACCGTAGAGTACACTCCCATACATCTCGCATCACGTCATCGAGAGAGGGAGGGGTCAGCTAAGTGAGCGACGTTTAACATCCACGGAGTGCGAAACAATTTGATGGTGGCCGTTCTAGATTGAGGGTTATAGTCACAGCACAGCGATCCGTAAAGGAAGCTAGGATGACTTCAACATTAAGAATGCAATCGCGCAGGCAGTTTTATAAGTAAAATCTATCTAACCTGCTGCTAGAAGTCGCAGTAAAGTGAGTAAATTTAAATAACTTTGGGTATTTACGTACCCTGTCGCCTTGCCGGTATAAGGGGCGAACCAATTCATGTAATTCGCGACAGAAATTAAAATTTGGAGATTGATCTCCAGGACGCAACGCACAGCTATAATCACCACCCAACAGAATACCCGGAGGAGCCTTACGCGACAGATAAATAATATCCTCTTTATAAAAACGCGAACGATCCACTGCGCGACCAGTGCCAGAAGCAGCATATAAAAGAACCAAGGTAAGGTTAAAAAGTTGACAACCTATGCCCCTGCCAGAATCCCACATTTGCATCTCAGCAATAGAAATGCCTTCGGAAAAAAATAAGGCGCTCCCAGAGGAATGTTCGGGTGCTGTATTAAAGATCGCACGAAAACCAGGTAAGGAGAAAGGCCTAAATAGCACGTACTGTAAGAAGACTCTGTGTGCACATGAATCATAAATGAAATGACGCAGCGAAGCCAATCGCAATTCCGATTCTACACCATTAACATTTAATGAAAGGAATGTGTAGGCTTGGGTCATTGTTCACAGCTATACATGGATGTACGGAACGTCCGAGTAGAATCAGGTAGACAGCTGAGAGTCAAGGTCCATTGCGGATTCCACAGAAGAATCAGACATCGGGGGATCAGAATCCCCGTCATCGCTACCTTTTTTGTTAGATTTCTTAAGGGCCGGCCTTACCACAGTGGATACACCGGTTCCCGTGAGATCACCGAAGAGTAACTGAGTAATAGGATGCGGTTCCAAAAAAACAAAAAGAAAAAAGAAAAAAAAGAAAACAAAAAAAGAAAAGAAAAAAATAGAAAAAAAGAAGAGAAAAAGGGAAAAAAAGAAAAAAACATACACCGGTTCTCGTCCGATCACCGAAGTTAAGCAACATCGGGAAAAAAATAAAAAAATAAAAAATAAAAAAAATAAAAAAAAGAAGAAAAAAGTTAAGCGCTGTCGGGCGTGGCCGGCACTTGGATGGGTGACCATTCCGCCGCCATGCGCTGTAGCCATTTTTCGGGGTGCACTCAGCCTCGTGATGCCAATTGAGGAGCTGCTCGACCGAATAGTAGCGGCTCCGGTCAAAGAAAGCCATCATAACGACCGGGAGAGCGGTGTGCTGACCACACGCCCCTCCTATCCGCATCCTTAACTGAGGATGACACGGCGGTCGGATGGTCCCGATGGGCCACTTGTGGCCTGAAGACGGAGTGCTTACTTTTTTTTCTTAAGGGCCACCGCAGAGTCAGGTTGTATACGCTGTTTCTGTCGGCTACGTGGGATGGCGGCCTCTGCAGACGGAGGTGTGGGAGAGGCCGTAGGCACAGCTTCCTGCCCCTTAGAGATAGGGTCATGTAATGCAGTTCCAGTCACTAATGAGGAAGCACTCTGTGGAACTGCCAGTGTAACAGGTGATACTTGGTCGCTAATTTTATTCTCCTCGGAGAGGACATTGAATCGTCTCAGACTGTAACGGAGGACACAATTACGAATGGGGGTGGCTCCGATACCTCACCACACACAGGCACCTCAGAAGGGATCCATTTCGCGAGCAGGAGGGATGCTGGAGATAACTTTTCGTCACTCACCGTACCACGGATGAGAGGCATCGTAGCATCGAGAGGATCAAGAGACATAATCGATTCGGAGGAGAGGTTGGCGCAGAAGGCACAGTCAAATCCTCACCATCACCATCCTGAGTGCGACGTCTCTTGTTTGTCGCCGTTACAGGTTCTAGCCTGGGGCCAATAGGATTCTGAACGTGTCGCGGAGGTAAAGGCGGAAATTCATTGACACTATTATCAGAACTGACTCTTTGTTCAATGCAGTCCGAAGCAGAAGCAGGTCCGTCGGCGGAAGTGGAAGGAACGCGGTCAGAAACCGCCAATTTGCAACGCTGCACTAATGACGGCTTTAATACAAAAACCCTCCATAGGCAATTAGACCGAACGTGTCCACTTTCATTACATAGGAAGCAGGTTCCCTCTTGACCGGTATACATGACACGGACGCAGTAACCACACATCTGTCAATGTGATGTAATATTGCGTTTGATATGCATTTCTGCGGAACGAATTCCACTGTAACACTGTAGTCTATGTTGAGTAGACCAGCGTTCACGACGGACTTCTTTTCACGTTACCATATGGAGTCAATCAACTTCCGGTGGCAGGCTGAACTCTCGATCTTTGGCATCTTCGATTTCAGCATCTGCGAGTGACACCATACTAACGGAGTTATCGCGATACTTGAATAGGACTTGAGAACCGTGTCAAGACAGAAATCTTTCAATGTGAAGGGGATCCGTAAATTCCACGTAAAACACGTACTCGTCTGCATTAAAATAACCGGTGTGGACCTAATCAGAGTTCAGTGTCGGAACGTGTGTGGAGCTGTCCGATCACTACGAGCTTCGTGGTTCACCGTCCCAGGACGTCAAAAGTTGAGTAGTGGTTTCAACTACCCAAGCTACGTCCATTCATGTTGTGGTGGTTCGTTTCGGTGGTTTGCTTTTGGGGAGGGTTTCCTGTGGGCAACATATAGTGTCTCTATTGCTGAAATTTAGCCGCTGTGCGGTGCAATTAACTATTTGGGTTGACTATAATTTGAGTGCACCAGCGAAATTTTCTGCCTTGTGACGTTAGTGTTCCGGTTACCTGTCCTGGCCACTAACGTAAGTTCAGGGTGTGTCCTTTCCTCACCTGTTGTTGCTGTCCAACATGGTGTGTAATTTTGACAGCTAATACATACTTCATTGTAGATTATTACGGTTGTAACCTTTTGTGTTTGAGTCGCTGATTGATGGGAAGCAATTCGTTGTGTCGGTCGGCCCGTGGCTGTCCACTGGTTTGGTTCCGACGGATCAAGTGTAGTTGTGCTGACCACCTGTCTCACCTAAGTGAACGAGGGCAGACCGACCGCTCTGGAGGCTTCTGAGTGCCATTGTCTTTATTGCCTTTCCCACCAGTGTTCAATTACGTGTTTCCAGCTACTTAAAATTTAAGGCTTACAGTTATTTTTTTTAATTTTGCGAAATTAATTGTCGGCCTTCAGCCTTGCAATTTTATTCTTAAAATTATCTTTCAAGCATGAAGCATAAAGGCTTTCTGCCTTTAAAAGATTATGGTAATATATTTTAAAATTTTGAAACTTAGTTGTGGCCTTCATCCATTTGTATTGCACCTTGCATATGGTTGTTCTATCTACTTTGCCTTGAGGATTTCCACCTAGCTGTGATACATGTTTTTTTAATTATTTTATTTGCTATTTTAATTGGATTTTTATCTTGTTGATTTTTAAGATTTCTTATTTGGGTACTTCAGCCGTGAAAGAGTTGCATTTGGTAAAGGTTCGGCTATGTGCCGCTTTGGTTGTAAATGTGTTATTAAATTACAAAAAAATTTCAGTTAGAATCTGAAACTGACCCCAACCTTATTTGGACCTTTCCACAATCCTGATTACCTGTTCTGCCCAGCGGGTTTCACTTTGTTTCATGGAAAGTAAAGCTCACAGTACCTTTTCGTGGAATAAACGTAAAAACCATGGTAGCCATACCGGAGCGGCCGACGCCGCTGCAAGTAGACGAACATAAACAGATAGTAAGGAGGAGAGGGGGCGCTACGATTCACTCGGCAGACAGAACAACACTAACGAGGAAAACACACAAGCCACTCTGCGGCGAGTGAAATAAACAAGAACCTTCCCACTCGGCGCTCGAAGTGGAACTTCCATTAGAAAAATGGTTCTGAGCACTATGGGACTTAACATCTATGGTCATCAGTCCCCTAGAACTTAGAACTACTTAAATCTAACTAACCTAAGGACATCACACAACATCCAGCCATCACGAGGCAGAGAAAATCCCTGACCCCGCCGGGAATCGAACCCGGGAACCCGGGCGTGGGAAGCGAGAACGGTACCGCACGAACACGAGATGCGGGCGAACTTCCATTAGACAGCCACATCAGATACGAATATGATCACGCTATCACAGAGTTTCAGGGCACTCTCTTGACCTTGGGGCGCGAAACTGCCCCTAAAATACGGAAGAATCAGCAATGATCAACATAATGAGAATGCAGAAGGCAATGGAAGCCACTGCGATAGAGACATAATGTGTATCCACAGGATGACTTGTAACTGGAAGTGTCATGATAATCTCCCCAACGGCTAAGGATTCCATATTAGTCCCCCCTTCGGAACTCTGGGAGGGGGCTGCCAAGGACAACGTGAACATGGGAAAAAGATTAAATGAACAAGAGTGGGTATAGTTTCATGAGTTGTCGCGTGAAATTTAAGAAGTTTGAACGTGGTAGGAAAACTAGAAGATTTGAAAAGGGCCGGCCGGAGTGGCCGAGCGCTACTAGGCGCCACAGTCTGGAACCGCGAGACCGCCACGGTCGCAGGTTCGAATCCTGCCTCGGGCATGGATGTGTGTGATGTCCTTAGGTTAGTTAGGTTTAGACAGTTCTAAGTTCTAGGTGACTGATGACCTCAGAGGGTAAGTACCATAGTGCTCAGAGGCACTTGAAAAGGGTTCAAATGGCTCTGAGCACTATGGGACTTAACGTCTGAAGTCATCGGTCCCCTAGACTTAGAACTACTTAAACCTAACTAACCTAAGTACATCACATACATCCATGTCCGAGGCACGATTGGAACCTGCGTCCGTAGCAGCAGCGTGGTTCCGGACTGGAACGCCTAGAACTGCTCGGTCACAAAGGCCGGCTTTGAAAAGGGAAATGCTAAGGCTCAATCTGGATATAGTAGGGATCAGTGAAGTGAAATAGAGAAAAGACAAGGATTTCTGGTCAGATGAGTGTTAAGTAATATCAACAGCAGCAGGAAATGGTATTTGATGGAAGGGCAGAGAGCGAGTAACTGTGAACAGTTCAGTGGGTGGGTTGTTCTCATAAGAATCGAAGGCAAACCACAACCAATAACAGTAGTTTGGGTACACACGTGGAGGTCGCAGGCAGAAGATGACGAGATAGAGAAAGTATATGAGAATACTGAAGGGGTAATTCAGTTCGTAGAGGGAGATGAACGTCTAATAGTCATGGGGAACCGTGTAAGTAAGCTGTTTATGTTTTCTTATTGGCGGCGTTACGTGGCGCTCTGTATGAGAGTCGCTGGCTGTGCCGTGTGCATTGTTGTCTGCCATTGTAGTGTTGGGCAGCTGGATGCGAACAGCGCGTAGCGTTGCGCAGTTGGTGGTGAGCCGCCAGCAGTGGTGGATGTGGGGAGAGAGATGGCGGAGTTTTGAAATTTGTAAGACTGGATGTCATGAACTGCTATATATATTATGACTTTTGAACACTAGTAAGGTAAATACATTGTTTGTTCTCTATCAAAATCTTTCATTTGCTAACTATGCCTATTAGTAGTTAGTGCCTTCAGTAGTTTGAATCTTTTATTTAGCTGGCAGTAGTGGCGCTTGCTGTGTTGCAGTAGTTCGAGTAACGAAGATTTTTGGTGAGATAAGTGATTTGTGAAAGGTATAGGTTAATGTTAGTCAGGGCCATTCTTTTGTAGGGATTTTTGAAAGTCAGATTGCGTTGCGCTAAAAATATTGTGTGTCAGTTTAAGGACAGTCATGTATAATTTTTCAAAGGGGACGTTTCATATATCGACCCTCAGCCGAGAATACCTCACTGGAATCTTGTAGTTTGTGTAATTAGGGTAGCTATTGTTTATTGCTAGCACGTAATTGTAGAGAGAATCTCCATTGTAGTTGCAGTCTTTCATTGTTGTTGTGGCACGCATGTAGAAATGCACAAAGAATTTCGCAGCTGTGCTTGCAATTAACTAGATATTATTTTCAGTGCTATGTTAATGTGTTCTCTTATTTTTGCTCTTCAAATTGTGCTTTTCTGTGTTATCGTGTGAAATATTGTGACAATAATGCCGTGTGAAAAACGTAGCACTAGGCTCCACAGTAAACTGAGAAATAATAGTGACGACGACCGTAGCTTATCAGCACCACGATGTAATGAATTAACAGACATTCAAAGTAGTAATTTGGTAATTGTGCATACGGAAATGGAGCGGGCGGCAAATAATGGTGTAGACAGTGAAACAATTAGTGAACAGGGAAGCATTATCGATCTATCGGTCGGCAACAGCTCGCCTGAGGATTCCGAAATGACAGGACACAATCTTGCAAATACTGTAGATTCAGGTTTTGCGTCCTCAAATAAATCAAGACATATTTTCTGCTTTTCAAAATGCGAATATTGCCGGTTCAAATGCACTGCCGAATAGCAATGAGGAACATGTTTCAGACACTAGTGCATTGTTATTACAGTTAATGCAACAAATGGGACAAAGGCTACAAATGTTAGACACAAAGCTTGAACAAAATCAGAGACAAACACAGCAAAAGCTTCAAAAGTTAGACACCACACTTGAACAAACACGTGAAGATTTAACTACTGAGTTACATAGCATTGAATCGAAATGTCAAAAAGTCTGTAATGACGTAAAAACACAAATTTGTGAGCATTTCCAACCTATTTTTTCGCGTCATGAAAATGCATTACACAATCACGAAGCAGCCATAAAAGAACTGCAAACTATTGTTCATGAAAATCACGACACCTTGCAAAATTGCTAAAACTGACTCAGTTGCATCTACCGATTTGGTTACGCAACTTGCAAAAACTCAGGAAAACTTAAAGGACACAGTAGATACGATTTCAACACAAATGGACACTCTGAAACTTGGTTCAGAAAAACACACAGACGAAATAATTTCACTATCGGATCAAGTAGCAGAACTTTCAGGTCAGTTCACTAACTTATCTTCAAAGGTAGATGATGATCTGAATGACACAAGACCTGTAGCCTTCACGGACACTGAAGAGTATGAACAAATTAGAAAATTCAAACAAAACCGAAATCAAATCAATACACAGTACAAAAGAGAAATCCGGGAAGTATAAGATCAGTTGGCACAAGTAATACAAGAATTACATATTTCAGAGGACACTCGCGCTACAGTTCGGGAAGAGGGACATAGAAATACGGAACAACCACAAAATAATAACACAGGACACTTCGGAAATTATGAAAGAAATTGGCAACGCGCATTGGATTTTGAGATGGAACCGCCGAAACGAAGTAACAATGAGCGATGTGCGACTCGCTGACACGATGATTTTGACTATAAGCTGTTCATTACTACACGTAAATTCAAAACATTTAAGAATTCTGACAACGACATTCAACCACAAGCATGGCTTCATCAATTCTCTCATTGTTTTCCTCCCAACTGGTCACTGGAGCACAGGTTAGAATTTATGTGTGGCTACTTGGAAAATGAACCAGCTGTAAGAATGCGATCGGTCATTCACGATTGTCACAGTGAAGGAGAATTTTATCATGCCTTCCTCTCAGCGTATTGGTCTCAAGCTACACAAGACCGAGTAAAACATAGCATCATAATGATGAAACGTTTCGAAAAATCTGAATTTTCCAGTCTTATGAAATATTTTGAAGGCATATTGCATAAGAATCAGTATCTTTCAAACCCATACAGCCCCTCAGAACTCATCTGCATTTGCTTAATCAAACTGCCTGAACATTTACGACATATTATTTTAGCAGGACGTTGCAAAGACGACATTGAAGCTTTTCAGGGACTGTTACAAGAACTGGAAATTGACACTGACAATTGCGGAACGCGAAAACAGGAGCACAACAATTATAGGTCACATCTGTCACAATTCCGCGATGACAGAAATAATACACGACAAGGCTATTCTTACAACATAAATCGTGACCAAAATAGACACCACCCGTATGACAACCATTGGCAGAGTAGTGATAATTACAGGGAAAGACCACCTCTCTGCGGTAATGACTATCACAGAGACAATCAGAGAAACAGACAATATGGGAACCAAAATAATTATTATCAAGGGAGACAGAATAACTTCAGATGCAACGGTTCAGCGCACAGTTACAATTCAGAGAGAAATTCTCCACCACGTGACCGACAAGAAAGAAACTATGGAATCTACCGACATGACGACAGACGATATGACCGTAACGACAGACCTGAACTGCATCAGAACTGGCGGAATTCAAACAGGGTGGGGCCCTCTCGACAACGTGAATTTGTAGAAGTTAGGTCTCCTAATCCCAATAACGATGCGTGCCAACAAACAAACAGACAATGACTCGCACCACAGGCAGCCTCGTGCGCCGGCTGGCTCAGCGAAAAATAACATAGACGCTAACCTTGAAAAAAATTTTAGCATTCCTTACCAACGTATACAACATGATAATTACATTCAAGTTGAACCTCTGTGCACTAGGAAGAGTAAAGGATTGCACCACATTTCACTTGTAAAACCGTTTATTGAGAGATAATCTGTTTTTTTAATTTAGTCTTTGCTATAAAATTTTTCACTTCATGTTACTAGTACTCTTTGTCACACTTACAAACTGTTAACATGCAACTATGTTTTAAAGCTAACTAACTATCCAGTCAAGAATATAGGTAACTTAGAAAAGTAATTGTGAATGCATTGTTATAGTGAACAGACGACACAGTGGTTAGTTTATGTGACAGCTACACGATTTTATCACGACGCTACTAATGAGTGACAATTTACAATGTTGCTTTTGCAGTGTTTCTGTTTTATATCTGCACAGTTTTTTTCTATTATTCTGGAAAGTAAAACATGTTTTAGTAATAACTTTTGTGGTATAGCTACAATGAGATTGCCTTTTCTGTAGCACAACAATACGTTACAGCACAGTACTTTCTTCATCACAGCAATAAGTGTAATAACTAAGATATCTATAGGCAAAGCATTTCACTTTTGTTTATCATGACGTAAGTACAGTGGCTTCTGCAGAACTTAGCTTTCGGAGGACAATAACTACGACACTTCCACAGAGATTATTTTACAGCAAGACGCACATTTAGCGCTACAGGACACGCATTTGAGTGATTAATTTTGTACTTGAACCATTCATTTTTCAAGATTTTTGAATTACAAAGAAAGTTTTCCGTGATACATTTCATTCTGTTGCTGTAATCTGTAACACCTGAGGGTATAATTACATTTATCCTCAGGGGGTACACACCTACTTTGTGTACCATGTGTTTGGCAAGCACAAGGAGCCCTAGCTAATATGGTATTTGCTTATACAACTTTACACATCGGTACCATATTTCTCTAACACATAAATTACACTGCTATCTGATCATTTAACTGAGAGACAAACTTTTTTTTTACTACATCAGTGACAAATGTTTACGTAATTACACAGTTGGATAACTTCACACCTATGAAACTGTATTTTGTCTGTACTTCGTGAACTGTTCATATTTCTTCAGAACTATTGTCATACTATGAGAGCTTTGAATGATGTATTTGGTATGACATCATGATTTTTAAAGTACGTTTGAGGTAGATGACACTTTTGACATGAGCAGAGAATTTTTTAAGTTTTGAAATTATTGAAGGAAACTATGACGATTTTGAGATTTGACTGAGGTTTTATGATGTTATGATGATGATGTGTATTACGCTGTTGCGGCATGTTTATAATCAATAAGCTGATGCTATATGACGAATTTGATTATGCTACGTTTTTATTATGATGAAATATTGAAGAAGTGTCGACGAACATGTATATGTGTAATAAGGTAAGGAACAATGAGTAGTGGTTAGGGACTATGACTTGTGGAAAAGGATGTTGGAAACCAAGAATCGTACTTTAAGAGTTATGAAATGTGTGTATATGCATGAATGTACCACAATGCCGACGAAAATTTTTTGGACACTGTTATATCAATAGGATTTTGTTTCTACAGATTTGTAACGCAAATTCTTGACATGTGAAATATTTTTATATGAGCCTGTCACTGTAGCGGAAGCTGCTGTCGTAAATATTTCGGTAAGAAAGTTAAGTGACCACCTTCACGTAATGCGTCGTGGGCACCCAGCTGTGCGACAGATGCCTGGAAAAAAGCCATTAGTGTGTGCCTTTCAGAGGCACAGGTGGAGAAGAAAAAAAAAGAGGCCATTATCCTCTCTATTGACATTCCTTTGTAGAAAGCATCGTAAATACGACACCCTCAAACTTGAAAACATGGTTACACTGTAGAGTTCTTAATTTATGATATTTACTGAAATGAAATGACGAGAGACATTTCATGTCTATTGTCTTGCTAGTTGAAAGATTGTTTACTGCATTATGAAATACCATATGGCTAGTGAATGACGTTTCATGCCTTGCTTTGCCTATTTTGTTTAATATCTAGTTTCTAGCAGCACTGCAGTATTGGTTAAAATAAAATTTAATAGATGTACTAATATAGATATTTTATGCCTTAGATCCAGTAAATAACCATTTTATAATCTACTTCAAAAAAACGAGGGAGCACAAAAAGACATTTCCCTTCACAGGAATTGCATACATAATTTTTGTCAGTGAGTGGGTAACTTATTTAGTAGTGTAAGTTAAGGTGATGCATCACCCTATATTAAACATGGTCATTTTTACTGTAATATTTTTTCTGCTTGAGCTTTGTCATGTTTAGATATAAGTTATTGCATTTGCTGCTGCTGTTTGCCAGGCATAATGTTACTTAATTTCACTTTGTATTACTCTGTTAAGCTAGTTTTACTACTGATTTATTTTTTCTTGTTGCTGCACATTCGCTCATATTAGTTGTAATGTTGCATTGCTTGGTAATTTAGATTTACTGCAGCTTGCTTTGACAATTTCCATTTTTTGTCATTGCTGTTTGTGTTAATTGTTTTGTGCTGCTGCATTGCCTCGTCCCTTAGTTTAGCATCTGAGCTCAGTAGATTTAAGTTAGCTTAAGATGGGGTAGGCTATATAAGAGAACGAGTTGTAATGAATGGAAAGAAATGCATTGAGAAGCTATAAGAAAATGGTTTGGCCAAAAAAAGTAGTGTACAGTGGAGAAAAACTATTTTTGAAAGAGGATGTGAACAGAATACAGAAAGCCGGCTTAGATATGACTTTTTGGGAATAATGATGAACGAAGGGAGATTTCCATGCAAAATACTGCAGTAAAACAAACCCTGTCCTTTCCTTTTGTGTTATCTCTCTATGTGTTTGTGTTCCCTTGTGTATTTGTGTTTTTCCTGTCTGTATGTGTCAAGCTAATAAGATTTATGTTGTAGAATTTTTCTGATAATATGTTATTTACCTTGTAAATATGCTTAGACATTATTTATTCTGTTTTGTTTTAATGCTTATGTGTGAAGTTGATGTTTCGAAAGTTATTCTAATCTTTTATGTATGTACTCATGTCATAATTCCTGTAACACTGATGTATATGTTACTTCGATTCTTTTGTAAAGCCTGTACTACAAATGTTATCTGTATTGTTATGTTATTTAATGATGTATTTTGTACCTTTGTAATTGTATTCTTATGTTATAAAATTGTAATTGACACCAGTTCATCATACTATTAACTTGTAAGTTCCATTTCAGCGCACACGTTTCTGTTGGTCATAGTATATGGACAATATGTGAGAAGTAGGGACTGTTAGTGTTTGCATGTGTGTTAATAATTCAGCAAGGGACTGGATAACAACATTGCTGGTTCTAAGGACAATTCCAAAAACTTCGTGAGTGCACAAGTGGTGGTTATGGACTTGCTATGTTGTCCACAAGACTCTTCGATGGTGATTGTGCACCTGCACAGTTGCAGCAGATGGCTGATGGCCATCTCTACAAGGACTACAGTGGGTCTACACCTTTGATGATCCACCAATACCATTATTTCTACAAGGACTACAGTGGGTCTACACCTTTGCTGACTCACCAGTACCATTATTTCTACAAGGACTGCAGTGGGTCTGCACCTCTGGTGGCCCACCAATACAGTAATCTCTAACAGGACTACAGTGGTCTGCTCTGTGATGACCTACCTACCAATATTCTTCAAAACTTCGACTGATTCTGCTGTGGGTTTGCTCTGTTGTGGCCCATTACCTGTCTGCATGTCAAGAGTCAGCACTGTCTTTCCATTGGAAGGCCGTGTGCATTGTCTTTTACTGCTCAGACTTTGAGAAAAGAAACGGCAGTTTTACTGTGATGAATGATTAGGACTGTCTTTATGGACTGTGAGAAAATTTTAGCTTTTGACCAACATTGTATCAATAAGTGTGTGCATTTGATATCTTTGTTATTGTAATTTGAAAAATTTTATCAAATCATTATTGGCCACTGCCCAAAACAATTTGTAAAATTTTTTGTGGGGAGCATGGGGGCTATGTAAGTAGGCTGTTTATGTTTTCTTATTGGCGGCGTTACGTGGCGCTCTGTATGAGAGTCGCTGGCTGTGCTGTGTGCAGTCTGTGGCTGGTTTGCATTGTTGTCTGCCATTGTAGTGTTGGGCAGCTGGATGCGAACAGCGCGTAGCGTTGCGCAGTTGGGGGTGAGCCGCCAGCAGTGGTGGATGTGGGGAGAGAGATGGCGGAGTTTTGAAATTTGTAAGACTGGATGTCATGAACTGCTATGTATATTATGACTTTTGAACACTAGTAAGGTAAATACATTGTTTGTTCTCTATCAAAACCTTTCATTTGCTAACTATGCCTATTAGTAGTTAGTGCCTTCAGTAGTTTGAATCTTTTATTTAGCTGGCAGTAGTGGCGCTTGCTGTGTTGCAGTAGTTCGAGTAACGAAGATTTTTGGTGAGGTAAGTGATTTGTGAAAGGTGTAGGTTAATGTTAGTCAGCGCCATTCTTTTGTAGGGATTTTTGAAAGTCAGATTGCGTTGCGCTAAAAATATTGTGTGTCAGTTTAAGGACAGTCCTGTATAATTTTTCAAAGGGGACGTTTCAACCGGAGTACGTTGTGGAGGAAAGAAAAGAGAAAGGGTTACCAGAGAAAATGAGCTTGGTGGTAGGAATGAGAGAACAGAAAGTCTAATTGAGTTCTGCTGTAAGTATCAGATAGTAATGGCAAATACTTTGTTCAAGGACAATAAGGTGAGAAGAGATACTACGAAAAGACCAGAAGACACGGGAAAATTCGAGTTAGATTACATCATAGTCAGGCAAAGACTTTGGAAAGAGATGTTGGACTGCAAGATGTACCCAGGACGAGATATAAACTCAGATTAAAATTTAGTAATGGTCAAGAGCCGATTGAATTCTAAGGGACTGGTGGGGAAGAATCAGTCCGCAAAGAAGTGGGAGACAGAAGTACTAAGGAATGAAGAGGTAAGCTCGATATTTTCAGAGGCTATAGATACTGCGATAATGTTTAGTTAAGTAGTCACTTCACTTGAAGAGGAAGTACAAAAACATGCAGGGACATTCAGGAATACAGAAATAATGCAACGCACTTATGAATGAAATTAATAGGAAGTACAAGTAAGCTAATGACAAATAGCTGGAAGAAAAATGTGAAAAAATTGCAAATGAAATGATTGTTAAGAGGACTAATTCAGCTTATAGAAAAGTCAAAATAACCTTAGGTGAAATTAAATGCAAGGGGGTATCATTAAGAGTGCAATGGTAATTCCACTGTTAAATGCAGAGGAGAGAGAAGGTCTCATGATGTGACAGAAGAAGAAACAAGAGTCGAGAGGGAAGAGATAGGGGATTCAGTATTAGGAACAGATCTTTGGAAAACAGAGCTTTGGAAAAAAAATGAAATAAAGCAGTTGGAACAGATAACATTCCGTCGGAACTTCTAAGATCATTGGGGAAGTGGCAAGAAAACGACTATTCACTTTGGCGTATATAGACTATGAGACTGTCGATATACCATCAGATTTTCGGAAAAACACCATCCACATACACTCCTGGAAATGGAAAAAAGAACACATTGACACCGGTGTGTCAGACCCACCATACTTGCTCCGGACACTGCGAGAGGGCTGTACAAGCAATGATCACACGCACGGCACAGCGGACACACCAGGAACTGCGGTGTTGGCCGTCGAATGGCGCTAGCTGCGCAGCATTTGTGCACCGCCGCCGTCAGTGTCAGCCAGTTTGCCGTGGCATACGGAGCTCCATCGCAGTCTTTAACACTGGTAGCATGCCGCGACAGCGTGGACGTGAACCGTATGTGCAGTTGACGGACTTTGAGCGAGGGCGTATAGTGGGCATGCGGGAGGCCGGGTGGACGTACCGCCGAATTGCTCAACACGTGGGGCGTGAGGTCTCCACAGTACATCGATGTTGTCGCCAGTGGTCGGCGGAAGGTGCACGTGCCCGTCGACCTGGGACCGGACCGCAGCGACGCACGGATGCACGCCAAGACCGTAGGATCCTACGCAGTGCCATAGGGGACCGCACCGCCACTTCCCAGCAAATTAGGGACACTGTTGCTCCTGGGGTATCGGCGAGGACCATTCGCAACCGTCTCCATGAAGCTGGGCTACGGTCCCGCATACCGTTAGGCCGTCTTCCGCTCACGCCCCAACATCGTGCAGGCCGCCTCCAGTGGTGTCGCGACAGGCGTGAATGGAGGGACGAATGGAGACGTGTCGTCTTCAGCGATGAGAGTCGCTTCTGCCTTGGTGCCAATGATGGTCGTATGCGTGTTTGGCGCCGTGCAGGTGAGCGCCACAATCAGGACTGCATACGACCGAGGCACACAGGGCCAACACCCGGCATCATGGTGTGGGGAGCGATCTCCTACACTGGCCGTACACCACTGGTGATCGTCGAGGGGACACTGAATAGTGCACGGTACATCCAAACCGTCATCGAACCCATCGTTCTACCATTCCTAGACCGGGAAGGGAACTTGCTGTTCCAACAGGACAATGCACGTCCGCATGTATCCCGTGTCACCCAACGTGCTCTAGAAGGTGTAAGTCAACTACCCTGGCCAGCAAGATCTCCGGATCTGTCCCCCATTGAGCATGTTTGGGACTGGATGAAGCGTCGTCTCACGTGGTCTGCACGTCCAGCACGAACGCTGGTCCAACTGAGGCGCCAGGTGGAAATGGCATGGCAAGCTGTTCCACAGGACTACATCCAGCATCTCTACGATCGTCTCCATGGGAGGATAGCAGCCTGCATTGCTGCGAAAGGTGGATATACACTGTACTAGTGCCGACATTGTGCATGCTCTGTTGCCTGTGTCTATGTGCCTGTGGTTCTGTCAGTGTGATCATGTGATGTATCTGACCCCAGGAATGTGTCAATAAAGTTTCCCCTTCCTGGGACAATGAATTCACGGTGTTCTTATTTCAACTTCCAGGAGTGTAATTTACAAAACAGCGAGAGTCGCAAGTGCGAGAATAATCGCATAATCAGCTTAAGAGCTCACGCGTCCACGTTGCTGACAAGAACAATACACAGAAGAATGGAAAATAAAATTGTGGATATGTTGAATGAGAATCAGTTTGGCTTTAGGAAAGGAAATGGCGCCAGACACGCAGTTCTGACTTTGCAGTCGATGATGCAAGCAAGAATGAAGAAAATCAAGTCACATTCATAGGATTTATTGACCTCGAAAAATCCTTCGAGAATGTAAAATGGTGCAAGATCTCAGAAATTACGAGAAAATAGGGCTAAGCTATAAGAAAGACGGGTAATATACAGTATGTACAAGAACCTAGAAGGAAAAATAAGATTGGAGAACCAAGAAAAAGGTGCTCGGATTCAAAAGGATATAATGCAATGATGTAGTCTTTCGCCCCTATTTTTCAGTCTATACATCTAAGAAGCAATGATGGAAATAAAAGAAAGGTTCAAAAGTGGAATTAAATTAAAGGTGAAAGGATATCAACGATAAGATTCGCTGATGACATTGCTATCCTCGCTGTAAGAGAAGAAGAATTGCAGCATCTGTTGAATGAAATGAACAATCTAATTACAACAGAATACAGAGTACACGAAAATCGAAGAAAGACGAAAATAATCAGAAGTAGTGGAAATGGTAACAACGAGAAACGTAACATCAGAACTGGGAATCACGAAGGCGACGAAGTTAAGGAATTCTTCTTCGTAGGCAGCAAAATTAACCTTGACGGAAGGAGCAAGGAGGGCATAAAAAGCAGACCAGCACTGACAAAAAGGGCATTCCTGGACGAGAGAAGTCTACTAGTATCGAACATTGGCCATAATTTGAGAAAGAAATTTCTGGAAAAGAGCGTTTGGAGCACAGCATTGTTTGATGTGGGACTATGGGAAAAGCGGAACGAAATAAAATCGAAGCGTTTGAGATGAGATGCTCTAGAAGGCTGTTTAAAATTAGACGAACTGACAAGGAATGAGGAGGTTATCCAAAGAATTGGTGAGGAAAGGAATGTATGTGAAACACTGACAAGAAGCAGGGACTGAACGATAGGACATGTGTTAGGACTTCAGGGAATGACTCCCATGGTACTAGAGGGATCTGTAGGGGATAAAATCTGTAGTAGAACTCAGAGATTGCAGTAGATCCAGCAAATAATTGATGATGGAGGTAGCAAGTGCTACTCTGAGATAAAATGGATGGCACGGGAGAGGAAGAGGTGGTGGGCCACATCAAATCTGTCAGAAGACCGATGACTCAAAAAATCTGCTGCCCCATGGGGCTGCTGCTCCTTTGAATTAGGGCGGTTGTTCCCTTTGTGGCGGTGGCATTAATTTCACAGCTTAAACTTAATTCATCATAATTCAATTAATTTGTACGAAATATTTATATATTATACATAAAAACTTTCCTAGTGAATCAGAGTATCTATTACTGAAAGCTGGATCGAACTCTCTCGAGCAGTCGCGAGATAAGCCTGCGCAAATCATACGGATGCAACCAGGCTACTTGAATTTATACAGGATGTTTTAAAAATACTCCGACAAGCGTCGTGGGGATGTAACGCCGTTGGATGACTTTTCCGGACATGAGTTCCTATCCTCATTTTTATTCCTCAAGAGAAGTTATATATCCACCCGAAGTTTTTCGGTGTAATTTTGAGACACTCTGCATGGCTAGAGATGACTCTCATAACAGCCATATAGTGCTGCCATCTAGCCGCCTTCTGTATCTAATACTTTGTCGTATATAGTCAGTCAGTTTGCATTCAGATATCATCACGTAAGGTGTAGTGGGACGCGAAATTGAAGCGTCACCCATCCACCAGTGTCAGCCCAGTTAGCAGGTGAATATAAATTTAATTTTAGTTTTTTGTTGATGTATTTTTGTGATATTTGTAATGGTTGTGAATTGACAAAAGTTTGTATTTACTTTTTATGTTTCATGTACGGAGAGGGCGGCGCAACGAACGGAGACATCATCTTCGCTGCCGGGACCAGAGAGAAAATTGCTGGCCACTATATGTCGCGGGTGGACAGCCAAAGAGCAACAGAAGATCCTGAAATCGAGTTGTTGCGTCGTGCTTCTGAAAATTGAAAAGTTAAGATTTTGAAATGTTTCTACAACAATGACGTCATAGAAAGTTTAATTATGTTGTAAATGATCAGTCCTGTCTTGTCAAGGCTCAGGTTCACGTCTAGATGTAGGAAGATAATACACTAGTGGATGCTACAAAAGTTTAAATACGCGTTCCGAGTATTTATTTATGAAGAATTATGTGAATGAATTAATAATATATTTGACAAGATTATTAATTTTTGACAACGTTCATCGCGAGTTTGAATCTCGAAAGGTTATTCAATGTGGTTCTAATATTTAATAAATAAGATAACGTGCATTAATATAATTTCTGAGGAGAAACAAACGACATCTAAATTGAAAATGATTACGCAAACCAATTGGACCGAGTGACGTAATTCTGCGCATACGACTCAAATGATGATGTTTTAATTACAGTTTCGTTCAAGAATCATTTAGAGACAATTTAAAAGAACTTAAATAATTTTGAAGTGTGTTGTAACTGACGTAGGTGACGAAATCTGCACATGGTCATATATCAAAAGAAAACCATTTATATAAAACTTAGTCGTTACACTACACCGTGGCGACCTTATAAATAGGGTCCGCAGCTCGTGGTCGTGCGGTAGCGTTCTCGCTTCCCACGCCCGGGTTCCCGGGTTCGATTCCCGGCATGGTCAGTGATTTTCTCTGCCTCGTGATGACTGGGTGTTGTGTGATGTCCTTAGGTTAGTTAGGTTTAAGTAGTTCTAAGTTCTAGGGGACTGATGACCATAGGTGTTAAGTCCCATAGTGCTCAGAGCCATTTGAACCTTATTAACAGGACTTGTGTGCAGCTAAGACACACAGGTACGAAACAATTAAAACATAAAGAGTCCTTCGGAAGCCAACGAGAGTCTTCGTGGAGCCTTTACCAGCCAGCGGCGACTTCGCGGGTGTGGGCAGCTGATGGAGCGCAGCCAAGCAGTACGATCACGCAGTAATTCTACGAGAAGGCGCATCTGTTGGGCTGCAGCTGAAAGCTGCAAACCCTGACAACCTTTTCCTCACTAAACTAACAGGCCCAGTACGTCATCTGGGGGGCGTTCCTCCGGCTGGTATTAGAGGTGTTGCTGAGGGTTTCGCCTGTCAATGGTGGGCCGGGCGTGGTTGCAGCCAGTGACGTCTCCGGTGTTCGACTCAGCGTCCTGCAGGTTGCGGAAGCGGGGTCGCAGCATCTCAGCGGCTGCATCGACGGCTGTTACTTCTGCAGCCCATAGCAGCACACTGATCACCGATAACTACAAACTACAATATTAGTGTCCGGTAAGTCTGTTTCAAGTTGGAAGTGGAGTGTTGTACATAGGGAGTGTGCTTTTAATAGAATTGTTGATTACAAGTCTCCGTGTGTAACTAGTTAATATCTTACAATAATGTCGGGAAGTGAAATGTCAGACGAAGAGCAATCTATGTCCGATAGGAGCATGAGATCCCTTTTTAGGGCGATCGCTAAACTAAAACAATCTAACGAAGAATCCACTGCTAGATTAAAAGAGGAACTAAAACAGGAATTAAAACAGTCTAACGAAGAATTTACTGCTAGATTAAAACAGTTTAACGAAGAAGCTACTGCTAGATTAAAACAGTCTAACGAAGAATCTATTGCTACATTAAAAGAGGAATTAAAACAGTCTAATGAAGAATTTACTACTAGATTGAAAGAGGAATTAAAACAGTCTAATGCTAGATTAATAGGGGAGCTAACAAAGTCTACAGACAGGTTACAGGAACATCTTAATGAAACCAGTCGAGAATTAAGTGATAAGATAGAGGCTTCTAAAGTTGAAATGCAGGAAAAACTAGTAGGACTTAGGAATAAGATTGCTGATAATTGTAAAAGGTTAGAACAACATATCCAGGAATCGCGTGAGGAAAAAGCTCGCATGCGAAACGATATTACTGACTTAACCAAGAGACTAGATAATGTCAATGTCTTAGTTGTAAATGAAATAGAGAAAAATAACGATAAGTTACGAGATGAATTTTCTATGCAAACAGAAACTGTTTGTAGAGAATTATTAGAATCTATTAAAGAGGTTTCTACCAAACCTGTAGAGTTTTATTCAATAGATAATGTAGAATTAGAGATATTAACTCATCGAGTAGAAGAAGATCATACTGAAATAGAAAACATGAAATTTTTAATTACCGAAATATGCAGTAACCTTGAGACTTCCAATGATAATAACATTGATGAAGGTACAGAGCGTTCTCATCGTGAACACAGTGAAGAATCGATATTAGCTAATCGCGTATCCGATACAGAAATGCGAATACAGGAAATTACTAAACAGTTATCGGAATTAGATAATAATGAAAACGTTTCAGGTAGTAGAAGTAATAACGTAATCAGAGACAACAGTCACATCGTGTTTGCTAAATCGGACGACAACAACACAAATAAAGAAATCACGGTAAGCAATCCGTCTCTGCAATCTAAACAAAATCCAACTATATCTCTCGCAGAATGCTGGGATGATGTAACGACAAATTCAAATGCAGCAAGTCGATTTCCTGTATTCAAACCAGGAGATCTTGTATTAGTACGGTCTCATCCTAAAAGTTCGATGATCAATAAGGAATGTAGAAAATTCTTCTTTATCTTTGAAGGTCCATATGTTGTACATAAGGTTGTACATCCCAAAGCGTTACTTCTTATGGAACCTTCATCAGGTGTAATTAAAGGATTATATAGTGTCGATCAAATGAAACCCTCATTCCTAAATAAGTTAATATTTAGTATATGTTACATACGGAAGAGCGTTCATAGTTTATTCATGTGAAGTTTTTCGTGATAGTTACGTGTTATTTTTAAAGAAATGACAGGAAGTTTAAACAAGTGTTTTACAATAATCTACCGGTACTTCAAAAAGGGAAAGATTACTAAAAGGGAATTTATATGGAAGAAAGTTTTGTTATTAGGTCAGAAGGAATTTTGTATATTTTATATTTACTCGGATAGTAGGAACCAAAGGGGATGGTTAATAATTTTAGGGACCATGGGCGTCTAGAGCTATATGGCTCACGAGAACATAGCAGAGTGCCTTTAATAGAGATTTGTAATAGTGTTAATATAGAACACACCAAACTGGGCTCTCTCGCTTGTTTCTCCTAAATAAATTGCCATTACCTAACAAAGTGTCTGAAGGTAAATAAAGCCGTGCCGAGACTCTAAAGAAAGTTTTGCTTCATTTCTTCTTGACCTCAGGCATAAATAAAACATTAGGGAAAAGAATGACGTAAAGTAAATAGTGCTATTAGTTATTGTGAGAAACTTATTAGTAATACACATTTTTGGAAAGAATAACTCTAGTAAATGAATAAAACTGAAACTAATCTATCACAATTTGGACGCTCTGTCCTAAGGTAACAACGTTAAAGAACATACTAAATTATTATTTACTAGCAACTATTAAATGAAAAGTAGTAATCTCCATATATTCGGTTGTGAATTATCATAATAGCAGAATTAAAAGTAAATGACAAATAGTGACAACAATATCGTCATAAAAGGATTGAATCTATCTAAGAGCAAGGACTTTAGATTACTGAAAATGTGAGAAAAATTGTATAATATTAACAGTTAAATATTGTATATAGAAGAAGTTTTATTTTCGGTTAAAACCTGACAAACTGAGCTTGTGGGTGGGGTATGTAGTGGGACGCGAAATTGAAGTGTCACCCATCCACCAGTGTCAGCTCAGTTTGCAGGTGAATATAAGTTTAATTTAGTCTTTTGTTTATGTATTTTTGTAATATTTGTAATGGTTGTGAATCGACTAAAGTTTGTATTTACTTTTTATGTTTCATGTATGGAGAGGGCGGTGCAACGAATGGAGACATCATCTTCGCTGCCGGGACCAGAGAGAAAATTGCTGGCCACTATACGTCACGGGTCGACAGCCAAAGAGCAACAGAAGATCCTGAAACCGAGTTGTTGCGTCGTGCTTCTAAAAACTGAAAAGTTAAGAATTTCAAATGTTTCTACAACAATGACGTCATAGAACGATTAATCATGTTGTAAATGATCAGTCCTGTCTTGTCAAGGCTCAGGTTCACTTCTAGATGTAGGAAGATAATAAACTAGTGGATGCTACAAAAGTTTATATACGTGTTCCGAGAATTTATTTATGAAGAATTATGTGAATGAATTAATAATATATTTGACAAGATTATTAATTTTTGACAACGTTCATCGCGACTTTGAATCTGGAAAGTTTATTCAATGTGGTTCTAATATTTACTAAATCAGATAACGTGCATTAATATAATTTCTGAGGAGAAACAAACGACATCTAAATTGAAAAAGTTTACGCAAACCAATTGGACCGAGTGACGTAATTCTGCGCATACGACTCAAATGATGGTGTTTTAATTTCAGTTTCGTTCAAGAACCATTTAGAGACAATTTAAAAGAACTTAAATAATTAAGAAGTGTGTTGTAACTGACGTAGGTGACGAAGCCTGCACATGGTCATATATCAAAAGAAAACCATTTATAGAAAACGTAGTCGTTACACTACACCGTGGCGACCTTATAAACAGGACCTGTGTGTAACTAAGACACACAGGTACGAAACAATTAAAACATAAAGAGTCCTTCGGAAGCCAACGAGAGTCTTCGTGGAGCCTTTACCAGCCAGCGGCGACTTCGCGGGTGTGGGCAGCTGATGGAGCGCAGCCAAGCAGTACGATCACGCAGTAATTCTACGAGAAGGCGCATCTGTTGGGCTGCAGCTGAAAGCTGCAAACCCTGACAACCTTTACCTCACTAAACTAACAGGCCCAGTACGTCATCTGGGGTGCGTTCCTCCGGCTGGTATTAGAGGTGTTGCTGAGGGTTTCGCCTGTCAATGGTGGGCCGGGCGTGGTTGCAGCCAGTGACGTCTCCGGTGTTCGACTCAGCGTCCTGCCGGTTGCGGAAGCGGGGTCGCAGCATCTCAGCGGCTGCATCGACGGCTGTTACTTCTGCAGCCCATAGCAGCACACTGATCACCGATAACTACAAACTACAATATTAGTGTCCGGTAAGTCTGTTTCAAGTTGGAAGTGGAGTGTTGTACATAGGGAGTGTGCTTTTAATAGAATTGTTGATTACAAGTCTCCGTGTGTAACTAGTTAATATCTTACAATAATGTCGGGAAGTGAAATGTCAGACGAAGAGCAATCTATGTCCGATAGGAGCATGAGATCCCTTTTTAGGGCGATCGCTAAACTAAAACAATCTAACGAAGAATCCACTGCTAGATTAAAAGAGGAACTAAAACAGGAATTAAAACAGTCTAACGAAGAATCTACTGCTAGATTACAACAGTCTAACGAAGAATCTACTGCTAGATTAAAACAGTCTAACGAAGAATCTATTGCTACATTAAAAGAGGAATTAAAACATTCTAACGAAGAATCTACTGCTAGGTTAAAAGAGGAATTAAAAATCTAATGAAGAATCTACTGCTAGATCGAAAGAGGAATTAAAACAGTCTAATGCTAGATTAATAGGGGAGCTAACAAAATCTACAGACAGGTTACAGGAACATCTTAATGAAACCAGTCGAGAATTAAGTGATAAGATAGAGGCTTCTAAAGTTGAAATGCAGGAAAAACTAGTAGGACTTAGGAATAAGATTGCTGATAATTGTAAAAGGTTAGAACAACATATCCAGCAATCGCGTGAGGAAAAAGCTCGCATGCGAAACGATATTACTGACTTAACCAAGAGACTAGATAATGTCAATGTCTTAGTTGTAAATCAAATAGAAAAATATAACGATAAGTTACGAGATGAATTTTCTATGCAAACAGAAACTGTTTGTAGAGAATTATTAGAATCTATTAAAGAGGTTTCTACCAAACCTTTAGAGATTTCTTCAATAGATAATGTAGAATTAGAGATATTAACTCATCGAGTAGAAAAAGATCATACTGAAATAGAAAACATGAAATTTTTAATTACCGAAATATGCAGTAACCTTGAGTCTTCCAATGATAATAACATTGATGAAGGTACAGAGCGTTCACATCGTGAACACAGTGAAGAATCGATATTAGCTAATCGCGTATCCGATACAGAAATGCGAATACCGGAAATTACTAAATGGTTATTGGAATTAGATAATAATGAAAACGTTTCAGGTAGTAGAAGTAACAACGTAATCAGAGAATACAGTCGCATCGTGTTTGCTAGCTCGGACGACAACAACACAAATAAAGAAATCACGGCAAGCAAATCCGATGCAACTCCGTCTCTGCAATGTAAACAAAATCCAACTATGTCTCTCGCAGAATGTTGGGATGATATAACGACAAATTCAAATGCAGCAAGTCGATTTCCTGTATTCAAACCAGGAGATCTTGTATTAGTACGATCTCATCCTAAAAGTTCGAAGATCAATAAGGAATGTAGAAATTTCTTCTTTATCTTTGAAGGTCCATATGTTGTACATAAGATTGTACATCCCAAAGCGTTACTTCTTATGGAACCTTCATCAGGTGTAATTAAAGGATTATATAGTGTCGATCAAATGAAACCCTTCATTCCTAAATAAGTTAATATTTAGTATATGTTACATACGGAAGTGCGTTCGTAGTTTTTCATGTGAAGTTTTTCGTGATAGTTACGTGTTATTTTTAAAGAAATGACAGGAAGTTTAAATAAGTGTTTTACAATAATCTACCGGTACCTCAAAAAGGGAAAGATTACTAAAAGGGGATTTATATGGAAGAAAGTTTTGTTATTGGATCAGATGGAATTTTGTATACTTTATATTTACTCGGATAGTAGGAACCAAAGGGGATGGTTAATAATTTTAGGGACCATGGGCGTCCAGATTTATATGGCTCACGAGAACATAGCAGAGTGCCTTTAATAGAGATTTGTAATAGTGTTAATACAGAACACACCAAACGGGGCTCTCTCGCTTGTTTCTCCTACATAAATTGCCATTACCCAATAAGGTGTCCGAAGGTAAAGAAAGTCGTTCCGAGATTCTAAAGAAGGTTTTGCTTCATTTCTTCTTGACCTCAGGGTAAATAAAGCATTAGGGAAAATAATGACGTAAAGTAAATAGTACTATTAGTTATTGTGAGAAACTTATTAGTAATATACATTTTTGGAAAGAATAACTCTAGTAAATGAATAAAACTGAAACTAATCTATCACAATTTGGACGCTCTGTCCTAAGGTAACAACGTTAAAGAACGTACTAAATTATTATTTACTAGCAACTATTAAATGAAAAGTAGTAATCTCCATAGATTCGGTTGTGAATTACCATAATAGCATAATTAAAAGTAAATGACAAATAGTGACAACAATATCGTTATAAAAGGATTGAATCTATCTAAGGGCAAGGACTTTAGATTACTGAAAATGTGAGAAAAATTGTATAATATTAACAGTTAAATATTGTATATAGAAGAAGTTTTATTTTCGGTTAAAACCTGACAAACTGAGCTTGTGGGTGGGGTATGTAGTGGGACGCGAAATTGAAGTGTCACCCATCCACCAGTGTCAGCCCAGTTTGCAGGTGAATATAAGTTTAATTTAGTTTTTTGTTGATGTATTTTTTGTAATATTTGTAATGGTTGTGAATTGACAAAAGTTTGTATTTACTTTTTATGTTTCATGTACGGAGAGGGCGGCGCAACGAACGGAGACAGCATCTTCGCTGCCGGGACCAGAGAGAAAATTGCTGGCCACTATACGTCACGGGTCGACAGCCAAAGAGCAACGGAAGATCCTTAAACCGAGTTGTTGCGTCGTGCTTCTAGAAATTGAAAAGTTAAGAATTTGAAATTTTTATTAATTTTTGACAACATTCATCCCGAGTTTGAATGTGGAAAGTTTATTCAATGTGGTTCTAATATTTATTAAATCAGATAACGTGCATTAATATAATTTCTGAGGAGAAACAAACGACATCTAACTGAAAAAGTTTACGCAAACCAATAGGACCGAGTGACATAATTCTGCGCATACGACTCAAATGATGATGTTTTAATTACAGTTTCGTTCAAGAACCAGTTAGAGACAATTTAAATAGAATTTAAATAATTTTGAAGTGTGTTGTAACTGACATGGGTGACGAAGTCTGCACATGGTCATATATCAAAAGAAAACCAATTATACAAAACTTACGTCGTTACACTACAAAGGTAGACTAGATACTCTGTATCCATGTTTGCTAAATCCAATTACATATATCTTACTGAGTTTTCGCTTCCTTCGTTTTCTTAGGATGTCCGTTTTATGTAACTTTATGTTTTCAACTGTATGTTTGCTTCTTTCGTTTTGTGGTGTACATTGTATTTGATTGTGCACTGTCATTGCTGATATCTTTTCATATATTTCCCTTGTAGAGCCTTTGAGAATGGTTGAAAGCCGAATCGCGTAGGGCAGAATGAAATTAATAAATATAGTGACGTGTGGTGTAATCGTTCGCGTGTTGTGTTGTACAAATTCAGAAAATTTACAATAAATTAGTTACTTATTATTAATGTAACATGAGGTTTTATTTAATCACTGCTATTCCCGGCTAATGAACGTTATTTTGTTAAAGAAACGTATAGCAATGTTGTCCGTCAAGCAGTGTAAGTGTCACTAAGTTCATTCGCAAAAGTAATCACTTATAATCAAAAAACAAGCTAAATGTATGATAACTAATGTGAACTATCAAGATTAATGATTTTTAGTAATTTCACAGCTGTTTTTTAAAAGAGTGTTTGTTAGTTGCAGATCGTTTATCAACTGTTACCTCGAGGTGGCAACACTTTTCTTTTAGCAAAATGAACAGTTTTGTCGCACAGTACCACGCGTACACAACACTAATGTATTTTCCTCTCAAAAATTTCATAAAAGTTGTTACGAAATTACCAGGCTTCATACATCAGCAGATAAACATTTATATCACGTAAGATGCTGTTTGCATTTGTAGAAGTTCGATGTATTCTCAGTCTAACTGGAATTTATTACCTCAAAGTTGGGCCTCGGCCACTAGTACACAATTATTATTGCAAATGTAACCAACAACATTTAATTCTGTATAGAAAATCAATTTAAAACTGCCGTTGCAATATTTCACTAAGATGGCGGCTAAAATAAGACAATCACTTTCCGATTCCGCTTAAGGCTGTGTTTTACTCGTAATAAATAATATATATTAAATCTTTTCTCACCTTCACTATATGCATTAATATTTGAAAGTATTTCTCAATGTTACAAGACACATTAATATTTACCATTTACCAATAGACTGTATTGTAGATCAATAGCGCTAATGACTGCGCTCTTTGGTAGCTGAGCAGAAAATTTAACATTTATATAGGACGAGAATTACAATGAAATAAAACTCCAAACAAAGAAGATTCATTTTAATAACACATAAAATGTATTTTGAAATATCGGTTAGCAACATAACAATATTTTAGTACAATTTGTTACAGACCTCCTTGTTACGAGACATCAATCATGTCCTATGAGTGCAATAGTTTGAACAAGAAGAAACAGGATTTTTCTACAAAATCATAGATAGCAAAAGATTAAGATTTTCATTATCTTTTTACATGGTTATTGCCTGAAATACAATTTTTTGCAAAATAATAAATTATGTCGTTGACAATAATTATTTATTATTTTATTAATGATGAAGTCCTTTTTATTTGTGTCACGAGAATAGGATCAAAGTCAGTGACATTTCACACACAACGCCATCTAGCGGTCTTCTGTACCTAATGCTTTGACATGTACAGTCAGTTAGTTTGTACTCAAATGTCATCACATTAGGTAGACCAGATACTCTGTATCCATTTTTGACAAATCCAGTTTAGGTTTTACCTAAGAATGAATTACATATATTTTGCTGAGTTTTCGCTTCCTTCGTTTTCTTAAGGTGTGCATTTTATGTAACTTTATGTTTTCAACTGTGTGTTTGCTTCTTTCGTTTTATTTGACTGTGTCAGTGTCGTCGTTGATACCTTTTCATATATTTCCCTTTTAGAGCCTTTGAGAATGATTGGAAGCCGAAAAGCGTAGGGCAGAATGAAATTAATAAATACGGTGGTCAAGACTAATATCAGTTGACTGAAAACTTTGATTGTTCAAGTCAGCAGTTCTGCTGTTCGTCCGAGCAAAGAGGAAGAAATAACTGGGAGCCATGTGAAGCCAATATGGAAGTGAGGTGAGGCAAAATCTGATGGCCCAAATAAACAGAATGTGTGCCTACGTCCTGTGTAAAAACACCGCTCTTACGCTTCGTCTTTATTGCCTTTCGTAAGATCGTGAGGAGATTTCAGCACTAGACTAGCGCGACAGTTTGTCCCAAAAAACAAAGAGATCACCCTCACTCACACATGTTTGTTCACACAGAAACCGTCTGCACCTAATAAACACACTCTCATGTGGTGGTGTTCTTTCCTTTGAAATTCAGAAATCGAATTACTGTACGATACATCGCTTTATAAATGGACTATGTCATTTTGCACTGATGCCTTTATTGGCATACTGCGGACCTGTGTAGCGAAGATTCCATTGTGTGCCAGGCCTGCATACAAATTCTGTCTCCCATCAAAGAAACGTAAAACTGATAGAATAACTTTATTTTTCCACTGTGACAATTATAAAGCTTCCTGATTACCCTCGTATTTTCCTAAAAGAGGTCATATGAACGTCCCGAAAAATGCAAACACACGTAATTCACAATTAATGGAAGTAAAATGAACCTCAAGACAGCTGTAATTATTGTCACAAACGGTTTCACTGCTTTAAAACAGCATCCCCAGCTGAAAACATTTGTAGACATTAGCACGTCAAGACGCCTCTAGTTTTGAAAGCTGGGGACGTCTTGGTACGCTAATGTGACACTGTTTTCACCTGAGGAAGCTTTAATACAGCGAAAACGGCTGTGACAAGAAATCACCAATTACAGCTGTCTTGTGGGTCATTTTACTTCCATTCATTATGAAGTTTAACGGCTGTGAGTGCCCGCGTTACAAAGTTCTAAAAGTAATTCGGATTACCAACATTGCGAAATAACTGCACCAGACGACGAGTTCTGTATTCCTGGAAAAAGATTAAAATATGTTCACAGAAATTAGGGGAAAACTTCATCTTAGATTCTTTCGAGACTCATACAGAGGGATTCAAAATCAGATATAGTTTCTTTCGAGACTCACACAGAGGTATTCAAAATCAGATATAGTGACCGGGCTAGATGCACTGTATTTTCTCTTGAACAGGTTACATATAAGTTATTTTTCCACACAAAATGACTTCCAGCTTTCCTATAGAAGCCACGGTTGTGCCTACAGCTTTACAGTGCGTGCAGAATCACACACTACAACGTTACTTCCAGCGTTTTTAGACCCCAGACCTAATAAATATAAATGTTCCGCTAATAATGGATATTATCGAAGTTGACACCGGAAAATAAAATTTTTGGAAGCTGGGCCAACGGTCTGTCACTCTAACGAAAATAGAGTTGGTGGTGTAAAGGGGACTTGAGTCTAAGTGTTATACTTATAAACAATGAATGTTCTCATCAGTCACAAAGAGTAATGCATATCAAAGAGTTAGTAAACAGGTTGACAAGTATCACATATCGAAGAAGAGTGAAAGAAAATAATATGGACAAATGCAGGTGAATGTACTCTCAAAGTCCTGCTTCTAGACGCTACAAATGGCTACAAATTTAATGAGTTTTATAATCGACATGAGGTTCAACATGAATTATTATCTAACCACGTCATTAGGAAACACGTACGATATAATCCTTACTGTGAATCTGGTAACGTTACAACACGAGATATAAATCGCAATATCTGCAATTATTCTTTGTGCGAAATTCATCAGATGAAGTTTTAACATACTGACTAATATAAATCAAACTTCATTCACTTATACAGCAGTCCTCAATCATCAAAATAGTATATTAATACTGATAACGATCATAAACTCATGTTAAATTTAACCATACCCGGAAAGGTCCCACAAACCAATAGCAGAAGCATTCCTACATTCGCATTTGTTGCTCTCGTATTAACATCACAGAAGATCTCTGAAACATAACTATACATTTAATGATGTCATTGTGATGCTGAGTCTTGCAAGGATCACTCTTTAAAGCGTAGGAGCAGTATGGATAAAGGAAAAGGCATCAGATCAATAGTTCTTTGTGCCCGTATTAAGTGAAAACATGTTAGACAAACAGCTGAAGAACGTGAAAGACAGATAAAAAGACAGTTGACAAATGGCCTACTTTCTGATCTCGCCGACAGGGCTTGGATAATATTAGTCCTATACGAAAGTCAAGATATAACTTTAAAACACACCAATGGCGTTTTCAGCTAGAATAATGAAAGTAAAAAGCTAGTTTTTATTCATGTGAGTGTTTTTATATACCGGGTGATCAAAAGTCAGTATGAATTTGAAAACTTAATAAGCCACGGAATAATGTAGATAGAGAGGTAAAAATTGGAATGACTGAGCTTCTATTAGAAGCGGAAAGAAAACGAAGTTCACAAAATGTCCGACAGATGGCGCTGGACAGCAAAACGTCAGTGACTGCGCGTGACAATCGTGTATAAAAGGAGCTGTATTGAGAGAGAGAATCAGATACGCCAGCAGTCGCACCATATTGACGTTACCTGAAAAGGCGCTTTTAGTGAACCTGTATTATCAGAATGGGGAATGTGCTAATTAAGCATACGAGCCTATCGCCATAGGAAGGGGATTCGAACGGGTAAAGGTCCGTTGACAAATGTGTTGTGGACCGACGAAGCTCATTTCACGCTCTGAGGGTCGGTCAACGCTCACAACTGCAGAATTTGGGCTACCGAAAATCCTAGAACTGTCGTGGAAACTCCATTGCACGACGAGAATGTCACGGTATGGGTTGGATTTACCACATCTACCGTTATCGGGCCTTTTTTCTTCGAGGAAATGCGTGATTCTGGTGTTGTAACTGCTACCGTGACGGGTGAGAGGTACGCCGATATGTTACAGAATCGCATCATCCCCAGCCTGGCTGATAAACACCTGCTGGAACGTACGATGTGTAAGGGGCTCCGGAATGCCCTATACTTGCAATGTTAAAATAACGCTTATAAATTACATCTTTCCTCACAAAGTATTTGAGGTAGGAAGTTGAACTTTTTACAGATTATTTATTGGAATATGGGCTACAACTTAACACAGGGATTTTACAAAATTTTAGTTCAGTTATTAAAGATGATTTTTTTTCAATTGTAATAAAAATTCACAACATTTTTTTGCAATTTTTTTATTTATATATTCAAAAATATACAGTTTTTTTTGGAAAAAAGGCTGTGTTAAATTATGCAGAAGGTACTGTGTAACATTTACTGAAAGTTTGAAACAAATACGTTTGGAAGATCCTTATAAAACATGTCTTTAGTATGAGAAAATAAAAGTTTTGGGAATCGAGCGACAAAGATTGGATTAACTTTTTAGTGCATTCCAGGTCCATAGGATGGATTATCTTCATCCTCTGCAAACTCCTCCTCCAGCTTCCTCTTGTTCCTCCTCCTGTTTACTCTTGCTTGTATTTCTAGCCTCTTTACAGCCCTGTGTGCAGCCCGACGGCGTTCCTTGTCTAAAGCAAGCATCGCTCGTACCATGTTAGAACCTATCTTCATTCCCATATTTCTAAATACCTTACACCTTACAATGTTGCCATCATTGAAAGTATTCCAACAAATACAGTCTTGGGGATTCTCGACCATATAACACTATTTACACTTTCATTGGGGTTTTGAGTTTTTCCGTGAATACACTTTTTCAACAGTTCAGGTGCTGCTAAGTCTCTGAAAATAGGTTTTATCACCTCCATTATTGCATGAGGCAGACTATGCTTATGAGTGTACACTTCACCAGTTAGCAATCCTTTGTTATATTTACACCAACTGTCTTCTTCTTTGGGACACAAACTATGTTGGGGATTTTCATCGGTTGAAGAAGTATGAAAAAAAAAAAAAAGAACCCAAACAGCCTTCTTCATTTCGTCGACACTTTGTGTATTTTGCCTAATAGCCATTCCATAATAGTTCTGTATTTTGTCAATTACACTGTCAGTTAACCTTCCCTTCCCATCCAACCCTTTACCATCACTGAGTTTTTGTTTTTTGTACGAAGCTTTCAGTCGCCGAAGTCTTGTTCCCATTCGCTTCTGTACGTGTCCAATACACTCAAATTTCTGCACTACAACATCATCACCATAGGGCTTCAGTCGTTGAACATGTTTGAAACTTTTAGAATTACCGTCACCAAGGTAATTAACATATCGCACAGCGCCACATTTCAAAAAAAAAATTAAAAATAGTTGTAGTCTTCGGAATTGAATAAATTATATATGTATTAAAAGGTAATAGTCTGCAGGTTCAGAAAACCCAAAAAAGTAAAAATTGAACTTTTCATGATTTTGAGCCTTTCCGGAGGCCCTTAAGCAGGACGGCGCTCCACCCCACCCCACCGCTACGGTCGCAGGTTCGAATCCTGCCTCGGGCATTGATGTGTGTGATGTCCTTAGGTTAGTTAGATTTAAGTGGTTCTAAGTTCTAGGGACTCATGACCTCAGAAGTTAAGTCCCATAGTGCTCAGAGCAATTTTGTTCTCTTGCGCTCTTCGTTTGGTGATGATCGTGTGCTCAGCCGCCACTTTCGTCATACTTGGCCTCCCAGGTCACCAGACCTCAATCTGTGCGATTATTGGCTTTGGGATTACCTGAAGTTGCAAGTGTATCGTGATAGACCGACATCTCTAGGGATGCTGAAAGACAACATCCGACGCCAATGCCTCACCATAACTCCGGACATGCTTTACAGTGCTGTTCGCAACATTATTCCTCGACTACAGCTATTGCTGAGGAATGATGGTTGACATATTGAGCATTTACTGTAAAGAACATCTTCGCTTTGTCTTACTTTGTTATGCTAATTATTGCTATTCTGATCAGATGAAGCACCATCTCTCGGACATTTTTTGAACTTTCATATTTTTTTGGTTGTAATAAAACCCCATGTCATTCCAAGCATGTGTGTCAATTTGTACCTCTCTATCTACATTGTTCCGTGATTTATTCAGTTTTCAAATTTATACTGACTTTTTGATCACCCGGTATGTTTCACTGTACAATTGTATTTACTGTATACTGAATCACAATCTTCAAATCCATTCCGCCTTCAGATCGGCACCTCATATTTTCATTAACAGTACAGACACATCATCGATAGGGAAGGCGACCTCAAAAAAAAAAAAAAAAAAAATACCGACAATCAGCATGAGTTTCGATTCATCTAACATATCGCAGAAGTGTTGGCAAATGCTATGAGGGTCTAGCAGCAACGTGACGATTCTAGAAAGCAGCGAATTACATGTATTCAGCGAGTGTTCCAAAAACACATACTCGTAGGAACAAATGAAGCACTGAAGTGTTCAGGTCACTATATAGCCCTTTTGGCAATAAACAGTGCAGGCAAACGGCGAAAGTAACCACCAAAGTAATTTTCTGAATGAAATGCTGCCTACTTTTAACTCAATTTTCATTATCAATGTCGATTCTTACTCCAATGACCTACTGTGCTGGAACTGGCTTATCGAATGAGATATACTTTACTTCACATTAAATTTAGTAGGTACACCTTGAAGATGCAGCTAAGTCAGCGAGCAGCATGGCTTGAAAGCTATCCTGATTTCGTACTTTTTATTTACTGTGTCTAGTAGATATTTACACTAAGTTGACACAAGTCGTGGGAAAACGATTTTTTTTTTTTTTTTTTTTTTTTTTTTTTTGGTCATCAGTCTACTGACTGGTTTGATTCGGCCCGCCACGAATTCCTTTCCTGCGCTAACCTCTTCATCTCAGAGTAGCACTTGGAACGTACGTCCTCAATTATTTGCTTGACGTATTCCAATCTCTGTCTTCCTCTACAGTTTTTGCCCTCTACAGCTCCCTCTAGTACCATGGAAGTCATTCCCTCATGTCTTAGCAGATGTCCTATCATCCTGTCCCTTCTCCTTATCAGTGTTTTCCCCATATTCCTTTCCTCTCCGATTCTGAGTAGAACCTCCTCATTCATTACCTTATGAGTCCACCTAATTTTCAACATTTGTCTATACACCACATCTCAAATGCTTCGATTCTCTTCTGTTCCGGTTTTCCCACAATCCATGTTTCACTACCATACAATGCTGTACTCCAGACGTACATCCTCAGAAATTTCTTCCTCAAATTAAGGCCGGTATTTGATATTAGTAGACTTCTCTTGGCCAGAAATGCCTTTTTTGCCATAGCGAGTCTGCTTTTGATGTCCTCCTTGCTCCGTCCGTCACTGGTTATTTTACTGCCTAGGTAGCAGAATTCCTTAACTTCATGACTTCGTGACCATCAATCCTGATGTTAAGTTTCTCGCTGTTCTCATTTCTACTACTTCTCATTACCTTCGTCTTTCTCCGATTTACTCTCAAACCATACTGTGTACTCATTAGACTGTTCATTCCGTTCAGCAGATCATTTAATTCTTCTTCACTTTCACTCAGAATAGCGATGTCATCAGCGAATCGTATCATTGATATCCTTTCACCTTGTATTTTGATTCCACTCCTGAACCTTTCTTTTATTTCCATCATTGCTTCCTCGATGTACAGATTGAAGAGTAGGGGCGAAAGGCTACAGCGTTGTCTTACACCCTTCTTAATACGAGCACTTCGTTCTTGATCGTCCACTCTTATTATTCCCTCTTGGTCGTTGTACATATTGTATATGACCCGTCTCTCCCTATAGCTTACCCCTACATTTTTCAGAATCTCGAACAGCTTGCACCATTTTATATTGTCGATCGCTTTTTCCAGGTCGACAAATCCTATGAAAGTGTCTTGATTTTTCTTTAGCCTTGCTTCCATTATTAGCCGTAACGTCAGAATTGCCTCTCTCGTCCCTTTACTTTTCCTAAAGCGAAACTGATCGGCACCTAGCGCATTCTCAATTTTCTTTTCCATTCTTCTGTATATTATTCTTGTAAGCAGCTTCGATGCATGAGCTGTTAAGCTGATTGTGCGACAATTCTCACACTTGTCAGCTCTTGCCGTCTTCGGAATTGTGTGGATGATGCTTTTCCGAAAGTCAGATGGTATATCGCCAGACTCATATATTCTACACACCAACGTGAATAGTCGTTTTGTTGCCACTTCCCCCAATGATTTTAGAAATTCTGATGGAATATTATCTATCCGTTCTGCCTTATTTGACCACAAGTCCTCCAAAGCTCTTTTAAATTCCGATTCTAATACTGGATCCCCTATCTCTTCGAAATCGACTCCTGTTTCTTCTTCTATCACATCAGACAAATCTCCACCCTCATAGAGGCTTTCAATGTATTCTTTGCACCTATCTGCTCTCTCCTCTGCATTTGACAGTGGAACTCCCGTTGCACTCTTAATGTTACCACCGTTGCTTTTAATGTCACCAAATGTTGTTTTGACTTTCCTGTATGCTGAGTCTGTCCTTCCGACAATCATATCTTTTTCGATGTCTTCACATGAAACGATATATACATATTGCGACTCTTCAAACCCCGGTACTAGATGAATAGGTCTAGTATGCAAGGATTGCTTTAAGGAGAGCGAGCGCGCTACATGGTGCGCGGTTCGCTGAAGCGCGTGCCGCGCCCACGCGAGATTTGCAACGGTCGGTGGGACGCCTCAATCGCCGGGCGGCCACGTGGCCCGCAGCTTGCGGCGTTGTTTGGTTTTTCGCGCATTACGCGAAAACTCTGTAACTTACGGTGAAGAGCGATGCGGCAGTAGATTGTTGTCAGCAATATGCACCTCCTGAAATATCGATCTTTATTTCAAGTCACGAGACGCAAAAGTTATAGTAACCTCAAAATCGGTTAATATCACGAATACTGAAAGATTAATAAAAATACTAAATAACAACTTACAGGGATGAGCGAGCACTGGATGAGTGAGCACTCATTAAAAACGTTTCGTCATAGCGGATCGAGTGCTGTAGTCGTATGTTAAGATTCATAAATAATTAAGCCCGTAAAGAGCAATAAAGTTTGAGGGAAAAATGTTCACAAAATTTAATAGAAAATTCATGACGTATAGAACGGCACTATATAATACTTTGGGTGGCATCACACGTATTTTAAATTAATCAAGTTATACTATACACTTAACTTGCAATAGTTTTTATTGTTTGCAAATTATTATTAACATTTATCGCCCATAATTAATTAATTATTATAGATATGAAGATTTTTAGCAGCGCAATGTATAGATCGCTATAGATTACGTCTAAAAACGGTGCTATAGACAGTTCTATGCTAAAACCTTACAGCACAGATGTAAACAAACAAATTTGCGCTAAGTGGCGAAATTTTGCAAATACTAAATCCTAGAAATTAATGTAAAGTAGTAAATGAGATGTACTCTTTAGCGCGGTTGCGATGGTGTACTTATTTCTGTCGAGGGATGTATGTATCAAAATTTGTAACCTCAACTGGTGAGATTGGTACTTGCATAACCAGGGGGGGGGGGGGGGGGGTTGACGGCCGAGCCTATATAAGTGAGAGACCATCTTGGCCAGGGGTCAGTCGTTGGTCAGTCGTTTGGCGGGTGGGTGGCGAGCGAGCCTCACTTGTGGGTGGCCCATGTGGTCGTTTATGAGCAAGAATTTTTCGCGCCGATATATTTCGGCAAAGAGTATTGTCTAACAGTGCAAGTGTGCAAGCATATATTTGGTGAACTGGAAGTGCTACGATAATTTGTGTGAGTACGATTTACGAGGTATACATCAGCGTCAGTGAACATGTGGCGATCAGTGATTTCGCGCCAAAATGGTTCTAATGGCTCTGAGCACTATGGGACTTAACTTCTGAGGTCATCAGTCCCCTAGAACTTAGAACTACTTAAACCTACCTAACCTAAGGACATCACACACATCCATGCCCGAGGCAGGATTCGAACCTGCGACCGTAGCAAGTGCGCGGTTCCAGACTGTAGCGCCTAGAACCGCTCGGTCGCACCAAAACTGTTAGAACAAAGAGGACAGTGGGACTTGTGGTTCTGTTCGAATTGATATAATAACTTTCGATTATAGCAGCCTACATTACTGCTATTGGGGGCTCGGAGTTAAATTGTTATTAAATTAAAAATGTAAACCCTCTCACCAGTGCTAATTTCATTGTGTGAAAAGAAAAGGACGACGTCAATAGATAGTGATTGAACTGTGTCGTGAAAAATGATTTTGCTATAATAATCGCCTATTTTTTGTTCCCTAGCATAAAATGTACTCATGTCTGAGCGAATAATTAATTCAAAAACTATAACTAATGCGCGGGTGTGGAAGAGTGTACTAATGCACCAAGTGTGGAAATCATCCCCTGAGACTTACGTGAGAGCAAAAAAATTTGCACTAACATTTCTTAACTAACATTTGTCAATGCACATTCGTGTGAACTCTGCAACCGCATCTCTTTATTTACCGCCCCGTCGCAATATACAGATGGCGATAGTATCGCATTCACAAGGTATAAAGAGGCCGGTCTGTCATTATCCATGGGATTCATGGGAAAGGTGATTCATGGGAAGGGTTTCCGATGTGATTGTGGGCGCACGACGGGAATAAACAGACTTAGGAATTGGAGTGGTTATTGGAGCTAGACACATGGGACATTTAGTTTCGGAAATCGTTACGGGATTCTACATTCGGAGATCCACAGTGTCAAGAGCGCGCTGAGATACCAGATTTCTGGCATTACCTCTCACTACGTCCAGCGCAGTGGTCCATGGCGTTCACGTAACGACGAAGAGCAGCGGTATTTTCGTAGAGTTGTCAGTGCTAACAGGCAAGCAACACTGCGTGGAATAATCGCCGAAATCAATGCAACACATACGGCAAACGTGTCCATTAGCACAGCGCAGCGAAATTTGGCGTTAATGGGGTATGGCAGCAGACGGCAGCGCGAATGCCTTTGCTGTCCAGCTTGACATGTCTTGCAGCGGCTCCGCAGCGCTCGTGACCATATTGTAAGACGTGTATATTTCTACTGTCTATTGTCAACGCACAATTTATGAAAGATGTTTATATTTTATTAATAGGATTAAGTAGGAATAATTAATATTTGTCTTGTTGGAAATAATTGTGGTAGCAGGGAATGTCTGCACCAAAGTATTGTTGGCAAGAGAGACCGCAAATTGATATAATTTTAAACAGGGCGGGAGAGACCGCGTATGGATACATTTTAAGAAAAGAGCGGGAATGACCGCGCATTGATACATTTTGTAATGATAGCAGGGATTGTCTGCACCAGAAAGCATTGCTGGCAGGAGAGACCGCACTTTAGCGTTCGTAGGAGGTCAGTAGTAAGAGAGATGTGAAGCGAGTTGGTAGCAGGTCTGAAGTGAGAGGTTGAGAGGAGTAGTGTGCCTCCCAGCCATCAGCTATGATTTACAAGATATTATAAACGGACGTACAGAGGCATCAACTAACTATTATCATAAGAGGAACTGATATTATCGAATTATTTTTTTGCGAAACTCAAGACTACTGAACGTTTGTTTGCGCAATGCTAGTTGTAAGATTACTGTAAAAAGTAAGTCCCATTCGAACGTTTGTAAAATCATTTCATTACCAGCAGTAAATATTTGAAGCGTTTTCAGAATATAATTAATTTTTGCCAGCAATGTTGCATTACTGATTATAATCCATCCCAAAAACCATCAAGGTAAAACTTTGCAAATACTTTATTGTTGTCAAGAAAAAGTGTAACTATGAATTACGTAACTTCAGTCAAATTAATTAAAGAATAACGTCAGCTTTGCTACTAAAGAATAACGTCAGCTTTGGTAATAAATACAGCCACTTATTATGACAGCCCACCAGCAGTTAATAGAGTATAGTAAACCAGAGTAAGTGTATTCATGTCGCAGCTCGATGTAGCAGTCAGATGGCGATCCAGTAACAGTAAATAGGTAAGGAACAGTTTTGGGTTATTGTAGATAACGACTGAGGGCCACGACGACGACACATTCTATGTTTCGTCGAAATAATCAGAAAATCACTTGTAATAAGCAGCAATTAAATTTGTATGCGAAAATTGAGAAAGAGAATAAATTTCAAAGGGAAGATTTCATTTGTTATTGTTGAGCAAGAGATAGAAATCCTAAGGAAATGTTTCATAGGTTATTGTAGAAATGAAGGTTGCGTAAAAAAAAAAAAGATATAGAGGAGACGGGAAGGTTTCAATATCTGTTAGAACCTAGACCGTGCCATGGTTACATGAATCCCTATTTAAGTTGTAGGAGCTCGTGGTAGATTCGAGCGTGGCGCAGGTCTCACAAAGCCATGAACCTACACTCCTGGAAATGGAAAAAAGAACACATTGACACCGGTGTGTCAGACCCACCATACTTGCTCCGGACACTGCGAGAGGGCTGTACAAGCAATGATCACACGCACGGCACAGCGGACACACCAGGAACCGCGGTGTTGGCCATCGAATGGCGCTAGCTGCGCAGCATTTGTGCACCGCCGCCGTCAGTGTCAGCCAGTTTGCCGTGGCATACGGAGCTCCATCGCAGTCTTTAACACTGGTAGCATGCCGCGACAGCGTGGACGTGAACCGTATGTGCAGTTGACGGACTTTGAGCGAGGGCGTATAGTGGGCATGCGGGAGGCCGGGTGGATGTACCGCCAAATTGCTCAACACGTGGGGCGTGAGGTTTCCACAGTACATCGATGTTGTCGCCAGTGGTCGGCGGAAGGTGCACGTGTCCGTCGACCTGGGACCGGACCGCAGCGACGCACGGATGCACGCCAAGACCGTAAGATCCTACGCAGTGCCGTAGGGGACCGCACCGCCACTTCCCAGCAAATTAGGGACACTGTTGCTCCTGGGGTATCGGCGAGGACCATTCGCAACCGTCTCCATGAAGCTGGGCTACGGTCCCGCACACCGTTAGGCCGTCTTCCGCTCACGCCCCAACATCTTGCAGCCCGCCTCCAGTGGTGTCGCGACAGGCGTGAATGGAGGGACGAATGGAGACGTGTCGTCTTCAGCGATGAGAGTCGCTTCTGCCTTGGTGCCAATGATGGTCGTATGCGTGTTTGGCGCCGTGCAGGTGAGCGCCACAATCAGGACTGCATACGACCGAGGCACACAGGGCCAACACCCGGCATCATGGTGTGGGGAGCGATCTCCTACACTGGCCGTACACCACTGGTGATCGTCGAGGGGACACTGAATAGTGCACGGTACATCCAAACCGTCATCGAACCCATCGTTCTACCATTCCTAGACCGGCAAGGGAACTTGCTGTTCCAACAGGACAATGCACGTCCGCATGTATCCAGTGCCACCCAACGTGCTCTAGAAGGTGTAAGTCAACTACCCTGGCCAGCAAGATCTTCGGATCTGTCCCCCATTGAGCATGTTTGGGACTGGATGAAGCGTCGTCTCACGCGGTCTGCACGTCCAGCACGAACGCTGGTCCAACTGAGGCGCCAGGTGGAAATGGCATGGCAAGCCGTTCCACAGGACTACATCCAGCATCTCTACGATCGTCTCCATGGGAGAATAGCAGCCTGCATTGCTGCGAAAGGTGGATATACACTGTACTAGTGCCGACATTGTGCATGCTCTGTTGCCTGTGTCTATGTGCCTGTGGGTCTGTCAGTGTGATCATGTGATGTATCTGACCCCAGGAATGTGTCAATAAAGTTTCCCCTTCCTGGGACAATGAATTCACGGTGTACTTATTTCAATTTCCAGGAGTGTAGTTTATCAACGAGGCACCGTGCAAGCTGGTGGTGACTCAATAATGGTGTGGGTTGTATTTACATGGAATAGACTGTGTTTCCCGGTCCCGATGAACCGATCATTGACTGGAAATGGTTATGTTCGACTACATTATCTCAAACAACGATCGAATTTTTGGCCCGGCCGTGGTGGCCGAGCGGTTCTAGGCGCTACAGTCTGGAACCGCGCGCCCGCTATGGTCGCAGGTTCGAATCCTGCCTCGGGTATGGATGTGTCTGATGTCCTTAGGTTAGTTAGGTTTAAGTAGTTCTAAGTTCCGGGGGTAATGATGACTTCAGAAGTTAAGTCCCATAGTGCTCAGAGCCATTTTCGAAATTTTGTGACTGACAATGCACCAAGTCACCGGGCCACAATTGTTGGCGACTGGTTTGAAGAACGTTCTAGGTAATTCAAGCTACTAATTTGAGATCGCCCCACACGAATTCAATCGAACATTTGTGGGACATAATCGAGAGACCAGTTTGAGCACGAAACCCTGCACCAGCAACACTCACACAATTATGGACGGCTTAGAGGCAGCGTGGTTTAATACCTCTGCAGGAGACTTTCAACTATTTGTTGATTCCATGGCGCGCTGAGCTGCTGCAGTACGCCTGGTCAAAGAAGGTCCGACACGATATTAGGAGGTACTCCATGACTTTTGTCACCTCAGGATATTTTACTTTTCCAGTTTTTTTCTTTTCTTCTTCGAACTATATCGAGGTGCAACTATATTTTAAAAAAATGTTATCCCTTAGTACTTTTTGACAACATTGATCGATTTGTGCAGGAGAGTAGTACTGTACTTAAAATATTAAATTCTTGCAACAGATTTTCGGTTGCTATATTGAGAATGTCATTTAAACATTTGTTCACAAAATGCTACAATTATCAAGAAATTATCACCTGGTTTGATTTGTTGAGATCTAAGAAACAATCATTTTTGATCCAGTTGAGCATATTTCGTCGCCTCTTTTCAAGTGGTTTCATATATTGGCAGGATAAATGTGTAGTTCCTGTAATGTTTCTCCTCAACCATAGCCTCTTGAGTGTTCAGTAGGTAGAAACGATACTAGGATAGTTGACGGAGCGAATTCATCCTCTTATTAAGCATAAATTTTACTGACATTATAAAACAACGGGACTTTATATCAACTGAATACAATTACTGATAACCGCAACCAGTTACTTATTAAATATTTCTTTATTTCACGTACTAGTTTAGAATCCTTTTTAGGCTCATCTTTATATGTGAAAATAAGTTCACTCATTGTGTTGGTTAGCGGAGTATCACGTAGCTATATATGGGAGCACTTATCACTATATAATTATATATTTTTATTCTTATAATTATACTTTATGATTTTGGTGGGGGTGTCTTTAAATATTGTGGGCTAGCATGAAACTTTTTAAATAACTTATACCGCGATAACATTCGTACGGACATTGGCTGCCCCGAGGTACGTACGATATAATATTTTTTAAATACAACGCGCGACTCACCGCCTTCTAATAAATAGTTTGCGTGAGCGCTGCTATTTAGAAAAGAAAACATGCGTATTCTTACGCAAACTGTAATTATTAATATGGGTCACAGGGGCTACTGGTTACTTATGTACCAAATGTCACAAAGATTAATTGAGGTGTTGCGGAGCTTATTGAATGGAATGATTTTCAATATTTCTTGTTCATTATTGGCAAGACAAAACTGGAGGGAATGTCATCTGCCGTTAAGCAGCCAAAATGGAACATACTGAACTCATTTAGTGCTGTGAATTTTAGTAAATGAAATCTGTCGCTACTCTTTTTAACTTTGAAATTAATGAAAGATCAAAACTGAGAAGTCTCTTGCATTTACATTTAATATAGAACATGAAATTTTAATTATATCAGATAGTCAGCGTAATGACAGACCAAATGCTGCTAGGGAAGAAGAGCTCCCCGCAACTCGAGCCTCAGAAAAAACTTGATTAATGAGTATTAATGGTTGCGACCATGAGAGGTGACAACTAAGTCAATAATACACACTTAATAATAACAATTTCTATTATATTTTGCAAAAATAAAGAAAAAAACATTAATTATCGTCCAGAGCTACAATGGCGGCCTACCGCTAGACGAAACAAAAACAGGAGAGAGAGTTCAATCAAAGCATTTTCTCTGATCTTCATGGCCTATGTTACACAGAGATTATTCAAAAAGCGGTTCATTGTTAATTACATCGATATTTGATAATAATAATTTACGTTCTTTACTATTTGCTATACATCACGCAGACGTACTTGGTCTTTAGATAATTTATGGTTCACACGTCGCATCAAAAAACCTTCTTTCCCCTTTCTCCAAATGTCCATTTATGTGACGTACCATCACAGGAGGTTGCTTTTATGTGAAAAGAAGGCAGGAAACCTTTTAATGTATCGCCTTGTGTGTTAGTTAATTATACGTTTTAGCGAAAACAGAATTTCTGTAGTTATTTTGTAACATAACTACCTTCGCTAGATTCATCGGGATGCCTATGTATGTGCCCACACAAGGATTCTAGCAAAGAGAGAGACAATTAATTATTAATAGTCCATCCATCTAATTAAAGATTCTTGGCCAATTCCCAGTGAGCAGCTAACGGGTGAAAAGTTTTTGAACTCTTAATTTTCCTTAATAAAAGGAGAAAGGAGATCTAAATAAAGAGATTCCTGAGGCTCTGAGGAAGTTAAATCTGAAATTAGATTTCAGTTGCGGCCATTCAGAATAGAAAATGATTACTCGCTCAGAATGTCGGCAACCGTTCAAAAGTACATAAAGTTTCAAACGGCTTCTTCTCTGTGACGTTAGAGAATCTGAATGTAGGGACAGAAGTTTTATTTGATAGTTGGAACTGAGGTGGAGTAACTTTTTTGTCTACAAAAGATGTGGTCACTTCCCTTTGCCACAGTAAGTAGTGCTTGCTCTCCGCCCCTGTGTGTGGTTGAAATGGCCCTCTTTTTCTGTAGTCGGAATATTACTTAAGTGCCACGTTTCCTCGGAAGTCCGGCGTCCGTCACTGGCAACATTCACTCACGCACTCATTCGCTCATCAGTTTGCTGTTCATCGCTTCATTTATATACGCTATATTACTTGGTATTGGTTTATGGTCAGTGAAGGCTGCTCTCGGTTCCAGCTTGTAACTCTATTCTGAGAATACTTACTGTCACACTGACGTCGCCTATCTTATTCGGCGCTCGCGTCTATGTCGAGCCTCGAGCGAACCGTCGACAATACCAGCTACGTTGTGCGAACTTATCCCAATCAATCCTTACCTCGATCACTATGACATCGGTTCAGTACGCTCTCTCCAGCATCGTAGAAACTATTCATGTTCTCTCTCCCTGACCCAGTACCTGTGTAGGTCTCGTTTGGATCCTTCTTTGCATGCTTCTGTGCTGGTAGTACTTAGCTCTGGTTCAGGTCACTATTGATATAAGCTATATTACTTGGTATTTGGTTTATGGTCAGTGAAGGCTGCTCTCGGTTCATGCTTGTAACTCTATTCTCAGAATACAGACTATTGTTAATCTTTAAGTTCTAGTTGTAACTCAATCGTCCTCCCTCACTCTCCTTATTAATCAGGGCCCCTAGGAAGTAGGTAATAAGTCGATTCATAATACGGTTTGGGTCGATCAGGATGTTAATTTAAAGCGCAGCGCTGTGTTAACACTACCTAATCTGCAGACAAGGGGAAGCAGCTCTTTAGAAACTGCCATCTTGAAGTGACCGTTAATAATGCAGCTTGGCGATATTTGTGTTAGCATCCGCCTGGAAGCTTCCATTTACAGTGCCTGTCGGCCACAGAATTAAGAACTATTCACTATAAACACTTAGCAGCATGCCACTTCCAATCTTACCACATAATAAAAACTCAAGAGTGTTTCTTATCTTCTTGCCATAGTTAAACAACCTCTAACAGCCAGCAGAACGCAGGAAACATAAATACACAAACTTTTGCATGCCTGAAGATAATCTTGAAAAGGCCAGAAAATTTAATTAAAAAAGTGAGTGGTTGTAGTTGAGTACATTTACATTCAATACTCCCTTTTGTTTTTTGCAACTAATGTTCTATGTATAGTACTCTTTGTATAACGTCAGGAAAATTAGCGGTTGAAACACTATTGTTAACACGGAAATATCTCTTGGCTTTGGCTTTACTTCCTTAAGTCAGCTGCTTTGCCTGTTGCTTTAGTGATTGGGATAAAACAGTAATTTAGTGCAAAGTAATTACGACTTATAAGCAAACAAGGTGTTGTGAAGTGACTTTGTGAAGCGTACATAAAGCATTCCGTCTTTAGGTCACAAGTGGCCCACCGGGACCATCCGACCGCCTTGTCATCCTCAGCTGAGGATGCCGATAGGAGGGGCGTGTGGTCAGTACACCGCTGTCCCAGTCGTTATGACGGTTTTCTTTTACCGGAGTCCCTACTATTCGATCGAGCAGCTGCTCAATTGGTATCACAAGGCTGAGTGCACCCCGAGAAATGGCAACAGCGCATGGCGGCCCGGATGGTCACCAACAGAGCTTAACTTAGGTGATCTGACGGAAACTGGTGTATCCACTGCGGCAAGGCCGTTACCTAAAGCGTACATAGTTGCACATAATTTGATTCTGACATAATTTGATGACTATACCACCTGTCGTACTCTTTCTCATTATATGAGCCATGGTGTGGGAAAATTCTCGGCTGTCTTCATGCATGACTGGAGAAATGCATCCACAATTTACAATGGGGAATAGTTTATTTCTTAGAACTAGGTCAAATGGTTCAACACGAATTTATTAATCGCTCGCTAAACGTTTACGCAAACGGGTTGTCCCCTAACAAGCAAGAGTTTACGATTCAGTTAAAATATCAAAAATGCACTCGTTGGGGACGAACTCAAGTAATCGTTTGTCATAATGAAAAGATATTGCTCTCTCGAAATCATCGCAGGTTCACATGGAAAGCATGCCTTTCTATTAATCACTGTAAACTGTGGTAAAACAATGATGACACAGTGGAAAAATAGCACTGCCGAAAATGGAACTGAAAGTCTATGAAAGACTTAATAAATAAAAAAGTCACTGTGAAAGGGTAAACAACACAAGATGCTTCTCTATTATAACCGGGCTACTGTAAACCTTCATCCCAAGGCCAGACGCAAATGTTCTGACGAGCACATCTGCTCACTTACGCTGCTCAGCAGTGATTCGGACCCCCCCCTCCCCCCCCAAACCGTTATCGAAACCATTTCTCTGTAATTCAGAGTAAGGGAGAGGGGGGCGGTGGAGAGAGTTGTTGAGTCCGAAGTGACCAGCCAAAATCTCTCGTTCCTCTCCCAATCATTTTGTCTTAACTCGAGCCTGTCGTCTTCTCTGTAGTGTCTACCACTACTTTGTGCCGAGAATGACTTCTCTGTTCGAAACGTAAAGGCGAAAGACTTGTTTGTCCATCGACCCTCTCGCACCAAGCTTTACTTTTTTATACCGTCTCATGACCTGTCCCCTCCTCTCCGTGTTCTGAACGCCGTTGTGTAAAGAATGGTTCCTCAGTTTAAAAACGTAGGGCTGGGGGAGGGGGGAAGGAGATACTTTTTAGTCTGAAACTCCCATGTAGCTCTCTTGCCCGTTTTATTTATTTTATTTACACGTCAAGTTCCGCAGTACCAAACTGAGGAGCAAATCTCCAAGGTCATGGAACGAATCAGCACATGAAATTACAACATAAAAGTAATAACAGATAAAAATAAAATGTTTATGAACCTGGAAAAAGTCAAGCCATAAGTTTAAGTAAACTAAATCAACAATACGACATGAATCAGCTTACTTTTTCAAGATACTCCTCGACAGAAGAGAAGGAGTGACCCGTGAGGAAACTCTTCAGTTTCGATTTGAAAGCGCATGGATTACTGCTAAGATTTTTTAATTCTGTGGTAGCTTATTGAAAATGGATGCAGCAGTATACTGCACACCTTTCTGCACTAGAGTTAAGGAAGTCCGATACAAATGCAGGTTTGATTTCTGCCGAGTACTAACTGAGTGAAAGCTGCTTATTCTTGTGAATAAGCTAATATTGTTAACAAGAAATGACAGTAATATCGAGAGGCCAATGTAAAAATACCCAGACTCGTAAACTGGTGTCGACAAGAGGTTCGTGAACTTACGCTACTTATTGCTCGAACCACCCGTTTCTGAGCCAAAAATATCCTTTTAGAATGGGAAGAGTTACCCTAAAATATAATACCATACGACGTAAGCGAATGAAAATAAACAAAGTAGACTAATTTTAGTGTCAAATGATCACTCACGTCAGATATCGTTCGAGTAGTAAATGTGGCAGCACTAAGTCTTTGAACAAGATCCTGAACGTGGGCCGGTTCTAGGCGCTACAGTCTAGGGGACTAATGACCTCAGAAGTTAAGTCCCATAGTCCTCAGAGCCATTTGAACGTGGGTTTTCCACGACAGTTTACACATACGAATTTGAACTGTTCAGTTTCACAATCCTATGCTCATTCTGTGAAATTAAAACGTCAGGTTCTGTTGAATTGTGTGTTAGAAAGTGTAAAAACTTAGTGTTACTGTGATTTAGCATTAGTTTATTTTCTACAGGCCATGTACTTAAGTTATGAAATGCACCATTTGAAACCGAGCGAATGTTGCACACAAAATCCTTTACTACCGAGCTAGTGTCATCAGCAAACAGAAATATTTTAGAATTACCCGTAATACTAGAGGGCATATCATTTATATAAATAAGGAACAGGAGTGGCCCCAACACTTATCCCTAGGGCACCCCCCACTTGACAGTAACCCTCTAAGTAGGCTGTTTATGTTTTCTTATTGGCAACGTTACGTAGCGCTCTGTATGAAAATCACTGGCTGTGCTGTGTGCAGTCTGTGGCTAGTTTGCATTGTTGTCTGCCATTGTAGTGTTGGGCAGTTGGATGTGAACAGCGCTTAGTGTTGCGCAGTTGGAGGTGAGCCGCCAGCAGTGGTGGATGTGGCGAGAGAAATGGCGCAGATTTGAAATTTGTAAGACTGGATGGCATGAACTGTTATATATATTATGATTATTAAGGTAAATACATTGTTTGTTCTCTATTAAAGTCTTTCATTTGCTAACTATGCCTATCAGTAGTTAGTGCCTTCAGTAGTTTGAATCTTTTATTTAGCTGGCAGTAGTGGCGCTCGCTGTATTGCAGTAGTTCGAGTAATGAAGATTTTTGTGAGGTAAGTGATTTGTGAAAGGTATAGGTTAATGTTAGTCAGGGCCATTCTTTTGTAGGGATTTTTGAAAGTCAGATTGCGTTGCGCTAAAAATATTGTGTGTCAGTTTAAGCATAGTCTTGTATAATTTTTCTAAGGGGACGTTTCACCCCACTCAGACCCCACATCACAGCCATTCTCAACATTGTGAAAAATGATCTTTTGCTGTATGTTGGCAAAGAAAGAGGTGAACCAATAGTGAGTTACTCCCCATATTCCATAAAGGTCCAACTTCTGGAGCAATATTTTGTGATCAACTCAATCAAACGCCTTAGTTAAATTAAAAAATTGCCTATCGTTCGAAACCTTTTGTTTAACCATTCCAATGCCTCACAGAGAAAAGAGCATTTTCAGTTGTTAAACGACTTCTAAAACAGAACTGTAGATTTGATAGAGAACTTGTGACATAAAATGGTCAATTATCCTTACACACACAGCCTTTTCCTTTAGCAAACACTCATGTCATAGAAATAGGTCTTAAATTGTCTACATTATCCCTTTCTCCCTTTTTAAAAAGCGGCTTTGCTACTGAATACTTTAATCGTTCAGGAGACTGACTATTCCTAAACGAAAAATTACAAATGTGGCTAAATACAGGGCTAACATGTGTAGCACAGTACTTTAATATTCTGCTAGGGCACTCCTTCATATCCATGAGAGTCCTTAGTCTTCAGTGATTAAACTATTGACTCAATCTCCCCCTTGTCTGTATCACAGAGGCGTATTTCAGACATAAATCTCGGAAAGGCATTTGCCAAAAGAGTTATATGATTCTTTGTAGAAACTAAATTTTTATTTAATTTTCCAGCAATACTCCGAAAATGATTGTTACATATTGCACATATATCTGATTTACCAGTAACAGAAATATTTTACTGCGAACTGACTTTATATATAAGAATTTTTAACATGTTGCAGCCCTGTCAGCAACTGTGATTAATTAATATGTCAAAAATCCGCCTTAGTTGCGAAACGTTACTGGTCTTTACCCAGGTTTCAGCTAGAGTAATCTAGCCGTCTTCAGAAGCATAAAATAAACTAATACATGTGAAACGTCCCCTTACAACAATTGTACATATGAAATGTCCACTTAGAACAATTTATACAAGCCTGTGCTTAACCTGGCACACAATAATTTTTAGCGCAACGCAATCTGACTTTCAATAACCCCTACAAAACAATGGCCCTGACTAACTTTAACCTATACCTTTTACAAATCACTTACCTCACAAAAATCTTCGCTGCTCGAACTACTGCAATACAGCGAGTACCACTACTGCCAGCTAAATAAAAGATTCAAACTACTGAAGGCACTAACTACTGATAGGGATAGTTAGCAAATGAAAGATATTAATAGAGAACAAACAATGTATTTACCTTAATATTCATAATTGACATCCAGTATTACAAATTATCAAAACTCCGCCATCTCTCTGCCCACATCCACCACTGCTGGCGGCTCACCTCCAACTGCCCAACGCTATCTGCTGTTCACATCCAGCTATAGCAGTTCATGACAACAATGGCAGGCAACAATGCAAACTAGCCACATACTGCACACAGCACAGCCAGTGATTTTCATATAGATTGCTACGTAATGTTGCCAATAAAAAACATAAACAGCAAACTTACATAAAGAAAACATAAACAGCCTAATTACATAGCCCCCATGCTCCCCACAAAAAATTTTACAAAATGTTTTTGGCCAGTGGCCAATACAGATTTGAAAATTTTTTTCATAATTACAATAACAAAGATATCAAATGCACACACTTATTGATACAATGTTGGTCAACAGCTAAAATTTTTTTTCACAGTCAATAAAGACAGTCCAGATTGTTCATCATAATAGTAATTACAGTTTTTGTTTTTCACAAAGTCTCATTAGTAAAAGAAATTGCACATAGAAGTAGTGGATTTCCATGCAGTCTTGAAGAAGTAGTGTTGTCCTTCCAATGGAAAGACAGTGCTGACTCTTGAAATGCTGACAGGTAATGGGCCACAATGGAGCAAACCCACAGCAGAGTCAGTCGACGTGTTGAAGACTATTGGTAGGTAGGTCATCACAGAGTAGACCCACTGTAGTCCTGGTAGAGATTGTGGTATTGGTGGGCCACCAGAGATGCAGACCCACAGTAGTCCTTGTAGAGATAATTGTATTGGTGGGCCATCAAAGATGCAGACCCACTGTAGTCCTTGTAGAGATAATTGTATTGGTGGGCCATCAAAGATGCAGACCCACTGTAGTCCTTGTAGAGATAATTGTATTGGTGGGCCATCAAAGATGCAGACCCACTGTAGTCCTTGTAGAGATGGCCAGCAGCCATCTGTTGTGACTGTGCAGGTGCACAATCACCATTGAAGAGTCTTGCGGATAATAGAGCAAGTCCATAACCACCACTTGTGCATTCACAAAGTTTTTGGGAATTGTCCTTAGAACCAGCAATGCTGTTATCCAGTCCCTTGCTGAATTATTAACACACGTGCAGACACTAACAGTCCCTACTTCTCACATATTGTCCATATACTATGACCAACAGAAATGTGTGCAGTGAAATGAATGCTTACAAGTTAATAATATGATGAACTGGTGTCAATTACAATTATATAACATAAGAATACAATTACAAAGATACAAAATACATCATTAAAAACATAACAATACAGATAATATTTGTAGTAATAGGGGCTTTACAAAAGAATAGAAATAAGCATATACATCAGTGTTACAGGAATGATGACATGAGTACATACATAAAAGATCAGAATAACTTTTGAAACGTCAACTTCACACATGAGCATTAAAACAAAGCAGAATAAATAAAGTCTAAGCATCTTTACAAAGAAAATAACAGAGTATTAGAAAAATTCTACAACATAGCTCTCATCAGCTAAACACATAAAGACAGGAAAAACACAAATACGCACGGGTACCCAAACACATAGTGGGATAACACAAAAGGAAAGGACAGGGTTTGTTTTCAGTGTAACATTTGGTACTGCAGTCCACCCCACAACTTCATTCGATAGATCTTTCGTCTTATTTCAACATTTGTTTCCACCAAAAAAAATCCTATCCAAGCATGCTTTCTGTATTTATATGTTCACATATTTCTTACCTCATTATTTATTTCCAAGATAATCCTACCTATACCTCCTTCCTGTATTCTATTCATATTTCTTTCAAAATAATTATTTCTGATTGTGCAATACTCATTGGGGCCCAAATCTTTCTTCGCAATGCATTCTTTACCTATTCTCCATAGTCAGTTTCTTATATAGTCTACCCCCTCTTAAGCTAACTTAAATCTACTGAGCTCAGATATATATACCAAGGGACGAGGCAATGCAGCAAAAAAAATAATTAACACAAACATCAATGACAAAATATAGAAATGGCAAAGCAAGCAGCATAAATTAGCAAAGCAAGTGCAATATTACAACTAATATAAGGCAATGCAGGAAACAAGAAAAACTAGCTTAGAAGAGTAACACAAAGTCAAATTCAGCAACACTATGCCTGACAAACAGCAGCAACTTATACCTAAACATGACATAGCTCAAGCAGAAAAAATATTATAGTAAAAACAACAATGCAGATAAGGGAAATGTATATTCACATCTTAATGTCTATGTAATTAAAGTGGTGCACCACAACAACTGATTGTAAAAAAAAAAATATTACCATGTACTAGAAAAGAAAATTATGTTTTACTGTTACGAGTTCCTTCGTATTGTTCTTTCCTTTCCAAGTGCTCCTTTTTAAAGAATGTGGATCATAAAATAATTATTTAATGAAACGTCCCCTTACAACAATTGTACATATGAAATGTCCACTTAGAACAATTTATACAAGCCTGTGCTTAACCTGGCACACAATAATTTTTAGCGCAACGCAATCTGACTTTCAATAACCCCTACAAAACAATGGCCCTGACTAACTTTAACCTATACCTTTTACAAATCACTTACCTCACAAAAATCTTCGCTGCTCGAACTACTGCAATACAGCGAGTACCACTACTGCCAGCTAAATAAAAGATTCAAACTACTGAAGGCACTAACTACTGATAGGGATAGTTAGCAAATGAAAGATATTAATAGAGAACAAACAATGTATTTACCTTAATATTCATAATTGACATCCAGTATTACAAATTATCAAAACTCCGCCATCTCTCTGCCCACATCCACCACTGCTGGCGGCTCACCTCCAACTGCCCAACGCTATCTGCTGTTCACATCCAGCTATAGCAGTTCATGACAACAATGGCAGGCAACAATGCAAACTAGCCACATACTGCACACAGCACAGCCAGTGATTTTCATATAGAGTGCTACGTAATGTTGCCAATAAAAAACATAAACAGCAAACTTACATAAAGAAAACATAAACAGCCTACTTACACATGACTGTGTGTTATTCTGGCATGTATTAGTTTATTTTATGCTTCTGAAGATGACTAGTTAACTGTAGCTCAAACCTGGGTAAAGACCAGTAACATTTCGCAACCGAGGCGGATTTTTCACATATTGACTTTATATCGTCGACCTTTATATCGTCGATCAGACACTTCCTTAACAACTGACCATACGATTTTAATTTTATCCTGTGAATTACCTGTTCTATTTGCCTTCTTTGTCTTCCCAATAACATTTTTAAGCACCATACAGTATTGTTCGTAATGGGCTACTGTATCTTGATTGTTACTGCTTCTAGCATCTTGATGTTAATTCCCACTTTGTCGTACATGATATCCTTATCCCACTAGTCAGCCACCTGGGCTGCCTTTTACTGCTAGAACTCCATTTAGAAGGTTTTAATGGAAAGCAACTCTCAAAGAGCATGAGAAATGTGTTGAGGAAAACATTATATTTGTCATCTATGTTGTTGGCAATATAAACATCCTGCCACTCTTGTTCCTTGACGAGGTTTAAAAAACTCTCTATTGCTGTTGGATTAACTTTCCTACATAGTTTGTAATTATATGTGACGTATGTTTGAGTACAAAAGCCTTTTAGTGTTAAAATTTTTGTATCGTGATCTGAAAGGCCGTTCACCCTTTCACTAGCAGAATACCTATCTAGTAATGAAGAATGAATAAAAATATTGTCTATGGCTGTGCTACGGGTCCCCTGCAGCGTAGTTGGAAAAAAACACAGTCTGCATCAGATCATATGAATTTAGGAGATCTACCAGCATCCTTTTTTTTTTTTTTTTTTTTTTTGCACCATCATATACAAAATTTATATTGAAGTCACCACATGTAACTAATTTCTGGTACTTAATATAAAGTAAATGCAGAACCCTCTTTAGCTTGAGCAGAAATGCTCTGAAGTCAGAGGTAGGGGACCTATAAACAATAACAATTAGAAGTTTAGTTTCACTAAATTCAGCTGCCCCTGAAAACATTCAAATATCTGTTCAGTGTACTGCCGTGATACGTCTACGGACTCAAATGGAATACTGTTTGTTTACTTACATGGCCACTCCCCCATCCCGCAAGGAACTCCTTGAAAAACATCCAGCTAATCTGTATCCTGTTAAAGGAAGCCTCTGAATTGTCAAATTATTTAAGTGGTGCTCCCATATACCAATGACTTCGGAGTCAACATGCCTGTCATAGACCGTTCCCTTCTCTATCTCAGTTGTACGTTAACGTTCAAATATCAACGCAATCATCCAACGACAATGACTTATGGAATAGAGGATTTTGGGAATCAAAACAGCATCCTTAGGAATATGCAGGTCCATTCATTTAGCGCAGTCTTGCAGGGTAAAATTTAGCGTGGCACAGTCGATAACGAAGCAGACAACATGAGGAATAAGTGTCAAATTAAGTTACATGAAACGAACCGATGGCCACAGTTAAACAATGGAAGTGCAGAAAAGACACAATGAGGCATCCCCGGTGTCACCTAAGGCGGCTGAAGCCCTGGGAGAAAAGTGTGAGGGTGTCCCCCAGAATATTTCCAGCCACTGCACCACAGCCGCCGGCCTAAAAAATTGCCCTCACGACCGGAGGCAACAGCTGGGCAATAAAGTTCTGCGACGGCGCGGCTCGGGGAAGGGTGGCGCCCTGCGGTCCCCCGCCTTATGAAAAATGTTTCGCCCCGTTTCACGCATGCCTTGCCGTTCATTTCACACCGCCGCGCGCCTCCACCTCCATTAGCTATTATAACTCGCGGAATGGCCTAAGCCAGATAGGCTTCTTTCCCACCCTTTCGTCCTTACTCCGTGATGAGACCGACTTCTGTCAGCGATGGTTTCAGACACCGTATTTCACCTCTTCTTTCTAACGTGGTCGCGCCGTTAATATTCTCACTCGGTATCTCGACATTCACACGATGGTCTAGGGTGGGTGACGTTCCTCTCTTTTGTTGCGACAGACCTCAGGTACCTTCTACTCTTCAAACATTCCACTGAAATATGCGCCATGTACAATGCGGAAAATATACAGCCCGGAATTCAGAGAATAGAATAACACGGTGGTCTTAGCGTTTCACTCCAACAACCAGTCATCGCCAATAGATTGCTTGTAACAAGTAACGTTTATAGTTTCAAACGTCCTCTTAGAAAAATTATGAATTACTGTGCTGGTAAACCTCTTCGTTATTTGATACAAAGACAGCTGAGTAAAACTCAACGTACTCAGTTTTCTCTTTACTTATTCTGATCATCACTAAACTGACACACAATATTTTCAGCGCAACGCAATCTGACTTTCAATAATCCCTACAAGAGAATGGCCCTGACTATCAATAACCTTTACCTTTCATGAATCGTTTACCTCACAAAAATCTTCGTTACTCGAACTACTGCAATACAGCGAGCGCCAATACTGCCAGCTAAATAAAAGATTCTAACCATTGAAGGCACTAACCACTGATAGGCACAGTTAGATAATGAAAGATTTTGATAGAGAACAAACAATGTATTTATCTTATGTTCAAAAATTATAATATATATATATTTGTTCATGACATCCATCTCTAAAAATTTCGTTTTTCTGCCGGACACACGTCCAGATCGTCCTCTCAAAACTCTGGCATCTCTCTCTCCACCTCCAACTGCGCAACGCTACGCGCTGTTCACATCCAACTGCCCAACAGTACACGAGCGAATATTCCGACAATGAGTCCAACCAGCCACAGACTACACACAGCACAGTCAGTGAGTTTCATACAGAGCGCTACGTGGCGTTACCAACATCATAACCTAAACAGCCTACTTACAAGTTAAAATGCATTTTTTTCTTATTATATTCCTTTTACTCTATTGCGTGGCATAATATACGCACAGAAATGGGAAGTGCCACCACGAACCGCCAGCCCGATATTTATCAAACTTTCTGTAGGTGTTCGTCAAGTAACGTCTGTTAAATGATTAAACTTCCATTCTATTCGGAACTGAAGCACTTCATCAGGTTCAGTATGAGATGACCATCACAGGCGCGAATACTGTCTCCTAATCGTTGTGTTAAAGCAACAAATAGAACCCCCCATCCCATTGCCATACCTGAATCACATTCTTTCTCGCTTCATTTGACTGAAGGCTGGTTTGAAAGTGGGGACTTGAATTATGTTGCTCGAAAATGCCATTTCGTACCCTGATCATGAAGTCTGTGAGAGAAAGTTAACCATTCTTTCCAGATACTGGCAAGCATTCAGCCTCACTTCATTAATTACCAAATCAGCCCCGTTGTCATGTGCAATAGCTCGCCAAAACATGATCGCAGAAGTTGGAGAAGTATGGCTCTAGTGACACGAGATTCTTATAACCTTACTGCAGGGCGTATATGGACACGTTAACATCAATTTGGCTGCCACACGGAGAAGCGAGATTCATCGCTGAACACTGCAGAATGCAACCCAGTGTCGCAAGCGACTGTGGCTCTACGCAACGTAAATCTCGGTTTTTGGAGCTATGGTGCCAGCGGTAAATGACGCATGGCATCTCGAGATCTCAGTCCAGTTCCCAGTGATCTGTTACCACTGATCGTGCTGACAGTATCTTTAACCGCAGCCCGGGTATCAGGTGTTCTAATTCATGTACTCGTCAGAGCCAGTCGAACAATCCTACTTCTTCTAGTGTTTTAGTCCTTCTGGAAGGACCTCTCTCCGTCACGCTGTTAGTTTGTCTGGTCAACACTCATCCTCAGTCGTTTTATTACAGCCGACTACCCGGGTGATCTGTCGGTGTGACACCGCATGTTCATCGTTCCAATGATTATACCTTTCTCAAATCCCGACAGACATCGGAAAGCTGTATTGCACTTCCTTAGACGTGCTGTGCTGAAAAGTGCCAATCTACATCTACATCTACGTATTACTCTGCTATTCACAATAAAATGCCTGGAAGTGGGTTCAATGAACCACATTCAAGCTGACTCTCTACAGTGCCACTCTCGAACGCCACGCCGGAAAAAACGAGTAATTAAATTTTTTTGTGCGAATCCTGATTTCTCTAATTTTAACGTGATGATCATTTCTCCTTACGTAGTTGGGTGCCAACAGAATGTTTTCGCAATCGGAGGAAAACACTGGTGATTGAAGTTTCATTTGAAGATCCCGTTGCAACGAAGAACGCCTGTATTTTAATGATTGCCACTCCAATTCATGTATCATGTCTGTGACTCTACCTCCCCTATTTTGCTATAATACAAAACGAGCTGCCCTTATTTGTACTTTTTCGATGTCATCCGTCAGTCCCACCTGATGCGGATCTCACACCGCACAGCAATACTCCAGAAAAGGGCGGACAAGCATGGTGTAAGCAGTCTCTTTAGTAGACCTGCAGCACCTTCTGAGAGTTCTGCCAATGAATCGCAATCTTTGGTTTGCTCTACCCACAATATTACCTATGTGATCGTTCCAATTTGGGTTATTTGCAATTGTAATCCCTAAGTATTTTAGTTGAATTTACAACCTTCAGATTTGTGTGACTTACCGCGTACTCGAAATTTAGCTAATTTCTTTTAGTAGTCATGCGAATAACTCCACACTTATCCTTATTCAGGGTCAATTGCTGCTTTTCGCACCATACAGATGTCTTATCTAAATCATTTTACAAGTCGTTTTGATCATCTAATGACTTTACAAGACGGTAAACGACAGCATCATCTGCAAAGAACCTAAGACGGCTACTCAGATTGTCTCCTATGTCGTTAATATAGATCAGGAACAATAGAGGGCCTATAACACTCTCTTGGGGAACGTCAGATATTACTTCTATTCCACTCGATGAATTTCCGTATATTAGTACGAACTGTGACCTTTCTGACAGGAGACAACGTTAGACACACATGTTCTCACACCATTCTTCATGTGTATGAATGGACTTCTTCTGTACGGGCAATAAGTCCACATAAGGATGAAATTTTAATCAAAACATCACACTGGCATGGAAACACTGGCCTACCACACTTTCCAATGTATAAAGGACCGCTTCACAGCCTAACATATGTACTATTGATCGTTATCAAACGTTAGTGGTCTAAATGCAAGGAAACATATTACGTACAAAACAGTGTGAACACCATTTTGCATTATTTTCAGTTCGTAGTATTGCTAAGTGGTATTCAAACTTTCATTACGTCTTAGCAACAGCTGTTGTGAATGATGCAACAAAACGTTGCATTAAATCATCCCAAATAGATACAAATGAATGTTAAGTGTGTTTCTCATGTTAGAATTATTTTATGCGGAAAAAGAATGTTCACTAAAATTTATTGTTAAGAATAATCTCTGTCCTAATCAAAGATATTAGGTCTAAAATTATTGCCGATACAAGAGTTGATGAAGAAACTGTTACATCGCAACTGGCTTGAGATCGAGACGATTCGCACGTCGAACTGGTGGTCGGACAGTACGGCAGGTACTTCATGTCGAGTAAGGTCACCTAACCGGTAAATGGCAGGCGACTTTCATCAAAGCTAAGTGGCCATGGATTACCTAATGCTTTGGTGAAGGATCAGAGTGTGTATTGGTATACAGCTATAGAGAAGTTTTGAAGAGAAAAATTGTGCCTGTGGACAGACCGAGGAATTCAGCGACGACAACAAATAAAACATTCGACCACGTTTCTGCAGCATAGGTATCCCCAAAATAGTAACATTTGCAGGTAGGCAACTTCTTAACAATTTACATATAAACATATAAAGGAGTGTGTAGTGCTACATTTATTTCCATCCAGGCACTATCTTATTGACAGAATTACAACGGAATACGGAATATGGCTTCTTCAGTATATTGCATGTCTCGTTACTTACAACATACTCCTAAATGAAACTGATGTCATACGATAGAAAATGACCTCTCACTTTTTTGTAAGTGGTTTGTGTAATGTGTTTGCATACTATGAGTGCCGTAAGGAAGAGTTACGTGTATCACCATAGTAATATTAGAAACAATGCAGGTATTTGTAATACTTTTGTTCGGCTCCAGATTCAGTCATGAAATGAGTTCTGATACCATATTCAGTCCACTTGTTTGCTTACATTTTTCTCATATCCTGTACAGTTGCTACATTCTATTAGGTTGATCTACAGACGAAGAGGCAACAGTGGTGAACATTAGCAGCACATGTACTTGTGGTGGGTCGTAGACCTCCATTTTGCAACTACAAACTTTAAAGGTGAACTGCTGAGTTTAAGTGAACAAGAGAAAATGAGGCACGTTTACTGGTTATTCTTTTCTTTCGCAAACGTGAATAAACTAACTACCGAAATTACCTATTTTAATCTGTTTTTATTTCTTTGTTATCAATTTTCTGTTTTGATGTGGCCCGCCACGAGCTTGTCTCCTGTGTCAGCCTCTTCGTTTCAGAGTAACACTTTCACCATACATCTGGATCTAATCCAATCTCTGTCTTCCTCTGCAGTTTCTACCCTTTACAGCTCCACCTAGTACGATGCAAGTTATTCCCTGGTGCTTACTGGTACTGCTTCTTGTCCGTAACATTTTTAAGGTCCAAGTTTGCAACAAACTTACCTATGTGATCTTTGTTAGCCCATAAACGTGTGCAATGAAGAAAGATGCAAGGCATGCTATCGCATCTTGTGCATGTCAACAAAGTGAACGATTATTGAAATGTCAACGAAACAGAAGTGCATGTGGTTTGATAAGAAATCTAACGTTAAGTGACAGAAATATTGTAAACAGAGAGTTCCTGTGAGTTAGTTTGGGCAACCGGAATAAAGTAACTCAGATGATACAATTGCTGAAAGCTTCAAACAAAACTGAGTTTAATTTCAAACACGTACCCGACACATACAATTACAGTTGGTGGTGACTTGAATTCACCCTCGATATGCTGGCGAACACACATGTTTAAATCCAGAGGTACGCATGAAATATCGTCCGAAATTGTGATAACGTTTTCTCTGAAAATTGGTTGTGAAAACACACTTGACCTCTTAGCAACAAATAATTCTGATTTAATGATGAGCACCAAAACGGATACAGCGATTAGCGAACACAGGGTTGTTGCAGCGCGATAGCAATGGAAAATGCTGCTAAAGCATAGTTACTAAACATAATCATCTGAAATTCTTCGCCGAAGAAAACGAACCAAATATTCCAGAATTCGAATCAAGAACAGCTGCCTACATGAGTAACTTAGAAGTAGGTATCCTCAGAGTAGTGAAGAATTTAAATCACGTAATAAAAGCAAGTCTTCTGGCCCAGACTGTATACCAATTAGGTTCCTTTCAGAATATGCTGATGCAATAGCTCCATACTTAACAATTACATACAGCCGTTTGATCGACGAAAGATCCGTACCCAAAGACTGGAAAGTTGCACAGTACACGCCAATATTTCAGAAAAGTAGTAAGAGTAATCCACTAAATTATAGGACCATATCATTAACGTCGATTTGCAGCAGGATTTTGGAACATATATTGTGTTCGAACATTATGAACTACCTCGAAGAAAGCGATGTATTGGTACACAGTCATCATGGATTTAGAAAACATTGATCTTGTGAAACGCAAGTAGCTCTTTACACACACGAAGTGTTGATTTCTATTGACAATGGATTTCAAATTGATTCCATATTTCTAGATTTCCAAAAGGGTTTCGACACTGTACCACATGATCGGATTATAGTGAAACTGCCTGCTTATGGAATATCGTCTCAGTTATGTGACTGGATTTGTGATTTCCTGTCAGAGAGGTCACAGTTTGTAGTAACTGGCGGAAAGTCATCGAGTAAAACAGAAGTGATTTCAGGCGTTCCTCAAGGTAGTGTTTAGGCCTTTTTCTGTTCATTAAATGTATAAATGATTTAGGAGACAATCTGAGCCGCCATCTTAGGTTGTTTTCAGATGATGCTGTCGTTTACAGTCTAGTAGACTAATCTGAAGATCACAACAAATTGCAAATCGATTTAGAAAAGATATCTGAATGGTGCGTAAATTGGCAGTTGATGCTAAATAATGAAAAGTGTAGTCATCCACATGAGTGGTAAAAGGAATCCGTTAAATCTCGGTTACACGACAAAGCAGTGAAATATGATGCCGTAAATTCAAACAAATCCCTAGGAATTACAATTACGATCAATTTAAATTGGAAAGAACACATAGAAGATATTGTGGGAAAGGCAAACCAAAGATTGCTTTTTATTGGTAAGACACTCAGAAATTGTAACATATCTGCTAAAGAGACGCCCTACACTACGCTTGTCCGTCCTCTTTTGTAGTACTGCTGCGCGGTCGGGATCCTTACCAGACTGAATTCGCGGAATTAATAGACAAAGTTCAAAGAAGAGCAGCACGTCTTGTATTATCGTGAAATAGGGAGAGAGTGTCACAGACATGATATAGGATTTGAAGGGTACACCATCAAAACAAAGAGGTTTTTCGTTGCGGCGGAATCTTCTCACCAAATTTCAGTCTCCAACTTTCTCCTCCGAATGCGAAAATATTTTGTTGACGCAGACCAACTTTTGCAGAAAAGATCATCATAATAAAATCAGGCCAATCAGAGCTCGCACGGGAAGATACAGGTGTTCGTTTCTTCCGCGAGTTGTTCGAGATTGGCATAGTATAGAATTATTGTGACGGTGGTTCGATGAACCCTCTGCCAGCCACTTAAGTGTGATTTGTAGAGAATCCACGTAGATGCAGATGAACCACTAAAATAGAAGTAAACAGCGCAAACATAATTCATGTATATAAAATAAAATACTGCTTGAACGGCGTCTCACGCGAATGAAACGTAATCCCTTTAAATTTCAGATTACTATCGGATCGATTAGCACAGCCATAAACGACGCAAGCTGCCACTTTTGATGAAACAACGTCTTCACACAATCAAAGCACCAGATGCTGTGTGGGATACCACCACGAAAGTCAATAGATATCCCCAACGGTCGGAACTGGGCACGGGCACATCAGGGAGACGTCACAGGGAAGTACCATCGCTGTGAACCTTGTAGATGCAAATACGGTGAACCTAATGTTTTGGACTATATAAGATGGCAAACGTTGGTTTCGAGTTTGTGACGTAATGACAATTCCCTTCTTTTTTTTACTTCCATGTACATGATCCACAACCGTATAATGCTGTTGTCCAACTGTACAAACTCAGATATTTCTTTCTGAAATTAAGACCTAAATTCGATACTGATGGACTTCTTTTGACCAGAAAAGCGCTTTTTTCGCCTGATAGTCTTCTTTTTGTGTACTCCTCGCTTCGTTCGCCATGTGTTATCTTACTGCAAGATAGCAGAATTGCTTCACATCTTCTACTGTGTGATCACCAAGTTTCATATTACGGTAATTGGTACTCCTGTTTCTTCTACTCCTCTTTACTTTCGTCTTTCTTCGATTTGATCTTAGTCGATGCTCTCTACTCATTAGTCAGCAATTTCATTTAATAGGTCCTGTAAATCTTCTTTCCTTAACTGAGAACAGCAGTGTCATAGAGAATCTTGTAGTCCTTTCACTCTGACTTTTATTCCCTCTATTGAAACTTTCTTTTTATTTCCGTCATTGCTACTTTAGTGTATGTATTGCACAGTATTGGCGAAAGACTACATCCCAGTGTTCGCCCTTTTTAATCCGAGGACTTCGTTCCTTTTTAATCGGAGAACTTCGTTCTTGGTCAAACATTCTTACTGTTCCCGTTTGGAAGAAATTGCTTTGTCCAAATATTCCTTCTCCTCTTCCGATTATTGAAGTATTTTACCTGTTTCTCCCTATTACTTACTGCTACTTATCTCAGAATTTCGGACATTTTGCACCATTCTGCGCTGACTAACGCCATTTTTAGATCGAAAAATCCTGTAAATGTGTTTTCTTAAGTCTCGCTTCCATTATCAAACGCGACGTTGCAACTGCCTCTCTTTACCTTTTCGAAAGCGAAACTAATCACCATCTAACAGATCATGTATTTTTTCCCGTTCTTCTGTATATTATTTTTATCAGCAATTGATATTCATGAGCTGTTAAGCTGATTGGGATTATGCGTTTGGTTATCGTACTTACCTCCCGTTGCCATCTGTGGGGTTATGTGATTGATATTTTTCTGTAAGTCTAACGATATGTCTCCAGTTCATAGATTCAGTACCCCAACTATAATAGTCGTTAGATTGCTACTGCCCCCAGGGACTTCAGAAATACAGGGAAAGGGTTATCAATCCCTTCCTCCTTATTTTATTGCAAGTCTTCCAAGTCTCTGTTAAACACAGACGCTATGTCTTCGAGACTAACTTCTCTCTTCTCTCTTCATCTATTACGTCAGAAAGCAGTTCCTCCCTCTCATTGTCGTCCTCAATGTACTTTTTTCTACATATTCTCTCTGTCCTCTCCATTCAACAGTTGCCTCAGTGTTGCATTTAATTTAACTAATAATTGTTTTAGCTTGCCAGTTTAAATGCCTATACTCCGGCGCCCATTTCCTTTTCGATTTCTTCATATTTTTCACGCAACCATTTCGCCCTGGGTTTCCTGCACTTTGTACTAATTTGATTCCTAAGTGACTTACGTTACTGCATCCCTTTCTCCTTAAATACTTCTGTATAGCCTTAATCCGTAAATCACTATTTCTTCTGTTACCAAGGTTTGCTCGCTTTTACCTACCTAGTTATTGTACTCGTGTATCAAAATTCTTCGAATACTCTTCTTAGGCGTGTTCATTCTGTAAGGCGTATACATTATCGAAGTAACTACAATTTCCAACTTATAGAATCATTTCTCAGTGGTTTAGCATCCAATTTCTTTACAAGCCCATTCTTCCTGGCGATTCTTTTAAACTTCAATCTACTCTTAATCATAAACAAATTAGTATTGTGGGTACACTAGTCCCACGTGAGATTTCGGATTTTCGCTCTCACTGTGATGTAATTCCAGTCATATTTTTTCGTGTGTCCGGGATTTTTCCAAGTATTCCTCCTTCACTTCCTGCTCCTGAAGTATGTGTTTGCTGGTGGCAACTGGAATTTGCTGATGAACTGAAGATGACTTTTTCCTCTTTCATTCCTATTCTCGCGCCCTTGTTCTCCCGTAACTCTATCGTCTATTTATTCTGTTACTGTAGTTCCCCATGATTATTGGATTTTTCGTCTCCCTTTACATTATGAGGTGCTTCCGCAATGTCCTCACGTATTCTCTCAGTCTCTTCACTTTCTGCTTAGTAATTTTTCGTCATTAGGTGCAAGACCTTCAATAGTGACTGAGATGAGGAACATTGCGCCTTTGAATAGCGACGTTTTATTACAGATTTGTATGTACCGAAGAACCGGAGACTAAAATTTTAGGCCCGTTTCGCGTGGAAGAACTGACTGCAGGCATTAACAGTTCTAAGGCCGGTAAGAAAGCAGGGATGGATGACATCAGAATGGAGCAGACAAACACTTCGGTGATCAAGCGATAGAGTGGGTTTCGACGCTTTGCAACAGCTGTATATAAGCCTGTAATTTCCCTAATGCCTGGAGGAAATCACGTGTGATTCCTATCTTAAAACCTGTAAAATTGCCAATTAAGCCAAAAAACTACAGGGAAACATTCTTATTGTGCCATGTGTACCACATTATAGAGCGAATGTTGCTGAGACGTTAACGTCAAGTTGTAGAACGAATTCTGACACAAGAACAAGCAGGTTTCATCCCAGGAAAAAGTTTTACATCTCAGATCCTGTATCTAGGGCAATTTCTTGAGGATGCCTCCGTTTCACCACTCTTTCTCATCCATCCTCACAGCAAGCGTATGATCTCAGGAGGGCTGTTCTTAGATGTGTTCGCTTGCTTACTCAGCAAGCATCAGATGCGTCGAGACGTGTCCAGAATTTAGTAGACATAACCGTAAATGACGGCATGATTACGTAAGCTGGGCTGGCAAGGTCACAGACTACACGAAAACGATGCGTTTTGTGTAATGATAGTCACCATAATCGAGGTAATGGCAGTCGCATGTTAACGGACCCTTTTTACTCCGATAATATCCAACACTAGCTGGGGAGGTCATAGCAAGCTGTTATAACTTGCTTTGATGCCTATCTGTAACTGAGTATAAAATGGCGGTATATGAGCCATTTCGTTACAGTTTCGTTGGGGTCAGTTATTATGGTCTGCCAACCTGCCCGATGTCACCGAATATGTGTTAAATACCGATGTTAAAACCACTGTTTAGCATGTTATTTCATCAAAGTGTCATGCGGTCTCTACCGGGAGACAGCGTTAGTGAGCATATCAGCAGAGGATGAAAAACATTTTGTACTCAAGGATAAAGCTTTTACTCTTTCGTGGAGCCGCTATCATGTTTTACCGACCTTGAAACGGTGTTGTAAATCCGTAGCTGAAAGCGCAGTCATCGTCCTGATGTTAAGATTACTGTTCTGCATGCTTTCATCAAAGTGTTATATAGTCTCCACTGCACAACAGCATAAATCAATCTCCACCAGGTGTAACTGAAGCTATAAGTTTGTTCAGCAATGCCGAATGTATCTTGTCCAGTGACCGAAGGTATCTTTACATATTTTGATGAATAATGCAGACAATTTTTAATTTTTTTAAAGTGTGATCGAAAGATCGGCATCTGCACTTTAACCTGTAAATTAGATCAGTAGTGTCACGTGATTTATTTATTTATTTATTTTATTTTATTTTTTTTGCTGTTACAGAATAAATATTTACATAGCTTGATAAGTAATACACATAACTGGGAGAAATAAACTGAGCATTGCTTACAAAGCTATCACACGGCGTTTGGTTCTTTCAAAGCTATACTTGCGTATTTTAGTTTGAGTTATACACCAAATCAGAGATCTTTCCAAAACACATTAATTTTAGTACGCTTTGTTGTGCTAAAGTGTCGGAAAAAGTGCTGTCTCTGTAGAAACAACCTCTAAATCTTGCTATTATTTAGTAGTTGGCTATGGAAATACAGTTTCCAAACTTTTTGAGAGAGTTTTAGGCGCAGTATTAACAATCTGTAGCCAGTAAACAACGTTAGTCATATTTTCACAGTTTAACATATGATGCAATACCTTCTTCCTTCCTAGAATGGTGCTTGGTCAGGTGATGAATGTTCCTCTGTGTACCGCCAGTAATATAGCCTCATTTAGGCTTAGTACGAACTGTCAACTAGCACTGTCTTACCTATTTACATGTTATTGTAGCTGACGTGTGTTTTTTAGATTTACAGAACAATAATACAGACAATTCGGATGTGGAAATATTTAATTTGGGGCTCTATTGTGCCTTGACGCAAGTCTGATGTAAAAACAGAACTTTGCTCATTGCACTATAAAGCTTAACCTTTGGCTTAGATCGGCAGTTTCACGTAAATTTTGGTAAATAATACAGACATTTTTGACATGAGAATACTGTAATGTAGAATAGTAATGTCACTATCTTCACGTATACTTGACACACTTTTTAGGCATAGGTATAACATCATGACCCTTGACATAATCATTGTGCATGTGTTGCCGACGAACTTACATACTTTCGATAAATAATACAGACTTTTAGATGTGGAAATGGTGTTAAGTATTGTCATTATTTTTGTGTGTTTTGATGCTGCACACACACACACACACACACACACACACACACGTATGTCAGAAATATATCACAAGAAGGAAATGGAGATACGTACAAAAATAAATTAATGCTAGTAAAACAGAACAAAACTAAATATACTGATCACCACTGTACAGTCGTTGGGTCCGACAAATATTTACGGACTAGAGTTTTGACAACTCAATAACAGCAAAAAGAGAAGGATGCGGCAAGCGCTGGTAAAACAAGTACTTCTGGTATCAAAATCGCAAATAATTAAGAAGGGAAAAATAAGAAAACCCATGAGTTTAGAACCATGGTAACTGCAGTGGACTGTGATGATGCTGGAAAGATACCATTTGCAAAAGAAAACTCTAACGTATGTTCTTACATGAAGAAACAGAGGACAACCGTTGACATGACTAGGGTAACATGGTATTATCTGAGTCCTTTTCGTACATATATACATAGCATAGCAAGCTTAGTACTGTACCCATGACGTTTCAAGGACAGGTTGCCTATATACAGGGGCAAGATAGTGTCTGTGAATCTGATCTCTCTTTCTCCATCGCAAATGCAAAAATGTGTGTGTGTGTGTGTGTGTGTGTGTGTGTGTTTGTGTGTGTGTGTGTGTGTGTGTGTGTGTGTGCGTGTGTATGTGTGTATGCGCTAGCGTTTGATCTGGATCAAGAGAGATGAAATTCACTATTAATTTAGAATTTTTCCTGACGAAACTGCATCAGGTTGCTGCAGTCAAAACATCCTGCCACAGTCCTGCCTCTGTAAGAACTTGTTGCAACCTTCACCTTTTTCTGTTATTAAGTCGTCAAAACTCCATTCCGTAAGTATTTGTCGGATCTACAGACTGTACAGTGGTGATTTATATATTGAGTTTTGTGCTATTTCACTTGCATTAATTTATTTTTGTACGTATCTCCACTTCCTTATTGTGATATATTGTACATCTTTTACCAGTATTATTCTTTACATTTCTAATGTTTCAAGCAACTTTCAAATATTTGTTTCTTTAATATTTAGAACTAGACTGATTTTGTAAATAGCCCAGCATACAAACTGTCACAAAAACTGAGTACATGGTGCTGAAAAATTATAATTTTTTACCACATATTCCACAAAAAATAACATGATGCTAGCTGGAGATCTGAAAGACACAATATTCGCTTACTGTGAGCAGTTTTTATCACTGGACATGGCCAGTCTTTACTCAAACATGGGTAAGGAGGTGTGCTTCTGCTGGGTGCCTGGTCATGTAGCAATATGGGGCAATGAACAGGTCGATCGGGCTGCCAAGGAGGCCTGCAGAGAGCAGGATGTGATCCAGTGTCCTATTCCCTAGCACTGTGTCATTTCTGCACTCCACAAGAGGTGCATGGAGTTGTGGGAGGAAGAATGGCTGGCGCTGACGGCCAATAACCTGCGGTTTGTGAAGACAACAACTCGGCCGTGGCGTTCCTCCTGCCGGTTGCTCAGGCGGTAAGAAGTGACCCTGACGCGTCTTCGGATTGGGCACCGTCCTCTCACACATAGTTGTGGTGTGCACATCTCTGTCCGCCACATTTTAACAGACTGCATTTTATACCGTGATGCAAGGGCAGCAGCACAAGTTGATGGGGATCTGCCATGTGTTGTAGCTAATGATGAGACGTGTGTATCTAGAGTTTTAAAGTTTTGTGATGTGTCTGGACTCTGGCCTAAACTTTTAGGCTGGAGGTTTTAGTGTATTGCAGAGTGGCTTGCTCCTCCCTTTTTTTCCTTGCGGTCAGGCAGCCACTTCCATCTGCTATATTGTTTTAGCCTCATCTACCACTTTCTTCCTGTGTTGTCCATGTTTTACAGCTGACGACATGCTTCGTCCCACGCTTCGGTGTGGGTCGGCACATATTTTCCAAGCTTGTTACCTGTGTTTTCGGTTCTGTTTTCTCTTCCTGCCTGTTCTGAGTATTTTCTTGTCACTCGTCTCAATCTGTTACTGAGCGGGCGCTGAAGACCTTGCTGTAGTGCACCCAAACAACCCTCTACTACTACTACTATTACTACTACTACTACTCAAACATAACTATAGAAGAGACTACAGCAGTAATCGAAAATAACCGTGTGAAACATAAGAAACTTACATACACAGAGATTGGTGATTTCATGGAACTATTTTACATGTGATGGAAACATTTATTAGCAGCCAGGTGTCATAACAATAGGATCATTTATACATGGCACCATAGCTGCCACGTAAGTAAATCATTTAGAACAAAAATTGTTTGACGCTCAAAACCCCATCTTAAAGGAAACTGTATTTTATAAGAGATATGTATATGACCAGTTCTAGCAAAAGGGGATGCCAGGGATACAGTAGACAAAGAACTTGACACTATGAGCCTTCTACTAGTATCACATTGTGCTCCATCTGGTCTGGATGTATGTGCTGATATGTTAGGGACGTATGTGGTAAAACCGTTGTTAGATGAGATTAGAGATTAGATATCAGCGCACACTCCGCTGCAGAGTGAAAATCTCATTCTAGATTAATACTTGTTCCATAGATAATGAATATGACACTTCGTAATGATGTGGAACGTGTCAGGGTAATAAAAGATGTCTGTACAAGATATTACATTACACAAAATATTGCATGTCACTAATGTTTAAGTTGTTGTTGTTGTTGTTTTTCCCCCCTTAATTTATATCTAAAAATTCAGCCAATGAGTAGAAGGAGTTGTCATCTAGAAATTCTTTTAATTTATTTTTAAATGTTAGTTGGTTATCTGTCAGGCTTTTGATGCTGTTTGGTAGGGGACCAAAGACTTTTGTGGCAGCATAATTTACCCCTTTCTGTGCAAAAGTCAGATTTAACCCTGCATAGTGAAGATCATCCTTTCTCCTGGTGTTATAGCTATGCACACTGCTACTACTTTTGAACTGGGTTGGATTATTAACAACAAATTTCATAAGTGAATATATATATATACTGTGAGGTTACTGTGATGATCCCTAGATCCTTAAATAGATGTCTGCAGGATGACTGTGGGTGGGCTCCAGCAATTATTCTGATTACACGTTTTTGAGCAATGAATACTTTTCTACTAAACGATGAATTACCTTAGAAAATGATGCCATACGAAAGCAGTGAATGAAAGTAGGCATCGTAAGCTAATTTACTGAGATTCTTATCACCAAAATTTGCAATAACCCTAATAGCAAACGTAGCTGAACTCAGACGTTTCAGCAGACCATCAATGTGTTGCTTCCAGTTTAACCTCTCATCAATGGACACACCTAAAATTCTTGAAAATTCTACCTTAGTTACAGACTTCTGTTCAAAGTCTATATTTATTACTGGAGTTGTGCCATTTACTGTACGGAACTGTATATACTGTGTTTTATCAAAATTTAAAGAGAGTCTGTTTGCTGAGAACCACTTAATAATTTTGTGAAAAACATCATTTACAATCACATCAGTGAGTTCTTGGTTTTTGGATGTTATTACTATACTTGTATCATCAGTAAAAAGAATTAACTTTTCATTTTCATCAATGTGGAATGCTAAGTCATTAATGTATATCAAGAACAGTAAAGGACCTAAGACCGAACCCTGTGGGACCCCATACTTGATAGCTCCCCAGTTTGAGGAATCAGCTGTTGTTTTAACATTACATGAACCACTTATTTCAACTTTCTGCATTCTTCCAGTTAAGTATGAATTAAACCATTTGTGCACTGCCCCACTCAAACTATAATGATTTAGCTTATCTAAAAGAATTCCATGATTTACACAATCAAAGGTCTTTGAGAGATCACAAAAAATACCAATGGGTGATGTCCGGTTAATCAGAGCATTTAATATTTGATCAGTAAAAGCGTATATAGCATTTTCTGTTGAAAAGCCTTTCTGAAAACCAAACTGACATTTTGTTAGTACTTTATTTTTACAAATATGGGAGGCTACTCTTGAATACATTACTTTCTCAAAAATTTTTGATAGAGCTGTCAGAAGAGAGATTGGGCGGTAGTTGTTGACATCCGACGTATCCCCCTTTTTATGCAATGCTTTTACAATGGCATATTTCAGTCTATCGGGGAAAACACCCTGCTCCAAAGAGCTATTACATACGTGGCCGAGAATCCTACTTATCTCTGGGGAACAAGGTTTAAGTACCTTGCTGGAAATGCCATCAAATCCGTAAGAGCTTTTACTTTTCAGTGAGTTTATTATTTTACTGATTTCAGAGGGAGAGGTTGGTGTAATTGTAGTTGTTTCAAACTGCACAGGTATAGCCTCTTCTATTAGTAGCCTTGCCTCTTCTAGTGAAGATTTAGATCCTATTTTCTCCACAACATTTAAAAAATGATTATTGAAAATATTTTCAATTTCTGATTGTTTGTATCCTCTCCTACCGCCAGTTGGCCCTCAACTGTTGCAGTTTGTCCTTGATGTAATGCATACTGGCACTGGGACGGAGTTGACGTCCACTTTGGCCCCATACACATTCTATCGAGCTTTGCACTCTCATTTAAATATATGGCCGAAAGAGTAAACCTACAGGAATTGTGAAACGAACCCTGTCGCCCACGACCGCGGGCCACAAAGGGCGCAGATTCACCACGAGATGGGGAACCTCACAGGCGTCTGTTGTCTATTGAGGCCTAAGCGCTGTAGTGTGCGAGTGAGACAGACGAGAAACCTACGTCACAGGGAAACCCAGTAGAAGCCTTTTGTGGCTAAGGAGACGTAGTAGTGTTAAATATGGTGCACCTAAGATCGGCCATAAAGGGAAGCATTTATGGAAACTATTTAATTCTGTAGTAATGGAGGGAATTAAGCCACAGTTATTTTCATCCATCATCCTTCATAAATTTTCATGGTGATCCCAAGAAAACTTGAATATTGATCATATTTATAATAGTTTAGGATTTACTTTTAAAGTGAAATTAACAAGTTTTCTAAAGGGACCTGAATGCTAAAATGTGAAGGCTTTGGTCGATCTTAACGATCGACATTTCATATTGAAGCGCATCATTAAAATGATAAATGTTGTAAATATCAACTCTATGTGTTTAAAAGATATAATAAACTGAAATGATCAGTATTTTCATTTAAGCATCAGATCATCAGTTCCTCCATACGATACACATTGAACGAGGACAGCATGACACATTATGAATCATTAGGTAATAGGTTGTAAAGTTTAGTGCGTAATAGTTACTTTTGTTCTTTATTTATTAACCAGAAAGAACATTGGTGCAATGCTACTGGCCATGGTGTTCAAAGGTAAGAAGGAAATTGTATTGGATTTATGTAAAAGAATTTAACGTTTATTATGTTATAGATATTACTGCTACTTTATTTAGAACGTGAAAGTGGTCCAGCTGTGATTATTTAAGTATGTTAAAATGTAAAATAATCTAGAACAGCTGTAGCCAATCTGATGGACGGCTTCAGGAAAGGGAACTACCGTAGTCAGTTGAGCGAGGAGGTTCAAACAGTTCAAATGGCTCTGAGCACTATGCTACTTCTGAGCTCATCAGTCACCTAGAACTTAGAACTAATTAAACCTAACTAACCTAAGGACATCACACACATCCATGGCCGAGGCAGGATTCGAACCTGCGACCGTGGCGGTCGCTCGGTTCCAGACTGTAGCGCCTAGAACCGCACGGCCACTCCGGCCGGCGAGGAGGTTCGGCGCGCGGCAAAAGCGGCCGGGGACAGCACAGGGACAGTTCTGGTCGAGACACCAAAGGGGACAGTTCGGACTGAGACGCGAAAGCGGACAGTCGGTCTTTAGGCAGCTAAGAAGTGAAACAGAAAATTTTGCCGGACTTATTCTATGATCGGTGAGCAGCCGCGGTCCTGGAGTGAACTTTTCGTGTAAATATAGAGGTGGAGTATTGTATTTCGGTTCAAATGGTTCAAAAAATGGTCCAAATGGCTCTGAGCACTATGGTACTTAACATCTATGGTCATCAGTCCCCTAGAACTTAGAACTACTTAAACCTAACTAACCTAAGGACATCACACAACACCCAGTCATCACGAGGCAGAGAAAATCCCTGACCCCGCCGGGAATCGGACCCGGGAACCCAGGCGTGGGAAGCGAGAACGCTACCGCACGACCACGAGCTGCGGACTATTGTATTTCGCGATGAGATTGTGAATGATCTAACTGTGCCAAATGGATATGCGCTCGAGTGTAACATTAGCTTCCGCTATTAGTTTGCTTTCTGAATAAACATTATTCTAATTAAATGGCAACTGTGTGACCCATTTATGGGTCGTTAATTTAGTTCTAGATACTGTTATTATATGTTATGTTAACTTTGTATTTCGCAAACTTGCCATCAGCCAGACAACTTAACTAAAGTGTCTAAAATAAGAGTGTGTAATGCGACAAGTGCGGTTCAACCCCTGGACGAGTTTGAGCCAAGACGTTTCGACAAGGAGGAACCGTATGTGAGCCTGAACATCTATCGGATGTTAGGTAGCAGAGGACAAATCTGGGGATCTTGCTAGACGCAGGAGTATGTCAACATCACAACAGACCGATGGTAGAGACTCGTACCACATGTGGACGAGCGCTGTACTCTTGAGAGATGGCACCATAATATAGACGCATCGGTGATAACAGATGAGGACGTTGGATGTCTGTGATGTACCGACGTCCTATCATAATTCCCTCACTCACTACCAGCCGCAGCCTCAAGTCATACCAAATAACTCCTCACAAAATAGCCCCAGGAGTAACACCACTGTGTCTCTACAAGTTATCGGAAGAATGGGACCTCACACCAGATCACCGCGTTCTCGTCAACAATGGTCATCAAGGGTAATGCAAAACCATGAGTCATGGCTGAACTCAATGCGAGGCCATTCATCCAGCAATCCACGCTGCCCATTCGCAGCACCACTCCAAACGCAGCCGTTTGTGTTGTCGTGATGATGTTGTTGTGGTCTTCAGGCCTGAGACTGGTTTGATGCAGCTCTCCATGCTACTCTATCCTGTGCAAGCTTCTTCATCTCCCAGTACCTACTGCAGCCTACATCCTTCTGAAAGTGCTTAGTGTATTCATCTCTTGGTCTCCTACGATTTTTACCCTCCACGCTGCCCTCCAATACTAAACTGGTGATCCCTTGATGCCTCAGAACATGTCCTACCAACCGATACCTTCTTGTAGTCAAGTTGTGCCACAAACTCCCATTTCTCCCCAATCCTATTCAGTACCTCGTCATTAGTTATGTGATCTACCCATCTAATTTTCAGCATTCTTCTGTAGCACCAAATTTCGGAAGCTTCTATTCTCTTCTTGTCCAAACTATTTATCGTCCATGTTTCACTTCCATACACGGCTACACTCTGTACAAATACTTTCAGAAACGACTTCCTGACACCCAAATCTATACTCGATGTTAACAAATTTCTCTTCTTCAAAAATGCTGCCCTTGCCATTGCCGGTCTAAATATTATATCCTCTCTACTTCGACCATCATCAGTTATTTTGCTCCCCAAATAGCAAAACATCTTTTACTACTTTAAGTATCTCATTTCCTAATTCCCACGGCATCACTCGATTTAATTCGACTACACTGCATTATCCTCGTTTTGCTTTTGTTGATGTTCATCTTATATCCTCCCTTCAAGACACTGTCCATTCCGTTCAACTGCCCATCCAAGTCCTTTGCTGTCTCTGACAGAATTACAATGTCATCGGCGAACCTTAAAGTTTTTATTTCTTCTCCATGGATTTTAATACCTACTCCGAATTTTTCTTTTGCTTCCTTTACTGCTTGCTCAATATACAAATTGAATAACATCGGGGAGAGGCTACAACCCTGTCTCACTCCCTTCCCAACCACTGTTTCTCTTTCATGTCCCTCGAATCTTATAACTGCCATCTGGTTTCTGTACAAATTGTAAATAGCCTTTCGCTCTCTGTATTTCACCCCTGCTATCTTCAGAATTTGAAAGAGAGTATTCCACTCAGCATAGTCAAAAGCTTTCTCCAAGTCTACAAATGTTAGAAACGTAGGTTAGCCTTTTCTTAATCTAGCTTGTAAGATAAGTCGTAGAGTCAGTATTGCCTCACGTGTTCCCATATTTCTACGGAATCCAAACTGATCTTCCCCGAGGTCGGCTTCTACCAGTTTTTCTATTCGTCTCTAAAGAATTCGTGTTAGTATTTTGCAACCGTGACTTATTAAACTGATAGTTCGGTAATTTTCACATCTGCCAACGCCTGCTTTATTTAGGATTGGAATTATTATATTCTTCTTGAAGTCTGAGGGTATTTCGCCTGTCTCATACATTTTGCTCACCAGATGGTAGAGTTTTGTCATGACTGGCTCTCCCAGGGCTGTCATTAGTTCTAATGGAATGTTGTCTACTCCCGGGGCCTTGTTTCGTCTTAGGTCTTTCAGTGCTCTATCAAACTCTTCACGCAGTATGGTATCTCCCATTTCATCTGCATCTACATCCTCTTCCCTTTCTATAAAATTGCCCTGGAGTACATCGCCCTTGTATAGTCCCTCTATATGTCGTGATAATGGACGGTAATTCCCATCGTTGGCTGTTGCTAGTATCCGAACAATGGTGCGGGATGAGAGAGAATCTTGCAGGGAGTTCATGTATATCATACCCTCGTACGGCAGGAGCAGATGTGGTTACAATGTACTCGTTGCACAATACAGTGCTCCTCCCTTGCGATAGTCAGACGTAGTCAACTCGAACCCTGAGGACAAGCACGCCTGCAGTCACATTTCACACCTTCAGTGATCGGGCTACTGTCACATCCGAATGCACATTAAATCTGGATACTGCACCACTCGAAAACATGGCCGAGTGGAGACACAAAGTGACCCATGTTTCACACTCTGCCAGGTGTTGATAGCGCTGTCTCTCAAATGCATGTGGCATCTGTTCCCGCCCCTTATATGCCCTAAGAGACCAGGTAACAACAATAAATACGAACAACGCGAATGCACTGTGGTGTCCTTTCTACCTATCACAGAAATTTCCGGCTCTAATCAGTTACACACCTACTGAAGGTGTGTGTGTGTGTACGAAATTGCACGGGCATCCTACCATGTCTCCTGGATGCTAAACTCTTCTGTCAGGCAGTGTAAACAGCTTCAGCAGTCAACAGCCAAAAATTACAATTACGAGTACCTTGTTTAGGAAGAAAGACATAAATAAATACAAGTGGAACACAATAAATCCACACTCAATAACTGATTATGTGATAGCTATTTAAAAAAAGTAAGTGTTGAAATTACCTGATAAAGCTTGGAGACAGTAATCTGTAAACATGAATATTGTAGATTTCATTAAAAACTTTATTTAACAGGGTCGCATTGCAAAAAACAGTGGTTACTAGTGTTTAAGACGAGCTTATTTCTAAGTGTGGTCCAAAAATGGGTCAAATGGCTCTGAGCACTATGGGACTTAACATCTATGGTCATCAGTCCCCTAGAACTTAGAACTACTTAAACCTAACTAACCTAAGGACATTACACAACACCCAGTCATCACGAGGCAGAGAAAATCCCTGACCCCGCCGGGAATCGAACCCGGGAACCCGATTCTAAGTGTGATCCTTGCTACAAACAGTAATATGTGAATGTGTGGTGTCAGATTAACGGCACTCCACCTATTAAATGATGATGGTTCTAAAAAGAAGCAAATAAATAAGTGCCCTTTTCTCTGTTTTTCTGAAAAAATATTAATATGAGTAGCCATCGCAGCTTTGCAGGTTGTTGTGCTATGGTAATGAGAAGTTATTTCTGTTAAGGAATCTACCACCTCACCCACTAAAATCACAGTGACTACGAGAGTTGATCATCTGTTATTTGACCGTGAATGAGGAATCGCTGAAACTGTGTGTGTGTGTGTGTGTGTGTGTGTGTGTGTGTGTGTGTGTGTGTTTGTGTGTGTGGAGTAGGCGACGGGGGGAAGGGGGCTATCACTCGTAACTGAGCCAGCCAGTGTGCTTCGGCCTTTATTGAGGTATGTATAGGTGGATGATTTAGCGGGACTGTGGCTCTTGTTTTAGGCATGACAGTATTTCTTTCTCTCTACAACCATTCACTGTTAGACATACACTGGAGACGTTTACGACTGCGACTGTGTTAGTGGGGGCGTCAGAGTTGGTGGTAGTGGAGGCAGAGGCAACCATGGACAGTGGCATGGAAAACTAAAGCGCTCGATCTCTCGTTCCTGGTAAGTAGTAATAGCTTATGTGCATGTTCTCTTGTGAGCTATCGTTGTACAGAATTTGGATTATAGGGTAGGGATCAGGATGGAAAATAAGAACAGTTTTGTAAGAAATGTTGTTTTTATTCACATATACATACACATGCTGTCATAAAACTTTTTACTGTCACTCTCCGCAATGTTTTGCGAGTAATTTGGCCTGTGTAGTATTCAACCCAATGGGAGGACCTACAAACACTATGTGATCAAAACTATCCGGACACCCCCAAAAAACATACGTTTTTCGTATTGTGCTGCCACCTACTGCCACGTACTCCATATTAGCGACCTCAGTGGTCATTAGACATCCTGAGAGAGCAGAATGGGGCGCACCGCAGACCTCACGGACTTCGGACGTGGTCAGGTGATTGGGTGTCACTTGTGTCATACAACTGTACATGAGATTTCTACACTCCTAAACATCCCTAGGTCCACTGTTTCCGATGTGATAGTGAAGTGGAATAGTGAAGGGACACGTACGGCACAAAAGATTACAGGCCGACCTCGTCTGTTGACTGACAGAGACCGCCGACAGTTGACGAGGGTCGTAATGTGTAATAGGCAGACATCTATCCAGACCATCATACACGAATTTCAGAGTGCATCAGGATCCACTGCAAGTACTAGGACAGTTAGGTGGGACGTGAGAAAACTTGGATTTCATGGTGTAGCGGCTGCTAATAAGCCACACACCGCGCCGGTAAATGCCAAACGACACCTCGCTTGGTGTAAGGAGCGTAAACACTAGACGATTGAACAGTGGAAAAATGTTGTGTGGAGTGACGAATCACGGTACACAATGTGGCGATCCGATGGAAGGGTGTGGTTATTGCGAATGCCCAGTGAACGTTGTCTGCCAGCGTGAGTAGTGCCAATAGTAATATTCGGAGGCGGTGGTGTCATGGCGTGGTCGTGTTTGTCATGGAGGGGGCTTGCATCCGTTGTTGTTTCTCGTGGCACTATCACAGCACAGGTCTACATTGACGTTTTAAGCACCTTCTTGCTTCCCACTGTTGAAAAGCAATTCGGGGTTGTCGACTGCATCTTTCAACACTAGCGAGCACCTATTCATAATGCTCTGCCTGTGGTGGAGTGGTTAAAGGACAATAGCATGCCTGTAATGGACTGGCCTGCACAGAGTCCTGACCTGAATCGCATAGAACACCTTTGGAATGTTTTGGAACGCCGATCTCGTGCCAGGCCTCACCGACTGACATCGATACCTCTTCTCAGTCCAGCATGCCGTGAAGAATGGGCTGCCTCTCCCCTAGCAACCTTCCAGCACCTGATTGAAAGAATGCCAGCGAGAGTGGAAGCTGTCATCAAGGCTAAGGGTGGGCTAGCACCAAACTGAATTCCAGCATTACCGATTGAGGGCGCCACGAACTTGTAAGTCAGTTTCAGCCAGGTGTTCGGATACTTATGTTCACATAGTGTAAATTGGCATTCGATGCATAATTCAGCTGCTACAGACTTTATATTTATGGGATCTACTTTTGTAAACGTTAGCATTGGATGGATACAGACATGTATATACCGTAGTAGTTGTTTTCTATTCACAGTATGCTCATGCACATAGTTCAAGAAGTCATACAACATGCCTCTAATATACAGATTCCAGCAGCTATGTCTGTTTGCAGGGACCACTAATGCATAGTATAGATCACCCAAATTAAGAACATTAAAGTACTTTACGTAAATGTGTATGTCCAATGAAATTAATTTCAGCATTGCTTTTCCATATGTATTGACAACTGATACCTTTCAAATGAGTGGACATGAATGGGTGTACGGGATGGGTAATTTTATTCTCGACATACTCCATCATACTGCATTCCAGCACCAACAATTTGTACGTTCTCCACTTATTTTACTACAGGAAAGTCACTGTCAGGTGCTAGGCCTAAAGTCACGTGTTAGGAGCCACTAGCAGGCGCCTTTGGATGCTGACAACTACCAGAGCTAGGGGAGAACGTCAGCGGACCACACGGCTACTGATACCAGGTTGCCTGTATGGATGGCTTCCAGGGCAAAAACAACTTGATTTTCAGTATTCTGCAGCTTACTCAAACAACCTTGAATCTACTATGCTTCAGAAGTTTTGCTCGGAAGCCCTTACGCATCCTCGATACAGTCCTGATCTCTCCCAACATGATTTCCATGTTTTTGCAGACCTGGAGGAAGACATTTGTGGCTGTCAGTGCGCTTCAGACAAAGAGGTCCACACCTGGATACAATCATGGTTGCATATGCAAGTGCAAACATTTTTTTCGCAGTGGTAGAAATGTATTAACAGTGGGTGGCTCATCAAGGGTTATCGTAGACTTCGGAGTCGGACCAGGCACACTCCGCATCGGCTGCGAGAACCACTTTGCACGGAGCAGCTGCCGCCCCACTCGCAGCATCCGCCGCGCCGCCAGGCCACTGACATCACCTCCGCGAGTGCAAACGCTGATCTGACTCGACGGACTTCAGCTAGCCTCCAACAAGGGGATGAATTAGCAATAGCCTGGGGTACTACAGGACGACAACTTGTAAACATTGTTAATAAGTAACTGAACACTACGAATGTGTTACTGGCATCGATGACCAACGGCTATCTTTCTTCACTCAGAGGTGTCCGCCCTCGGCCCTCTGTAGTGGCTTCCAAGACCATGAACTCCTGTTAATATGTTACGAGATCCAATAATGACAACACATCTCCGTCGAAACAGGTAATCAAGAAAAGTATTTACGAGCGATCGTGGAGAACCCCACTGTTTAAGACTAACAGTTCATATGGCCCCCAACAGCTGAAACAATGTTAAACATAAACAACAGTATTAGTAGCGTTAATAACTTACTTTGTAATCAGACAGTCTTCTTCTTATTATTCTGCCTGGGGGTGTTATCCGATTGCGAGAGGGTAGCGTGACGGGTCAGCTGCTTTGGGGAAATGTGCACTGCGCAGCAGTTATAGCCTAAATGGGTAGGAGGATGACACCACACCAGGTCGAGACCCATGTTCTGTGCTACATGACCAGGCACTGGTTAAAAGCATAACAGATGCGCCTCAGAGCTGTATAACTGGATGTGAAATTTTTAGCTAGATTCATTTGCTGTCGAGCACCACCACAGGTTCATGGTATGCAACAGAGCACTGCCAGCTACACCGCCTTCTCCACTGAGCATCGTTAAGGGACTTGGTGCCATAGAGCCACTGACGCTACGGTTGTGACCTACCGCCAGACTGCCGTCTGCTGCCTCGATTATTGGCTGCTGTGTAGTGTTCAAGTGTTTCCTGTTAGCAGTAGGTTCTGTTTTCAGTCATGGTTGTCAGAGGTGTACTAGGGACTGGACATCTCAAGAAGCAGCAGTTGATCATTTTTGTGACACGCCAGTCCTCTGACTGGTTTGATGCAGCCCGCCAAAAATTCCTCTCCTGTGCCAACCTCTTCATCTGAGAGTAGCATTTGCAATCTACGTCCTCAATTATCTGCTGAATATATTCGTACCTGTGTTTTCCTCTACAGTTTCTACCCTACACAGCTTCCTCTAGTAACATGGAACTTATTCCGTGATGTTTTAATGGATGTCCTACCATCCTGTCTCTTCTTCTTGTCAGTGTTTCCCATATATTCTCTTTCTCGCCGGTTCTCCGTAGAACCTCTTCAAACCCTACTGTATCAATACACCAAATTTTCAAAATTACACTGTAGCACCACATCTCAAATACTTTTATTCTCTTCTGTTGCGTTTTTCCCACAGTCCGTGTTTCACTACCATACAGTGCTGTGCTCCATACGTCCAATCTCAGGAATTCCTTCCTCAGTTTCAGATCTGTGTTTGATACTAGTAGACTTCTCTTTGGCGGCAATGCCCTTTCTGCCAGTGGTAGTCTGCTTTTTATGAACTCCTTGCTCCATCCGTCGTGGGTTATTTTCCTGCCTGGGTAGCAGAATTCCTTAACACCATCTGCTTTGTGATACCAATCCTGATGTTAAGTTTCTCGCTGTTTCTATTTCTGCTACTTCTCATTACTTTCCCTTTCTTCGATTCACTCTTAATCCATTTTTTGTGCTCATTAGATCGTTCATTTCGTTCAGTAGATCATGTAATTCTTCTTCACTTTCACTCAGGATAGCAATGTCATCAGAGGAGCTTCTCACTGACATTCTTTCACTCTGAATATTAATTCTAGTATAAAACCTTTCTTCTATTTTCCTCATTGCTTCTTCGATGTATAGATTGAACAGTAGGGTAAAAGACTACATCCATGTCTTACACCCTTTTTAAACCTAACACTTCGTTCTTGGTCTCCCGCTTTTATTGATCCCTATTGGCTCATGTACGTATTGTATATTACTCATCTTTCCCTATAGCTTATCTCTATTTTTCTTACAATTTCGAGCATCTTGAATCATTTGACACTGTCTAAATCTTTTTCCTATTCGATAAATCCTGTGAACGTGTTTTGAGTTCTCTTTAGTCTTGCTTCCATTTTCAACTGCAACGTCAAAACTGACTCTCTGGGGCCCTTACCTATCCTGAAGCCAAACTGATCGTCATCTCACATATCCACAATTTTCTTTCCCATTCTTCTATATATTATTCTTGTTAGCCACTTGGATGCATGAGCTGTTAAGCTGATCGTGCGATAAGTCCCGTATTTGTTGACTCCTACAATTTTTGAAATTGTGTGGATCATGTTTTCCGGGGAAACAGATGATACATTACCACATTCATTTATTCTATACACCGACGTGAATCATCGTTTTTGCCCCACGTCCACCGCATGATTTTTAGAAATTCTATCATTTCTGCTTCTTTCAAATTCTGATTCTAGTATTGGATCCCCGATCTCATCTTTATCGACTCATGTATCTTCTTCTATCACATCATCAGACAAGTCTTACCCCTCATAGAGGCCTTCAGTGTACTCTTTCCATCTACCCACTCTATCCCCTGATTTAACAGTGGAATTTCCATGACACTCTCAGTGTTACCTCCCTTACTTTTGATTTCACTGAAGGTTGTTTCGACATTTTTATGTGCTCTGTCAGTGCTTCAGACACTCATTTCCTTTTCGGTCTCTTCATATTTTTGCAGCCATTTCGCCCTAGCTTCCCTGCACTTCCAGTTTATTTCAGTCCTAAATGACCTATAGTTCTATATTAATAAATATCCTTGAACATCTTTGTACTTCCTCCTTTCATCAATGAAAAATATTACTTCTGTTAGCTATGGTTTCTTCGCAGTAACCTTCTTTGAACCTATTTTTCTCAATATCTGTGATTTCCCTTTTTAGAGACATCCATTCCTCTTCACCTGAACTGCCTACTGAGATATTCCTTATAGCAGTATCTAGAGCTTCTGAGAACTTCAAGTGTCTCTCTTCATTCCTTAGTACTTCCACATCCAACGTCTTTGCGCACTGATTTTTCCTGACTAGTCTCTTAACTTCAACCTACTTTTCATCACTGCTAAATTGTGATCTGATTCTGTATCTCCTACTGGGTGTGCTTTAAAATCCAGTGTGCTGTTTCGGAATCATTCTCTGCCATGATGTGATCTAAGCGAGCTGTTCCTGTATCTACCGGCCTTTTCCAAGTATACGTCCTCCTCTTAGGATTCTTGAATAGAGTATTCGCTATTACTAGCTGACATTTATTGCAGAAATCAATTAGTCTTTCTCCTCTCTCATTCCTAGTACCAAGCTCATATTCTCCCGTAACCCTTTCTTCTTTCCCTCGCCTACAACGGCATTTCAATCCCCCACGACTATTAGATTTTCATTTCCCTTTACGTACGGAAAACCGTTTCAGTATACTCATATACTTTCTCTGTCACTTCATGTTCGGCTTGCGACGTCGGCATGTATACGTGGACTTCAGTTGTCGATGTTGGTTTGCTGTCGATTCTGACGAAAACAAACCTATTATTGAAATGTTCACAGTACCTGACTCTTTAAGGCCGGCCACTGTAGTCGAGTGGTACTAGGCGCTTCAGTCCGGAACCGCGCGACCGTTGCGGTCGCAGGTTCGAATCCTGCCATGGGCATGGGTGTGTGTGATGTCCTTAGGTTAATTAGGTTTAAGTAGTTCTATGTTATAGGGGACTGATGACCTCAGATGTTAAGTCCCATAGTGCTCAGAGATATTTGAACCATTTTTTTGACTCTTTAAGCAACCGTCCTATTCATTAACGAATCCTACTCCCGTTATCCTATTTTCTTCTGCTATTGGTATTACTCTGTATTCATCTACCAACTAAAAATCAGCAGTCAGGCAGTCAAAGACAGTATTAATGAGTTGGCACATTGCTTCTGTGGCACGTTGTACTGCCTGCTGTAACTGAGCCCTACTATCCTCAGTGAAGTAATTCAAGGCATTATTATTTGTCTCGAGATGATCGACCTACTCCAGGATAGTTGTCCCTCATGGTCTCAGTAATTTCCAGTGGAAGTTCATCTAAATCATTTGAGTGCCTGACTACAGGATTTGTATAAAATTAACGCTAATATAAAGGTGATTGCTGAAATCGAAGAGTTGCAAGAAAAAGTTAGGGAACTCCAACATCGCACTTTTCTATTGGAGTGGAAAGCAATTTCTGGATTGCAGATAAAAAAAAGCACCCCGTCATCAGGCCACATGTGGCCCACCGGGACCATCCGACCGCCGTGTAATCCTCAGCTGAAGATGTGGATAGGAGGGGCGTGTGGTCAGCACACCGCTCTCCCGGTCGTTATGATGGTTTCCTTTGACCAGAGCCGCTACTATTCGGTCGAGTAGCTCCTCAATTGGCATCACGAGGCTGAGTGCACCCAGAAAAATGGAAACAGCGCATGTCGGCCCGGATGGTCACCCATCCAAATGCCGGCCACGCCCGACAGCGTTTAACTTCGGTGATCTGACGGAAACCGGTGTATCCACTGCGGCAAGGCCGTTGCCCTGATTGTGGGTAAGGGTAGAGGATATTCATTACTCTAAATATATTTCGCAGAATGGTGATGATGTGGAGAAGTGGAAGCATTTTAATAGTTTACTTACTCCTATTATGGCTATTGTATGAGGGATTACTAAATTTTCAATGGAGACTAACGAAAAAATTGTAGAACTTTTGCATTTGTCGATTAAGTTACTATGGCAAGGCACTGCCTTTCCAGTTACTGATCTTGTAGTTCTTCAGATCATTTACCTATTATCTGAAGGGTGTGTGTGTGTGTATTGTATATTGAACCGGGGACCTAGAAACGATGGAGAGACTTCGTCCCGCCGTAGCCCTCATGGTCCACAACCTCACAACAGGCCACACTAGTCAACCTACCCCACCGCCACCCCACACCGAACCCAGGGTTATTGTGCAGTTCAGCCCGACCAGAAAATTGTGTTCAAATTTTCACCCATTAATTTCAGATTCCACCAACACTTTGAAAGGTGGCTACACTGAGCCACAGCGCCAGAGATCGCGCCAGAGAGTTTTGTTCCACCGCCTCCACTGGCAGTGATTATTGAGAAGTTGCGGTGGGCAGTGCTTGCTGAGATGTCGTAGTGAAGAGTGCTTGTTGTGAAGTCGTGGTGGAGAGTGCTTGTTCCATGTTTTATGCAGTTTTGATGGGCTAGATAGCAGATGTTGTTCGAAATGGACATATTGTGACAATCAGAGTGGTTTTCATCAATATATATGAAGGTAACAAAACTCGCTTTTTTTTCATTATTTCTATGTCTTGAATAATGCGTCATTACAGGTTCAGTCAACAAAGCATCTGGCTTGTGTTCTTGGATTAGAGTGTAATTCTGGTTTTCTTGCGTAGTTATAGTATTCTATTTTCTTTAATTACTTCAGTATAAATGATATTTAAAATTTCTTGTGTTATGCGTACGTTGAATCACACTTCCACACACAGAACAGTTATACTTGTGCTTTGGTTTCGTAGGTTTTATAGTTGCTGGGGACTTAATTAATTACTTGTGTTAACAGAAGTAATTCTTTCATTCTTTGTTGTTATTCTATGGAGTAAGATTGCGTACTAAAACTAGTCAGGGCTAACCGTTTACGAGACTGCGTAACCGGACAGACAGTAAAACTATTTTCATAAAAATTTAAATAAGCCCCCATGCACGTGGCGACCGCTGCTTCGGATCGTCCCTTGGAATTTTTCTGATAGTAAAAATAGCAGACAGTAGTATTGTTGAAGTAATTTGGAGTTCAGTAATTGTAGTCTATATTGCATGTGTAGATTTGGCAATTGAACATTTGTAGCTGTCTTGTCTTTCTACTAATGGTATTTTTTTTTTCAGAATTTAATTTTTGATGTCTGTATACAGGTCTGACAATTTTGTGCAATTGTGAAGGTTTCAATTGTTCGTCAATCGTGTTTGAGGGAAGCATTTCGTGTGAATGGTATTGTTGGAGATAAAGTGTCATTGTGTGCAATTTTTATATAGTGACGAGTTTTGTATATTTTGTAAATGATTTCGCGATCGATGAAAAAGGCAAAAATGATGGATAGTCAGAATGACGAAATTGTTGAAACGGCGAACTCGCCAATACAAGACAACAGTGTGATGAATAATGAAGTTGAAAATAATTTAATAAGTCGGGAAAATAGTTCGGAACCAGTTCAAAATTTTTCTCAATCAAAAAATTTACAGAATACGAAATTAACGCTAGAAGATTCTGAAATAGTATCGAACACAGATAGCTTTACTGCTATGACGAAGGAAGTTAGTTTTACGGGAAATGTTAGGGGCGAAAAGAATTTCGAACAAGTTAATATGGAGCAGTTGATGAGGGCAATATTAAATTTTCGATCTGAATTTAAAACTGAAATGGGAACAATGGGATCACAGTTACGATCTGAATTAAAAACAGATATGGAAACACAAATAGGAACTATTAAAACTGATATGGGAACAATGGGATCGCGGTTAAACTCACTGGGATTTACAGATGGGAACTTTGGCAACACGGTTAGAAACTGATATGGGAACAATGGAAACACGGTTAGACTCACTGGGATCACAGTTAGGATCTGAATTAAAAACAGTGGGATCACAAATAGGAACAATTAAAACAGAGATGGAAACAATGGAAACACGGTTAGACTCACGAATAGGGACATGTTTCAAAAATATGAAAGATGAATTAAAGAAAGAAATTAGAGAAGAAGTACAACCGATTTTGAATGCTCACAATAATAGATTAATTGCAGTAGAGATTAGACAAAAGGAACAGGATAGAGAACAGGAAGAAAGAGATCGCGCGATAATACAAAAATTTTCAGAATTAAATTTACAACGTGTACACGATAAGGAAGAAATATTTGAGAGAATCGAGGAATCCGTACCAAATGACAGAATAAATAATCTAACATAACAATATGAACATTTAACTACTAAATGTGTTAATACTGAAACCCGAGTCGCGACACTTACGGAAAACGTAAATAAACAGAAAGAACAAATAGGTGACTTATCGGAAAGAGTGGAGGAGATTTCAGATAAATTGACAAATCTTAGTTTGAATGGGGACAGAGATTCAGATGACACAGCTCCATTGCCATTTTCAGAAACCGAAGAGTACCAGAGCATAAATAAACATGTTGAAAATCAGGGAAAATTTAATGAACGCGTGAAAAGGGAATTTGAGGCATTAAAAAAGCAAGTCAAACAAATTGAAGGCGAAATCGTAGGAAAAGACGGCAAAAGAAATTTAGAATCACAGATACCAGAGGGGTTTGAAGAAAATAATTTGTTTCATTTACGGGATGCAACAAGAGAGCGCCAGGCGCGCGAACTTGACAATAATCGACATTGGGACTGGGACAGACGCGGTAGGTCTTTGTCGCCACGAGGAGAAAACTTTGACTATAAACACTTCTTAACTGTTCGGAAATTTAAGATCTTTCGCAATTCTAAGAACGACATACATCCATGTTCATGGTTAGATCAATTTATGTACGCACTTCCACCAAATTGGCCATTAAGTCACAAATTGGAATTTATGTGTGGATATTTAGAAAACGAACCGGCGACGCGCATGCGCGCACTTATTAGAGATTGTAATAATCTAAATGATTTTTATCATGCATTTCTATCGGCATATTGGTCCGAAAACACGCAAGACAGAGTCAAACACAGTCTTATTATGCAGCGTAATTTCAAACAGTCTGAGTTCCGCACGCCAGCAGAATATTTTGAAGACATGTTTCGAAAGAATCAGTTCCTTTCCAACCCTTATAGCCCGACTGAATTAATTCGCATTTGTTTAACTAAGCTGCCACAATCCATAAGACAAATTGCTTTGACTGGAAGATGTAAAGACGACATTGAGACTTTTAAGACGTTGCTACAAGAACTTGAGTATGACAACGACGACGGGACGTCTTGTAATTTTTTTAGTAACGGTAATCACAATAGATTTTCAGAGAAAAGTGATAGTGATCGTAACGGACGTTATATGGGTCATTTTGAGAATGACAGACGAAACAGACAGGGCAATAGATACCAGCCTTATGACAATAATAGACGTTCTAACAGAAATTACACAGACAATTATAATAACGGTAATTCCTATCGGAATGATCAATCATACGGAAACAGTAATCGGTATTATCAAGACAGAAATTATTCATACAATAATAGAAATTCTTACTACAGAAATAATCAGAGTAGTAGATACAACAATAATTTCAGAAGTGACAGTCGAAATTATACAAGAAATAGTTATGCAGATAGACAGGAAAACTGAAATTTTAATAACAGACACAACCAAGAATTTGCATCTAACAGACAGGAAGGACCCAATTGGCATCCACCACGTGACAGAACTTCAGAGAGACAAGTGCAAATCGTAGAAATTGATCCGCGAAATGACGGGAATAATCAAAGACGTGACGCAAACAATCGACAATGACTTGTAGCTTCGGCTTCTGGCAGCAATATAGACGGTTCAGAAAGTAATGACACTACGACTTTACACTACGTACGCCTGGAAGACATGAGAGACATTTTGCTAGACGAAAAGGAAAATAATGTAGACGCATTTTTACATCCTGTTATTGAAGTATGTGTGGGTAAGAATAAGTTCACTGAAGTTTTAGATTCTGGGAGCCCACTGAATGTCATTAGTGAATCAGCTTTTCGTATATGTGTAAGAACTATTGCTTGTCCTGTGTTACCTATTTCTAAAAGTACAATTTGAGGCGCTATTTCTGGAAAAGGTGTGGAAGTCAAACAACAGACCAACTTAAATTTCATTTGTCAAGGATACGAATTTTCTGCTAATTTTATTATTGTTCCATTACTCAACACACAAATTATATTAGGTATGGAGTTTCTTAACGCACATAAAGCAATTTTGAACTTTAAAGAAGGAAGTGTGAATTTGACTGTTGCCGGAATGCCGAAATGTTTGAAATTTTTCGAGTGTTTAGCAAGATCTGAATCAGATACAAAATGTTTAAGGTTTCTTACTTCTGATGTTTTCGTTGAGCATTATGACGACAGTGTGTTTATTCATGACAATGACATTAGATACAGAGACGCGATGGATGATATAATTAATAGCGAAGAATTAATTAATGAAAAGGTTAAGAAAGCTGAAGTGCCAGATGACGTTGCAAGAGAAGAGCTGCACCACATTTTGACTTCACATGCTACAGTATTTAGTCATCACACAGGAACTATACAAGGCTTACAATATTTATTTAAAGTAAAAGAACACACACCATTTCGGGGAAAAACGTACGCTATTCCTTTGGCTTACAGAGACAAGGTTGAGAGTGAACTTCAATACATGTTAGATCAGGGCATTATTGAGCCAGCAGTCAGTCCTTATACCAGCCCATTACACGTCGTTCTTAAAAAGGATGGGTCAATTCGTTTGGTTCTGGATTCCAGACAGATAAATAATATCATCATTCCTGAAACTGACCGCCCACAAAATTTAGATGAACTTCTTCAACATTTTCATGGAATTAAAGTTTTATCCACGATTGATATGCGCGCAAGTTTTTGGCAAATAGAACTCCACCCTGATTGTAGAAAATACACTGCCTTTTTAGTCTTTGGTAATTGTTACCAATTTCGGAAATTACCGTTTGGACTTACTGCAACTTCAGCAGCATTCATTCGCAGTTTCAACGAAATTTTACCTGTTTATCTTCGTGACAATATTACTTCATATGTTGACGACATTCTTATTGCTAAACATTCTTGGAGTGAGCCTAATAAAATTTTGGATTCGTTATTACGTATTTTTGCAAGAGTTGGCGTTACAGTGAACTAGAAAAAATCTGAATTTGGTCGTTCTCAGGTGAAATTTCTTGGTCATATAAATTCTACAGAAGGTATTATTCCTGATTCAGAAAAACTAGACGCTATTCGCAATTACGCTGTTCCTACTACAAAACGTGATGTTCGTAGTTTCCTTGGTGTCTGTAATTTTCTTAGACGCTTTGTTAGATTGGACGATTTGGCCACACCTCGTTTATGTGAACTATCTGGAAAGAAATCTAATTGGTGTTGGGATGAGGAAGCTCAGTCAGAATTTGAACAACTTCGTGATGCTCTAGTTGCTGCTCCACTTCTTTCACATCCGGATTTATCTAAAGATTTTTGTTTGGCGACGGACTCATCATACGAAGGCCTAGGTGCACACTTATTTCAAGAGATAGAAGAAGACGGCGTTGTAGTACAGAAAACTATTGCATTTGGAAGTCGTGTTCTCTCTAAATCAGAAAAGAATTATTCAATAACGGAACTTGAAGCTTTGGCTGTTGTATGGGCTTTCACAAAATTTCGCATATTTTTGTATGGCAGACATACTAAGGTTTACACCGATCATCGAGCTCTGGAATTTCTTATGTCAGCAAAATTAACTCATGGAAGACTGTCACGATGGGCGTTGTATCTACAGGAATTTGACTTTAGTATTGTTTACATACAGGGTTCTTTAAATATTATTGCTGATGCTTTATCACGTACACCGATGGGTTTGAAACAAAGTGCTGAAGAGGACTGCAAAGAAAACAATTATTGTTTGATGTATATTCAAGGCGTTGCGTTTGAGAATTTTATTTCGTCTTCGCTCCAGGACATCGCTAAGGAGCAAAATAAGGATCCAATCTGGAAGGACATTAAGGAGAAGTGGAGGAGAAAGGAAAGCGTAGCGATCAGACAGTATTATTTAGTTCGCAGTGATATTCTTTTTAAACGAAAATCGGTCGACAACTCTGTTTGGTTAGTTTGTATTCCTGATGAATGGGTCAATAAATTGATTTGGTACACACATTTCAGTTATGCACACTTTGGTCCCAGAAAATGCTTTCATAAATTACGAGAAAATCGCTACTTCAGTAATATGGAAAAACGTATTCGATCTGTTCTTGTCAAATGCAAATTATGTCAAAAGGCTAAGCCGCCAACTATTTCTCACAGAGCACCGTTATTTCCTATCATTCCAGCGAAATTAAAAGACATGGCTGCAGTCGATTTGTTCGGTCCAGTGTTTCGTTCTACTAATGGTTTTCCGTACATTTTAGTAGCAGTGGAATTGACATCAAAATATGTGTGTTTTACACCTTTACGCAAAGCAACAGCTTGTTCAGTATCTAATGCTTTCATCAAACATTTTCTTAAAGAAGTGGGTCATGTTGATAAGATTATATCAGATAATGGATCACAATTTCGCTCTAAAATTTGGCTTCGTACTCTACGGCGTCGTAAGATTAAACCAATCTTCATTTTACTTTTTCACCCTCAATCTAACGTTTCAGAGAGATGGATGAAGGAAATCAATAAATTGTGTCGTCTTTACTGTCATCAGAATCACAGAACGTGGGATCAGTATCTTCATACTTTTCAAAACATTCTGAATGAACTTCCTAATGACTCAACTTCTTTACCGCCTATACTGATATTAAAAAACAAAGCACCGATAAATCGCATTTCTGAAATCGTTCCTTTTCCGCCTACACGGAAACTGCGGCATTCTGAAGTTGTCAACCTGGCTCTACGAAATATTGCAACTGCGGCTGCTAGAAGAGAGAAATCAGCTAAGCGTCCTGGTCGTTTAAAAACCTTGTCAGTTGGTCAAAAGGTGTTAATTAAATCTCACTGTTTGTCTCACAAAGGAAAAGGCTTGTGTCGCAAATTTTTTCTGCTTACAACGGTCCCTATAGGGTTCACAAAATTATTCATGATAACACTGTCGAAGTAGAAACTCTTAAATCTCGGCGCTCTAAGGGAATACATCATATATCTAACGTTAAAATTTTTGTGGAATGACATACACTCCTGGAAATTGAAATCAGAACACCGTGAATTCATTGTCCCAGGAAGGGGAAACTTTATTGACACATTACTGGGGTCAGATATATCACATGATCACACTGACAGAACCACAGGCACATAGACACAGGCAACAGAGCATGCACAATGTTGGCACTAGTACAGTGTATATCCACCTTTCGCAGCAATGCAGGCTGCTATTCTCCCATGGAGACGATCGTAGAGATGCTGGATGTAGTCCTGTGGAACGGCTTGCCATGCCATTTCCACCTGGCGCCTCAGTTGGACCAGCGTTCGTGCTGGACGTGCAGACCGCGTGAGACGACGCTTCATCCAGTCCCAAACATGCTCAATGAGGGACAGATCCGGAGATCTTGCTGGCCAGGGTAGTTGACTTACACCTTCTAGAGCACGTTGGGTGGCACGGGATACATGCGGACGTGCATTGTCCTGTTGGAACAGCAAGTTCCCTTGCCGGTCTAGGAATGGTAGAAGGATGGGTTCGATGACGGTTTGGATGTACCGTGCACTATTCAGTGTCCCCTCGACGATCACCAGTGGTGTACGGCCAGTGTAGGAGATCGCTCCCCACACCATGATGCCGGGTGTTGGCCCTGTGTGCCTCGGTCGTATGCAGTCCTGATTGTGGCGCTCACCTGCACGGCGCCAAACACGCATACGACCATCATTGGCACCAAGGCAGAAGCGACTCTCATCGCTGAAGACGACACGTCTCCATTCGTCCCTCCATTCACGCCTGTCGCGACACCACTGGAGGCGGGCTGCACGATGTTGGGGCGTGAGCGGAAGACGGCCTAACGGTGTGCGGGACCGTAGCCCAGCTTCATGGAGACGGTTGCGAATGGTCCTCGCCGATACCCCAGGAGCAACAGTGTCCCTAATTTGCTGGGAAGTGGCGGTGCGGTCCCCTACGGCACTGCGTAGGATCCTACGGTCTTGGCGTGCATCCGTGCGTCGCTGCGGTCCGGTCCCAGGTCGACGGGCACGTGCACCTTCCGCCGACCACTGGCGACAACATCGATGTACTGTGGAGACCTCACGCCCCACGTGTTGAGCAATTCGGCGGTACGTCCACCCGGCCTCCCGCATGCCCACTATACGCCCTCGCTCAAAGTCCGTCAACTGCACATACGGTTCACGTCCATGCTGTCACGGCATGCTACCAGTGTGAAAGACTGCGATGGAGCTCCGTATGCCACGGCAAACTGGCTGACACTGACGGCGGCGGTGCACAAATGCTGCGCAGCTAGCGCCATTCGACGGCCAACACCGCGGTTCCTGGTGTGTCCGCTGTGCCGTGCGTGTGATCATTGCTTGTACAGTCCTCTCGCAGTGTCCGGAGCAAGTATGGTGGGTCTGACACACCGGTATCAATGTGTTCTTTTTTCCATTTCCAGGAGTGTACTTTTGAGAAACTAACAGTTGTATGTAAACACACGAAGAAAGCAAGGATACCGCGCCGTGTTCCGGCGGCGGCAGATACTCAAAGCAACAGTGAAGTCTGCGCGCCGCACAAGGCAGTCGTTGACCGCAAACAATTACTTCCTACGTCACGCGCCTACAGCTGATCGAGCGCTCAGTGCGAATGCACTGACAGCCGTAAACAAATACACAGTCTAATTTCTCTGATTAAATTCAGTATAAAGCTATAGTGACTTGATAAATTATGGTATTGATGTTCAGTATTTTTCAGGATACGGTTGTGTAAAATATTTAAGACCTTCAGGTAAACTCTGTATGTGTCCGACGTTAAGAGGACTTGCTATCGAGAAAATTTCAGGAAGAATGTAATTTCGAAAAAAAAGTAATAAACCAAAAAGGTAACTATTAATTGAGTTTATTGTTCAGGTAACATATTTCCATATTAACAGAATATTCCGTCGGTTCTTGGTAGAACAACATTATAATAATAAACGAAAAGCACCAGTTTGCTTTTGTTCTACAATATTATTTTTATTGCTAACCGGTTTTCGGCTTACAAGGCAATCTTCAGGCATTTGCTGAGTATTATCACCAAAGAAGTTAAATGTTAGCAGACAACATTGGAAGAGAAGTAACACATCTAGAGTGAAGTAGAAACATACAGTGAGTAACATCTTTGCAATGAAATAGTAAAAACTGAACAGTACATAAATAACAATGGAGTTGACAGGAAAACCTTTAGTACAAAATAAGAATAGCATGCCTACATAACAGTTTCTATTGATAAACAAAACTATTGAAATAAGATAAAATTAGTACTAGGCAAGGCTGCATCAAGAGGTATGAAAGATGGAGAGTAATACACAACCAATTAAAAAAAAAAAAAAAAAGAGAGACAGTTGTCAATGTAAATACAGAATACAAGAGGAACTTAAGCCATATCAATACAATAAACAGAAATTAATAAATGCAGGAAAATTGAGGTGTTTGAGGGAACCTACAGTTTGAGAGTGTGGTGGTACAGCATTTTAACATTAACATTATAATCAAAGCAGTGGCTGTATACCAGTTTACATTAAATAAATGAGCAAAGTAAAATATGAACAGTATTTGATGAGACAACTACAAGGGGAGTTAAACATGGACAGTGATACAAGTACAAGTTAAAAGCAAACCCTTAACTATTGAAACTACAGCATATGTGGAATACAAAGGCAACTGCAACAAATAAAACAACTTAATGACTACAGGAAAATGGGAATATGTAGGAAGAGAGAGTGTGGGAAGTAATGAACAACAAAGATGATTATATGAAGTTTAGGAGAGGGGAAGTGTTGAGTTGTGTCTGGTCATTTAGGATGAGATCTGGACTGTGAGCAAGATGTTTGTTAATTTCCAGGGCTTCCAGCAGGTTGAGTTTATGGCCTTTGTTTGCTAAGTGAAGTACATGGGACACTGGCTGGTAGTTGTGACCCTCACTCAGTACATGCTCAGCAAATGTAGAGTCTGAATTCTGCAACCTCCAGCTGCGTTCATGTTCAACCAGCCTAGTTGATATGTCTCTGCCTGACTGACCAATGTAAAATTTGTCACAATCAGAACAGGTGATTTTGTATACCCCACTGTTGGCTAATAACTGGATCTTATCTTTGCTATTAAAAACACACTGGGCTGTAGTGTTCCTGACATAGTAGGAAACCCTATACTTGCTGGATTTCAGTGCTTTGGCTATAGTCTGTGATACCTGACCTAGAAATGGTATAGTACACCATTTCTTGCAGACAGTGGATGGGGAAGCAGGTGGGGCATAGAGGAGGGGTATAGTTTTCCGTTTTGGTTTCCTGTGCGAGATGTGGTCAATAAGAACTGGATTGTAGCCATTGGCTGAGGCAATAAATTTTATTGTATCTAACTCTGCTTTAAAATCATCTCTGGACATGGGGATGGATATCAGATATACCTTTTAACTTGTTTACTAGGTCCACAGAGTTTGAAATACCATGCTTTGGTTTAAATTTAGTCTTGCTCTTAATTAGGACATCAAGTTTACTGGCTAGTTTGTAAGATGGAGCAGTGAACGATGATACAACTGGACGAATAGGAATATCTTGTTTATGCAGTTTAGGAAGGCCGTACATTCTGGGAGGCACCGGGTTCATATTAGTTAACAATTTTACTTCAAATTCAGAGAATATGCTTTTGCATGAAATGATTGCATATTTAACATCCTCTTTGAACAATTTAGTAGGGTCTTTAGAAAGGACTTGGAAGCCTGTGGTATTCAGAAAATCATTAACTTTATCCACATAATCACATTTGTTCAAAAGCACAATACTGTTGCCTTTATCAGATTTTGTAGCAACGATACCTTGGTGTTGTAATTTCTGTTTTAAGGACTTGAGGGTGTGAAAGTCAATAGACCGTGGGATGTTACACACAAATTTGGTTTCGTTCTTTAGTGCATTGGCAACTATATATTTTGCAGTGGTGTCTTTCGTTAAGGCATATTCAATATCAACTTTCATAACATCTAGTTGTTTTTCTGATGGAGGGTGGGGAGGAGCATATTTAAAACCTTTTTCAAGCACTTTTTGTTCCTTTGGGGACAGAACCAAGTTCGATAAGTTAATTACACGTTGCGAAAAATTTTGTTTACATTTTGAGGTTAGAGGTTCACTCACGTTCCTAATCATAGATAATTTCTTGATCTGACGCAAAAATACGTCGTGAATAAGATCACTTACACTTTGACGAACTTCTCGATCGAAAACATCGAACTCACACGGGTGTAACTTAGATGTAATTGCCATATGTACCACTTTTAGATGTGTACGCACGTTGTCACGAACACGATACCATTTCTTCATTTCTTCCTTTATCCACATGTATCTTTTTTTTTTTTAATTGGTTGTGTATTACTCTCCATCTTTCATACCTCTTGATGCAGCCTTGCCTAGTACTAATTTTATCTTATTTCAATAGTTTTGTTTATCAATAGAAACTGTTATGTAGGCATGCTATTCTTATTTTGTACTAAAGGTTTTCCTGTCAACTCCATTGTTATTTATGTACTGTTCAGTTTTTACTATTTCATTGCAAAGATGTTACTCACTGTATGTTTCTACTTCACTCTAGATGTGTTACTTCTCTTCCAATGTTGTCTGCTAACATTTAACTTCTTTGGTGATAATACTCAGTAAATGCCTGAAGATGGCCTTGTAAGCCGAAAACCGGTTAGCAATAAAAATAATATTGTAGAACAAAAGCAAACTGGTGCTTTTCATTTATTATTAACATATTTCCACTTAGGTACGTACTTTAGACGTAATTTGCTGCTCACGATTACGTGATTCATACTTTGTGCTAAATTTCAAGTTCTATGAATTTACTTGTGAAGCGACGTGCTTGCGTACGTTAACTAATATTGACAATGATTGATTAATGAACAGGGTTGTTACTTGTGTATATTATGCATCGCTTGGCTTCACTACTTTTTCACTGATGTAATATTTTTTTATTATGTGCCTGCTGTGCTTATTTATTTAAATTATAATTGTCACCTGATTAGTTGTGCTGATATGGTTATGTATGTAGGTTACACTTTGTGATTTATCTGCTTGCGCCTTCATGTTTACTTATTAAGATTACATATGAACATTTATTTGCTTATGCTGATATGATGACAATGACCTGTTTATTATGTAAGATACCTATTTGCTGCTTTTCGTATGGATTGCATATTAACACATTTCTCTTTTTTTGTCATAACTACTCTTTAATTTGGTGTATAGAAATGCTGATATACTGTGTACGAACATAGAGTTTAGGTTACACTGTGGTATTAATTATAGATTGTTCGCTTGGCAGAGCCTCGTTGTAGGAATTGTGCTGCATCCACTTGTTGACATTCTGTTCTCTACTGGTTTATTTACTCGCTGTAGCATGTTTTGCTTACGCTCAGTGCCTTATATTTTTAAGATAAGAAAATGAACTGCTATAATTCGACGAACGACATTAGTACAAGAAATGTCATAGAAGTCACATGAGCTGGAGGTTTTATGGAAGCTGTATAAATTTATGTTACTAGGAAGGAAGCTAACGACATGACACACCAACACTAGGGTTAGACCATTGACAGTTATTACACAGCATTCTTCGTGAGCAATTGAAATAGCAAGTGACACTTGACACATAAAATACTCCACATGTTTGCATCTGCCATGATTCTTGAAGTGGTGTACACACTTTGAAATATTATGATCATTCACACTCCGTAATCGTACTTAATTACTGAGAGTTCTTCGAACTAAAGTCTGTTAGAGGTCATGTATGCATTTCTTTTATTTAATGATGGACAAGATAACCAAAACGTATCTTATAATTCATAATGAGTAGAAGATTTGGGTCAGATGGATTACACAGAGGTTGTGTGTGGACATTGTGTCTTCGGATTGTATGGGATGATGATGTTTTCATTAGGATTTTATCTGTACTTGTTTGAGGAGACTGACTAGAGGAAAGAGTTCTTATGGAAGTAAAATGATATTGGTAATAAGGTTTATATGTATTGACGCATTGAAGAGGTATTATTGAGGTATTGAGATTATGTGAAGTTGATGATTATTGGAGTTTTCGTGGACAAGAGGTAAGATAAATGATATTGATGATAAGGTTTATATGTATCGACGTATTGAAGAGGTATTATTGATGATAAGGTTTATATGTATCGAAGTAAGAGGTATTATTGAAGTATTGACACTATGTGATGCTGATGGAGTTTTGGTGGATAAGAGGTAAAGTAAGTGAGGAGTATATTTTTTTTGTTGGTCTATATGGAACAATGAGGATGAAGATGGCAGACTAGAACACTCAAGCAGAAGGAAGATTGTATACACACACACTTTGTTAAATCAATAAGCAGTACATACTTTTTTTTTTGGAGAGAGGAAGTATTTGCATATCTTGGCACACTGACAGTTGTTCAGCAACCGTACATTTAGATTTGGCTTGGCAAACATTGGTCTTGACATGATGACTATGACGTTGACTAACTATTATTGACTGTTACACATTGCTGCCACTACTACTTGATACACAAGTTGAACATAAAATTTTGACAGAATTGAATTTACACAGTTAACACTATTCACATACACAGTAGCACTTAATGTGGATGAAAGATGAGTGAGTGTGTTTTGTGTGTTTTCCTTTTATAATCCCAGATAATTGGTACCAACCTGTCTCCTAAATATTATTTTACTTGTTTGTTGTGGCTTGCACTGATACCCATAAACATTATAGGTTTACTGTTATTCATGTATTGTAATAGTTAATAGGACAATTATCTGATATCATTTGTGTGTTTATTATAATTTGTATGTTTAGTGTAAGAGCATTGAGACTAATTTTGTAAAAGCAATTGTGTGTGCATTCAAACTGTTGTTCATGCATGAACTGTCTGATTAGTGATGGTGAATATTATGGACTGTTACCTGCACTTGTTCAACATAATTGGTGCCACTTGGAAATGTTTAATTTCTGCTGATGAACAGTGTGATTAGTGATAGTGAATATTATCGACTGCTGTCTGCACCTGTTCAACATTGCTGGGTGCCACAGATGGACTGCTTCTACTGAGATCATGTCACTTGTTGGTGTCTGCACCTGTTCAACACTGCTGGGTGCCACTGATGGACTGTTTCTACTGAAAAGATGTTACTTGTTGGTGCCTGCACCTGTTCAACATTGCTGGGTGCCACTGATGGAACTGATTCTACTGAAATGGTGTCACTTGTTGCTGTAGCACCTGTTCAACATTGTTGGGTGCCACTGATGGACTGCTTCTACTGAGATGATGTCACTTGTTGGTGTCTGCACCTGTTCAACATTACTGGGTGCCACTGATGAACTGCTTCTACTGACATAATGTCACTTGTTGCTGTCTGCACCTGTCAACATTACTGGGTGCCACTGATGGAACTGCTTCTACTGAAAAGATGTCACTTGTTGGTGTCTGCACCAGTCCAACATTGCTGGGTGCCACTGATGGAACTGCTACTACTGATGATGTTACTTGTTGCTGTCTGTACCTGTTCGACATTGCTGGGTGCCACTGATGGACTGCTTCTACTGAAATGATGTCACTTGTTGGTATTTGCACCTGTTGACCATTGCTGGGTGCTACTGCTGGAACTGTCAACTACTTGTTTCTTGAACTATGGAAATCATTTATGTGAATATTTGTATAAACTGATTTTTTGTGTATTACTGTTTGTGAAATGTTATGAGACTCTTACCTGCACATATTCGTCATTGCTGACGCTATTGATTGAACTGTTTAACCACATAATACTTGTGTAAACTATTATGTAAAGTCACATGTATGAAAGAATTTGTATTGCTTACTGTATTTTATATATTAGGTTATTGAAAGGTCAGTGCAAAGACAAAATTTTATCTAGTTATGGGATATTTACGTATTAATATTATCTTTTATTTTTGTCTGTATTTCTTTTTGGACGAATTTGGTGATATTTTCACCACCAATGCTGGCAAAAATACCATCAAATTCTAGCCTGTGGAGGAGGGGCATATGAAAGGTGGCTACAATGAGCCACAGCGCCAGAGTTCGCGCCAGAGAGTTTTGTTCCTCCACTGGCAGTGATTATTGAGAAGTTGCGGTGGGCAGTGCTTGCTGAGATGTCGTCGTGAAGAGTGCTTGTTGTGAAGTCGTGGTGTAGAGTGCTTGCTCCATGTTTTATGCAGTTTTGATGGGCTAGATAGCAGATGTTGTTCGAAATGGACATATTGTAACAATCAGAGTGGTTTTCATCAATATATATGAAGGTAACAAAACTCGCTTCTTTTCATTATTTCTATGTCTTGAATAATGCGTCATTACAGGTTCAGTCAACAAAGCATCTGGCTTGTGTTCTTGGATTAGAGTGTAATTCTGGTTTTCTTGCGTAGTTATAGTATTCTATTTTCTTTAATTACTTCAGTATAAATGATATTTAAAATTTCTTGTGTTATTGAAGAAGAACCGTGCTAGATGCGTACGTTGAATCACACTTCCACACACAGAACAGCTATACTTGTGCTTTGGTTTCGTAGGTTTTATAGTTGCTGGGGACTTAATTAATTAATTGTGTTAACGGAAGTTTTCTTTCATTCTTTGTTGTTATTCTATGCAGTCAGATTGCGTACTAAAACTAGTCAGGGCCAACCGTTTACGAGACTGCGTAACAGGACAGACAGTAAAATTATTTTCATAAAAAATTTAATTAAGCCCCCATGCAACTCGTCTTCGAATAGGTTTTCTGGATTTGCCAGTAGTCCCTACAATTTTCACACCATTTACTGACATCATAACTAACCCAGGTTTACTGTGAAATGGCACTAATTTGGGATTCAGTGCCTGAGAGTACTTGCAATTTAATACTGAAAAATTTCGGCTGGGATGGTAGTTTGTATGATTGTTCTATTTTCTGAGTTTTCTTGTTCCTCCCATAATAAAACTTGTTTGACCATCATATCGCTCCAAGATATGTTGTTTACTGGCAAATCACATATGTCTGGGGCCTTCTTCCATTTTCTGACTTTGACATCTTTCACAGCTCTCACCATATCTTGCCCCAGTATCGTATCATATCATCTGGTGGCTCTTTCTTTTTCAGTTTGATGTTTACTGCCGGATTTTGTTTGGATAAGGCTTCATTTTGCTTTTCAGATACATCTTCGGTTATACTTTGTTCCCTTTCCTCCATTCCTGCATATTCCTCATCTGAACTATTATTTATTTCATATTCACTGTTTGATTCTAACACGAACGACACTCTTAGACAACGAGTAAGCTCCTCTTCTGACTTTTTGTCAGTTTTCTTATTTTCAAAATTTCTATTCTTTCCTAAAACTTCTATTTTTCCAACAACACTTTTGATGATGTCAACTTTAACTTCATATTTAGTATAATCGTCATGGATTTCAGTGGTTCGCATATACTCATCTGAATCTATGTTCTCTTGATCGTCAACAACAGCTAATTGTACAAATCTTTCATCAGCCAGGATCGCCTCCTTCTCCTCTAGATTCTTTTTTTATAATGACCATTTTTCTGTCCTCTTTTCGACGTGTGCTCTTTCCTTTCTCCCTTCTATTAATTCCCTAGCCGTATAATCTTTTTTAAAATCTTCCCAATCATATTGCTTTAAAATGTAAAACAAATCATCACACCACTCCGCGATCCCTGAAGACTCCTTTCCACTCCAATTATATGTCTTTGATTGGTTGTCGATACTTTCGCTTTTACTTAACAACATGCCCGATTCCTTTCTCATTTCAGTGATATTTCCCACTGAAATAGGTCCACTGAATTCCCTTGTGACATTATCTCTTCCCACTGCCGCTACTGCGGCCACACTACGGACAGATGATCGCTCTGCCAAGTTCAATGTACGTGGTTGCTTAGTTAGCACGCTTGCCCCTGTAGTATAGCCTGTAGCCAGTGACTCACTCATGCCCACACCTGTTGTTCTGCGAGCACTAACCTGCGGTGCTGCTCTGGTGCTCACTTGTGTCTTAAATTCACTTTGTTTCAGCTAGTATGATTACTTTAGTTTGGGCCAGTAATAATTCCCTGCACACATCTGGCCCATAAAACACGTGGGTCTTAGTTTTCTGCATCTTTTTTTTTTTTTTAATAGTTTCGTGGTGCAAATCGAAATGACATGATACCGCGACCTCTGCCTCTACCTCTTTACATCATATTTATGCGGTAACGTTCATTCTCATTCTGTTCATTATTCTCGTGGTTATCCTGATTCTGGTTGTTATTATTTTGATGATAATCACGGTTCCCTCTCCGCTGGTCCTCGTCTTCTACTCTTTCAAAAAATGACAACAAGCTTTAGTGATTACTTCCCATTTAACGTTTTGGATCCTCTGGGAGCTTTTTCCATAGCTCCCACATTATTTCGGATTCTGTTCGTCTGTTTGTCAGGTGTGTCAGTTTCTGACACCACATACTGCAAAACACTTTCGTTGATTTTTTGCCTCTGTTGTCATATGACATGGCCATGACAAATTCCCTCCATAGGAAGTCCTGTTTTTGCTCTTACCAATATTCCTCTATAAATTTCTGTTTGAATTATGCCATACGACATCTGTTCTGTATCCAAATTTAACCCATCGTTTCGCATCGCCAGCTAATTCGCTAATGACCACATTGATATTTTCGTGGTTGTTGTTGTTGTTGTTGTTGTTGTGGTCTTCAGTCCTGAGACTGGTTTGATGCAGCTCCCCATGCTACTCTATCCCGTTCAAGCTTTTTCATCTCCCAGTACCTACTGCAGCCTACATCCTTCTGAATGTGCTTAGTGTATTCATCTCTTGGTCTCCATCTATGAATTTCCCTCCACGCTGCCCTCCAATACTAAATTGGTGATCCCACGATGTCACAGAACATGTCCTAGCAAACTATCCCTTCTTCTAGAATGAGATTTTCACTCTGCAGCGGAGTGTGCGCTGATATGAAACTTCCTGGCAGATTAAAACTGTGTGCCCGACCGAGACTCGAACTCGGGACCTTTGCCTTTCGCGGGCAAGTGCTCTACCATCTGAGCTACCGAAGCACGACTCACGCCCGGTACTCACAGCTTTACTTCTGCCAGTATCTCGTCTCCTACCTTCCAAACTTTACAGAAGCTCTCCTGCGAACCTTGCAGAACTAGCACTCCTGAAAGAAAGGATATAGCGGAGACATGGCTTAGCCACAGCCTGGGGGATGTTTCCAGAATGAGATTTTCACTCTGCAGCGGAGTGTGCGCTGATATGAAACTTCCTGGCAGATTAAAACTGTTTAATACCTACTCCGAATTTTTCTTTTGTTTCCTTTAGTGCTTGCTCAATATACAGATTGAATAACATCGGGGAGAGGTTACAACACTGTCTCACTCCCTTCCCAACCACTGCTTCTATTTCATGTCCCTCGACTCTTATAACTGCCATCTGGTTTTTATACAAATTGTAAATAGCCTCTCGCTCTCTGTATTTCACCCCTGCCATCTTCAGAATTTGAAAGAGAGTATTCCACTCAACATAGTCAAAAGCTTTCTCCAAGTCTACAAATTCTAGAAACGTAGGTTTGCCTTTCCTTAATCTTTCTTCTAAGATAAGTCGTACAGTCAGTATTGCCTCACGTGTTCCAACATTTCTACGGAATCCAAACTGATCTTCCCCGAGGTCGGCTTCTATCAGTTTTTCCATTCGTCTGTAAAGAATTCGCGTTAGTATTTTGCAGCTGTAACTTATTAAACTGATAGTTCGGTAATTTTCACATCTGTCAACACCTGCTTTCTTTGGGATTGGAATTATTATACTCTTCTTGAAGTCTGAGGGTATTTCGCCTGTCTCATACATCTTGCTCACCAGATGGTAGAGTTTTGTCAGGACTGGCTCTCCCAAGGCTGTCAGTAGTTCTAATGGTATGTTGTCTACTCCGGGGACCTTGTTTCGACTCAGGTCTTTCAGTGCTCTGTCAAACTATTCACGCAGTATCATATCTCCAATTTCATCTTCATCTACATCCTCTTCCATTTCCATAATACTGTCCTCAAGTACATCGCCCTTGTACAGATCCTCTATATACTCCTTCCACCTTTCTACGTTCCCTTCTTTGCTTAGAACTTGGTTTCCATCAAAGCTCTTGATATTCATGCAAGTAGTTCTCCTGTTTCCAAAGGTCTCTTTAATTTTCCTGTAGGCAGTATGTATCTTACCCCTAGTGAGATAAGCCTCTACGTCCTTACATTTGTCCTCTAGCCATTCCTGCTTAGCCATTTTGCACTTCCTGTCGATATCATTTTTCAGACGTTTGTATTCCTTTTTGCCTGCTTCACTTACTGCATTTTTGTATTTTCTCCTTTCATCAGTTAAGTTCAATATCTCTTCTGTTACCCAAGGGCTGCTACTAGCCCTCGTCTTTTTACCTACTTGATCCTCTACTGCCTTCACTATTTCATCCCTCAAAGCTACCCATTCTTCTTCTTCTACTGTATTTCTTTCCCCCATTCCTGTCAATTGTTCCCTTATGCTCTCCCTGAAACTCTGTACAGCCTCTGGTTTTTTTCAGTTTATCCAAGTCCCATCTCCTTAAATTCCCACCTTTTTTGCAGTTTCTTCAGTTTTAATCTACAGTTCATAACCAATAGATTGTGGTCAGAGTCCACATCTGCCACTGGAAATTACAAATTAAAACCTGATTCCTAAATCCATGTCTTAGAGGCGGCTTCCTCTTTCATTTCTTAGCCCCAATCCATATTCACCTACTATGTTTCCTTCTCTCCTTTTTCCTGCTCTTAAATTCCAGTCACCCTTGACTATTAAATTTTCGTCTCCCTTCACTACCTGAATAATTTCTTTTATCTCATCATACATTTCATCAATTTCTTCGTCATGTGCAGAGCTAGTTGGCATATAAACTTGTACTATTGCAGTAGGCGTGGTCTTCGTGTCTATCTAGGCCACAATAATGCGTTCACTATGCTGTTTGTAGTAGCTTACCCGTACTCCTACTTTTTTATTCATTATTAAACCTACTCCTGCATTACCCCTATTTGATTTTGTGTTTATAACCCTGTATTCACCTGACCAAATGTCTTGCTCCTCCTGCCACCGAACTTCACTAACTCTCACTATATCTAACTTTAGCCTATCCATTTCCCTTTTTAAATTTTCTAACCTACCAGTCCGATTAAGGGATCTGACATTCCACGCTCCGATCCGTAGAACGTAAGTTTTCTTTCTCCTGATAGCAACGTCCTCTTGAGTAGTCCCCGCCCGGAGATCCGAATGGGGGACTATTTTACCTCCGGAATATTTTACCCAAGAGGACGCCATCATCATTTAATTATACAGTAAAGCTGCATACCCTCCTTAAAAATTACGGTGGTAGTTTCCTCTTGCTTTCAAGACTATTTTGCGTCCTTAATATTTTACCCAAGAGGACGCCGTCATCATTTAATCATACAGTAAAGCTGCGTGCCCTCGCGAAAAATTACGGTTGTAGTTTCTCCTTGCTTTCAGCCGTTCGCAGTACCAGAACAGCAAGGCCATTTTGGTTAGTGTTACAAGGCCAGATCAATCAATCATCCAGACTGTTGCCCCTGCAACTACTGGAAAGGCTGCTGCCCTTCTTCAGGAACCACACGTTTGTCTGGCCTCTCAACAGATACCCCTCCGTTGTGGTTGCACCTACGGTACGGCTATCTGTATCGTTGAGGCACGCAATCGCCCCCACCAACTTGAAGGTCCATGGTTCATGGGGGGGCTTTTCGTGGTACGTTCCATAATCAGGATAATTCCTTTCATAGTTTTTCAAAAAATCTAATCGGATCCATTATGCCTTTTTGGCAGATCAAATCATTCTTCGCCCTCTAGCAGTTTGCTACACGTTATTATGTCAGTGACATAATTCGGTTTCTCTCTTATTTTCCATTCAAGGTCGCTCACTTTACCTTAAATTTGAGAATTGTTCTGTTCACACTTATTTTCGCCTGTTTTCATTTGTTTACTCAGTTCCTGTTTGGAATCGTTCACCATTTCTCAATTGAGAAATTTCGGTTCTACATTTGTCTGTGAATTCGGTTTTGAGGCCGAAAATCTTTTCATCAGTTTTCTTACAACCAGAGGTTCTAGGGTGTCTTGAATCTTCATCATTTCAGTATCGAACCTATCGTTGATGTCATTAATCTGTCTCTACATAGTGGAAACTGAGATATATACTATCAAGTATATATCTCAGTTTTTAAGTTTTTGATTGCATTTCTCACTTCACCTACTTTTGAGCCTGCTTTTTCGATCTGTTCGCTGATTTTAACACCTTTTGTTTTAATTTGATGATCTTTTGCTGCAATTTGTGCAGACAACATTTTTAACAAATCATTCATACTCAGTGGTTTTCCACTAGCTTGTCATAAGGTGTCCTCATACTCAAATTTTACTTCTCGTGTTTCACTCAGCTTACTTTCGACTTTAGATGACCTGAACATATCCATTGAGACGTTAACATAACCAATGTCTTCATTTGTGTCGTTCTTAATACATCGTTTTATTCACGACGGGATCATCATCTGAATTTGATCATTGACATGCATATGGTACTCAACATAAGCCTGTTGCCGTCCCGTGGTGCCATCTGTGCCCTCGTTTAGTGAATTACTGCCACGTAGTACACTAGGTACTTTTTGGTTTCGCTCGTTCTGACCTACTGTCGTCTTTGTATACCTTTATATTTTATCTTTTAGAAACCTATTAATTTTTATGTTAATTATTATCCCGATCTAATGTAAGTTCGCGCCGCTGGACATTCATTGCTCGCCTTATCGTTATTTTACGCGCAGTATCTATGTTACAATCTGTATTTTAATGTGTAAAACTGACATATGTCCTGTCACGCGGCACCACATAAAACACTATTCCCTAATCACCGAACCTGTAGTCCTGTCATAGTCGGCACATATAACACTATTCCCTAATAACCGAACCTTCAGTCCTGTCACCAGAAAAGACACATATAACACTAACGTGCTGTGGATCACGCTAATGTTACCCTCTCAAAGGATTTCGAAGTTTGACCGCACATGCATCTAATGGACAAAGGCATCAGACTATAATTTCAAATTTGGCGAAATTAACAGAAAAACCAAACGGATGTTAACCTTGGGAGTTAATGAAGGTGATAAAATCATAAATGAATGAAACAAATGAACGGTTGCCAGCCCAATTAGGCACATTAATTTCGAAATATGTATTGGAGAAAATTCTATACTGGTTATTGAAGTTACTTTTATTGAGATTTCCCGTTGAATAGCGAAAAGGATACAAACTGACACAGTGCTCTCTGAACTGTCTGTAGCAGCAGTTACCAATAACACACACACCAGTAAATTATGGAGAGCAAATCTGCGCCAAGCTCATACTAATGACAGCCACACTCAAGAACATTACTTAATGAAACACTGAAATGTCGCTGCATGAAGTGTAGAACTAAATGTGGACATGAGGGGCTTCTAACTTGACTGAAATGAAAAACACATATAAAGATTAATAACAACATAAATACTCTGTTTAAACTCCTCTACATGTAGCAGTTTTCCCTCAGTAACAGTAATAGTTCAATTTCATCTTAATAGGTTTAGAGTACGACGGGGACCTCCTCCACCAGTAAAAATATCTGTTCTGATGGGTTCTGATGATTTGAAGAAGACGTCGTCCGCTTTTCTGCCTTTACGGTGTTGTAGTACCATACCATCCCTTCTTCATTCTAATACGGTGGAGCAACAGGTTACTACGGATTCTCTTTAGGATAGTCGGATGACGCAAACAGCTTGAGACGCTGTATCTCATGATGATGTTCATGGCTCCCGGTTGTGTTTCTCGCATTCCGTTCCCCTCTCTCAGCGCACTTTGATGAGCCCATTACCCTTTCGCGTCAAGTAACTATGTTGTCACAGAGTGGTGTGAAAAAAGATTTCCAACATGAGCGTGCAGCGGTGAGGAGGATTCAAAACCTGTATCATCTTCTCCTCCATCTACCGGTGTTGTGAAGAGTGGGACGTGATTCATAAAGTCCTTTATAATTCTCCTTTCATGCTTTACATGTGTTAACTAATGCAGACGTATCCGTTTCCTAGCCTAAATGTTAACAGAATAAGTCCTCCATTACGGCTTGAGGTTATGACTGTTTATTTATGATTCCCAATCTAAAATTCGTTTGCAAGAAGTGTTATTTGACGTGTTGTGTCTCCCAGGGTATTCAATGTTTTTTATAATGTTGCACCAGAAAGTTCTACTGGCAATGCCGTGCTTTATAGGGACGGTATTCTGTTGACGTACTTTAAAATAAAGACACTTCCATAGGATTTGTCGACCTGGAAAAAGCGTTCGACAATATAAAATGGTGCAAGCTGTTCGAGATTCTGAAAAAAAGTAGGGGTAAGCTATAGGGAGAGACGGGTCATATACAATATGTACAACAACCAAGAGGGAATAATAAGAGTGGACGATCAAGAACGAAGTGCTCGTATTAAGAAGGGTGTAAGACAAGGCTGTAGCCTTTCGCCCCTACTCTTCAATCTGTACATCGAGGAAGTAATGATGGAAATAAAAGAAAGGTTCAGGAGTGGAATTAAAATACAAGGTGAAAGTATATCAATGATACGATTCGCTGATGACATTGCTATCCTGAGTGAAAGTGAAGAAGAATTAAATGATCTGCTGAACGGAATGAACAGTCTAATGAGTTCACAGTATGGTTTGAGAGTAAATCGGAGAAAGACGAAGGTAATGAGAAGTAGTAGAAATGAGAACAGCGAGAAACTTAACATCAGGATTGATGGTCACGAAGTCAATGAAGTTAAGGAATTCTGCTACCTAGGCAGTAAATTAACCAATGACGGACGGAGCAAAGAGGACATCAAAAGCAGACTCGCTATGGCAAAAAAGGCATTTCTGGCCAAGAGAAGTCTACTAATATCAAATACCGGCCTTAATTTGAGGAAGAAATTTCTGAGGATGTACGTCTGGAGTACAGCGTTGTATGGTAGTGAAACATGGACTGTGGGAAAACCAGAACAGAAGAGAATCGAAGCATTTGAGATGTGGTGCTATAGACGAATGTTGAAAATTAGGTGGACTGATAAGATAAGGAATGAGGGGGTTCTACGCAGAATCGGAAAGGAATATGTGGAAAACACTGATAAGGAGAAGGGACAGGATGATAGGACATCTGCTAAGACATGAGGGAATGACTTCCATGGTACTAGAGGGAGCTGTAGAGGGCAAAAACTGTAGAGGAAGACAGAGATTGGAATACGTCAAGCAAATAATTGAGGACTTTAAAACACTGGACGATGGTCAGAGTATAGAGTGTCGTTTTTTTCATATCGTTATATATGACAGCTCGAGTATTTATAATGAAGATGCCATTTATTTACTTCGTCCAACTCGGTGAGAAAATTTGAACATGGGGAGATTTCAACTGCATCTTAAGTCCTGTGGATCAGACTCCCAAATATGACATGGTGGCGTCGTCGAGTCTATAGGATGCTTGTATCTTCAAACATTCCACATTAGTGGGGTTTACGTGTTTTATAGCTACTTCTAGCAGTCGACTGGACCGCTTTCATTTGTCTGTTTTCCTTTGTAATTAGGTTTTGTCAATTGATGTTATTCCTGCCAGCTTCACTGATCATGGTGCTGTTCCAGTGACTCTTATCACGTCCCACAGTGGCTACATCTTTCTCGCCCTATTTGGAAGCTAAGTATTTTGCTTCTGCAGAGCCCCCTCTGGATGATATCACCGCTGCAGTGTGGGTGGAGGCGGGCAAGCGGTTCCCAAGCGCGTTATCCTTCAGTTATGGAGTCTTTTAGCGCTGGTAAAACTGCTGAAATGAGGAGAACTCGACAATTTCATTCTGTTGTCCTTTGTGATTTTTATGATAGTGCTCGAGACGTCTCTTTGACAGTTATGGGTGTTTACCGCGTGAAGGCGAAATTCCGACAACACAAAGTGAAATCGTCTTCGCTTGCTTTCTCAGCAACATACGGTTTTCCAGGATGCGTCGGCTTCTCTGTATCATCCAGTTCGTTTTCGAACGCTGTTTCAAAGGACCTGTCTCACCATCTTTCGTTCTGTTGATAGACGTGAGTAGTCGTCACAAGCTAATACAATGTGTGAACTTTCCCAATAAATTTCTGACTGGAGTGGAATCAGACGGAATACCGTGTGCTGAATTTACTTCCATCCTTGATAGCGTTGTTTCGCCAGCTCTTCGTGAGGAGGTTTTGGCAGTTTTTACCGTGATGAGGTATCTAACGTTAGCTGTCTTTCTTCCCACAAATTGTTGGATTTGAATGGTCTTCTCAAAGATTTTTACATTCCGTTTTGGCCTCTCACAGGAGATACGACAACATCTACGATGAATGAAATGGTGCAAGGGGTACGCACCCCACTCTCCTATAAGGTCGGAAAAATTGCTTTAATTCCCAAAAAGGTGGGACGTTAACCCATGGGTCAGGTCCGACATATAACTCTACTCAATTTTAATTATAAAATCGTAGCGCGGACGATAAACATCCGTTTGTTGGTTTTGCTTGCGGACATTGTCGCACGATATCAAAATTGTCTCCCGGATCATCTCCTGACTGTTGTTGTTGTGGTCTTCAGTCCTGAGACTGGTTTGATGCAGCTCTCCATGCTACTCTATCCTGTGCAAGCTTCTTCATCTCCCAGTACCTACTGCAACCTACATCCTTCTGAATCTGCTTAGTGTATTCATCTCTTGGTCTCCCTCTACGATTTTTACCCTCCACGCTGCCCTCCAGTACTAAATTGGTGATCCCTTGATGTCTCAGAACATGTCCTACCAACCGATCCCTTCTTCTGGTCAACTTGTGCCACAAACTTCTCTTCTCCCCAATTCTATTCAATACCTCCTCATTAGTTATGTGATCTACCCATCTAATCTTCAGCATTCTTCTGTAGCACAACATTTCGAAAGCTTCTATTCTCTTCTTGTCCAAACTATTTACCGTCCATGTTTCACTTCCATACGAGGCTACACTCCATACAAATACTTTCAGAAATGACTTCCTGACACTTAAATCTATACTCGATGTTAACAAATTTCTCTTTTTCAGAAACGCTTTCCTTTCCATTGCCAGTCTACATTTTATATCCTCTCTACTTCGACCATCATTAGTTATTTTGCTCCGCAAATAGCAAAACTCCATTACTACTTTAAGTGTCTCATTTCCTAATCTAATACCCTCAACATCAACCGACTTAATTCGACTACATTCATTATCCTCGTTTTGCTTTTGTTGATGTTCATCTTATATCCTCCCTTCAAGACACCATCCATTCCATTCAACTGTTCTTCCAAGTCCTTTGCTGTCTCTGACAGACTCCAACTGCTAAATCTCGTGATCTCAATTGAGTCGCTCAACTGTTCCAGTGTCAAGAGCTTTACTTTTAATCGATTTTAATCTTCGATTTAATTAAGCTTTTCATGATTTTCTGTTTCGAGTGTTGACAGCTGTCGGTTTTAAGGATACTGCACGATGGATGCGCTCCTCTTTAATTACTAGATTTCACGTCTGTTGACGTGAATGGTCCTCTTATTCCCCCCAAATAGAAGTGTGTCGAGGTGCCCTGCAGGGGAGTCCCCTATCTGTGTCGTTATTCGTGCTGTTTATGGAGACTTATTGCAGTCCACAGCTGCTCGACTGGGTCGTTGGTCGTTATTGGCAGAAGTGTTTAGCTTCCGCACGTATACTGATGTCGTTATGATACTTCGTCTTGCTCATGACAACATACCGGTGTTGAAGAACGTTTTGGGTGCATACTTTTCGTCTTACAGGAACACGGGTTAACGATCAGAAATGTCGGTTACTCAATTTGCGGAAATTTGACGCAATTGAGATTCCATGGGCTATGGCCATTGATCGTTGGGTATTATTGATCGTTGTCGCATCAATATGGCTTCATGAAGCTCGAAGAGTGTCACGGATAGGATTCAAGGAGAGATCTTTGAAAGTCTCTTTCTCTCGTTACTTCATAAGTTTCAGAACTTGGAAACTTACATGTTGAATAAAGCCTGTTTTGTTGCACACATTTTTCCCCCTCCTGTGATGACGTGCCGAAAGTTACAACTGTTATCGGGCTCGTTTGCCAAGTGAAACTCTATTTTTCGGGTGCGCTATGAGGTTATAGCGAGATCCCGGCTGATGTGAGGTTTGGGTCTCTCTGGTGTTCGGGCCAATGCTTCTGCTTCATTTCTTCGAACCACTATTTTAAGGTGTCTTCGAGTCTCCTAGTCAGTTACAGCTCGCCTTTTTACCTGTCACCGGCCTTTGAGCGTAACCCCTCCAATAGATGCACGTAGGATAAATAATAAATTAACGCGTATTCGGGAATTTTTTATTGATGTCAGTCATCTGGGGTTGATATTATTTCCCTGTCGCATCTCTCTGTAAAAATGCTGTTACGCCTCTGAGCATTTCCATATCGTGCTTCCTCCGTGGTGCCCCTGTCGCCAGAGACAGATTGAAAGGTTGTTTGGTCCAATGTCAGCCTACCTGTTTTCCGATGGAAGTTGCGTCCTCAACGTATCAAGTAATTCATAACCTTGTTCTCACCATAGTTCGACTTTTTCTCATTGATCTTAGTTAGACAAACCGACGCAGCCGTTGCTACGTAACGGATACATTATGTCATCAGTTGGTCTCCTGTGGACACAGACATTGGTGTTGGCTCCGTCGATAAATGGCCTTCCTTGCCAGGAAGACGGAAAGGGCAGTCTCTGGTGAGATTCACCCGCAGCCCGACTTAGCCTTCTTTCCCAGAACGAAGAACAATACAGTTATGTGGCTTGTCGGGCATTATGTTCATTAGGTGATGGGGTGCAGGTATGATGTCTCAGAACATGTCCTACCAACCCTTACGCCTTTTATCACTATGTGGCTACGGCCCATTGGACATGGCAAAGGGCTACACGCTATCGTGCACTTTTTGACAATATTCTGTATCTCCTGTTTAATCGGCAAGGAGTTGTATGGTGTTTGCACTTCCTATTCTGCTGGAATGTCTCATTTACGTTATTTACTTTTGGTAAAAATGACAAAAAAGTGGTGAGTTAACTAGTCCTCATGCTATTTTCGTCGTAGTCCCTTTTCAGGTGTGTTGTTACACAATTTATTTCATTTTTGTGGTCCTGTTTGTCTTTCTTTAATCAAATAAAGAAATTAAACAATCGTTGCAGCAACGACTGGCAATGATTTTTCTTCCCTTTATTGGTTGCAGAAGCCATTTGGGAGTGACTCTCATTTCGTTGCAGCAACGACTGGCAATGATTTTTCTTCCCTTTATTGGTTGCAGAAGCCATGTGGGAGCGACTCTCATTTTGTTTCTTTCTTTTTCGAGTAACAAATGTTTCAAATGGCTCTAAGCACTATGGGACTTAACATCTGAGTAAATCAGTCCCCTAGACTTAGAACTACTTAAACCTAACTAACCTAAGGATATCACCCACATTCATGCCCGAGGCAGGATTCGAACCTGCGACCGTAGCAGCAACGTGGTTCCGGAATGAGGCGCCTCGAACCTCTCGGCCACAGCGGTCGGCTTTTGATTAACAAGTTGTAAGGTTTAAAAAAATAAATAAATATAAATAAAAAAGGCAACTACCACGTGAGAGATCAGTAGAGTGACAAGCGATGGGGGAGATATTTTTGTCAGGCGTCTGATTTGACTCATGCCCATCTTGTCTCCACCCAGTCTGAAGTTGACAATCGTTCTTTCCTGCTGCTAATTGGCTATCGTCATGTAACAAAATGAGGTCGCGGTTATAAACTTCGAGAACTACGGAACTTATGTCTAAAAGGTAAAAAAGGAACCAGACCAGGGTCCGAACATAGCTTCATGGTGGACATGGGTTTGATGTCCCAGCAGTCTACTTGGGGAGCGAAGATGGCTGGCACATAGTACTATGCGATACACGTTCCTCTATACATTCCGATGCGCTACACGGTGTGATAGTGTTGCCAGCTTCTAGTTTTCAAATAAGGGGTTTCAAAATGTGTCCGATCTGGTTTTGCTAGATAAACTTCGCTCTGGAAGCTGGATGAAGAATCAAATGCCGACCTCCATGTTCGACATTCTTCTTCACTCTGTGTACACATTCTATTACGATGTATGATGATGATGATGGTGATGGCAGAAATAATAACAAGGTAAACACACTGAATGCAGACAGGACCACTTCACAACGTTCACCTAGGTGTTGGTCAAGTATGTCTGGACTACACTGTTAGCTGTTATGCCCATCATAAATCATCTTATTACAACGTGCAAATAACATTTCTAGGACTCTCTTATTCTTATGACTGAGTAGTCTCGCAATATGTTTGGCTCCATAGCTTTCGTCTCAGTGGTTTTCGACCAGGATTCTCCAAATGAAAATGATGTATTTGCCTGTCTGCACCATCCTTGAAATATGGTATTGTGAAAAACTCATGTGTATGATTTATTGTCATCATCGAAAACTTGTCTGTCTCCTGTTAAACCTATTTTAAAAAAATTCTGATCCTATAGTTCCAAAATTAGACTTCACATGTTCCATTGTTTACCATCTCTACAGAAATTTCTAAAAGCACTGCAGTTTTCATAACTTTAATTTCTTTTATTGTTGTTGCACTGTCCCAATCACGCACATTTACAGGATGTCAAGTCTGTTTTCAACATTTCTTTTCACACTGTTATGTAATTGGTCCGGTTTCAGGGAGATATTTGTGATAATGAAGTCCACACCTTTCATACTAGTGGTAGGTATGGTAATTGTATTTTTCTGTTTCCTATTTTAAGAAATTCTGATCCTGTACTCCCAAGGGTAGACTTCACACGTTCCATTGTTTACCAATTCTACAGAAATTTCTAAAAGCACAACATACCCATGTACTCAAAGGTTTTGTTCCGTCCAGAAGCTAATTCGTCATATTTTCTTCCGACACGTGATTATTACTTGGTTATACATTCTATTTCATCTCTCCATGATACATACAGAGGGGTCCAAAAATAAAAATGTATCTGGCAAACTAATTGACGGATTTGACTCATCTTTGGTAGTTCAATCGCGGCAATCGCTACACAAGCGTTGTATTGCGTTGTTATGTTTTGTCAAATGACAGTCGCCAATTAGTCAGTGTTTTGTGCTTAGTTGCACGTAGTTACTCGACTAAACATGGCCGGCGGAAGGCTTACATTCGATGAAAGGAAGTCAGTTTTGAAGTGGTATTTTAACTACGAAAACATTAATGAGGTTCAACGGTAATGGCGAAATGAGTATCAAACAGAGCCACCGCCACGTTTAACGATTCGTCGCATTCGAGACAAATTTGAAGCCGAAGGCTTTGTTAAAGATGTACACAAACAACGATCTGGACGACCTGTAACAGTAACTAGTCCAGCTAACTCCCGTCGTGTGTTACAACAATTCACACGGTCACCACGGAAGTCTCTGAGACAGTGGGCCCGTGAAACTGGAGTGAGTCGCTCAAAAGTGTTCGGCGAATTTTGAAGACAGCAAAGTGGAAGTGCTACATCCCACGATTGCTACACGCAGTGAACGAGGACGACCCAGATCGTAGAATGGAGTACTGCGAGTGGTTTACCAACATGGTGCGCAACGATGAAGAGTTTTCAGAGATGATTGTGTGGTCTGATGAGGTACAGTTCAAACTCAATGGTACAGTAAATCGCCACAAATGCGTCTACTGGGCCGCCAAAAATCCGAACGTCCATGTAGACAAAGCCGTGAATTTGCCAGGAGTAAATGTGTGGTGTGGGTTGTCTTACAGGGGCTTGATTGGGCAATTCTTCTTTGACGGCACAGTTACCGGTGAGGTGTACCTTCAGAAGCTTCAGACATTCATTTTACCTGCCATCCGAGACTTGTATGGAGACGGAAGAGTTTACTTTCAACAAGCTGATGCCCCAGCCCACTACCAAAATCGTGTTAGGGCGTATCTCGACGAAAATCTACCTGGAAGATGGATAGGCCGTAGAGGTGCTGTGGAGTATCCACCACGTTCCCCAGATCTAACTCGTCTGGACTTTCACCTGTGGGAAACACTAAAGGACGTCGTTTATCGACAAAAGCCAGGCACATTGGATGAACTTCGAGAATCCATGGTACATTCATGTGCAAGTATCCAACTGAACAATTTGCAGTCAGTAGTTCGTGCTGATGTTCGGCGGCATCTTTCGTGTGTGGATGTTAATGGTGACCATTTCGAACACCTACGGTGATATCTTTAAGTTTGACTTTCACCAAAAATGTGACAACTCCGTCAATTAGTTTGCAAGTTATGGGACTTTTAAACAGTGGATACATTTTTTGGACCACTCTGTATTTTCTTTTTTCTTCGACACACCTTATGTGAGGATGCCTGCCGTCAGGCGCTAGAGTAGCCTGAGGCACGATCCAACTGAATGGGTATTGAAGTCTCTGACGGGCACATTTTTAGTATTCTCGACAAAGGTGATTGGGTGGCGGCAAGGGTGTCGCCGATCTACATCTACATCTACATCTATACTCCGCGAGCCACCTTACGGTGTGTGGCGGAGGGTACTTATTGTACCACTATCTGATCCCCCCTTCCCTGTTCCATTCACGAATTGTGCGTGGGAAGAACGACTGCTTGTAAGTCTCCGTATTTGCTCTAATTTCTCGGATCTTTTCGTTGTGATCATTACGCGAGATATATGTGGGCGGTAGTAATATGTTGCCCATCTCTTCCCGGAATGTGCTCTCTCGTAATTTCGATAATAAACCTCTCCGTATTGCGTAACGCCTTTCTTGAAGTGTCCGCCACTGGAGCTTGTTCAGCATCTCCGTAACGCTCTCGCGCTGACTAAATGTCCCCATGACGAATCGCGCTGCTTTTCGCTGGATCATGTCTATCTCTTCTATTAATCCAACCTGGTAAGGGTCCCATACTGATGAACAAAACTCAAGAATCGGACGAACAAGCGTTTTGTAAGCTACTTCTTTCGTCGATGAATCACATTTTCTTAGAATTCTTCCTATGAATCTCAACCTGGCGCCTGCTTTTCCCACTATTTGTTTTATGTGATCATTCCACTTCAGATCGCTCCGGATAGTAACTCCTAAGTATTTTACGGTCGTTACCGCTTCCAATGATTTACCACCTATGGCATAATCGTACTGGAATGGATTTCTGCCCCTATGTATGCGCATTATATTACATTTATCTACGTTTAGGGAAAGCTGCCAGCTGTCGCACCACGCATTAATCCTCTGCAGGTCTTCCTGGAGTACGTACGAGTCTTCTGATGTTGCTACTTTCTTGTAGACAACCGTGTCATCTGCAAATAGCCTCACGGAGCTACCGATGTTGTCAACTAAGTCATTTATGTATATTGTAAACAATAAAGGTCCTATCACGCTTCCTTGCGGTACTCCCGAAATTACCTCTACATCTGCAGATTTTGAACCGTTAAGAATGACATGTTGTGTTCTTTCTTCTAGGAAATCCTGAATCCAATCACAAACCTGGTCCGATATTCCGTAAGCTCGTATTTTATTCATTAAACGTAAGTGCGGAACCGTATCAAATGCCTTCCTGAAGTCCAGGAATACGGCATCAATCTGCTCGCCAGTGTCTACGGCACTGTGAATTTCTTGGGCAAATAGGGCGAGCTGAGTTTCACATGATCTCTGTTTGCGGAATCCATGTTGGTTATGATGAAGGAGATTTGTATTATCTAAGAACGTCATAATACGAGAACACAAAACATGTTCCATTATTCTACAACAGATTGACGTAAGCGAAATAGGCCTATAATTATTCGCATCTGATCTTGGGGTTCTTAGAGGGACCCTTCGCCGTTTTATTCACGTACAGCACAATGTTGGACCCCTGCTTGATCACGCCACAGGAGGGCGCGAACAGGACGGCTGAAAACGCATAAACACCCTTTGTAGGTTCGGATCACGTTAAAACTTCGTCGAATGGTTTTGAACTGTCGCTAATCGTCCCACCCTGCATACCAGAGCAAAAACTACTATCGTACTGCATTAAAAAGGGCTCTGATCACGTTCAGTGGGATTGTAGTCCCACCATATCCTTAGAATTGAATCGTCCGGCGGATGTCAGCAGCGTACAGCGTTATCAAGAACGTCTCCCTGTCGCTCATCCTATTAAGAACTGTCGCCTTCGGCTGCGAAATTGTAGGAATCAACGCCATAATGGAAGGGGCTGTTTCACTGACGCCTTTATGCCACATCCTAAGGGTTGTTCGTGTCGATTTTGAGCGGCTGTGTCCTACATAGTTTCCTTCGCGACCCATAAGAAAACCGTATTGTCTGAAAGCTGGATGTCGCAGCTCTTACCTCTAATGCAGAGGCATAAAACGAAGGGTGAAATATGGATAAGAGGGGGGTTGACGACATTCCCATCGTGTGGCACGTCCACCATGACGTTGACCACAGCTGTGGCGAAACATGACGCCAACATAACATCATTAACCCATCTTATACCTCACAAGAGCTGAACTGTGGCCATTTTTTGAATTCGTCGACACCTTTCTATTTGACGCGTCGCCGATCCCGAATGCGTCTTCGCAGGACGCCACGCTTCTGCACCGATACAAAGGAAGGCTGCAGCCATCTTTGAACCTTTTAAACTTATGCGTCGTGATGGTGACAATTACGGAGTTTCTAAAAAGTGATACGATTTCTTATTTTATTTCCTTTTCCTTCTGTATTCTTAGTAAGTGTTTTGCTTTACTTGTGTAGCCCTGACGTCAATACAGCTTTCCGTTACTGGAAGTGTCTCAGCTTCTGTAACACAATCAACCTACGTGGTTCCAGAGACCTTTTCAAGCATCAGTCATACATGTTGTATGTATGCAGACTAAAGTGACAAATGAAAATTTGTACCAAGGCAGGGTTTCGAACCCAGATCACAACCTCACTAGGCATATGTGCTAACCACTACGACACCCTGGTCCAATGACTTTGTACAACTGCACAGACTACCTAGCATGCCTTCCTCTCAATCCAGAATCCCCAATTCACACCTCAGCCCATCTGGTATTCTCCCCAAACTCAACAGCACTGTGGAGGCTACCGAACTGTATTGGAATGGCACCTCAGCATCGAACAAAATGGGGGATGCTGCCTGAAAGCCGAACATAGTTGTCTTAACCAAATGAAACTAGATCGTTCCAGAGACATATTCAAGCGACATACATCTATGGTGTAAATAAGCGGACTGAAGCGACAAATGAATATTTGTACTAAGGACAGGATTCGAATCTATGTCTCCTGCTCACTAGGCACGTTCTCCAAACATTGTGCCCACCTTGGCACGGTAGATTTCCACAAGTACACGGACTAACCTAGCAAACCTCCTGCCTCAATCCAAATACCTATTTACATCTCAACCAATTTGGTATTCCCCTCGGAGTGGCCGAGCGGTTCTAGGCGCTACAGTCTGGAACCGAGCGACTGCTGCGGTCGCAGGTTCGAATCCTGCCTCGGGCATGGATGTGTGTGATGTCCTTAGGTTAGTTAAGTTCAAGTAGAATGAGATTTTCACTCTGCAGCGGAGTGTACGCTGATATGAAACTTCCTGGCAGATTAAAACTGTGTGCCGGACCGAGACCCGAACTCGGGACCTTTGCCTTTGGCGGGCAAGTGCTCTGCCAACTGAGTTACCCAAGCACGACTCACGCTCCGTCGTCACAGCTTTACTTCTGCCAGTACCACGTCGCCTACCTTCCAAACTTAACAGAAGCTCTACTGCGAACCTTGCAGAACTAGCACTCCTGAAAGAAAGGATATTGCGGAGACATGGGGCGTGAGTCGTGCTTGGGTAGTTCAGTTGGTAGAGCACTTGCCCGCGAAAGGCAAACGTCCCGAGTTCGAGTCTCGGTCCGGCACACAGTTTTGATCCGCCAGGAAGTTTCAGGTTTAAGTAGTTCTAAGTTCTAGGGGAATGATGACCTCAGAAGTGAAGTCCCATAGTGCTCAGAGCCATTTGAACCTTTTTTTTTTTTTTTGGTATTCCCCCCATCACTGGTCTCTGGAACCATATAGCTCCATTTAACTAACGGATCTATGCCTGGATTTCAGGCATGATCCCACATATTGTTCAATGCTGATTTGCTATTCCACTACAGTAGAAGAGCGTCTACAATGCTGTTCGATTTTAAGGGAATACCAAATGGGCTGAGGTCTGCATGGGAATTTTGGATCAAGAGGCAGGTACATTAGTAGTCTGTGCAGTTGCACAAAGCCACTGCAGCACGGTGGTGTAGTGTTTAACACGTCTGCCTAGTGAGCAGGCCTGGGTTCAAAACCCTGGCTTGGCACAAATTTTCATTCGTCGCTTCATTCCGCCGTGATACATCATTTTCTTAACATGTATTGTAACCTCCCCACAAAAATTTCGTATGACTATTATTTAATAGAAATGGAGCCAAGTCAAACTTTCCCACAAAATGTTGAAACACTATAATTTGAATGTTAACAAGAATACAACCTAACGTAATCTCCCAGCAAATAAATTTACTGACAATGACAATTAGACAAAAATTCGCAATCTGACTCTGGTGTAAGCTCCTACAAAAATAATGAAAAACAATTCAGTACTAATGAAATCTCAGTGATAATGAAAATTCAATTAAACCGAAATATCGGTCTTTGGCCCTGTGCAAATCAGAATTAAATTCTTACCTCATTGTAACTGCTAGTCAAATTTCTGCTCTTATTGTTGCGCACAGCTTGGAGAAATGCATCGCAAATATAATTTTTATATATATATATTTTTTGTTACTTTAAGGGAAATTTTTTCTTTAAGGAAATGCAACGGAAATATTATTAAAAAAGAGAATTGTTTATTAAAAATGCTTAGCTTGAAATCAAATTATTATTGGGGCACTTGTTGGAAATTAATTACGATAAATGAACTTTAAATTATCTGATGATTACCTTAATTAACAATATACCTCATTCAGCATCTTGACCAGTGTTGCCGACAGACTACATCACACAACCGCACTGGGCTGCTACTACTGACCGACTGCTCTGCATGACGGCTACTAGCGTACTCCACGACGACTACCACTGAACTGCTCTCAACGACTACTAACAGAGTACTGCTCGCAACTAGACAGAGCTACAGACTCGCAACGACTGACTGACAGACTGAGAACCGCTCGCAACACTCGCGCGGTCAAGCGCATACTCTCTGGTCACAGATGCTACAATGCCTCGCCATCGCTGCTATGTTACATACGTGTTTCATAACCCTCCACTGGGGGGGCAAAAATTTGGCAGCGATGGTGAGTCATTTGGACTTGCCAAGCGCGGCAAAATTTTTCTTAAATTAACAAACTTCTACAACTTACAGAATATTTAGATGTAGTACATGAATTAAATGTTGTGCACACGCACTAAGTACAAAATATATCAGACAAAGACAAAATGTGAGTACAAAACATAGTAGCAAATCAGAAAAATGTATATACAAATTATTTGACAGATAACAAAGTGCACAGGCACTGAAAAAATTCTTTAGCATATTCAGAACAAATAAACAGACTGGCAAAAAATATTATGTTGACAAGTGACATGAGTGCACATGCACTGCAGTTGAGAACATATCAGTAAATGATGAAATGTATATACAATTAGTAACAAATGACATAAGTGCATACGCATTGAAGTATTGAATATACAGAATAGTACAAATCATATTGAAAAATGAGAAAAGTGCACAGGCACTGGAGTTCAGTAGAAAACATATTAACACACAACATAAGTGCACATGCACTGTAGTTCAGAACATCATTAAAATAAAATACTAAAAAATTGTATATACAATATAAAAGAAAAGAGTGCACATACTGTACTTGAGAACAAATTGAAAAAATGTCTTAGGTATTTTTGCAATAAATAAACATAATGGCAAAAATCATATCGACAAGTGACATAAGTGTACTCGCACTGGAGTTCAGCGAATCAAAAAAAATGTATAACCCATGAACATAAATAATGTTAGCAAAAAAATGATTTTCACTATGTGACAAGAATTAGGATAGGAAAGGGAAGGATTGCATCATGGTTGTAGCACTTTAGATTGCACACAGCTGTTCTGAAAGTCCATATCTTTCCACAGATGTACAACACCAAGTGACACAATTTGAAGTTCTTTTCCCATCAGAATTTATCAGTGTAGCCAAGACACTGAACTGTCGTACTAATGTTCCATGTTCTCATTTTGGCAGTACTCTAGGTACACCAAACAGTGGAACCATAATAACGTCTTCATCGCTCATGGTGGTGGACAGCATGTCGTGTCAACACCACGCTTTTACAAGACACACCAACGTAGAAGTAGTGCAAACCCAAAGGTAGTGCTCCATGATCACTAGGATAGATAGGACAAATGGACATTGCAGTAATTCAGGGTAGTTGGCTCATGAGGTGAAGGACATTAAGTCACATAATATTGACAATTACAGTTTTCATTTGGGGCATTCATAGCCCAGTGTTGAACATTTCTGTACCATGAATGTAGTATTACAGAAAAATGTTCACAAAATTAAATTATTGGCATCATGGGTAATCGTATTACAATAAACAGTGGCAGTCCTTGGACGGTTACAAAGCCTATTTAGTATGACAGAATAATGTTAATTATTGGCACTCAGTGGCCAGCAAGAATTGAATAGTACAGAACATTACACTAATTCTTGGCACTCAGTGGCCAGCAAGTACTGAATAGTACAAAACATTACACTCAATCATTGGCACTCAGTGGCCCAGCAAATATTGAATAGTATAAAACATTGTTCCTCATTCAGTATTATTCAGATCATTAAGAAGTAATAACAATTCATTGAGTGACATTCAGATCATTACGAAGTCATTATTAAAAATCAGCTAATTACAGTCATAGCATTAATAATCATACACATTATAAGTAGTCTCATTACAATAAACAGTGGCAGTTATTAGCCAGTTACAAAGCATTATTTTATACATATATTTTTTTTGTATCTTTACGAAGTCATTACTGAAGTGACATACTATTCAGAGTTGATCAGTATTATTCAGAACTTTCTCAAACTGGTATCACTATTTGGGACTGGTAATACATTTTTTTTGTTAGCAATGCATTGCGTTTGGTAATTATAAGAGAAAGCAAGAAGAGAAAAAGAGAAAAAAAAAATTGGTTCTGGGTTGTCACTGTAAATGAAAAAAAAATTGAGTAACGTCATTCGTCATGAGTCAGCTGTAGCAAGGTTATGAAACAAGGCAGTATATGTGATCACATTTATAAATGATAAACACAAATGGGTAAAAAATATAAATGCTAGTACAGGTATAATAAGTAACAGGTTTAGTAAGTATCTTGAAAAGCTTCTGCTGGAAAAAAATACAAAATGGATTATTGACCTGAAAGAAGAAACGCACACTATGCTGAAAAGTAGTGAACTTCGAATTAACAAGTAGTGAACTGTGTATAAACATGTTTTCCATAGCTGTCCTTTCCAAAACTTTCCGTCATCCTACTATGCAATATAACATCTGCTGTCAGAACAAACTGCAACAAATACTTAAACAACTACGTAGTATAAATACATAACTTCAACATTATCCTCATCTGCAAAGAAAAAACTTCATTATCAATCACTTCATTAGCCATATTATCATAACTTCATTATTATCATCACCTGTAAAGAAAAACTTCATTATTCATAACAGCATATCCTTCATCATTATTCATCAGTATTCATTATCATCTGCAAAAATATCACTTCATTACTCATTATACAACTATTCCTTATCTCTAGCATATTTCATCACTAAAACTAAGACGTGTAGTTCTGTCTGACAGCCTGCATCAATCACCTTGTATTCTGAAAGAAAAAATTAGTTAAGACTGCTATTCTACGATGAGTATAGTATATTCTTGTTAATGCTTGTTAATCCTGATCCATTTACTCTTCCTCATAAAGTTATTGCATCTTCTTTCGTCTATTCCGTAGTTGAAATTCCCATTTCTGTTGAATTTATTTCTTACACACATCATTTCTTTCTGAAAATGATGAACAGAGAATAACGTCTTGCATTTAAATCATATACCCACTAAGTAATTACTGATTAACGGTAATATAATTAAGCATACAGCATAACATGACAGAAAACGTAATATGTCAAAAGCACAGACAGTGTTCAAAGGCAAAAATGTAAGGCAAAAATGTCAAAGTCAACTGGTGTGTGTTATATCTTAACTATTTCATAATGCATACTAACAAAACAGAAAAACAATCATACATACAAAAAAATGGCAAATATGCACGGTCTGAGGTGTATAACGACAAGAAAAGCGACCTGCTAACCTTACCTCGCCGGGCACTTGCCAAGAAAAAAAATACGACAGTCATCAGTAGGTAATCATATAAATATAATTGCATAAATGGTCATAAAATGTGTAAATTCATCTGGAAAAATATGCACGGTCTTATGTGTAACGACAAGAAGAGCGACCTGCTAACCTTACCTTGCCGGGCACTTGCCAAGAAAAAATACGATAATCATCAGTAAGTATTCATGAGAGTATAATTGCATACGTGATCATAAAATTAGCAAATGGCATTATAGCTTGTTAAATCATAAAGTGATTTCATTCAATAAACGGTTTAATGTTTGAGATATGGTGATTGCCTTTCGATTTTCTGGTTCTCAAAGTTTCGACGTGTACAACATTGGGGTGAGGGATGCTGCGAATCCGATATGGACCTGCGTATAGAAGTTCAAATTTACTGCACTTACCTTTTAATTTGCTGGATAAATAGTGTGTACGTACTAATATTTTCTGTCCAACGTGAAAGTCGCGGCGTGTACAAACCTGTTTTTGCTGTCTTCTCCGGCGCTCTGCGGCACGTTTGATGTTGTTCAGTGCAATGTCGATTATTTCGTGGTGTCGTAAGCGACGAGATGTAGGAAAATTTACAAATTCTTTAATTTTGTTTGGTGGTTCAACGTTTTTCAGTATAACAGACGGAGATAGCATAGTGGATTCATTTGGAATGGAATTAATTACATCTTGGAATGAGAGTATGTGTGTATCCCAATCAATATGTCTTTTGTGGCAGTATATTCGGCACAGCTTACCAATTTCTTTCATTAATCTTTCACAAGGGTTCGAAGAAGCGTGGTATTTGGATATATAGATCGGAGAAATGTTTCTGGCTCGTAACATACGTGTCCATATTGCAGATCGAAACTGTGGTCCATTGTCGGAAATTACTTTCATCATATGCCCTACATGAAATAGAAAATGCTTTACAAATGCTTTCGAAACAGTTTTAGCAGTAGCTTTGCGTAACGGAGTGAAAGTAACAAATTTTGAAGTGAGCTCAACAGCGACAAAGATGTAGCAAAAACCTCTGTTAGTTCTCGGAATCGGACCAAAAATATCTACTGCGGCCATGTGTCTTAATTTAACAGGTACAATGGGATATAAAGGAGGAATATGTGAAGTGGTGTCTGATTTAGCTTTCTGGCAAATTTTACATGACGCTAAAACTCGTCGAATACGTTTCTCCATGTTGGTAAAATAACAGTTCTGTCTCAGTATAAGAAAACATTTTCGTGCTCCGTAATGTGCGTAACTTAAATGAGTGTACCAAATTAATTTGTTAACCAGTTCGTCAGGGATGCATAATAACCAATTGTTGCTGTCAGGATGAGAGCGGCGAAACAGAATGTCATTGCGTACAGTGTAATGGTTTCTAATCGTAACATTTTTCCTATCTTGCCAAAGGTGTTTAATTTCTTTCCACACATTGTCTTTATTTTGTTCTTGTGCTATGTCCTGTAATGACGATGAAATAAAGTTTTCAAATGCTACTTGCTGAATGTACATGACACTGAAATTTGTTTTGCAGAAGTTGGTTGCGACGTCTTGCTGATTGTTGCAAAGAGAACGGGATAATGCGTCTGCTACAACATTTTGTGTACCGGGAATGTGAACTATTGTAAAATTAAATTCCTGTAAATATAATTTCCATCTGCTTAATCTGTCGTGCGTGAATTTAGCCGAAAGTAAAAATTGTATCGCTCTGTGGTCTGTGTAAACTGTGGTATGTCTGCCATAAAGAAAGTGCCGAAATCTCGTAAAAGCCCATACAACACATAATGTTTCCAATTCTGTAACGGAGTAATTTCGTTCAGCAGGTGACAGAATGCGACTTGCAAATGCGATGTTTTTAATTACTATCGAACCATCTTCTTCAATTTCCTGGAAAATGTGTACGCCTAAAGCGGTGTTAGAACTGTCGGTGGCAATGGAAAAATTTCTGGTAAGATCTGGGTGCGATAAAAGTGGAGCATTCAACAAAGCATGTTTCAGGTTCACAAATTCAGAATGTGCTTGCTTATCCCAAGACCAAATACTGTTTTTACCTGTCAGTTGACATAATCTAGGTGTGTCTAAAGCAGAGTGATGAATAAATTTTCGAAAAAAGTTAATTAAGCCCAAAAAACTGCGTAGTTGCTTTTTTGTCGTAGGAACAGTAATGTCACGTAGAGCTTGAAGTTTTTCCGGATCAGGTGCAATGCCTTCCGCTGAAATTACGTGTCCAAGAAATTTTATAGAAGTTTTGCCAAAGTGCGATTTACTAAGGTTAACTGTAAGTCCTTGTGCATGAAAAGTTTGCAACAGTCGTTCTAAAATCAGATTGTGTTCAGACCAATTAGCTTCTGCGATAAGAATGTCATCTACGTACGTCGTAATTCTGTCTTTAAGTTCTGTCGGAAGTATTGTGTTCAAACCGCGAATAAAAGCTGCAGAAGAAATAGTTAAGCCAAATGGTAATTTACAAAATTGATAACAGTCGCCGAAACAGAGAAAAGCTGTATATTTTCTGCAATTTGGATGAAGTTGAATTTGCCAAAATCCCGATTTCAAATCTAATGTAGAATAAATAGCTGTACCATGAAATTTCTGTAAAAGTTCCTCTAGTGTCTGTGGTCGATCTGTTTCATTAATAATAATGTCATTAATGTGACGCGAATCAAGTACAAGGCGAAGTGAGCCATCCTTTTTCTTAACAATATGTAGCGGGTTTATGTACGGACTAACTGCTGGTTCTATAATTCCTTGATCAAGCATATCCTGCAATTCTTTTTTAACTTGTTCTCTGTGAATATATGGAATGGGATAATGCTTTGCTTTAAATGTGTCGTGCTGTTTCACTTGAAATTCATACATAAAACCGGACATAGTACCAGGAATGTTGTCAAAAACTGGAGCTTGTTGTAAAAGAATTTTGTGTAATTGCGTACGTTCGTCGTCTGTAGTTGCACTGCTTTGTCTAACTTTATCGGAAATCATTTGCATTACGTCGTAGTCAACTTCGTCTGGAGTATTATAGTTATGTACGTAGGTATCCGTGAACAATGTGGGATTACAGTCTATGCTACGTGACACGGAAATGACCTCTGTGCGGTTAATTGTTTGTTCTTCCGCAGATAATGAGTGCTGAAATTCTAAAGCAAGTTGTGCGTTTTCATCCTTTAGCATTAAATAAGAATTCTGAAAATCAATAACTGCGTCGTGTTGTACCAGAAAATTCGTACCTAAAATTACGTCTGTTGTCAATAAAGGAACAATCCAAAAATTAGAGTGGAAAGTATGACCTCCAATACAAAATGATAAATGTGTCTGCAATTTAACGTCTACTCCTTTACTCGATACTGCTCCTTTCACTTTTGTTTTGCCTAAAGGTAATGTCGGATAAGTATTCTCTTTGTTGCACTCGTTAAAAGTCTCCTCATTTATTACTGATATAGGTGATCCGGAATCGATTACTGCTGAGAATTTTGATGAACCAATTTTAATTTCGATGACAGGATGTGAAATAGTTTTCTGAACAAATGGTCTTTCCTGCAAGAGAGTGTCTCTGATATCGTCAAAAGTAATTACATTCTCGTGAACAACATTTTGCGTGTCAAACGTAGTGCTTGTGTTATTGGAAGATGCGTCCTGTACATTATCTAGTCAGATTCTGTCTGACGTGTTACTATTATTAGGAGGATTCTGTGGCATTTCTACGATTTGAACTGTCCTATTACTTCTTCCAGACGTATTACGCTCTGGATGGTACCTACTGTCGGGTTCATTCATGAGAATAGGTTCTTGTGTAAAATTTTGCTGTTGGTATGTCCGACTGTTGTTAGATGTACGCTGAAAATTGTTCTCATTATTTTTACGCCTGTCGTAATAGTCATTCCTATACGGTGTATTTCGATAGGAATTGAAATACTGTCTTCTTTGTACATAGTTGTTTCCTTGCTCCCGTGCGTTACTATTTGTTGGATCATGAACTATACGTGCACGCGGCGGAACATTAAAGCCTGGTTGACCTTGTGCATTCCATTGTTGGTTAGGTATGCTAACCGGCTGATTTTGATGTTGTTGTTGTGAAATACCTCTATTGTTACTAAAGTGTGGTTCGTGTTGCTGAAAATTTTGACGATATTGATAATTAGAATTTTGGCTGTTATTAGAGTTTTGGTAGTTGTCGTTCCTGAAGCGTCTGTTATCTTTCCTATTGAAATTACGTGTCTGATCATAATTGCTGTACTTTTGTTGACCTTGGTTATTATAAGAAAAATTTTTGTTTACAAAAGAATAATCAGATTGTTGTACTTCTAAAAGCTGCAACAGATCCCTGAATGCTGAAATGTTTTCTTTTTGCTGGCCCGTTAGCAGTGACACTCGTAATGACCGTGGTAATTTGGAAATGCATAATTGTATAAGTGCGGATTCACTGTACGGTTCACTTAGGTACTGGTTTTGTTGCACCATGTGCTCAAAAAATTGCGTTACACTGGGAAAATTTGAGTTTTCATAGTTTGGCAAACTAATTAGTTGGTCTTTAATTCCGCGCTGTGTCGTCTTCGACCAGTACGCTGACAGAAAAGCATTCTGAAATTCTTCTACTGAATAACATTGCCTCGCGATCGGTCTCATACGAGTTGCCGGCTCGCCTTCCAAAAAACTGCAAATAAATTCAAGTTTGTGTGTTACGGGCCAAGTCGGTGGAAAAGCAAAGCTAAATTGTTGTATCCAATCCAGGGGGTGAATCTGTGTTCTGTCATTCTTAAACACTTTAAATTTTCTCACTGACAGAAAATGTTTGTAATCAAAGTTATCGTCTCTATGTGATGGAACAGGTTCAGGATTGTAAGAGAATCTGTTGAACTGTGGTTGTTCGGAATCTAAGTCCCGTACTCTCTGTAGATTACCCAAATTATACGCGCTGCGTGAGTCTGGCAGATGTTCGAAAAGTGGCGCCTGCTGTGATGTGTTATTAACTGAAATATTTTTCATCTCTGTTAGTTCTTGCTGTAAACTCGACAGTTTTCTACGCAACGTGTTGTTAGACGAGTCGATCTCATTAATTGTCTGCTGCAAATTTTGAAATTCAGGTGTTTGGTTAAATGAAACCGGTGCAGTATCGTCTGATTTATTCTCATTAGTAGTTTCAATAACGTCAATACGACTGGCCAATTCATCACATTTTTCAGTCAGTATTTTTACCTGATCATCGGTTTTAGTGTCAGTGGCATTGATCTGTTTTTGCAATTTACGTGTAGTTTCGTTCAGTTTTTTAACATCAGCTTTGACGACATCGGAATCCTGTGTTAGTTCTAATTGCTCGAGTCTGTCGGTCACTGTTTGAAAATCTGTTGTGTATGTGTCTGTTTTTAATTTAAGATCAGAAATTTCGTCACGTAATTCTGTGTTCGACTGTTTGATGGAATTAATTTCGTCGGACACTGTAGCAATATTGTTGTCTACGTATGTCTTCGCTTTCGCGAACAATTTACGTTTGTCTTCCTGTCTCTGTGCAGTGATTGTTTCCATTACCTGACGTTTTACTTTATTTTGATCCTGAATAAATTTGCGAAAACGCGTATTACTGTTTTCTATGTGCTGATTAAAACGCTCGTCAATTTGAGTGTTCTGTTGGTCGAATTTCGCGTCAATCTTTTCATCCATTGTGCGCGAAAGTTCTGCTGTCATTGCTTTAAACTCGTCGCGTAATTGTGTAGCCTTTTCAGAGCATTGTTTAGCGACTCCGCTAATTTCGTCTCTGAGTGTTTCTGTTGCAGCTGTTTGCAATTCCCTTAATTCCTGAGCAACAGACTTAATTTCTTCGCTACTTCTTTTTGAACAAGCCTCAATTTCCACGCGTAACTGTTCCTTAGTGTCATGACACTGCGCGGCAACGGCTCTAATTTGTTCACTTAACTGTCTGGAATTGTTGTCTAATTTTTCACTCTGTTGTCTGACCTGTTCACTAAGTTCTTTGAAATTTTCTTTCTGTTGACTGGAATTGTTATCTAGTTTTTCAACACGTTCATTAATTCGTAGCAACAATGCCATAATTGGATCCGACACAAAATTAGCATTTCTATTCTCCGTGCTGTTTAACGGTGGATCTGGAATTGTTTCGCTTTCTGTAACCATTCGGTTATTTTGAGATTCACAAAAAGGTTTGTCAGTCGAATGTACACTGTCAGTCATTATTTCTGAATTAATTGGATCCGTCGTACTTTCACTACACTGACCATTTTCATTCGAAAAATTTGTTTGTATGTTACTTGAATTTTCCAAACCGGTTGTGTTAAGCTGGGCAGTACTCATTACTATAGACCGCTCCGCGTCATCAATTGTCGTCAAATTAACAGACGAGACAATTGAGTTCGTTTGTTCCTCATTAAGATAAAAGTCATCATTAGTGGTTGTAATGCACTGATTGTTAGTGAACGCAGGATTGTCATCATTACACTGCGTGTCACATGTCCTATCGGTAAAGTTGTTTGGGTCGGTAATTTCATTCATAATACCTCGCGATACACCATTCACAGTCTTTCGCGGCATTTTTACAATTGTCAAAATGCTTCACAAAACAAATAAGCACAAATGCAAAAAGGCAACAAACAAATACAACAGAGCAAGGAATTGCCGTTGACCTGTAGAAAGAAAGTTACAAGATTAGTAAAAGCGTAGCGCCATATTCTAATTATATCTAAGTAAATAAGAGCAGATATCTGACTGTTGTTCAAAAGATTCACAACGAAATACGATCCTGGACTGGGTGTCGCCAAGTGTAACCTCCCCACAAAAATTTCGTATGACTATTATTTAATAGAAATGGAGCCAAGTCAAACTTTCCCACAAAATGTTGAAACACTATAATTTGAATGTTAACAAGAATACAACCTAACGTAATCTCCCAGCAAATAAATTTACTGACAATGACAATTAGACAAAAATTCGCAATCTGACTCTGGTGTAAGCTCCTACAAAAATAATGAAAAACAATTCAGTACTAATGAAATCTCAGTGATAATGAAAATTCAATTAAACCGAAATATCGGTCTTTGGCCCTGTGCAAATCAGAATTAAATTCTTACCTCATTGTAACTGCTAGTCAAATTTCTGCTCTTATTGTTGCGCACAGCTTGGAGGAAATGCATCGCAAATATAATTTTTATATATATATATTTTTTGTTACTTTAAGGGAAATTTTTTCTTTAAGGAAATGCAACGGAAATATTATTAAAAAAGAGAATTGTTTATTAAAAATGCTTAGCTTGAAATCAAATTATTATTGGGGCACTTGTTGGAAATTAATTACGATAAATGAACTTTAAATTATCTGATGATTACCTTAATTAACAATATACCTCATTCAGCATCTTGACCAGTGTTGCCGACAGACTACATCACACAACCGCACTGGGCTGCTACTACTGACCGACTGCTCTGCATGACGGCTACTAGCGTACTCCACGACGACTACCACTGAACTGCTCTCAACGACTACTAACAGAGTACTGCTCGCAACTAGACAGAGCTACAGACTCGCAACGACTGACTGACAGACTGAGAACCGCTCGCAACACTCGCGCGGTCAAGCGCATACTCTCTGGTCACAGATGCTACAATGCCTCGCCATCGCTGCTATGTTACATACGTGTTTCAGTATGTAGATTTCAATTTTTAGATTTTGTGCATGGTATCTGATCTGTAATTGTTGACCATTCACTTCTTTGTAATTCTAGATGTTCTTATTTACTTACTTTTTCGTCGAGGTCTAACAGATTAAGGAGACCTCTTAATTAATGTATAGGAAAAGAACACACGTGTTTAGGTTTCTTGTTACAGTTCTTCATAACATAAATGATAGATGAGGTGAAGTGTTCAGATTGTTCAGTTTGTTTATAAAATATTTCTGTACTTCACACTGAGAATATCCTTGCGCTCTGAAGCAGACTAGAACAAAAATTAAGTCTCATCCCTCCACATTTACACGCTGCTGACCAGCCAACTTCATATGGGTCCCAGAGCCCCAGCTATATGTCATTATTAGAAGAGGGATTTTTCAGTATCCCATGAAAAAATCTAACCCTGCAGCATTTTTTTGTTTTGTTTTGTGTACAGCTGTTGCACTTCACCTTCACTTACCCATAAAGTTTGTGACGTAGACTTAATTTGTGACATAAACCGTCAAAACATCTGTCACCCACTCGTGATGCCATTAGTCTTTGTGGCAGGGAAGTGGATAAGTTATCTTACTGCACGTGATACAGTTTTGACGACTGGTTTCTCAGAACGTCTCCCAGGGCTCTTTGTAGGTCCAGTTTTCATACACTTGTGAGGTAACGCGCGAGTCGTCGCACACTGAAAATATTCTAAGTTCAGAGGAAGCAGTGTCTGCAAGGGCTGCTCGACGGGCAGACCACGTGGTGCCGTACGCTGGCCGAGGGGTCCAGAGGCCGAGTGGCTGGGAATTCCATGGTGATGCTGTATCAATGAAAGAGAACTGTATGCCAAGGGGGCGGACTTTGTGTAACCGTCATGGCAGACATTTCTCAGTTTGTATTGAAATTAACAGTAGCCAGATGAATAATGATACCTCAAAAAGAAACGTGTACATTACTGTTATTTGCACGACAATTGTGACGGTGTAATCAGATTTTCAATATCCTTGTGAGTCTAAAGTTTAGTATCTGACAGTAAATGATACATGTAACGCCCAGCAACGAATTTCCAAAATTTAAACGCTTCATCTGATTTCGTCGATCGACGTATCTTTAGAAAGCTATTAGTGTAAACCTAAATTGGTATAAATTACAGGCAAGTAACCAGAATAGTACATGAGTTATTGGAGGTCAAAGTGGCCGATTACTATCGATCGCGTCGGGTCATAAGTACTCCACAGTTACACGAATACATGGTAGCAGCATGCCTACAAATATATTTATTCGCCTATGTCTTTGTTTATATCCGGTATATACTATTCATGAAGAAATTGGTTAAGTATTTACTGTGTTTTAGAAAGCACAGAGACATTAGGCTACTGGCCTACCTTTTGCTGCTATTCCTTTGATATATGTTTATTTAATTTGTTTATGTATTTAATAATGTGTGTTAGAGCTTGTTTATGGTCCAGCCATAGGAATATTTATTTACTTTCAAGTTACTTAAATGTAAATCCTGCATTTAGTATGTGTTGCAATATGTTTGTGAGGGTACGTTGGCTTGGAGGCATGGAGGGAGCGCTCGTTACAAAGAGAAAAGTATGGAGGTTGAGGAGGAGCATCGTTTCCGCAGCCGTGCGGTCTAAGGCATGACTTTCCGTGCGGGAAGGAGCGCCTGGTCCCCAGTACGAATCCGCCCGGCGGACTTGGGTCGAGGTCCGGTGAGCCGGCTAGTCTGTGGATGGTTTTTAGGCGGTTTTCCATCTGCCACGGCGAATGCGGGCTGGTTCCCCTTATTCCGCCTCAGCTACACTACGTCGGCGATTGCTGCGCAAACAAATTCTCTACGTACGCGTACACCACCATTACTCTACCATGCAAACAAACATAGGGGTTACACTCGTCTGGTGTGAGACGTTCCCGGGGGGGGGGGGGGGCAACTGGGGGAGAACCGCACAATAACCCTGGGTTCGTTGTGGGGCGACGGAGGGGTGAAGTAGACTGCGGAAGCCGTCGTGGGGTTGTGGACCACTGCGGCTGCGGCGGGGACGGAGCCTCTCCGTCGTTTCTAGGCCACCCGTTAACATACAATACAATACAATACACGAGGTAGTTCTGGACAGTGCGGCAGTTCTGGAGAATAGGGCACAGGACGCAGGAAGTGCTGGACGTGACGCTGCTACGGACGCTCGGTCGCGGCAGTGACTTGGAGAGTGTGGAGCGGTTTGCGCGTGGTCGTGGCAGATGGAAATACTTTGGAGTGCCAACTTGTGCGCTTGTGAGATTTCTGTGGCTTCTACAGTGGAGACGTAGTGTGCGTTTAGAAGTGAATATCCCGTGAGCTGTGTTGTTGTTTATAACTAATTACGTGCTGTAGGAATCTATTGTTTCCCTGTTCTTCAACTTATATTTTATTTAATTGCTGGACCATCGACACCAATAAGGGTTTTCCAGAAATATACCGCATTCTCAGAAGTACTTCCACTATCGTACTCAGCATTTAAAGTTGTTAAGTAGTACCTGCAGATTTTATTTAATTCCAATCTTTCATTTGTAAATTTATATCTTACATTCATAATTCGCAATTGCCGAGTGATAGAAACCTTCGACCGTTCGACTCATGTGTGTATTCTTATCGTATACTGTAGACTCAGCAGTATTTGGCCTCTAATGCGCAACTATGTATCCCAGCCCCTAGACCAGCCAAAACTTTTAATATTGCAACTCTGAGTCGGAGGGTATGTAGTTGGGGGTCACCGCCACAACATCATTACATTTTATTCATTATTCTTGAAAGCCTGCACACTTAACTACATGTGTATTTAATAAAGATAGTAAAAATAGATAACCCTCCTGAGTGACTGATGGACTTCCACGATATTGCTATCACTATCGAAGGGCGTTTATGATCATATTTTTAGCATGAAGAAGATCCTAATCTGCCGACGACGTAATGCTCAGTCTCTAGCAACAAAATTTTTCGTAGGCAAAACTTACAGCCATAGTTAGTACTACCGTTTTCTTGCTTATTGTGCTTCTACTACTTCGTTCTCAGCTGCATGCTATTTTGTGGGTATCACATTACTGTTTGCCGTCTCTATTTAGACAACATAGTACCGGTCTGCTAGAATCAAAAATAATTCAACATGCCTTCCATCATGTTGACTAAAACTCAGTGATCTCCAAGATAATTTCACATAAGCTGTTTTCTAAGAGAGGAAATGCAAGACATCGACACAGAATGCGCTTTTTCGCAAATACTTGCCGACTGTTCTGTTGCTTCTCTAAATCACATCAGCGTAATGACACTATTGTTCCTCTAAAGAAGGGCACTGCTGATTAGTTCCTCTCGTACTATTGAGAGGAGATGTTCGTTTCTAATGATACTTCGATCGTGTGAGTTGCAGTTGTGTAAAAGACCGATGCCAGACCAATCTTTTGGAAGCTATGAGTTTCTTTTGACGAAGACTGCTCACAAATCAGCAAAACATTCGCTCGATTAATGTGTCAGTATTGCTTCTCCGTGTCTTGTGTTAATCAGGTGTAAAAAATCTAGATGATGAAAATAAAAATAGCGCAATCTTCTTTAGTTAATGGGGAACTGCCAACGACACCCTTCACATCTCCAGTAGTTAACATTCCCTAAAAGAAGGGATTCGTCTTAAATTTTCTAGAACGAACGTTCAAACGAGAGATAATAAAACTGTGACTAACTTTCATGTAATATATGAATATATGTTACATAATGTAATGATCATTAAATGAGTGTACTGGAGGTTTATAAACAGGCTTCCCAGCAGCACGAATCTGAGGGAGTAAATGAAATTGGTGACCAGTTATCAGTGTGCCACAGATCGTACTGTGCTCTACAAGTACGCTTGCAGATCTACATACAGGAAGGGCAGGAATCCTTCAACAGTACAGCTACCCTTCACATCCAGTATACCCTGACAAACCGAGGATATGTATCTGAGTCAGCTTTCCTGTGATAACGGAAACTTTATTAAAACTTTCACGTATTTATTGTAGGTAACTTCCTTCCCTTGTAATTTACATGCCAATTTCTTGGTTTTCCTGTTCGTACATCGAGTACCAATTAGTCACAACTCTAGCTTTAGCCACGTACGCTGTATGATACTTAGCTCTATTATAAAGCTGCTATCTAGGTAGCCTTCTATGTGCCTTCGTTGTGCATCATCCTTGAGTTGGACCTTGCGCTGAAATTTATTTTTGTGTTTCTTCAACTTTAGTCTGATATTTGTCACCATCGCAGCTCATTGTTTCAGCATCTCCAAGTCTTTAAATCAATATTGACGTTGTAATGTGGAGGATGAAACGCCATGAAGCTTTTTTCGAAAGTATTTTTTCCTTCCTCGTGGAAATAATCGCCTACGCTCTTAAAAAACAGGTCAGTTTTCCTGTATTTGGCTACAGAAAACTTGGACATTCCCCTTACAGCTAACAATCTTTGTTCGATAGAGTTTCATTTTGGCGACGATTTCGGTGACAGGTCCGATGTTGGACATACAAATGAAAATCATCTTCAACTTAAAGTTGTTTCATAAATAGTTTTAGCCTGCCTTTTAGAACCGTAAATATTTTAGTGATCGAAATTCCCATCCGACGTCTGCATTTCTCGTAGCTGCCAGTGGAAAATAAAAGCAACAGGCAAAATAAACTAACACTCTGCTTCTTCTGGCTTCTGTGTCGTACAATGAGAAGCCAGGTTTCTGTCGCTGCGAATGAGCGTGCTGCCTGATGTAATGTTTCGACTTTGGATTTATTCACTCGCGTAGACGCCGTCCTAGCAAGACTAATGTAACCAGGTAATGCAAATAAATTTATATTGCCACTTTCAGTTGAATACCAAAGGATACCATCCCACTGTGGCGGTGTGGTGCATATCCATTACGATTCTGGAACCTTGTCTATTTTGCTAACACACCGCCGTAAATTCTTTACTGTCACATTAATTCAGCTACGCCACTTTGTCTGTCCTCTGTAGTAGTACTCGCTTATTCAAGAAGCACAAGAAAAAGAAAAAAAAAAAAAAAACGTAAACCGGTCGGTTCTGTGTACATGTTGACTAACACGTAACTGGTGGTGATTTTTACGTACGGCTACTGCATGAGGCCGTGAGTCTTCTTTCGCCATCTGGTAGCGGTTGGCGGAGTCGTGCGGGAGTAGTGTCAGTACCTGTGTTGAGATGTCGCTGCGCTCACTTCACGTGATACTCCAAACACTGGCTGCTGTTGTCGTAGACTTTTCCCGCGGAAAACTGAGCGCTTCCAAAGAGGCAATGGATAATAACTTTTATTGTACTCTAAATCCGTTTAATGGCTTCGTCAAAAATGTTCTATTCTATGGAAATAGCCGCCACGAACCCATTGTATCTAACTAACCTCTCCAAAGACCGATAAACACGAAGAGAAAGTAGCTTGTTACACGATCATAGAAACCAGTGTTAGACTGTGTTACTTGCCAGTAACATTTACTTTGTCATTGTGGCCAAGCAAAGACTTGCTGCTTGTTACACGAAGCACTGACTTGTCATGAAGGTCCCACTTACTGGCGAGCTCATTCGACGAGAAACCGTTTCTGTAGAATACATCTAATTTTCGGAGAACACCGTTAATATTCAAATGACAATTATTACTTTTACATTTTTTTTACATAAACTTTATCATCCATTATGTAAATCATCGTCCAAGAACAAAATCAAAAGCTTCACTTGCATCAACACCTACTTCACTGTTTTGTTCAATACCGAAAGTAATCTCTATGTGTGCGTGTTTTAATTCCGCACTTAACATTCATTAATGCGCTCATGTGTGTATGAATTCCAATCCATTGTTAATTAATTTGTATGGGTTTTTCATTCAAGTATAACTGCCAGTTTCCCTTTTGAGGCAATTCACCATATGAGGCAAAAACATCATCGGAATGTAATGGTTAACCAATTACAAAAGGTAGCGCCAGTTTTTTCCTTTTACAGTTTCTACGCCTTTTCCAACACATATTTTGCCTTTGGTTTGCCTTTGGTTTGTCATTGCTGTCAGAACTCCTTGAATTGAACGAATCGTCATAACTTTAAAAGCAACAAGTACCCAAAAAATTATTCTATTCTGTTGTACATAATTTACCATCTAAATCAGTTATTTCTTCTGATACATGTTTATCCGCTTTCTGCACACTTTTTGGCTACGGGCCTACGGGACAAAATAATGATGAAGCAGATAAAAGTTTCAAGCATATTTCAGTAGAGGTGTTAGAAAGGATGCCACTGGTCGCAATTATTTATTACAATAAAGGCACAATTATAAACAATTCCCGCACTTTTTACTTACTTTGTTTATTAACGTAGCATGTGACACAGGCAACACGAGCTTGTATCTGAGAGGACACCAACCACCAGGTGCTATGGGAAGGTCTGGGGAAAACTATAGAGCAGCACTTGTTACCAAGTGATCGTTAAAACAATTTATTAACCAATAATACAAGGCTCAACTAAAAACACATTAAAGATTAAACTTGAGCTTTCACCCTTAATGAAAGCATTAAATGTGAAATGCCAGAAGCAAAACAGTTAAGATATTCTTTTTAAATATTTTTTTCAGAGAAAACTGCAATTCATCAAAACATCAAAAATTAATAATTTATATTGAAACCTGAAAATTGCAGTAAAGTAATAGAGAAGCACCACGTCAGTTAAGGGTGCAGATCCACAGGCGACACAACAGACCACAGAAGTAGACATCTGGACTTAACCCTCGGCAATAACAAGCCGAGAGAGGATAGGTAGTGCACTGTTTTATCAGATTGTCAACTTCTCAGATGATCCTACAACCGGGATGGTTTCATTGCGTCATTGCTTAACATTTAGTTGCGTAAAAGGCACAGAGGTAGTCGACTGTCCGCCTGTGATGGAATCAATCCTAACTTCAAATAATTAACACTTCATTGTCTACGTTTCTTTTTAGATTCGGCCATGTTTAGTATCAGTTATATGAGAAAAAAATTTAAGAGGGGACGTTGATGAAATTGACCAGAAAATGTCAATTTTCGATTTACTTTTTCATTTCTTAGTACAATTCATGTACAATAAGTAATCATAGTTTCAATGTTGAAATCGTATCCGAAATGCCTGAAAATTGATTAAAAGTGTGTGTGATGCGGCCTCCCTGCCACGCCCACGTTTTGAAGCAGCACTTCCATACCAGCTCAGTGAACAACGATTCTGTGTATTACTTTCAACCAAACGTGTGCGGGATACATCTACAAGGCCGTGATACATACTCTTTGGTTTTATAGATCATCTTTGACTCTATTCTGTATCTAATAAACAGTAACGTACTACCTGTACCGTTTATGGTGAAGCAATTCTTTTTTGCCTTGTGATACTGACTGAGATTTATACAAGTGTTTGATTCTTTCTTCATTCAGTTATGCCACGACCACAAGGAATGTATAAAAACTGGATAAACTGCGTTTGAATTAGTTAGTGAATGGAAGGCGTGAGAAACAACGACAAACCAGCAATGAGGCTACGTCTCTGCAGCGCGTCTCTGTAGCTGAAAAGTCAGTTTAAGACCCGGTAAAGGAACGAAGACAAACAACAAGAAACCAGAAAATTAGCCTTGAGGGGAAAGATGACCCAGAGTACAAATGTAGTGCCTTCTGAAGAAGTGACATAAGGAAAAAGGTAGGTTGAAATTTAAATTGCGTTTCCTGAAAAGTTTGTTTTTTAATGAAATTTGAAGTTTTATATATATAATCAAAGGATTTGATATGTAAATGTGTTACTTTCATGTAAAGCGTGGTACAAAATTTCATTGCCATATCTCCAAAACTGTGGATTTGGAGCATTTTTGAAATAGTGTGTGTTTTTCATCAACGTACCCCCTTAAACTATTTGGTAAATATTATGAGACATAGCAATCAAAATCCACCCTCTCAACATTAAGTCATAAGCACCGCGTGCCTGCACAATAGAAGGAATTACAAAAATAAAAAAATAACTAACTTACTTTTCTCTGCCACTCCTAAACAACTTGACATTCATTCACTTCAACTATTATGACACCTAATTGTAGTCTGTCACAGAGAGAAGAACAGGGGCTCCCTAGTTCGGTAGAAGGCAGTCGACTTCGGCTCGCTCTTATTTTTATCTGGCTGCTGCCAACATCAGAGATGTAACTCAGACCCATTGCAGTCACCTTGAGGTGACTGTCGAGCAGTTTTGTGTCGTGTCGCAAATTAGTACACCTCTTGATGCGGACGGAACAATTTCTGGCCCTTCACGGGCAGCGCCAGATACCCTTTGTACCCCTCGCAAAAGGACAAGGGGTAGTACTTCACGGTGTGGAGACAGAAAAGTAATTAATAATGTCGCTGATTCTTGCGTGCTCTCCTATCTAAGCCGATGAAACGAGCAGTGACGTACACAGACGCAAGCTCCAGCTCTATTAGAGGAATTCGAAATTTTGATTGCGACTTGCCTAAATTATATTTACTCTCGTTGACCTCCAGTTACAGCTGTTTCGGTGTCAAGGACCCCTTGCAGGTTGGGATCGACCTCTTTGGTTTGATACAGACCACTTTAGGAATCATTCGCCTAAATACACACTGGATTATACAATAATTTCGGGAACGGTTGTGTCTGAACGAAGATAACGGCGCTAACATTTCTAAAAAGAAAAAAAGAAAAAAAATAAAGTTTACAATTGACAACAGAGTATCGCGACACTAGTAAATTTTGCAAAAGTAAGCAAATATATCACGATACACGCGAGCACTGGTACAATCAATGAAATAACAATCGAAAACGACAAAAACAGTAAAATATTACTATCTAGAATTTCCGATCACACCTATTTGTCACACGTTGTTCCACAGTAAGTGAGATTTGGAAGTCATCTTTTATATGAAAGAAAATTTATGAACCGAACGGATTTTGTACATAGCAAAATTTGTCACACCTTCTACATTTGGACGCCAAAGATCAACACTGCAGTGACAATAGATGACAGGCAAAATTGTAATAGTTGCTGTAACACAAACGAAGCACGTCTTCTGCTTATGGCGGCTGGTAAAACCACTTCTTTGGCGGGATATTCCACAGCTTCACACAATTTAAGTCGACTACATTCCATTATCTGTGTTCTGTTTTCGTTGATGTTCATCTTATATGCTCTTTTAAATACGCTGTCCAATCCGTTCAATTGCTCGTACAACTCGTTTGCTGGCTCTGACAGAATTACGGTATCATCAGCAAACCTCAAAGTTTTTATTTCTTCCCCTGAGTTTTAATTCCTATTCCAAATTTTATTTTGATTTCCTTCACTGCTTGCTCATATACAGACTGAATAATGTCAGGGATAGATTTCAACCGTGCCTCATTCCCTTCTCAACCACTGCTTCCCTTTCATACCCCTTGACTCATAACTACCGTTTGGTTTCCACACAGGTTCAAAACAGCCCTTCTCTCCCTGTAGTTTACCCATACTGCCATTAAAATTTCAATGATAGTATCCCAGTGATAGTTGTCATAAGATTTACCTATATCTACCATTGCTATAAACGTAGGTTTGCCTCTGCTTAACCTAAGAGAAGTTGTAGGATCAAGATTGACTTACGTGCTCATACATTTCCCAGGAATCCAAACTGATCTTTCCCGAGGTCAGCTTCTACCAGTTTTTCCATTCTTCTATAAAGAATTCGTGTTAGTATTTTGCAGCCATGACTCACTAAACAGATAGTGTGGTAATAATCACAACTGTCAGCATCTAATTTCTTTGGAATTGGGATTATTACCTTCTTTTTGTAGTCTGGAGATATTTTGCCTGACTCGTACATCTTGCACACCAGATGGAACAGTATTGTCTCGACTAGGTTCTCCAAGTCTATTAGTAGTTCTGATGGAATGTCGTCTACTACAGGGACCCTGTTCAGAATTAAATATTTTAGAGTTTCATCAGATTCTTCTCGCAGTATCATATCTCCCGTCTCATCTTCATCTACTCCCGCTCCCTTTCCGTTACTTTACCCTCAATTTCATCCCCACATTTCAGCTTTGTTTTTTTGCGCGGTACAGGTTTTCCATCGGGACTATTGATATTCACACAGGTGCTTCTTTTTTCCCAAAGGCCTCTTGAATTTTCCTGTAGGCGGTATCCATCTTTCCCATAGTGAAATATGCTTCTAAGTCCTTACATTTGTCCTCTAGCCATTCCTGCTTAGCCATATTGCACTTCGTGTCAGTCTTATATTTCAAACATTTGTATTCCCTTTCGTCTGCATCATTTTCTGCATTTTTTTTATTTTCTCCTCTCATCAATTAAATTCAATATCTCCCGTGTCATCCAAGGATTTCTACTAGGTTTTATGTTCTTACGTATTTGATCTTCTGCTGCCTCCACTATTTCATCACTCAAAGCTACCCATTCGTCTTCTGCAGCATCTATTTCCCCATTTCTCGTCTATTGTTGCCTAATTCTCCCTCTGAAACACCCAAAAACCTCTCGTTTTTCCAATTTATCCTTATACCAGCTGCTTAATTTCCTACCTTTTTGCAATTTCTTCAGTTTTAATCTACAGTTCAAAACCGTTAAAACGTGGTCAGACTCAACATCTGCCCTTGGAAATGTCTTACAGTTTAAAATCTGGATTCGAAATCTCTGTCCTACTATTACATAATCAATCTCAAACCTTCAGGTGTCTCCAGATCTCTTCCAAATAAACTCCCTTCTTTCATGAATCTGTAACCTAGTGTTAGCGATGCTCCGTGCAAATTTCTACCAGGCGGCTCCCTCTTTCATTCCTTTGCCCCCCTCCCCCTTGCCGGCCGGAAAGGCCGAGCGGTTCTAGGCGCTACAGTCTGGAACCGCGCGACCGCTACGGTCGCAGGTTCGAATCCTGCCTCAAGCATGGATGTGTGTGATGTCCTTACGTTAGTTAGGTTTGAGTAGTTCTAAGTTCTAGGGGACTGATGACCTCAGAAGTTAAGTTCCATAGTGCTCAGAGCCATTTGAACCATTTGAACCTTCCCCCCACTCCATATTCATCTATTTTTTTTGTTCCCTTCTTTTTCCTACTATCGTATTTCAGTCATCCATTTCAATTAAAGTTTCTTTTTAATTTTATCCATATTCACAATAGAACATGAGGACAACAAAAGCATAAATTACGTGGATCTTAGAATCACCAACCACCTACAAAAAGTTCAGCATACTCAGAAAACGCACATACACAGACACAATGCTGGACAACTCATCATGTCATCCTACCACACAGAAACATGCTGCGCTTAGGTCCATGATACACAGAGTACACTCCCTTAATTTAGAAGAAAACACTGTCAAGAATGAAATAGATACAATAAAGAGCATTGCCTTAAGCAATGGCTACACAGTCAAAATAATCGACAATTTAAGAAGACAGATACACAAAAGCAAGACAACGAATGGACACACTGTGAAAGAAGAGAAAATATTCGCCAGTATCCCATACCTGGACCCCATATCACAAAATTCGCCAACCTTTTCAGAAAAACAAATGTAACAGTTGCATTCTCAACCAATAATAAGTTAGGAAACCTACTCATCCATAATGTAAAATCAAATACACAAACATATAAAAACAGTGGACTGTACAAAGTATCATGCCCCAGTTGTCCTGCCTCCTATGTAGAGAAAACAGGCAGAAACTTCAAGACCCGTTTTCAAGAATATGTAAACACTTTCAGGCTCAAGATTTTCGAAAAATCAGTCATTGCACAAAAAATGTTGGAAACGAAACATGTCATCAACAGTCTAGAAAACAATTTGGTAATACTACATAATGAACCTAATAGTAAGACCCTAAGTCTGTTAGAACAACTGGAGATATACCTACACAAAATCAAAAAGCCAGAATCTATGTTAAATGAACAAACAGATTTCGCAAGCCATAGTTATTTCAGTAATTTAAAGAGATATTCTAAAGTTATTTCTTGCAAATGTCAATTTTTTAATATTTATATCTTTAGCACTACGAATAAATTCATCTCTGACACCACCATGTACAAAAACATCTGTGAAGTGTTTATAAACATGTGTGTGCAAATGTAGATCCTGAATGAAGCGACATGTACTAAAACGACGGAGGAAAGAATGTTTGCTGGTACCAAATTGTTACAAATGCTTTCCTTGGTTTATGTGGTAAGTTTATACTGTTCATTTTCCACTATTTGCACATATTTTCCGCATTCGACTTACGAAATTCATAACCAAACATTAAACCTTGTCGTGACAGGAATATGCATTTCACCTCATGCAGGAGAAGAAACAAAACATGTATTAAGACAAATTACACCCGACGATGGACCCACAGGGTTCAAAATGCATCGTGTAGTTAATAAAACACGAAAAAGTTGTGACCGAAGGCGTTGTTTAATTCATTCCTCCAATGAATGAAATTTTCCTTTCCCTTAACTATCGGGGTAATTTCTTTTATCTCATCATACCTTTCTTCAATCTCTCCATATGCAGAACTAGTTGGCATGTAAAGTTGTATTGCTGTGGTTAACGTGGTCCTAGTTTCTATCTTCTCTACGATGATGCGTTCACTATGCTGTGCGTAGTAGCTTACCTGCATTCTCATTTTCTTATTCATTGTTAAACCTACTACTGCATTAGCCCCATTTAATTTTATATTTGTAATACTGTGTTCACCTAACCACAAAGTCCTGTTCCTCCTGCCACCGAACTTGACTAATTATCACTACATCTAACTTCAACCGACCCATTTCATTTTTCTTTTCATTTTTTTTTAAATTTCCTAACCTACTTGCCTAACTAAGTGGTCTTACATTCATAGCTGCGCCCAGTAGGATGGCAGATTTGTTACTTGATGACGACATCCCGGCCCCGAGATCCGAATGGGGGACTGTTTTACCTCCTGAATATTTTACCCTAGAGAATACCATCATCATGTAACCGTACAATAGAGCTGCATACCCTTGTGAAAAATTAAGGTTGTAGTTTCTCCTTGCTTTCTGCAGTTCACAGTACCCGCAGAGCAAAGCCATTTTGGCTGATGTTACTAGGTCGGATCAGTCAGTCATCCGGATTGTTGCCCCTCCAACTACAGAAAAATTTGCTGCCTTTCTTCAGGAACCACACGTTTGTATGGCCCCTCAACAGATACCCCTCCATTGTGGTTTGCACCTACGGTACGGCTATCTGTATCGCTAAGGCACGCAAGCCACTACACCGACGGTATATCTCATTTCTGGCCTATTTATAGGTCACGTAGTGTTTACGCACTCTGTGCGCCGTACTGTATATTTACACTGAATGTTGGTGACTCACTGTCTGTTGACGCACAGTATGTAAATACGATATTATCCCTTTGAGAGCTATGATGAAATTACTGTACTATTTCATTGGTTTACTTCCGTTGTCTATAGCGGCTCAAATATTGATGGTACTGCATTAATAATCTCGTTGCCAGTTTTTACACGCCTACCGAGAGAACTGTTATAGCACAAACAGTTCTGGATTCGTAACTGTAACAATTATCGGCGTAAACGTGTGAATAAATGTAGACAGCGCACCTTATGTTAAAACAAGAAAATTAACAACATGATTATGCTGAAAATACTCACTAGTGACGTATAAATGTGCTACTGACCTACGGCCACAGAGAAAAAAAACCCACAAAAATCGTCAGGACCTGTTAAATTAAGGAAAACCAGTGGATAAAATGCATCTTTGACTTAAATGTCAACACTCAGTCGGGTAAAATGTGGTACACGTACATACAGCAGAAAAATAATGATACAATGAATGTAAGTCACGGGTTTGTCTCGATTTTATAAATTAAGAAAAACTCCTTATTCATTTTCAAAGAAATCTGAGCCAACAGTCCTTGACAAATGGACAAATGAAGTATTGATTTTAAAATTAACGAGTTCGCTCAGGACAGAAATGTATTGCACCCGGCGGAGACAAGTGGACCGGATCTCTTGAAGTTTCATAATAGGCAGCTGGTGCAACACTAGAAGGTATCTATAGCAATTAGGACCAATTTCACTTTCGGTAATCCAGATACAGATGGTAGAATATCATATCTTGACGAGTAGTTCAGCACATTTAGCTCCGCGGCTCAAGTTTTGATGGATGTTCGACTAAGACTGGATATAAACGTGTGTCATACAACATTGTATGATGGGCGAGACCCCACTTGGAATCCAGTGATAAAGCTTCGAATGAAACAGCTACTACCGAGTAAAGTAGTGATGCTGGCACGGCTGTAGCAGAAGATGATGGGAGCGGAGAAGCCCGGCAATGACCAAACGCTGTAACGTCAGATGTAGCAACACCACCCACCGATTACGATGTTGTGCATGTGGTAAGGAGTCAGCACCGTAGTAACACTGACATAGAAGAATGGCGGTACCAGCAGGTCAGTTACTACAAGTCCCAGTCAAGTGATTGTTGTGGCCTATGTGGCTGAAAACAGTGATTCAGCAAATAAGTACACAACGAGCTAAGATAGACACTCGTCATTTTTAGTCACACCACCGGATAGACGAAAAGACAGTGAGCACGAGGTATCAAAGGAGTCTGAATATTTATCATTATAGATGGTTTTTTAAGGATAAATTTTGTACAGAGGTGTTGTGGATCGGCCGGGAGGCGTGCCGAGATACTCCTCGCATTTGCGATGAACAGTGTGTCCTGATAAACAGTGGGTCTGCCTAGTAAGAGGGTCATCCCGGGTTAGAATCCCGGTCCAGCACACTTTTCGTTCTTCGCCGCTGAATGCACATGAAGTCCCAATGCAGCTGATATCAATAGTTCCTTCCCTTTCTCCCTCCCCCACCCCACCTTCAATTTACATAATATTTTCAGATTGTTCTATATTTTCGGCGGTGATTTTAGAGGGGTCACTATTTCGCATGAAAATTGTTGCGATGAGGGTAGCAACGCGTTCTTCAATGATTAGGATTTTTAATGGGCTAGTATGGGGTTAATTCGGGTGTTCTGAGTGATTGGATACCGTGCAATAATGCAGGGATGCGGACGTAGGTGATTAATGGCGTAGCACCCTTAAGCGATTTCTGTTTGACAATTAATAAGGGTTTCAAACGATTTGCGGCATATTGAAAATTTGCCATTGGTTCTATGAATTAGCTGGAATCGCTGCTAGCACTGTCATTTTGTCTTGCATAATTTTGTAGCGAATATCGCTTATATCGTTTCAACAGTGTACATGTAATAATACTGTTTTGTTATAAGTAATTGGGAGGATGGGCATATTGTGACAAGGAAGCAACAGGGAACGAGTTGTGGACTATATGTGAAGCATAAGACAGAATTGAGGAGGTCCACTTACTGTGAAAAACGAGTAGTTAAGAAAAATAATTCTCTATTACTATTTGTAATTCGTTAAAAGAGGTGTCAATTACGTAAATTAGATATAAATGCAGTTCCGATCGGCATAAGGACTTTCTTAAGTGAGTCAGTTTATTGTTAAGTAGTTTTTACGGAATAATAAGCTGGAGTGAAGAATCGGGTAACATTAATCTGTCAGTTTGCAAGTGCTGATTTAAAGAAGTTGAAACTTCCTGGCGAATAAAAACTGTGCGTCGGACAGAGACTCGAACACGGGTAGAGCACTTGCCCGCGAAAGACAAAGGTCCTGAGTTCGAGTCTCCGTCCGGCACACAGTTTTAATCTGCCAGGGAGTTTCAAATCAGCGCACACTGCGCTGCAGAGTGAAAATTTCATTCTAAAAGAAATTATTGGTCATGGGGAAATGGAAAATATAGTGGGCTAATACTGTAGATTAAGTATGCAGTCAATGAATCTTGAAGTTTAAACTGATTATTATCAAGCAAAATTACAGTACACAGTTATCAGTTTGACGATGTAAGCTGAGTCTGTGCAGAATGACGGTGAGTTAAGATCTGGAGACGAGAATGACAGAGAGGGGAGGTGTGTGCGCCACCAGTGTGTGTCGAAACTTCTGAATAAACTGGCGAGCTGTCGTGGCTATGACATAAGGGCGTGGAAGCGGGCGAGCTCGGCACCGACCAAACACTGTTACGTCAGGTGCAGCAACACTGCCGGTTGAATACTGAAATTGCGAACAAATCAAGGAGCCAGCACTGTAATAAAGACGACACGGTAGAAAGGCAGAGCTACTATGGCATCAGAAGGCCAATTAGTGCGCATCCAAACCACGGGTTTGTTAAGGTCTACGTGGTTGAAAGTGGTGCTTCGGCAAAACAAGTAATCAGGAAAGCAGCATAAAATGTCGTCCGTTTTTAGTCAAAGGTATTGCTGTATGGCATCCATCTTCTATGAGAAGAGGTCAGCACTGGTGTACGATGCCACTTGGTCCCACAAGTAGCCACGAAGTGACTTGGCGTCCAATAACTGCAGGTCTACTGCTGGCTCGACGTGCAATGCTGCGGGCGTAGCACCACCGGCCTCCCACCAGCTGGAGCCAACTTTCAGCCCTGGAGGGCAGTCATTCCAGACCAGGGCAGTGCTGCTGCTCAACCATCTACACCTACGCTGTCATAGTAATGCTGTACACGCCTACACGCTAGGGTGGGCACTTTAGCTGGGTACTGTCTTCCTCCACAAGAACCACAGCAGAATTCCATGATTACTGGTGCAGTATTCTTTGGGCTGCATGGCTGTGCCCAGTTGCCATCCGCGCTGTCACATACTACGCACTTCAGCGGTCCTGCCAAGATGCTAGCGAGACAGCAAGTCGTGGTCAGCTTGGTGCATCAGTGCTTCCCCACTATCATGGAATACTTCTAGATAAGATCAAGTACTGTGGTGTGAATGGGACAGCGCTCAAATGGTTTAAATCATACCTAACTGGAAGTGTGCAGAAAGTTGAAATAAGCAGTTCACATAAAATGCAAAAAACTGGCAATTTCTCAAACTGGGGAACAATCATGAATGTGGTGCTGCAAGGTTCGGTCTTGGGTCCTCTGGTGTTCTTATTATACAGGGTGTTACAAAAAGGTATGGCCAAACTTTCAGGAAACATTCCTCACACACAAATAAAGAAAAGAACGCTTAATTTCCGTGTTAGAGCTCATTTCAGTTTCGTCAGTATGTACTGTACTTCCTCGATTCCCCGCCATGATTTCACACGGGATACCTGTGCTGCCAAAACATGTGCCTTTACAAGTACGACACAACATGTGGTTCATGCGCAATGGAGCTCCTGCACATTTCAGTCGAAGTGTTCGTACGCTTCTCAACAACAGATTCGGTGACCGATGGATTGGTAGAGGCGGACCAATTCCATGGCCTCCACGCTCTCCTGACCTCAACCCTCTTGACTTCCATTTATGGGGGCATTTGAAAGCTCTTGTTTACGCAACCCCGTACCAAATGTAGAGACTCTTCGTGCTCGTATTGTGGACGGCTGTGATACAATACGCCATTCTCCAGGGCTGCATCAGCGCATCAGGGATTCCATGCGACGGAGGGTGGATGCATGTATCCTCGCTAACGGAGGACATTTTGGACATTTCCTGTAACAAAGTGTTTGAAGTCACGCTGGTACGTTCTGTTTCTACGTGTTTCCATTCCATGATTAATGTGATTTGAAGAGAAGTAATAAAATGAGCTCTAACATGGAAAGTAAGCGTTTCCGGACACATGTCCACATAACATATTTTCTTTGTTTGTGTGTGAGGAATGTTTCCTGAAAGTTTTACTTGCTATTCTATATTCACGAAGATGCAAAGCTGGTACTTTCTGCCGATGATACAAGTATAGCTGTCACACCCAACAGACAAGAATTAACTGGTGAAATTGTAAACGATGTTTTTCAGAAAATCATTAAGTGGGCTCTCAATAAACTTTGACAAAACACAGTACATACAATTCCACACAGTAAATGGAATGACACCATTAATAAATATAGACTTTGATCAGAAATCGGTAGCTAAGGCAGGATATTCAAAATTTCTAGGTGTATGCATTGATGAGGGGATGAACTGGAAAAAAGACACTTAAGATCTGCTGAAACGTTTGAGTTCAGCTACTTATGCTATTAGGGTCAGTGCAAATTTTGGCGATATACATCTGAGTAAATTAGCTTACCACGCCTATTTTCATTCTCTGCTTCCGTATGGCATCATATTCTGGGGTAACTCATCATTGAGTAAAAGAGTGTTCATTGCACAAAAGCGTGTAATCAGAATAATTGCTGGAGCTCATCCAAGATCTTCCTGCAGACACTTATTTAAAGAGCTAGAGATCTTCAGTGTAGCCTAACAATGTATACATTCACTTATGAAATTTCTTATTAACAATCCAAATTAATTCAAAGGTAATTGCAGTGTACATGGCTACAACACTAGGAGAAATGATGATCTTCACTACTCAAGGTTAAATCTAACTTTGGCTCAGAAGGGGATAATTATGCTGCCACAAAAGTCTTTAGTCACTTACCTAATAGCATCAAAAGTCTGACAGATAGCCATATAGCATTTAAATGGAAATTAAAAGAATTTCTTAATGGCAACTCCTTCTACTCATTAGATGAATTTTTGGATGTAGTAAGTGGGTAATTTCCCCAAGCCCCCCCCCCCAAAAAAAAAAAATAAAATAAAATATTAAGTGCCATGTAATATTTTGTGTAATGTAATATCTTGTATAGACACCTTTTATTAACATGACACGTTCCACATCATTAGGAAGTGTCGTATTCATGATCTATGGAATATGAACTAATCTAATCTAACCTGTCTTAAGCACATGCCATGCACGGTATCGTCATCACAGAGCGCCACTACGAGGGTTGCAGTCTGTTCTTCAGTAAAATGTATGACCAACAATGATGTATGTCTGAGCAGCCATCAGTCATCACCTTGACAACTATCCCCGTTTTAACCTGAGATGCGGCAGTGGCATGGGTGTCCACTGCCCACGCTCACAGTACTCCTCGTCCACGATTCATTAATTACTATAACTAACGACCAACTGGGCAAGTAGCAGCCTAACTATAGAGAATTTTACTTGGATAACTACGGTGAAAATTGCAACATGGTTCGAATAATGGCTCACGTGACATTTGAAATCTGGCAGAAAACCCAAAGAAAAAAATGGTTCAAATGGTTCTGAGCACTATGGGACTTAACATCTGTGGTCATCAGTCCCTTAGAACTTACAACTACTTAAACCTAACTAACCTAAGGACATCACACACATCCATGCCCGAGGCAGGTTTCGAACCTGCGACCGTAGCAGTCGCGCGGTTCCGGACTGAGCGCCTAGAACCGCTAGACCACCGCGGCCGGCAAAACCCAAAGAGATTCTGTTCATACATAAAGCACACCAGTGGTAGGACGCAGTCAGTACCTTCACTGCGCTATAACAACGGTGAAGTCACTGATGACAGTGCCGCGAAAGCAGAGTTATTAAATACGGTTTTCCGAAACTCCTTCACCAAAGAAGACGAAGTAAATATTCCTGAATTCCAATCAAGAACAACTGCCAAGATGAGAAACATAGAAGTAGATATCCCCGAGTAGCGAAGCAGTTTAAATCACTTAATAAAGGCAAGGCCTCCGGTCCAGATTGTATACCAGTCAGGTTCCTCTCAGAGTATGTTGATAAAATAGCTCAATATTTAGCTATTATATACAACCACTTGCTCTCGGAAATATCCGTACCTAAAGACTGAAAAATTGCGCAAGTCACACCAGTACCCAAAAAGGGAAGTAGGAGTAATCCGCTGAATCACAGGCCTATATCACTAACGTCGATTTGCAGTAGGTTTTTGGAATATATACTGTATTCGAACATTATGAAGTACCTCGAAGAAAACGATTTATTGACACATAGTCAGCACGGACTCAGAAAATATCATTCTTGTGAAACACAACTAGCTCTTTATACTCACGAAGTAATAAGTGCTATCGACAGGGGATGTCAAATTGATTCCATATTTTTAGATTTCCAGAAGGCTTTCGACACCGTTTCTCACAAGCGTCATCTAACCAAACTGCGTGCCTGCGGAGTATCGCCTCAGTTGTGCGACTGGATTCGTGATTTCCTGTCAGAAAGTCACAGTTCGTAGTAGCAAACGGAAAGTCATCTAGTAAAACAGAAGTAATACCCAGCGTTCCCCAAGGAAGTGTCATAGGACCTCTATTGTTCCTGATCTATATTAACGACATAGGAGACAATCTGAGTAGCCGTCTTAGATTGTGTGCAGATGATGCTGTCATTTATCCTCTTGTAAAGTCATCAGGTGATCAAAACGACTTGGAAAATGATTTATATCAGATATCTGTATGGTGCTAAAAGTAGCAATTGACCATGAATAAGAAAAAGTGTGAAGTAATTCACAGTAGTAGTAAAAGAAATCAGCTAAGCGATAAGTCACACAAATCTGAATGCTGTAAATTCAAGTAAATACTTAGGGATTACAATTGCAAATAACCTAAACTGAAACGATCGCTTAGATAATATTGTGGGTAGATCAAACCGAAGACTGCGATTCATTTTCAGAACACTTAGAAGGTGCAACTGGTCTACTAAAGAGACTGCTTACACCACGCTTGTCCGCCCTATTCTGGAGTACTGCTGTGGGGTGTGGGATGAGCATCAGGTGGGACTGACGGATGACATGGGAAAAGTACAAAGAAGGGCAGCTCGTTTTGTATTATCGCGAAATAGGGGGGATAGTGTCACAGACATGATACGTGAATTTGAGTGGCAATCATTAAAACAAAGACGTTTTTCGTTGCGACGGGATCTTTTCATGAAATTTCAATCACCAGTTTTCCTGCCGGCCGGATTGGCCGAGCGGTTCTAGGCAGTCTGGAACCGCGCAACCGCTACGTCGCGTAGTGCTCAGAGCCATTTGAACCATTTTGAACTTTCTCTATCTCTTCAAATTCTGCCTCTGATGTCGGTATGTATATCTGAACTGCTGTTGTTGCAGTCGTTGTGCTGTCGATTCTGATGAGAATAATCCTATTACAGAACTGCTCACACTAATTCACTATCTGCCGTACCTTCCCATTCATGACGAGTCGTATTCTTGCTACGCCATTTTCATCTGCTGCTTCTGTGACCATATACTCGTCTTACCAGTCGGTCTTTCAATTTAGTTTCAATGATCCACACTATATCTAGACAGAGCATTTAATTTTTTGCATATTATAGCTTCTGACATTTCAAGCTCCGATTCTTGGTAGGAAAGATGCATATTCTGTTGGACAGGGAGTCTTCAACAGACATAGAATTATTTTCAGTTGTTTCATCAGGGAAGTGTGTTGGGACTGCTGTTCATTTTCTTTGTTAATGATCTAGCAGACTGTCAACAGTAACAGACTTTTTGCGGATGGTGTACTTATATTTAAGGAAATAGGATCAACTTTAGCAAAGAAATTAATGTCAGGAAACTTAACGTTTTCCCGCTACACGCAAAATAACTCAGCACACGTTGAAATCTCTCCCAACTGTTGGTGCCACTGACTAGAGTATTGCGCACTTGACGGTGTACTACATAAACTCTTGGAAGATGTGCCAAAACATGTGATTCCAGCACGATGACGAACGACATCATTTTTCACGTGCTGTCCGAGATTATCTGGACCAACGGTTCTGGCAACAGTGGAAAGATCGATTGGCTGTCTTACACGTTCTCCCTACCTGAACTTACTTTTACTCGCTTTTTCGAAATCCTTGTGGCATCCGGCGAAGACCTTCTGGCGCTTGTTATCGCTGCGGAGTATGCTGGAGGACTAGGGAATAGTGATCGTGTATTACATCGAGTACATCGAGTATATTGAATTCTATTATAGTGCTCGCTAGAAGTGAAAGTACGAAAAGTGTTCCAAGTACAATACTTCCCCTATGTCCAAAAAAAAAAAGAAAGAAAAAAGAGCTGTACAAAACAGTCACCCCTCGATATGACTTGTAAGCAGTGCAAAGGTCACTAACGTATACGCTTTTCACATAACGCAGAAATGTACTGTACTGTGATTACAAAATCGGTGAGAAACAACTGAACTCAGTAACTCTTACAAATACCAAACTCTGACAGTCTGTCGGATATGAAACAGAATGATCACATGGACTCAGTCATAAAGGAAGACTTCGGTAGTAGTGGGACAAAGTTCGTATGGCCCCACACTGCAGTGTTGCCAAATTTATCCAAGATGGCGGCGATAGATGTGGCAACGTCACAATGAATTCATGGCGGCAGTTTGGAATTTTGGCAGGAAGATAGGTCAATTGGGATACCTCCACTAACCTAACCCCCTCCCCTCTCCACTCCCCTTCCTCAGAAAATGGTGGAAGTTCAAATTCTGGCAAGGAAAAAAGGTCTATTGGGCTACCTCCACTAACCTAAGAAAATGGCAGGAAAAGAGGTCACTTGGCCTATCTCCACTAACCTAAGTCATCTGACTGCCACCTCTTCCTAGGAACTGCATGGTAAAGGACTAAGCCCATGCAAGGATGCTGGGTAACATGGACATAAGTCTTTATTTTGCAGGTAGTCTTCAGTTAAACAATTTGAGGCAGTAGCTCCATCCAGTGTGTTCACAGGGAGGTCCAGAGTCCCAATGATCTAGTAAACAGTAAGGCCACCAGAGGACGCAGTCGTCCCTTCTGTAACATAATCCAAGATGGCGGTCTGGGGGGAAAAATGGCGGGAACCAATAGGAACTCTTAATCCATCACATGTTAGAATTCAGCCAGTAGGATAGAGACATCTGGTAACGTCATTGGAGGGGGTATAGAGCTGGCTCAGCACCACAAGACATCTCACTCAGTCAGCCAGCAGCAGCAGCAGCAGCAGCAGCAGCAGCAGAAGAACAAGAACCATGAAGCGTCAACAGCAGTCGCAATCCAACACAGCCCTGCAGAACAGGAAGAAATGGAAAAGTGAATACCCCATACCACATCTTTTTTGTGGTTAGCATTGTCATTATTATTATAATTATTGGTTGTTTTCGCATCTTGGTCAATATGTAATGCTTCCTTGTCTTTGTTCAGCAGTAGCCCTCAACGCATCCAAGCCCACAGGCTCGAGCACCAACATGCTGACCTGTGCCTCATCTGGACCTGTAGCAACCTCAGCTGCCATCTTGTCAAGAACTACACTGATCTCTGGACCTGTGGCAGCAACAGCCTCCAGCATGTCTGAACCTGTAGCGGCCACATGGGATCCTGTAGCACACGTAGCCCACTTTCCGGAGCAGGACAAGGAGCTGTTACTGTCCGTCCCACCCATCGATTTGTGTGATGAAGACTCGCAGTCTGTTCCCAGCTCATAGAATGCTGCTGGTGGTTCTAAACAATAGCAAGATGGAGGACAGTACAGGGCTATTACAAATGATTGAAGCGATTTCATAAATTCACTGTAGCTCCATTCATTGACGTATGGTCACGACACACTACAGATACGTAGAAAAACTCATAAAGTTTTGTTCGGCTCAAGCCACACTTCAGGTTTCTGCCGCCAGAGTGCTCGAGAGCGCAGTGAGACAAAATGGCGACAGGAGCCGAGAAAGCGTATGTCGTGCTTGAAATGCACTCACATCAGTCAGTCATAACAGTGTAACGACACTTCAGGACGAAGTTCAACAAAGATCCACCAACTGCTAACTCCATTCGGCGATTGTATGCGCAGTCTAAAGCTTCTGGATGCCTCTGTAAGGGGAAATCAACGGGTCGGCCTGCAGTGAGCGAAGAAACGGTTGAACACGTGTATCTGGCCATGCTGGAAAATTGGCTCATACCACAACTGGAGACCGACAGCGCCGACTTCATCTTTCAACAGGATGGTGCTCCACCGCACTTCCATCATGATGTTCCGCATTTCTTAAACAGGAGATAGGAAAACCGATGGATCGGTCGTGGTGGAGATCATGATCAGCAATTCATATCATGAACTCCACGCTCTCCCAACTTAACCCCATGCGATTTGTTTCTGTGGGGTTATGTGAAAGATTCAGTGTTTAAACCTCCTCTACCAAGAAACGTGCCAGAACTGCGAGCTCGCATCAACGATGCTTTCGAACTCATTGATGGGGACATGCTGCGCCGAGTGTGGGAGGAACTTGTTTATCGGCTTGATGTCTGCCGAATCACTAAAGGGGCACATATCGAACATTTGTGAATGCCTAAAAACTCTTTTTGAGTTTTTCTATGTGTGTGCAAAGCATTGTGAAAATATCTAAAATAATAAAGTTATTGTAGAGCTGTGAAATCGCTTCAATCATTTGTAATAACCCTGTACTTGTCAGCAACATACAACCCATCCCAGCAGAACATCCCTGTGCTAGTGCACGTGCAGAGTGCAAATGCTGTGGACAAGAAGACATCAAGTGTACCTATGCTTTTCAGTTCTACATACAATTTAACTCCCAGTGGAACTAAATGTGTAAATGTTGGTATAGAAGCACATCATGACAGGGGCTTGCATGCGAGAATAGAAATTGAAAATGCATCAAACATCGACTAGGACGGAATACGTCATGCAGAGCCCTACCACAGGCACATAGACACAGGCAACAGAGCATGCACAATGTCGGCACTAGTACAGTGTATATCCACCTTCCGCAGCAATGCAGGCTGCTATTCTCCCATGGAGACGATCGTAGAGATGCTGGATGTAGTCCTGTGGAACGGCTTGCCATGCCATTTCCACCTGGCGCCTCAGTTGGACCAGCGTTCGTGCTGGACGTGCAGACCGCGTAAGACGACGCTTCATCCAGTCCTAAACATGCTCAATGGGGGACAGATCCGGAGATCTTGCTGGCCAGGGTAGTTGACTTACACCTTCTAGAGCACGTTGGGTGGCACGGGATACATGCGGACGTGCATTGTCCTGTTGGAAAAGCAAGTTCCCTTGCCGGTCCAGGAATGGTAGAACGATGGGTTCGATGACGGTTTGGATGTACCGTGCACTATTCAGAGTCCCCTCGACGATCACCAGTGGTGTAGGGCCAGTGTAGGAGATCGCTCCCCACACCATGATGCCGGGTGTTGGCCCTGTGTGCATCGGTCGTATGCAGTCCTGATTGTGGCGCTTACCTGCACGGCGCCAAACACGCATACGACCATCATTGGCACCAAGGCAGAAGCGACTCTCATCGCTGAAGACGACACGTCTCCATTCGTCCCTCCATTCACGCCTGTCGCGACACCACTGGAGGCGGGCTGCACGATGTTGGGACGTGAGCGGAAGACGGCCTAACGGTGTGCGGGACCGTAGCCCAGCTTCATGGAGACGGTTGCGAATGGTCCTCGCCGATACCCCAGGAGCAACAGTGTCCCTAATTTGCTGGGAAGTGGCGGTGCGGTCCCCTACGGCACTGCGTAGGATCCTACGGTCTTGGCGTGCATCCGTGCGTCGCTGCGGTCCGGTCCCAGGTCGACGGGCACGTGCACCTTCCGCCGACCACTGGCGACAACATCGATGTACTGTGGAGACCTCACGCGCCACGTGTTGAGCAATTCGGCGGTACGTCCACCCGGCCTCCCGCATGCCCACTATACGCCCTCGCTCAAAGTCCGTCAACTGCACATGCGGTTCACGTCCAAGCTGTCGCGGCATGCTACCAGTGTTAAAGACTGCGATGGAGCTCCGTATGCCACGGCAAACTGGCTGACACTGACGGCGGCGGTGCACAAATGCTGCGCAGCTAGCGCCATTCGACGGCCAACACCGCGGTTCCTGGTGTGTCCGCTGTGCCGTGCGTGTGATCATTGCTTGTACAGCCCTCTCGCAGTGTCCGGAGCAAGTATGGTGGGTCTGACACACCGGTGTCAATGTGTTCTTTTTTCCATTTCCAGGAGTGTATACAAGAAAAACAAAAGCTGCAAACATTCATATACAAAACATTTCTTAAAACATCTAATCTTGAAAATAGTTCTGCTGACTTCTGTGGCACTTCAACATGTCAGATTCACGTACATTTTACTATTTACTAAAGTCCACTTAGGATTTCTCAAGCCAGCGTTTTGCTGCTCTGTTACAATAACATCCACAGCAGGTTTCACAAACTAGCTCTTTTACTGCTCAGCTTCAATGTATTACAACTACAACATCAGGTTCCTCCAGTCACATTCAGTATTTATTACATAGTCAAATCCATACCATATTCACTCAGATTAGTGATGGTTAATTACGTACATATCTATTCTTGGTTACTTCAGGTCCTTTCTTATGCCTCTTGTTTGCACTTCCACCTATTTCTAAATTTCGATCCCTTTTGTTTAACCACATTACATCTATTTGTTTACTACAATTAACAGGCAACACCTTGGCGCTCACTTTTTTTTATTTATAAATTAACATTGTCTTACAGTCAGCCTTGCTGCTTTGTAAATACTTCCTTACATGAAATATAGCCCCTTCTGAGGGTACCCAGTACCTCCATATCTAAATTTACTTAAATAACTCATCTCTTCCTGGACAATATTACCTTTGTCTTACAGCCAGCCTTGCTGTTCTGTGAATATTTTTCGTTTCTTCTTACAATAACAACCTTCTGATGTTTCCACAGCACTTAGCTCTCTTACTTAATACTACTATAGTGAAGAAGGAAAGACGACAGTTAAAAGTTCTGAATGATGAAGAGGAAGAATGACAGCACGAAATGAAAATTAAGTAGCATTGTCATTAAATCGAGTCCTAGTGTTTGTCAAACACTTAGCCTTGCAAAGAGCGCAAAGCCCTCTGAGGTTTTTAGTTACTCCTGGCTATGTCTCTTTTTTGTACATATCTCTTTAGATCAATAATATTTCTTAAGCCTAGCAGCTTATAGGACTTTACAAATTCAAATCGGTAAGCATTAGAATGAGGTTTCTCTGTTATCCTAAATGGACCCACATACTCGTCAGTAAACTTTTGGTTTCTGAGGTAAGTTTTCTTGATTTCTCCTTGGTCGTTATTAAAACTAGATCAATTATTTGGAAGCTAGCAGGATTAGCTCTAGCATCTAATACTAATCTGATCGAGCCACCCTACTTTGGTACTATAACCAGCGGGTTGTTATGAACACTTATTGCTCTTTCAGTGATCCCCCACTCTAGCATATTCCGAACCAGGTCACGTACTGCTTGCTTGTGCACTTCAGGAACTGCAAACAGTTTTTTTGAAATAATGGGCATCCTTTTTCATTGTAAAAAACACTCGTAATCTTTAAGTAGACCTGGCTGATCAGAAAATACTCCTATATGCTTAGTCAAAATTTGTTTTAGGTCATTCCTTTGTCCCTCATGTAGGTCGCTTAATTCTAGCAATTTATCATTGATCCTAGCTCTGATACTATCCAGCTGAGACGGATCCACTTCTTCACTTCCACTATACTCATTATAGCCTTCCATTAGTTTTGTTGTCCTGCAAATACGGATTGTCAAGTCATTTAGTTCTTATCCTCACTTGGTCTCTTACCTGTGAATGGTATAGTGATAAGGTTACCATTAATTATTATCATTACATCATTGGTCCCGAAATTTACCCAACGTTCATGTTTAGTAAGAAAATCGGCACCCAGGAGCATATCAAAACTTAATCCACTAATTACTAAGAAATTATGCTTAATTGCTACCCCCTTTAACACTATGGTTAGAAATAATATTTCTCGCTTCACCACCTTTTTGGTTTTTCCCATTGCTGCAATTATATTTAGGCCACTTACTGGCATCCTTACTACTTGCTTACTTGCTGCGATTTCATTAACGATATTTTGGGACACAGCACACACCTCTGATCCTGTATCAATCAAACACTTTACATTTTCATCAAAAGCAGTTATCTCTATTATAGGCTGTCCTACATACTCTCTTTTATTTGCAGGTTCTACCTCGTCTAGTAAATCCTGCACCATTTCCCTTTAGCCAAAACCTATGTCCTGTGTGGATATCATATTTATGTTTACTGGGTCTTCCTCATGCTTAATATTGTTAATATTAGTGGCAGCTCCTACCAGTCCGTCCACTATCACTAAACTGAAACATCTTTCTAGTGTTTCCCTTCTGTATTTACCTCTGTTTCTGCACCCCTATACCAGGTGTCGTCAGCATTATATATTTCCTTCTCCTCTTCCTTTTCCTCCTCCTCTTCACTACTCTCAATTACTTCAAATAACCTATCAAGCACCCCTTCGACACCTTCTCCATTATTGATTCCACAACTGTCTGTTTCGGCTTGCAGATTTACCTCCACCTCCGGGTTCAAAACCTTATTATTAGTACTTATCTCCTCTACAAATGTGTTCTTACTACAGGTCTTAATACTACTGTGCTCCCTTAACTCTACATTGGTTAATACTCTTGCCTCTTGCTGTTCCCAATTATTCTCCCCTTATTTCTTAGTGACTACATTAATACTAGGTGGTTGTACTGGTAACATTCTTACAAATGGTTTCGCCAGCAGGTTCAGCCTTCTCGAGGACTCTGCTAAGAGGTACGTCACCGCTAACTGACGTCCTCCGCCAGATGGCTGCATCATCTCCTGGCAGCTGTCTACAGTCACCATACTGACCTCGGTCACTGACCCGATTATCATATGTCCGGCCTCTCCCTCGTGATCGACCTCGGTATCCGCTTCCTCTCTGTACACTCATTCTATTTATGTTTACCTCGGCTCGATTTTCATTCTGCCTAACTGGATGTCGATACTCTCTCCTCGCACTGTCCTCCTCTTTTAGTACAGATTCTACACGTTCAAGATATTGCACTAATTTAGCTACATTATCTCTAGGTGGAGATATAGTCTTATTCTTCCAATAGCAAGTTAGCTTATTTTCTACCCCCATAACTATTTGTTCAGTTTCTAACTTATTACTAAGATACGATAGAGTAGTTACCCATCTCTGTACAAATCTTTTTATCCCTTCTTTCTTGGGGTCGTATTTTTCCCCAGACCAAAACTGATTTAGCACATCCATTTGTTTACGATTTCCCCAGTACTCTTCAAAGAAAGCATGCTTAAATTCCTGTAGCTTATTATATTTATCTGAGGCCAAGTTTCCCCAGATTATTACCTCCACCATTACGTTAGAAGTAATAAACCTGATCTTTGGCTTATCACTCCACACTTGAGGCAAGATATCCTCAAAGTCATTCCAAAATTCACGTGGATGTACCCTTTTATTTGGATCAAACTTGAGAAACTGACGATGTGTGACATAAGCAATCTCAGTGGATTCTATTATTTCACTAGAAATAATGCTACCACTACTGTTAGTAACACACTGTTCTACTTTTGTTATTCGACAGTCATGCTCACACAGTTGCGCATTCACACTGATACTGAATTGATTAAGATGGGTTTCCAAGCCAGTGACTTTATTTATTATCTGTGCCCCAAGTTTTTCACACTTATCTTTACTTTCTTTCAATTTACATTCTAATGCCGTGTGATTTATTTCGCCATAGTTTTCCACCCCTTGGATATGTTCGTGAGCCTTGACTGTCTCTGATTTAACATGCACTTTAAACTGTTGGTGCTCATCAGTGGCTTGTTCGACCTCTGTTGTTAATTCACTTTTCACTTTAACAATAGATTATGTACATTCCTGTTTAAACTGATTGATTTCAATTTTTACATTATTGTTAAGCACTGCCATGTAGTGCTTCCAAAATTCTCTTAGATCTGAAATTTTTTCATCCAGTTTAGATTCTATTTCAACACCCATATTACTCAGTTTTGAATCTAACCCACTCAATTTTGTATCAATATCAGACCGAATTTTACTTATTTTAGATTCCATCTCATCACTTAATACTGTACCCATTTTTGTCATATTAGAATCCAACCCAATCATTTTTGTCAATAGATTCATTAACATTCCTGCTACACTATCTTTCGCCCCATCATTGACTGACACAATTTCCTGATCAATATTAGCTACTGCAACAGGTAGATCTGAAACACTGGGGTCCGATACATTCTGTTCTCCCTCCGATTCATAATTACCATATAATGAATCTGAAAAACTACTACTAAAATTTGGTTGTGATATATCCAAACTAAAGCTCATGGAATCATGAATTTCTTCCCCTTTTTCTTTCCCCAAATCTACCTTCAGCTAGTCTTTTACACTTGTCTGCTTACTTTCAGCCATTTTATTCAATTTCTGCGCACTCATACACAAAGTTTTAAAGAGCACACTACTTAACTTTGCGCTTCTGATGTCTCTGACACAGCTAGCTGTAACTGCGGGTCGGAACACCGTGCGCCGGGCCGTCGTACCAGTTTACGGGCCACCACTCCGGTCAGCGCTGCCAACTGCTTTCGTTGCCGGTGTCGCGTCGTCTCTCGTATCTTGTGGTCTGCATGAAGTCGCCGCTATCCGCTACTCCAACCGGCGAAATATAACCGCAAATCTGTCCGCCAAGCACAGCAAACGCAATCACTTTCTTTCTATCCAAGTGGCGATAGTTCACTCATAATATTTGTCCTTTCACAGTTCCTGTTCATTCGACAGCACTTTTTCACAGTTCGATTGTCCCAACACTAGTGCTTTTCTAGAAAGTCGCCTACCTCGGCGAACTTTACTAATGTTTTTCCCGGCCGATGCACCAATTGCGACGTAACGCGCTCTTTCGCACATCGACGGCGGTTCTGCAACATAAATTGTCCACCTACCTCAATACTGCTACAGATCTGCACATGTAACTCCTGACTGCAGCTACTTAAGAGATCTCAGAAATGCAGTGTTGAAGAAACTGAGATTTCATAACTACATGTCGGCGGCCGCTGTAAGGACAAAAAGCTGAAAATAGTCTTGTGAACTCTAAGGAATAAATCGGAAATGGGTTGCTGTTCAAATTTATAATTTCAAAGGTCCTTTTAAACTTGCATTAGGATTTTTTTATTGCTATTAAGCAAGATCATCAGCCCACATGTGTTCAAATCATTAAAGTTCCTGTTCACAATCCTCGTCACACTCAAACAGGCAGAACTTTTCCTATCCAATTCCGAAATCATTTACAAGAGTAACACAGTCAACAAACTGATATTTACTTTTGCACTCGGCATTTAGTGGTTGTCTTTAAATAAAGTTTTTGCTCACCATAAATACTCAGTAAAAAATTTACTTAGTACCACCGCGCTTTTAGTTTACACACGCGATTTTCTCCAGAACAAGATATCACTCCTCTCTTAAAATGTCACAAATAGTTAATGTTAAACACCAGCTACCTTTATCACTTTACCGAAACGCGGAAGTCACAATATCACTTCATTTTACACATAATGCGTTCGGACACTTTCAGCATGACCTGCTCCTTCGAAAGCTAGTCCACCATTTCCTTCCTCTCTCTCCCTCTACAAGCACCTCTATCTCATGCGTTAGGTGGCAGACCGTCTCACTTCTTTTTGGCTGTACAGAATTACGGCCAATCAGAACTGACTTTCAGGGCGCGGCTCGCGCCAAAATCTAACAAGAACCAACCACTGCTCTCCGCTCATTGACGTCATTAAAATAAAGAACTCAAAACTCTCTTGTTAAACAAATAAAATGAAATAAACTTTAAGCTGTACTTTACGTCTGGAAATTAACTATACAGTCGCGAACGTTCTGGCTGTCTCTTACATATTCAAATATGCTCCCCACTAGTAGGGGAACCACTTGTGGATTTCTTCCCACGATACGTAGCTGAAACACTTGCAAGTTCCTATAGAGAATTACAAACTGGAACTTTAATATTGGCGAATGTCCCACATACACTCACACAAGTACTCTCTTTCACAGTCACCCGAACACAAAACATAAATATCAACTTGAAATTCTTAAAGTTATTACTATAGCAAAATTACGAAAGGTTTTGTAAAATGAGAACTTTCAAAATTTGAATCTAAACACTGAATGTGTTATCATATCTTTTCAACTAGTCACAGTTGGTGAACTATTAACACATATATATTGATTTAGTTTTGTAAGTGTTGGATAACTGCTTTTTTTTACTGACTTTTTTTTGTAACTTCCAAATTATGACAGTTATTGACTTCAGATTTAGACCGATTGTTCATTTACACAACAGAAGGTTATGTACCTAATAGGAAGTTCTTCAGGCTATTTATAGATCAGTTATTAATTTTTATAGTTCCAGAGAATGTAACTACTCTGTAAGCGCCTCTCGGCTACTTTCACACGCTGCAGTCACGCCATATGGTCATGACGCACATCTGCAGGCCACAGCTCGCCCATTGTAGATCGTACAAGATTCTGACTGCTTACACTGGAGCCCACATACATTCATACAAGAAAGCTTTAGTAGAGAAATTGGCAATCGCGCCCTAGCTGCGACGCCTCAAGCTGGACTCCGGATGTTGTGGTGAACCACCGGATGGAGCCACTGATTCAGATTGTTTGAATAAAGACTGCGTGCAAGATAAAGACTTACGACCATCCTATCCAGCAGCTCAGCACAGGCTGAGTCATTTTACCGCCAAATTCCAAGGAAGATGTGGCGCCTGGACGACGTAGGTTAGTGGAGGTAGCCCAAGTGACCTTTCCTCCCGCCATTTTCTTAGGTTAGTGGAGGTAGTCCAATTGACCTTTTCTCACCACCAAAATTTGAATTTCCTGCCATTTTCTGGAGGAGGGGAGGGGGTTAGGTTAGTGGAGGTAGCCAAATTTACCTATTTTCCTGCCAAAATTTGAACTTCCCACTATGACGTCATTGCGACGTTTCCACATCTATCGCCGAGATTTTGGATCCGCCATCTTGAATAAATTTGGCAACAATGCAGAATGTGGCCATATGAACTTTGTCCCACTACCTTTGGCGCATTGGTAGGATACTGGGAGTTGACAAGCGACATGGATTTCCAAACACTCGTGCTACGGTTTCTACAGTACACACTACGTCATCAAAAGTATCTGGAGACCTGGCTGAAATTGATTTACAAGTTGGTGGCGCCCTCCGTCGATAACAGTGGAATTTAGTATGGCGTTGGGCCACCCTTAGCCTTGATAACAGCTTCCATTCTCGCAGGCATACGTTCAATCAGGTGCTGGAAGGTTTCTTGGGGAATGGCAGCCCATTCTTCACCGTGTGGTGCACTGAGGAGACGTACCGATGTCGGTCGGTGAGGCCTGGCACGACGTCGGCGTTCCAAAGCATCCCAAAGGTGTTCTATAGGGTTCAGGTCAAGACTCGGTGCAGGCCAGTCCATTACAGGGATGTTATTGCCATGCAACCACTCCGCCACAGGCCGTGCGCTATGAACAGATGCTCGATCGTGTTGAAAGATGCAATCCCCATCCCTGAATTGCTCTTTAACAGTGGGAAACAAGAAGGTGCTTAAAACATCAGTTCCCGGGTTCGATTCCCGGCGGGGTCAGGGATTTTCTCTGCCTCGTGATGACTGGGTGTTGTGTGCTGTCCTTAGGTTAGTTAGGTTTAAGTAGTTCTAAGTTCTAGGGGACTGATGACCATAGATGTTAAGTCCCATAGTGCTCAGAGCCATTTTAACCAAAACATCAGTGTAGGCCTGTACTGTGACAGTGCCACTCAAATCAACAAGTGATGCAAGCCCCCTCCATGAAAAACACGACCACACCATAGCACCTCCTCCTCCTAATTTTACTGTTGGCACTACACATGCTGGCAGATGACGTTCGCCGGACATTAGCCATAACCACAGCCTGCCATCGGATCGCCACATTGTGTACCGTGATTCGTCACTCCACACAACGTTTTCCAACTGTTCAACCGTCCAATGTTTATACTCCTTACACCATGCGAGGCGTCAATTGGCATTTACTGGCGTGATGTGTGGCTTATGAGCAGCCGCTCGACCATGAAATCCAAGTTTTCTCTCCTCCCGCCTAAATATCATAGTACTTGCAGTGGATCCTGATGCAGTTTGGAATTCCTGTGTGATGGTCTGGATAGGTGTCTGCCTGTTACATATTGCGACCCTCTTCAACTGTTGGCGGTCCCTGTCAGTCAACAGACGAGGTCGGCCTGTACGCGTTTGTGCTGTAAGTGTCCCTTCACGTTTCCACTTTACTATCACATCGGAAACAGTGGACCTAGGGATGTTTAGTAGTGTGCAAATCTCTCGTACACACGTATGACACAAGTGACATCCAATCACCTGACCAAGGTCGAAGTCCGTTAGTTCCGCGGAGCGCCCCGTTCTGCTCTCCCACTATGTCTAATTACTACTGAGGTCCTTAATATGGAGTACCTGTCGGTAGGTGGCAGCAGAAGCACCTAATATGAAAAACGTATGTTTTTGAGTGTGTTCGGATACTTTTGATCACGTAGTTTAGCTCAAGTGTGTGGGTATCAGGACTAACAGTGGTTACTGAACTCATACAAAGAAGTACTCCAGACTGGTATGATGTACACGAAGGAGAACCTTAGGGAAATGTCGGAAAGCCCGAATTGGCAGAATCTTGAAGATAGACTCCAGGTGTCCTGCGACAGCCTACTTGCTGGATTTCAAGAACCAGTATCATCTGGCGAATCTAAAATTCCACGAAAAGATGTAAGCATCATTCCCCCATGGACCACAAAGAAGTAATAGCACTTTTATTTATTCATATACAAAAATGTTCACATGTGTTTGAATTCCTAAGGGACAAAACTGCTTAGGTCATTGGTCCCTAAACTTACACACTACTTAAACTAACTTATGCTAAGAACAAAATACACATCCATGTCCGAGGGAGGACTCGAACCTCCGGCGGGAGGGGCCTATTCAAAAGACCATGTTTACAATGATATAGGTCATGTTATGGAATTAAAATTTAAGAACAACAAAATAATGTAATTCGTATATTAAGGCATTTATATTTTTTTTAAGTCTAGTTTCAAAAGTATGGAACAGGTAGCTGGTGTTAATACTGAAGTGGGAACCATCCTGGTATTTGTCCAAAGAAAGGGAAACCTAATCAGCGCACATAGATGCGTTTAAGCAGTTTCAATGACCACCTATAATTCAATGGAAAGGGTACCAGCCCTAACACATTTTCGTCTAGATGACTCTGTCGTTGACTAGGTCTTGGCAAATTGTTTGTAGAATCACTTGCAGAACACTTCCCATCACGTTCCACTCTCGATCAGCACTTGAGAAAAACGAGCACTCAAATCTTTTAGTGCGAGCTACGATTTCCCTCGTGTTATTAGGATGGTCACTTCATGCTACGTAAGCTGGAGCCAATGAAATATTTTCGCATTTGATGAGAAGATTGTTGACTGAAATGTTGTCAAAATACCTCTTCACAAAGAAAAACGGTTCTGTTTTAATAATTTCCACTTTATAGAATTTTCTTGTTACACCTATCATCTTTTCAAGTTTAGACATAGTTCTGTATTAGATTTTAATCTAATTCATTGCTGCTTTTGAGACGTAGTACTTTTTTACCACTCTTTCAAATTTTGGAACAATAATTAATAGATTGTAACAGAATGACTACAGAAATATTTGACTTACTATACAATTTCAAATCCATAATGACGTAGCTGAGAGAAGAAGGAAGAGATATCGAAAATGTACTAGTCAGCTTGGACATAACAAGAAACAGAACACTTTTTAAAAACGCAGCAGAACGACAGGCTTTCAGCGCAGGAAAATACCAAGAAGTGGAAGAAAATGGATACAAGAACACAAGGAAAAATATTTTCGAAGAATGAAATAAGTATGGGCCCAAAGGTAATGACAATTGAAAGCACAGAACCAGAAGCAATGTAGTCTTACAGTACGCTCCAAAAGGATTATTTGATGTATAAACAAAAATGGCTACCGCAGCTGACGTATCATGCCCTTGACTCACTCCCACCTGTTTCACTATAGCAAAGAACAACTTGCCTTTTTTTTAACATTGTCGATGTCGTCTATGAATCCTGTTTGCTTATGATCCATATCACGCCGCTTTTCTACAGAAGAGGATGGAAAAAAGTAGCGTAGGCAAGTCTTTATTAGGTTCGTTGGATTTTATAAGTGTTCTGCCAATAAAACATAGTCTTGGCTTTGCCTTCCCGACAAAATTTTCTGCTGGCTATGTGCAGATGTTTCTGTTGTAGTTTCAGTGTACTGAAGAGTGTTACACCAGTATTTCCTTCATTTGTTGACCAATAATTATATTGGTCACGAGTAATATGTTGTTAGGTTGGTTAGTAACTGTTAATACGCTCAACCAACCCATTTATGTTTCTTTTCCTTGGGCCAGTGGTTCCCAACAGGTGGTCCGCGGACACCCAGGGGTCCGAGAGCTATGCCGGAGGGGTCTGCAAGATGCTATTAGAATAAAAAAATATTAAATATATTTCGTATGATAATTTTTTTTTTGACCGCTCAATATTTTTTCAATAATGAATATGTCAATATTTTTTCTAAGCACCAAAAACAGAAAATGTGTAAAAAGACTCTTAATCTGGCTTTTTTAGGTACTTGATACTGTGCTCCCTGCCTTGATAGTGTGCTCCCTGCCGCCGTTGGATAAGCAGCTGCAGCAGCAACTCGTATACTCCTAGCTCACTCATTTGTTACATAGTTTAATTCTTAATTTATTTGCGTGTTTTTGGTACTTGCATTGTTAAATTCATAAATTTCGGGCGTATTATAGTATTTGAGAGTTGTAGCATCGCGTTTTAGTACCTGAATAGTGTAAATTCGCGTAGTCTCCTTCCGCCGCCGAGCAGTGTGTCAGCAGTGCACAAGTTACTGCATTTACTAGGCAATCTCGTATTTTAATAACCGTTTAAATTTTGTGTCGATTTGTTTGCGCTCTGTGTAGATTAGTTCAGACGTTCTTTGCACAAGTTTTTAGCATGGATAGGGACTGCAACTGCTGTGTTCGGATGCAGGCTGAGTTGGCATCCCTTCGCTCCCAGCTTCAGGCAGTGTTGGCTTCGGTCACACAGCTTGAGGCTGTTGCCAATGGGCATCACTGTGGGGGTCCGGATGGGAGTTTGTCGGGGATGGCCAGCTCGTCCCACGCATCCCCCGATCGGGCTACGACTGTGGTTGCCCGGGATACTGCCCGCATTGAGGCTGATCCCTCACCTGTGGTAGAGTGGGAGGTCGTCTCAAGGTGTGGCAGGGGGCGAAAGACATTCCGGAGGGCTGAACGGAAGGCCTCTCCAGTTTGTCTGACGAACCGGTTTCAGGCTCTGTCTCTGGCTGATACTCAGGCTGATACTGATCTTCGGCCTGACATGGCTGCCTGTCCTGTTCCAGAGGTTGCCCCTCAGTCTGCAAGATCCGGGCGGTCGCAGAGGGTGGGCTTACTGGTAGTTGGGAGCTCCAACGTCAGGCGCGTAATGGGGCCCCTTAGGGATATGGCAGCAAGGGAGGGGAAGAAGACCAAAGTGCACTCCGTGTGCATACCGGGGGGAGTCATTCCAGATGTGGAAAGGGTCCTTCCGGATGCCATGAAGGGTACAGGGTGCACCCATCTGCAGGTGGTCGCTCATGTCGGCACCAATGATGTGTGTCGCTATGGATCGGAGGAAATCCTCTCTGGCTTCCGGCGGCTATCTGATTTGGTGAAGACTGCCAGTCTCGCTAACGGGATGAAAGCAGAGCTCACCATCTGCAGCATCGTCGACAGGACTGACTGCGGACCTTTGGTACAGAGCCGAGTGGAGGGTCTGAATCAGAGGCTGAGACGGTTCTGCGACCTTGTGGGCTGCAGATTCCTCGACTTGCGCCATAGGGTGGTGGGGTTTCGGGTTCCGCTGGATAGGTCAGGAGTCCACTACACGCAACAAGCGGCTACACGGGTAGCAGGGGTTGTGTGGCGTGGGCTGGGCGGTTTTTTAGGTTAAATGGCCTCGGGCAAGTACAGAAAGGGCAACAGCCTCAACGGGTGCGGGGCAAAGTCAGAACATGCGGGGACCAAGCAGCAATCGGTATTGTAGTTGTAAACTGTCGAAGCTGCGTTGGTAAAGTACCGGAACTTCAAGCGCTGATAGAAAGCACTGAAGCTGAAATCGTTATAGGTACAGAAAGCTGGCTGAAGCCAGAGATAAATTCTGCCGAAATTTTTACAAAGGTACAGATGGTGTTTAGAAAGGATAGATTGCATGCAACCGGTGGTGGAGTGTTCGTCGCTGTTAGTAGTAGTTTATCCTGTAGTGAAGTAGAAGTGGATAGTTCCTGTGAATTATTATGGGTGGAGGTTACACTCAACAACCGAGCTAGGTTAATAATTGGCTCCTTTTACCGACCCCCCGACTCAGCAGCATTAGTGGCAGAACAACTGAGAGAAAATTTGGAATACATTTCACATAAATTTTCTCAGCATGTTATAGTCTTAGGTGGAGATTTCAATTTACCAGATATAGACTGGGACACTCAGATGTTTAGGACGGGTGGTAGGGACAGAGCATCGAGTGACATTATACTGAGTGCACTATCCGAAAATTACCTCGAGCAATTAAACAGAGAACCGACTCGTGGAGATAACATCTTGGACCTACTGGTAACAAACAGACCCGATCTTTTCGACTCTGTAAGTGCAGAACAGGGAATCAGTGATCATAAGGCCGTTGCAGCATCCCTGAATTTGGAAGTTAATAGGAATATAAAAAAAGGGCGGAAGGTTTATCTGTTTAGCAAGAGTAATAGAAGGCAGATTTCAGACTACCTAACAGATCAAAACGAAAATTTCTGTTCCGACACTGACAATGTTGAGTGTTTATGGAAAAAGTTCAAGGCAATCGTAAAATGCGTTTTAGACAGGTACGTGCCGAGTAAAACTGTGAGGGACGGGAAAAACCCACCGTGGTACAACAACAAAGTTAGGAAACTACTGCGAAAGCAAAGAGAGCTTCACTGCAAGTTTAAACGCAGCCAAAACCTCTCAGACAAACAGAAGCTAAACGATGTCAAAGTTAGCGTAAGGAGGGCTATGCGTGAAGCGTTCGGTGAATTCGAAAGTAAAATTCTATGTACCGACTTGACAGAAAATCCTAGGAAGTTCTGGTCTTACGTTAAATCAGTAAGTGGCTCGAAACAGCATATCCAGACACTCCGGGATGATGATGGCATTGAAACAGAGGATGACAAGCGTAAAGCTGAAATACTAAACACCTTTTTCCAAAGCTGTTTCACAGAGGAAGACCGCACTGCAGTTCCTTCTCTAAATCCTCGCACAAACGAAAAAATGGCTGACATCGAAATAAATGTCCAAGGAATAGAAAAGCAACTGGAATCACTCAACAGAGGAAAGTCCACTGGACCTGACGGGATACCAATTCGATTCTACACAGAGTACGCGAAAGAACTTGCCCCCCTTCTAACAGCCGTGTACCGCAAGTCTCTAGAGGAACGGAAGGTTCCAAATGATTGGAAAAGAGCACAGGTAGTCCCAGTCTTCAAGAAGGGTCGTCGAGCAGATGCGCAAAACTATAGACCTATATCTCTGACGTCGATCTGTTGTAGAATTTTAGAACATGTTTTTTGCTCGAATATCATGTCGTTTTTGGAAACTCAGAATCTACTATGTAGGAATCAACATGGATTCCGGAAACAGCGATCGTGTGAGACCCAACTCGCTTTATTTGTTCATGAGACCCAGAAAATATTAGATACAGGCTCCCAGGTAGATGCTATTTTTCTTGACTTCCGGAAGGCGTTCGATACAGTTCCGCACTGTCGCCTGATAAACAAAGTAAGAGCCTACGGAATATCAGACCAGCTGTGTGGCTGGATTGAAGAGTTTTTAGCAAACAGAACGCAGCATGTTGTTATCAACGGAGAGACGTCTACAGACGTTAAAGTAACCTCTGGTGTGCCACAGGGGAGTGTTATGGGACCATTGCTTTTCACAATATATATAAATGACCTAGTAGATAGTGTCGGAAGTTCCATGCGGCTTTTCGCGGATGATGCTGTAGTATACAGAGAAGTTGCAGCATTAGAAAATTGTAGCGAAATGCAGGAAGATCTGCAGCGGATAGGCACTTGGTGCAGGGAGTGGCAACTGACCCTTAACATAGACAAATGTAATGTATTGCGAATACATAGAAAGAAGGATCCTTTATTGTATGATTATATGATAGCGGAACAAACACTGGTAGCAGTTACTTCTGTAAAATATCTGGGAGTATGCGTGCGGAACGATTTGAAGTGGAATGATCATATAAAATTAATTGTTGGTAAGGCGGGTACCAGGTTGAGATTCATTGGGAGAGTCCTTAGGAAATGTAGTCCATCAACAAAGGAGGTGGCTTACAAAACGCTCGTTCGACCTATACTTGAGTATTGCTCATCAGTGTGGGATCCGTACCAGATCGGGTTGACGGAGGAGATAGAGAAGATTCAAAGAAGAGCGGCGCGTTTCGTCACAGGGTTAATTGGTAACCGTGATAGCGTTACGCAGATGTTTAACAAACTCAAGTGGCGGACTCTGCAAGAGAGGCGCTCTGCTTCGCGGTGTAGCTTGCTCGCCAGGTTTCGAGAGGGTGCGTTTCTGGATGAGGTATCGAATATATTGCTTCCCCCTACTTATACCTCCCGAGGAGATCACGAATGTAAAATTAGAGAGATTAGAGCGCGCACAGAGGCTTTTAGACAGTCGTTCTTCCCGCGAACCATACGCGACTGGAACAGGAAAGGGAGGTAATGACAGTGGCACGTAAAGTGCCCTCCGTCACACACCGTTGGGTGGCTTGCGGAGTATAAATGTAGATGTAGATGTAGATGATACGACAATGTACCAATCATGCTCGATGGGGGGTCCTCGAGAAATTTTGTTGGGAACCCCTTGCCCTAGGCAATAGTTCAGTTATTGACGTGTAGACGGTGTTTACAGGAAGGCTGTAAGACCCAAAGAAGAAACCTATCTGTACCTATACTCCCGGCTACATGTTCTACAGGATATTGGGGATGTTATGGATATAAGTGCAGATATTTCTATATGACCGAAGACAGTGTACTGAACTAGGTTACATCAGATTTCCTCAATTTGCAGACTAATAATTATAATTATTAGCTATAGTTACAGCTATCAGGTGTAGTAGTTTTTAGATTGATTAGTATCTCCAAGTATGCATGGCACAAGCAAGCCTCCAGTATTTCATTTCTTCTAAGCACCAAGTCAAGTACTGAAGTGTGGTTGCATAACAGTCTATACTGACAGCCATAGTCCACTTTGTGGCACACTTATGACTGTGCTGAAAATGAAAATACCAGATAGTAAATTATGTAATGTATTTATAGTAAGACTGTTAGAAGCAAAAAAAAAAAAAAAAAAAGAAACCACTAAAAAATACACTGATGTGGGGACATATCTGTACCTAAATCCCTAACATTTTGTATGTGGTGCTTCTGATTTACCTTTTTCGTAATTGTAGTCCCTAGGTAATTAGTTGAATCGACAACGTTTAACTTGGTGTGATTTATAATGTATCCAAACTTTAAAGCAGGGTTTTCCTGATTCACGTGCATTCCTCACACTTTTTGTTGTTTAGGGTCAATTGACCATAACATATCTCGAAGAAAACGATCTACTGACAAACAGCCTGTGTGGATACAGAAAATATTTATCTTTTAAAATGCAACTGGCACTTTATTCACATGTAGTAATGAATGCTATCGGCAGGGGATCTCGAATTGAGATTATATTCACAAAATTCTTTGACACTGATATCTCACGTCTTCAGTTTAATTATGCACCTTGCTACTCCCGTTCCCATTCTGGTTGAGTGTCTTCTTGGGACATTTATCTCTACAGCTCGGCTTGCCGAGCTTCTGCTGCGGTTGTAATTGCTGCTGTTGGGAGGAGGAAGCTTTGCCTGGATTTCAGTCATGATGTAAAATCAATATCCACAAAAAGGACGCTCTAGATGTGTTTCTTGCTTCTTCTTTTCAGTCTCTGAGACTACCTGCCCTCTTTTATCTGGAGGTGGCAGTCCCATGAGTGCAAAAATCTTGTTGACTGGAGTTGGTCTTGGTCACCACGACACTGTGCACCATGTCTCAAGAAGAGGCACATCACATTGATTATCATTTGCTTAGATCTCCCATACTCGTCTGGCGTATTCTGCAGCAGAGGAACACAGAACAAGAGTAGATGTGGAGAAGACGCTCGGCTGCACTCCCCATTCGGTGTTTGTCAGTTTTCGGAAGAAATTGTTTCTGTTGCGTACCTTTTGTCTTGCGTCTATTCAGTGTTCTCTGAAAGTTAAAGCAATATCCAATTTTAACCGTATGTATTTAGGGCGAACACAGTGATTTAAACTGCACCCTTTCCAGTAGATGTTCAACTTTCTTGTCACCTCCTTATTCCGTAGCTAGAATGCACACCATGTAGCTGGGTGACTTCACAGGTCGAAGGGTTACGATACACCACCTGCAGTAGGACCGTGTCTAGTAAACGACTGAGAGAGAGGCGAAACGAAGGAAGGGAGGAACGATTCGTGTACTTTATATCCATACTTATGACACGGTTACAGAGGAGGATGAAGGGAATGTGTTTGTGTGTGTGACAAAGTGTGATGTCAGCCATTGACACCGTCACAGCGCAGGTCATCCCACGACGTAGATGGCACCTGTGTTCGGTGCTGCCTGAAATCACGTCCCAGGCCTCGACGAACTCTTGTTAGGTGCAATCTGGCGCCCCCGGGGGGCGTTTACTTGTCGCTAAGAGCTGCTCTGCGTCTCCACAAGTTTGGCACCAGCTCTGCGGTCGGCGATCGCTAAGGGGTGGGCACCACGGCAGTGGGGGAAAAAGGCGCCGGCCCTTTCGTTTCCGCTCTTTGAAGTCCAGACTCGCACCGACAGCGAGGAAAAATAAAAGGAAAATAAAGGAGATAAAAGAGAGAAAAAGAAGGCTGAGAAAAAAATCTGGGACGAGCGAATTCCCCCGGTGACCTGTTCAGCAGGAAGAACTGGCAATGAGGAAATGGCGCGAGAAACGTCAGAAAATGCCAAGTGAGCAGTTACAGTTGCTCATCTGAGATCTGTAGGTCCGCAGGAAACTTTGAAAGAATGTTCTGCTTCTTTCTGCTCGGATTTTGCTAAATTTGTTTTATCGTGATTATATTACAGAAAGTCTAGCTTTATTGAGAGTTAAGACTAGACGCCAACACGTGATTTTCCGTTGTGCGATTTGTTTGTCGCAAGCATCTGCTGCAAAACGGCCGCAACTCACTCACAAATAAAAATATTCAACCTATTCGAACGTAACGTTATTTTATGAAAAATATTAATGACGTATGCTTAAAACAAGACAGGTAGATAGTTAGATGGACAGATAGACAGAGAGAGAGGCGACAAATTATTAAAATTTAGGCTTCAAAGACGTCTAACATGGTTATCCACGTTCGTCAACTTTGTTTAAGTGTTTTTGCAGGTAACGTGCGTTTACATTATTTTAAAGCTTTAAACTGTTGACGTTTGTGGATCTATGACACCTGCTCCACTCACCGTCACCACGTACCATCATAGTGTAATGTAGTCTGAAGATGGTCAAATTTTCATAGAACCGGTTACCATTACCAATAAATATTCTATTGCCATCAAGACTGTTTTTAAGCCAATTTTAAAAGATTTTATTGAGACCACTGATATCCTACACGAGAAACGTTCTCAAAAATTACTATTTTGAAGTTTGTTTCCACAGGAATACACACTTTCGTTACGTTTCCTCAGTTCCTTTGGCAGTGAATCCTAGAGGACGTGGTTCAGATCTTCGCAGTCTTCTGGATGTCTTCTGTATGATGGAAAGTCTATCCTAAAGAGATACTATAACGTTTCCTGGCAAGATATGCTTTATGACCATGCAATTACAATTTTATTTATATATAGGCACTGATTACGTCTGAATAATAACCGAACAAAGACAATTATGTTATATTTTGTATTTGTAAAGGATTACGTACTGGATTTGTGAAATAATATCTGTGTCGGCGAGTTCTGAAACCGTCACAGAAAAGTGGTAAAGAAAAACTCAGAGATTTCATGACAATCAGCCATTGTATAAATAGTAGTGTAACAATAATAATGTCGTTGTCCCTTCTTGCAGTCACGTAGAGAGGAGGAACCTGTGACGCTATGTTTAACGCATAGGTGTTGTTGTTGTTGTCTTCAGTCCTGAGAGTGGTTTGCTGCAGCTCTCCATGCTACTCTATCCTGTGCAAGCCTCTACATCTCCCAGTACTTACTGCAACCTACATCCTACTGAATCTGCTTAGTGTATTCATCTCTTGGTCTCCCTCTACGATTTTTACCGTCCACGCTGCCCTCCAATGCTAAATTTGTGATCCCTTGATGCATCAGAATATTTCCTACCAACCGGTCTCTTCTTCTTGTCAAGTTGTGCCACAAACTCCTCTTCTCCTCAATTCTATTCAATACCTCCTCATTAGTTATGTGATCTACCCATCTAATCTTCAGCATTCTTCTGTAACACCACATTTCGAAAGCTTCTATTCTCTCCTTCTCCAAACTATTTATCATCCATGTTTCACTTCCATACATGGCTACACTGCATACAAATACTTTCAGAAACGACTTCCTGACACTTAAATCTATACTCGATGTAAGCAAAGCCATCAAGTAACACGTTTTGTCGAATATTTGAGTGCTCTTTAAGCTGTACTAAATGAAATTTTTCTTCCTTTCTTTGTTTCCATGGATCACGTGCCAAATACACAGCAAAAAAAGAAAACAAATAACTAAATTATACTTGCTGTGTGTATTCAATGTAGGAAGAATAGATCACTGAATTTATGACGCACAGGGGGCCAAATATAGTACAAAGAGCACCTCCTGTCCTAGCAACAACGACTCGCTTACTATAGAAATGAATTGAGCTTGGATGACGAATGACGTAATGTTAATCCAATGTCGGACTTCAATGATCGTATGGTTGACGCGTCGTGGCGCCCCAGTCTCTCGGCCGCTCATGACCAGATGTATCTGACCGGTTAGAAATCTTAAGAACATGCTGATAAGGGTGACAATCGAACACCCTCTGCATTAATGTAGGTAAAGAGAGTACAGGAGGTATGCGGTCCTTTGTTATCTAGTTGAAATGTAAGGTCATACAGATATCGAAGATAAGGCACGGACGCTGACCCTAACACATTGCAAGTAGGCTGTTTAGGTTTTTATGTTGGTAACGCCACGTAGCACTCTGTATGAAAATCACGGGCTGTGCTGTGTACAGTCTGTGGCTGGTTGGCATTGTTGTAATATTCGCTATTGCAGTGTTGGGAAATAGGATGTGAACAGCGCGTAGCGTTGCGCAGTTGGAGGTGAGCCGCCAGCAGTGGTGGATGTGGGGAGAGAGATGGCGGAGTTTTCAGAGCGGATGATCTGGACATGTGTCCATCAGAGACAGTAAATTTGTAAGACTGGATGTCATGAACTGATATATATATATATATATATATATATATATATATATATATATATATATATATATGAAAGATTTTGATAGAGAAAAAACAATGTATTTACCTTAATAGTGTTCAAAAGTCATTATATATATATACATTGTTTTTTCTCTATCAAAATCTTTCATTTGCTAACTATGCCTATCAGTAGTTAGTGACTTCAGTAGTTAGAATTTTTTATTTAGGTGGCAGTATTGGCACTCGCTATATTGCAGTAGTTCGAGTAACGAAGATTTTTGTGAGGTAAGTGATTCATGAAAGGTATAGTTTAATGTCAGTCAGGGCCATTCTTTTGTAGGTATTATTGAAAGTCAGATTGCATTGTGCAAAAAATATTGTGTGTCAGTTTATTGATGATGTGAATAAGTAATGAGAGAAATGTCTGTGCACATTCAGTTTTGCTCAGCTGTTTGAAAATCAAACAACGTAAAGGGGTTTATCAGCACAATCATTCATAAATTTTTCTAAGGGGAGGTTTCGTATGTCGACCCTTAGCCGAGGATACCTCACTGGAATCTTCTGATTTTTTCTTGTAGTTTGTGTAATTAGTGTAGCTTTTGTTTATTGTTAGCGCGTAATTCTAGAGAGAATCTCCTTTGTAATTGTAGTCCTTCATTGTTGTACAGTAAAACAGTTGTGGCATGCATGTAGATTTGCACCAAGTATTTCGCAGATGCGCTTGCGATTAACTAGATACTATTTTCAGTGCTATGTTAATGTGTTTTCTTACACTCCTGGAAATGGAAAAAAGAACACATTGACACCGGTGTGTCAGACCCACCATACTTGCTCTGGACACTGCGAGAGGGCTGTACAAGCAATGATCACACGCACGGCACAGCGGACACACCAGGAACCGCGGTGTTGGCCGTCGAATGGCGCTAGCTGCGCAGCATTTGTGCACCGCCCACGTCAGTGTCAGCCAGTTTGCCGTGGCATACGGAGCTCCATCGCAGTCTTTAACACTGGTAGCATGCCGCGACAGCGTGGACGTGAACCGTATGTGCAGTTGACGGACTTTGAGCGAGGGCGTATAGTGGGCATGCGGGAGGCCGGGAGGACGTACCGCCGAATTGCTCAACACGTGGGGCGTGAGGTATCCACAGTACATCGATGTTGTCGCCAGTGGTCGGCGGAAGGTGCACGTGCCCGTCGACCTGGGACCGGACCGTAGCGACGCACGGATGCACGCCAAGACCGTTGGATCCTACGCAGTGCCGTAGGGGACCGCACCGCCACTTCCCAGCAAATTAGGGACACTGTTGCTCCTGGGGTATCGGCGAGGACCATTCGCAACCGTCTCCATGAAGCTGGGCTACGGTCCCGCACACCGTTAGGCCGTCTTCCGCTCACGCCCCAACATCGTGCAGCCCGCCTGCAGTGGTGTCGCGACAGGCGTGAATGGAGGGACGAATGGAGACGTGTCGTCTTCAGCGATGAGAGTCGCTTCTGCCTTGGTGCCAATGATGGTCGTATGCGTGTTTGGCGCCGTGCAGGTGAGCGCCACAATCAGGACTGCATACGACCGAGGCACACAGGGCCAACACCCGGCATCATGGTGTGGGGAGCGATATCCTACACTGGCCGTACACCACTGGTGATCGTCGAGGGGACACTGAATAGTGCACGGTACATCCAAACCGTCATCGAACCTATCGTTCTACCATTCCTAGACCGGCAAGGGAACTTGCTGTTCCAACAAGACAATGCACGTCCGCATGTATCCCGTGCCACCCAACGTGCTCTAGAAGGTGTAAGTCAACTACCCTGGCCAGCAAGATCTCCGGATCTGTCCCCCATTGAGCATGTTTGGGACTGGATGAAGCGTCGTCTCACGCGGTCTGCACGTCCAGCACGAACGCTGGTCCAACTGAGGCGCCAGGTGGAAATGGCATGGCAAGCCGTTCCACAGGACTACATCCAGCATCTCTACGATCGTCTCCATGAGAGAATAGCAGCCTGCATTGCTGCGAAAGGTGGATATACACTGTACTAGTGCCGACATTGTGCATGCTCTGTTGCCTGTGTCTATGTGCCTGTGGTTCTGTCAGTGTGATCATGTGATGTATCTGACCCCAGGAATGTGTCAATAAAGTTTCCCCTTCCTGGGGCAATGAATTCACGGTGTTCTTATTTCAATTTCCAGGAGTGTATTTTTGCTCTTCAAATTGTGTTTTTCTTTATTGTGTGAAATATGTGATAATTATGGCGTGTGAAAAACGTAACACTAGGCTCCAAAGTAAATTGAGAAATTATAGTGTCGACGAGCGTAGCTTATCTACACCACCGTGTAATGAATTAACATTCAAAGTAGTAATTTGGTAATTGTGCATAGGGAAATAAACCAGGCGGCAAATAATGGTGTAGACAGTGAAACAATTAGTGAACAGGGAAACATTGTACATCGATCGGTCGGCAACAGCTCGCCTCAGGAATTCGAAATGACACAACAAAATTTTGCAAATACTGCAGATTCAGGTTTTGCGTCATTACCCGTTTCTCAATCAAGTCAAGACACATTTTCTGCCTTTCAAAATGCGAATGTTGCCTGTTATGCACTGCCAATAAGCACAAAGGAACAAGTTCCAGACACTAATACATTGTAATTGCAATTCATGCAACGAATGGAACAAAATCAGGAACGAACACAGCAACAGCTACACAAGTTAGACACAATGGAACAAAATCTTCAAAAGTTAAACACAATTGAGCAAACGCTTGAACACACTCGTAAAGATTTAACTGCTGAATTACTTAAAATCGAATCGAAATGTCAAAAAGTCTGTAATGACGTAAAAACACAAATTTGTGAGCAGTTTCAACCTATTTTTTCGCGTCTCAAAATGCATTACAGAATCACGAAGCAGCCATAAAAGAACTGCAAACTATTGTTCAAGAAAATCACAACATTGCAATTTTACTGTGATGAACGAGCAGGACTGTCTTTATGGACTGTGAGAAAATCTTTGCTTTTGACCAACAGTATATTAATAAGTGCGTGCATTTCATTCCTTTGTTATTGTAATTATGAAATATTTTATGAAATCATTATTGGCCACTGCCCAAAACAATTTGTGAAATTTTTTGTGGGTAGCATGGGGGCTATGTAAGTAGGCTGTTTAGGTTCTTATGTTGGTAACGACATTAGCGCTCTGTATGAAAATCACTGGCTGTTCTGTGTGCCGTCTGTGGCTGGTTGGCATTGTTGTAATATTCGCTATTGTAGTGTTAGGCAGTTGGATGTGAACAGCGCGTAGTGTTGCGCAGTTGGAGGTGAGCCGCCAACAGTGGTGGATGTGGAGAGAGAGATGGTGGAGTTTTGAAAGCGGATGATCTAGACGTGTGTCCATCAGAGACAGTAAATTTGTAAGACTGGATGTCATGAACGGATATATATATTATGACTTTTGAACACTATTAAGGTAAATACATTGTTTTTTCTCTATCAAAATCTTTAATTTGCTAACTATACCTATCAGTAGTTAGTGGCTTCAGTAGTTAGAATCTTTTATTTAGCTGGCAGTATTGGCGCTCGCTGTATTGCAGTAGTTCGAGTAACGAAGATTTTTGTGTGGTAAGTGATTCATGAAAGGCATAGTTTATTGTTAGTCAGGGCCATTCTTTTGTAGGAATTATTGAAAGTCAGATTGCGTTGTGCTAAAAACATAGTGTGTCAGTTTATTGATGATTTGAATAAGTAATGAGAGAAATGTCTGTGCACGTTCAGTTTTGCTCAGCCGTTTGAAAATCAAACAACGTAAAGGGGTTTATCAGCACAATCATTCATAAATTTTTCTAAGGGGAGGTTTCAGCATCAGAAATGATATGCTTTCTATTCAAATTTTGAGCTATGTTAACCGGACGTGGTCGTGTTTAGCGTCCAAGCGAACCACACACAATCAGACCAGAGATCCTGCTTACATGTGACTATGACATCTTCTGACAACGTTAATTTACCTCAGATCTTTACGGCAAGTTAAAAAAGAGAGAGAAGGAGATATTTATACGTGCGTATGATAAACCTCTTCCATCAAAAATATTTCTCTCCTTCATACCTCCTCTGTGTTAGCACAGGTGACAAGTCACTGATCTCGTTTTTACTAAGATTGCAGTATAAGTGAGGTGCCTATTTGCTTCCACCACCCTGATTGGAATGCGAGTCCCAATACGTGTTCACCAACCTGCAGTCTTCTACAGTTGTTGTTCTCTGGGCAGAAAACAGGACGTAGGTCGTGGATCGGTAATCTTGAGGCTGTAAGAAACTCTTAGCGAGGAACTGTTGTTTTAGAAATTATTAAATTTCCAGTCAGTTTGTTTATACGGGATGCGACTCGCTTTTTATTAGCAGAACACGAGAAACTGCGCAGTTACATTCCACTTTAGAGTTACAAATTATTTATATTTTTCAACAGATTAATGAACTGCATATTTCCGAAATTAGTATCACACTGTTTTCAACTATATGTCCAAATAACCATTCATTTCTAATAAACTCTCAACTAACACCGACTGCGGCAGACTACATGTCTTCCGACACTGCCGAACCAGCTCTGATCTACAGCCGAAACACTTCGCCCGCCATCGAAGTTAGGCGCTATCCGAAGATCACCGAAGTGCTTCGTCTGCCTTTTCGTTTCGCAGTTGTTTAGTAATCTGCTGGTTTCTAATACTTGTGAAATAATGGAATGACAGCACGCTTTTGAGAGATGCTTTAATTTTGAAATGCAAGCAAATAAGCTGATTAGTTTGTCTAATATTAATAATAGAAGATTGTGATTTTGGCGCGCAGCTTCCGAATGCAGCAGCCAATCGCGGAGAAGGACCACAATTTAGTCGGTCTTTCTCACCATACCCGTACCTAACAAACCATCTGTCATTGTTACTTCACAGCATATTACATCTTGCAACTGCTGCCTCCCCAACTGCACTAAGAAGAGCTTCTCGTAACTGAATATGATGGCTGCAAAGCCAGAAATATTACAGCGTCAACAAACGTTTATAGTGACGCAATACGCAGAACAAGGACTCGTCCGAAAAGGCGATATTTGGTATTTCTGTCTTCAGTTCTGGTGTTTTACGCGCCTCTCTCCGCAGCGTCGTCAGATGAAATTGCAACAGTGATCACCTTGCTGAATGTTGATGGTGCTTCAGACGTTGTCAGACTGTCAAAGTGTTTTTCACAACGTAGTCGCAGGGTCGGTTGTGGCTCAGGATCAGCTCCTTGTTCTACATCCAACTGTACTCCACACCATCGCACCAAGTGCTAGGTCTGTATGACTGTGGTGTAGTATGGCAACGTTAAGTCTTCTCGGACTTTCCTCACAGAAATGCGTGTATCGTAACGCAATATGCAGAAACAAGACACTTATGAAAAGAACACGCGGTGCCACTTCTGTGTCAAGTTTTGACGTTGGGCTCCCTTCTCCCTGCAGCACTGTCGATGAAAAGTGCAACAGCGGTTCACAGACCTACAGTAGGCCAGTAGGCAGTGCTTCAGACGCCTTTGCACTGTCCGAGTGTGCCAACGAACATGGTCCTTGGCCCGCTTGTGCCTTGATTTCGGCTCTGAGTTGGAGCGACGCTTTCGCATTGTAATAATTGCTGTTAACAGCTGGTGTTTATATTCGCAAGGACAGTGACATTTATCATGGTGGGTCAAATTTGGAACTATTTCTTAGTTTACTTCTTCTGAGAAGCAGAGGGCGATCTACGGTAATACATTAGAGAAGACAAATTTCTTTGCCAAGATCGCTAATAAACAACCTTTATTTTCGATAACCCATTTCAGTAATCAATGTCACCATCTTCAGATCTGGAAAGCATTTATACAGTGAGACGAAACACAAAAATTTGTAATACAGAGGGGTCCAAACAAATGTATCCATTGCTTAAAAGTCCATAACTTGCAAACTAATTTATGGAGTTGTCTCATTTTTGGAGAAAGTGTAGCTTAAAGTCCAACTTAAAGATATCACTGTAGGTGTTCGAAATGGTCACCATTAACATCCACACACAAACGATGCCGCCGAACTGCAGCACGAACTACTCACTACAACGTGTTCAGTTGGATATTTGCACATGAATGTACGGTGGATTCTCGAAGTTCATCCAATGTGCATGGCTTTTGTCGATAAACGACGTCCTGTAGTGTTCCCCACAGGTAAAAGTCCAGAGGAGTTACGTCTTGGGAACGTGGTGGATACTCCACAGCACCTCTACGGCCTATCCATCTTCCTGGTAGATTTTCGTCGAGGTACGCCCTAACACTATTTTGGTAGTTGGCTGGGGCACCATCTTGTTGAAAGTAAAGTCTTCCGTCTCCATACAAGTCTCGGATGGCAGGTAAAATGAATGTCTGAAGCTTTTGAAGGTACCCTTACCGGTAACTGAGCCGTCAAAGAAGAATGGCCCAATGAAGCCCCGGTAAGACAACCCACACCACACATTTACTCCTGGAAAATTCATTGAGTTTGAACTGTGCCTCATCAGACCACACAATCATCTCTGAAAACTCTTCATCGTTGCGCACCATGTTAGTAAACCACTCGCAGTACTCCATTCTGCGATCTGGGTCATCCTCGTTCATTGCGTGTAGAAATCGTGGGATGTAGCACTTGTTACTATTACAGGTCGTCCAGATCGTTCTTTGTGTACATCATTAACACAGCCTTTTGCTTCAAATTTGTCTCGAATGTGACGATCGTTAAACGTGTCGGTGGCTCTCTTTGATACTCATTTCGCCATTGCCGTTGAACCTCAATGTTTCCGTACTTAAAATAACACTTCAAAACTGACTTACTTTCATCGAATGTAAACCTTGCGCCAGCCATGCTTACTCGAGAAACTAGGTGCAACTAAGAGCAAACACTGACTATCTGGCGACTGTAATTTGATAAAACAAATCAACGCAATACAACGCTTATGTGGCGATTGCCGGAACTACAAACTATTACACTACCAAAGATGAGACAACTTCGTGAATTAGTTTGCCAGTTATGGACTTTTAAACAGTGGATACATTTTTTGGACCCTTCTGTATATATAGTATCAGGTACAATACAAAAGAAATAACGGATAAAACAACGTACTTCGACAGGCAGATTATTGCATGTGTCTTAAATAACAGTAAAAGTACTCTTTCTCAAGAACTGGCAGACACGTAAGAGACTAGCAAACTGATGCATCGGAATGTCAAAATCAAAACTACTATATACACAGTCATTCACCATATCCATCTGTCTTACGTCACTCACAACAGAGTACATTACTGCAGTCAGGGCATTTCTAGATAGCAGACAGTAAATAGTAAAGGACAGGCGCCCACAATTAGATCGACAGGTTTCACTAGCGTAACACGTAATTCTTACTTAAAATTATATATGTGATTACATCCCAGCGTACTAGCCAGAAACGTGGACGAAAAACAATCTAAAAACATGTTTACAAAACTATTGCCAATTAATGATCAAGCCAGATGTTAAAAAATTATACTTATAGCGTTAATTAAGCAACGAACCTGTGTAGAAGGTGAATTTATATTTCGTAGAGTTACCGCAAACTGATATTCGATAGATTACTTAAGACAGGATCTATTAATTTACACAAAAAAACACATACACATAAAAAGCCATTAGTAATACTCAAAAAAGTTAAAAAAGAATTTTACGAATCTTAAAAGTGCAGTGGTGAAAATTAGAATCTACATTTCTACAATTCATTAAAGTAACAGTGTAATCTGTGGTTACATTCAAAGAAGCGAGTCTGTACTCAAGTAACAATATATCAAAAAATTTTATTGCGGAAATATGATTATCAGCTGTGCTTACACAAAGTCATCTGGGAATCTGGGCTTCCATCATGTCATTTAAGTAGGAGTGTAAACAATGGTTACGTCCAAATTAAGAACGGTGTCCTCAGGAACACAATAAAAATAAAATAAAAATAAATTTTTTAATAATTGTGTGGAAATATACACCACCCGTGGCAAAAAAGAATAATTACAGTAATAGTGGTTACATAGTTCATCGTGGTAACATAGATCGACGATATGATCACCTACTTGAGAGACACACTCTATCCAGACACTAATTACATTAAAGTGTGAATGCTAATATGTGTAACAGCTCTAAGGGCATGTTTAAAAATTATTGTCAAATAATTATTTTTTATGACGCAAAAAGATATTTCTTAAAGCGCTCATTACACAGCGTACGTATTACAGTGGATTAATATTTGATGCGGTTACCAGAAATTACAAATGATTACTTAAAACACGTTTAGTAATTCACAAAATCCACAGGCACAATAACAGAGGTATCAAAAATCCATAAAAGTTTTGAACAAATTTCCTTTACAATCCGAAAACTGAATATGTTTCGCTATAAAATGTACAGTTACAAAACCATTTGGCCAGCAGTGTACGCTGCGGTTATAGTCTCACAGTCACTCTTACGTAATCACAATAAAAACGAAAAATAAAAATAATTAAACACAAATTTTTAGAAACGCTAGGCTTAGACAATGTCATTTGAGTAACAGCCTGCGCTGTGGCTACATCTATTGCATATCAGTAATTAACGCTGTAAGTTTAATTTTGTAGAGCCTACCTTCATTGTTAATTGGCAATAATTTTGTAAAGATGTTTTCAGATTTTTTCGTCCACATGATGGCTAGTACACAGTAATGTAATCACATACACGATTTTAAGTAAGATATACGTGTCATACTAGTGGCATCTGTCGATCCAATCGTGAACGCCGATCCATTACTGCTCACCGCCTGCTAAATAGCGGTGCCCTGGCTGTAGTGATGTACTGTGTTGTGAGTGGCGTAAGACAGACGTTTATGGTGAATAACTGTGTATATAGTGGCTTTAATTTTCACAGGCCAGTGTATCACTATTCTAGTCTGTTTGGTATCTGCCAATTCTTGAGGAAGAGTACCTTTACTGTTATTTTAAGACGTATGCAAAAATCTACGCTGTCGAGGTATGCTGTTTCTTCTGGTTTTTTTATGTTGTACGTGATATTGTATATTACAAATTTTCTGTGTATAGTCACACTGTATAAGTGCTTTCTAGATCTGAAGATTGTAACATTAATTCCGAAATTGGAAATTAGTGATAAGTTCCTATGAGACGAAACTGCTGAAGTTATCGGTCCCTGGGCACACACACTACTTAATCTAACTCAAACTAACTTACGCTAAGGACAACACACACACCCATACCTGAGGGAGGACTCGAACCTCCAACGGGGCAGCCGCGCGAACCGTGGCAAGGGGCCCAAGACCGCGCGGCTACCCCGCGTGGCATCACACCGAAACCGGTTATCAAGAATAAAAATTATTGTTAGCCATCCCGGCAAAGAAGCTTCGATCTATTAATGTATTAGGTGTTAATAAGCCAGTGGGAGTAATTAAAGTTGTAAAGTGTAATCGGTTACTGCCAGCGTGGTGGGTTCACTGCTGTCCCATGGTGCTGCACACGAGAAGGTGTTCGCGCTTTGTCAGCGCTTCACGCCTGCCCACCTGAGCTGCGGAAACAACACGTGGACTTCACATCTGCCTCAGGTGTCAGCAACTGCGCGTGGCTCAGCGGACCCCCTAGTGGAACCTGTCTGCAGCGGTCCAAAACTACATTTCCGGGATGTTGTTTCGGAGGTATTCTCAAGAGCGAGATCTCTGAGTGACACTCCAATCGAATGTCACAATCTATGCATTAACGTAAGATGCTGTTGGTCTAGGACGGGCACAAATTCTGCCGCAGTCTCGCACAGTGTTAACAGTTGGTATCTCAGTGCTTAACGCTTAAATTCGACAATAATTCGTGTACTTTAGTGGAGAGAGCTAGCAGTTGACTGCCGTTTGGCACATGTAGACTTGCGATCATCCCGGTGAAGTGTTTGAAACACGAACGGTCAGCCTCTTGACCCATAACCATAAATGCTCGCGTTGTTGAGTGCGGACACTTTGAGCAATCTGCGAGGTCTTCGGTTGAGGTAGCTGTCGCTGGTCCAAAGAGCGAGGAAGGTGGCACACTGAGGTTGTTGTTAACTGTAGTGTGGAAGGCGAGTAGAAAATAGGCACCACTAAGTAGGAATACAGGTGCTGTAAAGAGGTTTAGTTCCTGTGCATGGCTGACAAAGGAGCATATCCGAGTACATTTACATTAGAGAAAATCTCAACAGTTGATAAGACTGTAAAGTGACCTAAAAACCAAGCTGAAGAAAAAAAAAAGACAGTAACATCTACAACGATATCTGCTCAAATTAGAAACGAAATTCGTGTACTAGCACTGAAGATAAAATTCAAGGCCGAGGACAAACAATTCAGTATAGAATAGGTGCACCTACGTTGTGAATTCGCAGCATCGGGTGCGCCAGATGCGTAGGCCAAGACAGAAAGAGTGGCTTCAGAAGCTAACAACTTAAGGCGGGCAGCACACGACTTAGAATCGAAGGAACACCGCCCCTACATCCTCCCATAGTGTTTCACGTCGATGGTCTACTCTATTTTATGTTTATTTATTCTTTTGTAAATTTTAGTCATCAGTCTGTCTCGCCCTGCATCTTTGCTCTATACAGCCCCCTCTAGCAGCGTGCTGTGTATCCCCTGCTGTCTTAAAGTATATCCTACTCTAAAACTTATATTTTTCCGAGATTTATCACCCACACATGGGGAGGCATCAGTAGTAGCATCGTCCAGTCCCTTACAAAGGATGAGTACTTAATTATTTCAGTAATAATATTTCCAGTCACAGATTCTTACAGGACGCAAAGTTACAAATCCAGTGACAGTAATGACGGGCCGATTTTGTGAACCGTTAGCATTTTGGAAAACTAAATAGGCAAATTTCAGTTACAATATCAATTTCTCTCGACCTTCCGGATCCACGAATGTATTGCCTAATTCAGCACCATGAGATGTTGGGGGCGAATCAGATAAATAACTGCACCGAGGATTAACAGGGTATAACATGAAAGAAAGGTTCATTGGTGATGGGATCCTACTCCGAATGATCGAAGGTGGCGATATGTACAAGCGGGCTCGATAAATGAGGTGAGGTCACTCATGTTTAACAACTCATAAGTGAAAGTGCACACTAGTACGAGCCTACTAAAGCACGACTGATGGCTAGTGCAACAAGAGTATTACAGTGGTCACAGTGCTGGTTACCGTTTCTGTAACTAAATGCTTTTAAAGATATCTAGGACATTTTTTAATCACCATCCACTTTCCATTGATGAGGTGGTCTACACATGCGCTGCCTACGACGATGCATGGACATCAGAAATAAAATCGGTAAGGCATGTGAGGTGTCAAGTGCATGGAAGATAGAATCTGTCGACTAGAAATCGAACACGGGCTCTTATGACAACGCGAGGATGATTAAATTACGTCGCAACCGTTTACCTGTTAATAAAAGATAGCGTTCAGGTCTGTTTTTTCTTTATTTCTAACAAAACTACATACACTATTATGTGAGAAATGCGGACGTCACAGTACGTTATAAATGCGTAACTCTTTGGGATGGAAATGATGCGAGAAAGGCCGTACCAAGTTGTCAGTAGCACAGATTGCTGTTGTTAACGGCGGCCTTCCATAAAAGCTTACTCAAAAATTTGATTTCTGAAAGAAAAAAAAAGAAGTTGTGGGCTATGAACGTTCTGTTAATCCATTATTTCGTTGTGGAACTAGGAACAGTCAACCTGCATTTGTTCCAGCTTCGACTCGTCTCTGCAGAGTCAGATACTACTGACAATGCTGGAAGGACAATTAACTCTGCCAAAGGTTTCTTATACATATTCACTGGAGTCTGGAAAATGTTTAAACACTATTGGCTCAAAAATTAAAATAAATGAGTCAATACTGTGTAAACTATATGGTACAAGAAAATTAGTTTAATTATTTGGAATACGATGCCACCCAATGCAGAGTAGGCGCCGAAACTAAATAGCAATGTCGTGTAGGAAAAGTAATTGAATTGATATCTATAAAAGCAACAGTAGTGTTTTATAACAGAAGTGTTTACTAATGTCCAGTTGGCTAGAAGGAGCCTGTCTGATCTCTGTCCCAGGGTACTTTAGCAGTCGTTAGATTTAGGGTTAACTATATTGCTGCGAGAGAATGGTTCAAATGGCTCTGAGCACTATGGGACTTAACATCTTAGGTCATCAGTCCCCTAGAACTCAGAACTACTTAAACCTAACTAACCTAAGGACATCACACACATCCATGCCCGAGGCAGGATTCGAACCTGCGACCGTAGCAATCCCGCAGTTCCGGACTGCAGCGCCTCGAACCGCATGGCCACCGCGGTCGGCTGCGAGAGAATAATTATAACTTTCTAGATAACATATTTTCATTATTCTACATAATACTACAATCCTTGATTTGCAAAGTGTTATTTAAAATCATGTGTTTATTAACCTTGAACTTGTGCTAGTGATTTGAAGAAAGCTATGTTACGAGTATTCCAAATCCAAGTTTCATGTTTCCTACGTGGTTTGCTATAATATCGAAATAAAAATCGTAATAAACATTGCAAGCAGAATCATTTGCGCAAGTGGCCTATAATGTAATACACACACGCATACACACTCACACACACCCACCCACCCACCCACACACACACACACACACACACACACACACACATACATACATACACAAAACTAGAGGAATATCGCAGGGGAGTTAGAGAAAGTCCTAGAAATAAGAGTTTAAAAGCAAACTATTCTCGAAAGTTAAGCACGAATTTACCCTTTTATTACAGCTGTTAATGTAATGATACAAAACGTTGCTTCATTGTATACAACACAGGGATTGGATCTTGAGGAACAGACTCAACTTTCAGTAACGACTGATTCATGCGTCAAAACCTGTAGCGTAGCATGACTGAATAAATATACAGTAGTGCTGTTTAGACAACGGCCTTGCCGCAGTGGTAACACTGACGGGCTGGGCTAGCACTTGGATGGGTGACCATCCGGTCTGCCGAGCGCTGTTGGCAAGCGGGGTGCACTCAGCCCTTGTGAGGCAAACTGAGGAGCTGCTTGACTGAGAAGAAGCGGCGCCGGTCTCGTAAGCTGAAATACGGCCGGTAGAGCGGTGCGCTCACCACATGCCCCTCCATATCCGCATCCAGTGACGCCTGTGAACTGAGGATGACATGGCGGTCGGTTGGTACCGTTGGGCCATCCAGGGCTGTTCGGACGGAGATAGAGTGCTATTTAACTGCTATAGCTGATTCGTAAAACTCATACCGACTTGATCACAGGGTTATCGTCAGCAAAGAACTAATGACTGAATATTCGTTTCATCTGTAGCTGAGAGTTAGCGCAGATACAGAAAATAATAGTAAAAAATAAAAACTAATCTTACAGGAACTTCGAAATGGCCAGTCTTACAAAATACTTACCTTACAATCTCTATTTAAAAAATCAATGAATGGCAAACACAATTGGTTGCAGTTTCGACTTTTCATAAGTAATTTTTGCTGTGTTCCACAGCTTTGCTAATTCAGAAATTACATTTTGTAACACGTGGAGCTGCTGCATCATTTATTTTTGATTGCACGACTAGTTCTGTCAGACCATTTTCCAGGACAAACTTTTATTCGTAACTGGGGTTTATTACGTGTATCATAAAATAAATATCAAAATCTGATGCTTATGTATAATACTTTGTTATGCAGATGTAGATGTATAAGTATTATGTAAAAATATTATACTTTCACATTTATTTTATGATATATAATTATAATAGCTGACACTTGTGTGGGGTTGTTAGGCCCCCCATTGGGCGTCTCTCCAGGTGGAATAACAGCAAAAAATATCCAATACCCCAGGACCCAGTAGATATACTGGGAGAACAGGAACATCACGAGAAGGAGAAGAGAAGGAGCTTCTCGAAATCTCTTCGCAACTCTGTGTTGGCCCACTCACCACAATTACGATGGTCAAGATGGGCAAACTCAAACAGCTTACGGATATTCTGTAAAAATTTCACATTAAAATCCTTGCAACAAAGACGCGTTTCACAGACGATAACCACTTGAACACAGAAAACTACAGAATATACAAATGAAAACCTGAATGTCAGAAAAGGAACACCGACAATGTTTGGCCCAGCATTTGTGGTTCACAAATCAGTCATAGACAACATCCTAGATTTCAACTCAGTGTAGAAAGAAACCCTGCAATAATCTTCAAATCAGGAAACAAAAGATACACAATCATCAATGCACATGCACTGACAAACGGTCGAAACAGAAGAACCAGAAGAAGTCGAAGACTTTTGGGAAGACAAGGAAGAAATAACAAATAAAATACCTGAAAGACATATTAAAATTGTATTAGGAGATGTCAGTCTACAACCAGGCAGAGCAGACGGACAAGCAAATCATAGGGCAGCACACATCACACAAATGCACCAACAAGAGGGGGGAACATCTCATACTTTACTGTAAAAATTTTAACTTAAGAATTATGTCAACTCAGTTTCAAAAGCCAAAACAAAGACTCACAATATGGAAAACGCCCAAAAACGTATGGGGAGAATTTCAAACAGATCACGTAGGCGTAACAATCAAAAATACAAGCGAAATTCTAAACGTGAAAACACACAAAGGACTGTTATAGTACGACCATCACTTCCCACAGGTAAAAATTAGGCCACACCCAAGAAACAGAAAGACAACACAGAAAAAAATTATGAGGTCGGATCCAGAATATTTGAAAATAAACAACGAGAGAATTACTGAATAAATTAATCAAAGTACAACAGAAAATTGCACAGAACTCATTAAGAAAATTCAGAATGCAATGCGTTAAGGTCAGCCTCCAAGGAGACGAAAACATAGACGACGGAATGCAACTTGTGATCAGGACATTCAACATAGAATCCAGGCCTGGAAGAAGTTCAACAGTAACAGAACAAAAGAAACATGGCAAGATTCCCGCGAAGTCCAGAAACAATCATCAGAAGATATTAGAAGAGTAAAAAGGACATACAGCAGATTAGAGATTAGATTAGTTTTTCGTTCCATAGATCTGTGCTGAGGAAATCCTCGTGGATGTGGAACATGTCAATTTTTTTTAAAGCTGAAATAACAATACTAATAGTATGATTATACATAATACATCATTTGTTTCTATTAAAAAATTCGGCAATGGAGTAGAAGGAGTTGGCCACTAGTAAGTCTTTCAGGCTCCTTTTAAACTGATCCATATTTGTAACTAAATTTTTTATGTTTGCTGGCAAATTATTGAAGATGAGTGTTCCTGAGTAGTTGATCCCTTTTTGAACTAAAGTAAGTGCTTTCAAGTTCTTGTGCAGATCATTTTTGTTCCTGGTATTGTTTGTATGAACTGAGCTGTTTGTTGGAAAAAGAGATATATTATTTAGGACAAATTTCATTAAGGAGCAAATATACTGAGAGGCAGTGGTTAGTATACCCAGTTCTTTGAAGAGGTTTCTACAGGATGTCTGTGAATTTACTCCACAAATAATACGTATTACACGCTTTTGGGCTCTGAAAACTTTTGTTTGACTTGAAGAGTTACCCAAAAATATTATACCATATGACATTATGGAATGAAAGTAGGCAAAGTATGCAATATTTTTCATTTTTATGTCGCCTATGTCTGCTAACACTCGAATTGCAAATACAGATTTGTTAAGGCGTTTCAGCAGTTCTGTGGTGTGCTCCTCCCAACTGAATTTATTATCAAGTTGTAATCCCAGGAATTTAAGACTGTCAACCTCTTCTATCTGCTCTTCTTCATACTTTATGCAAATGCTGGATGGAAACCTCTTACAGGTTCTGAATTGCAGATAGTGAGTCTTTTCGAAGTTTAATGTCAGTGAGTTGCCTTTAAACCATTTATTAATATCCATGAAAATATCATTAGCAGATCTTTCTAGAACTACACTCGACATACTATTTATTGCAATACTTGTGTCATCTGCAAACAAAACGAACTCTGCTTCTGGCAGTGTAACTGATGAGAGATCTTTAATGTACACAAGAAAAAGCAATGGCCCTAAGATGGATCCTTGTGGGACATCACATCTAATTTCTTCCCATTCTGATGATGACTGATGACTTAAGTCACTAGTCCCTTGCACTTACACCCTTTGTTTCCTGTTAGCGAGGTATGACTTGAACCATTTTGCAGCACTGTCCATGACTCCATAGAATTCTAATTTATTTAAAAGGATGTTGTGGTTCACGCAATCAAATGCCTTTGACAAATCACAGAAAATACCTGCTGCTGTAATTTATTATTTAATGTGTTAAGTTCATTTTCACTGTAGGTGTAAATAGCCTTCTCGATATCAGAACCCTACAGAAATCCAAACTGTGTTCTTGATAATATGTTATTTGTGGTCAGATGGTTGAGAAGCTGCCTGTACATTACTTTTTCTAAAATTTTTGAGAATGCTGGCAAAAGTGAAATCAGTCTGTAGTTTGATGGTATCTCTTTATCCCCCTTCTTGAATAGAGGTTTAACATCTGCATATTTTAGGCAGTCAGGAAATGTCCCAGTTATAATTGACTGGTTACACAAGTAACTTAGAATTAAACTAAACTCACAAGAACATGGCTTAATTAACTTTGCTGATATTTCATTGTAGCCACTAGAGCGCTTTGTTTTTAAAGATTTTATTATGGAAGTTATTTCTTTTGGTGAAGTGAATGACATATTCATGTACCTGAAGCCATTTGTAAAGGCTAGTTCCAGATATTCAAGGGCATTATTTACTGATCCTGACAATCCCATTCTGTCAATAACGGATATAAAGTGCTTGTTAAATAGATTTGCCACACTATGCCCATCGGTTACTAATGTGTCATCTATCCTTGATGCTATTTGCTCCTGTTCCTTTCTAGTTCTACCAGTCTCCTCTTTCACTATATCCCATATTGTTTTTATTTTGTTCCCTGGCATTGCTATCTTCTTCTCATAGTGCATTTGTTTAGATGTCTGAATTATTTTTTAAAAATATTTTACAGTATGCCTTGTACTTAGCTAAATCATCAGCGTTGGAGCTATTCTTGGTCGACAGATACATTTTCCTTTTTGTCTTAGAGGAAATCTTTATTCCTTGTGTAATCCATGGTTTTATTATAGACTTCTGTTTAATTTGAGTAACTTTTAGAGGAAAACAGTTTTCAATAATGGTACTGACATTGTTCGTGTACGTGTTTATTTTTCATTCATGTCATGAGCACTATAAACATCTTTCCAGTTCATATCTTTGAGCAGTTTTCTAAAACACTCATTTTTGGTTGATTGACTACTCTCCTGTACTCAGATTTAGCAGTTTTGATAATCTGCTTAGAATTTACATCTAAAACAAGGAGCTGCATGTCATGATCTGATAGTCCATTTATTACAGGTTTTATGATATGATTTTGTTCCTTTATTTGTCTATAAAAATGTTATCAATGGCAGTCCTTAAGAATTTAGTGATCCTAGTTGGAATGTTTACAGTGTGAGTTAGATTGAAAGACAACATTACTAACTGCAGTAAATGTTTACTGGAAGACTGCATTAGAAAATCTGTGTTAAAGTCACCAGCAATCAAAATTTCTTTGTTTCTTCCTGTTCAACAACCCAAAAGAGCTTCTAGGTGGTTTATGAATAAATTATAATTTCCTGCAGGTGCTCGGTATATAGTTACTATTATATAGGATCTATTATGGAATTCTATTTCTGTTGCACATGCTTATAGATTCTTCTCTAAACAGAATTTATTAACGTCATTGTTCTTCAATTCATGGCAGTTTTTAATAAATGTGGCAAAACAAGACTAAATGAAATCGAGGAAGACTTCAAGAGAAATAAAACGAGAAATTTCTACATAATACGCATGGAAAATATAATGGATTATCAGCCTACAAATATATGAAACAAAAGAACAGACAGATCGCTGGAAATAAACACTAAAGAAAACTGCGATATTCTTAAAAACTATCTTGATAAATTCCTCGGTTGAGAAAAGTCTAAAGAAAAATTACGCCTCACAAAAACAGTACCAAACTCAGATTCAAAACCGCCTTCAGTAACAGAGGTAGAAGATATTATAAAACAACTAAAAACAACTGAGCCACAGGAGAAGACGGCATTATCTACGAGATTTGGAAACTCGAAGACCAAACCATGACAAAGAAAACCCATAAAATACTCACAGAAATATGGAATACACAGAAAATTCCACAGGAATGAAAATGAGCGTTGATTTAAGGGCGACAAGACAGACCCTAATAACTACAGAGATATCTCATTGTTATCGGTCTCCTACAAAATTATCTCCAAGGCATTACTCAACAAACTAGAAGGACAAGATGATACAAGGACAGACAAATACTAAGCAGGCTTCAGAAAAGGATGGTCCTGTATTGAACAGATTTGGAACCTGCTGTTCATGCCAACCTTGTGTAGCGCAGTAATACGGGTAAGATTTTCTAAAGACCCAGAACGAAGCTATCTCGCTACATTACGACAATGTCGACACGTGGCGGCTGCAATGAAAATATTTCGTCACCGAGACTGGGTCAGGGCAAAACACAACATCGGCTTTCTGGCGAGCCAGGCAGCAGACGTAAGCGGAACGTAGGGGGGTCAGAGCAGCCAAACAGGATCGCGTCACCGTCGTTATGTAACGAAAGAAGAGCTGAGGCGAATGCAGCAGATTGTACCAAGAGCTTTTATGAACCTATTCTATATTATAACAAACTGATCAAGCAAGCACTGCAGAAGGAAAACTGCCGATACTTTCGTAATAGCGTGCCCCATGACGTTATGACGAATGACGTCGGGTAAACATTAGCCATTACTTCGCTCCATACGAGGGGCGTCTGAAAAGTTCGTGTAAAGTCCGAGAGATGGCACCACCACCGCGTATCGAAGTCATGTTACGTAGTAGCATTTTTGGAAAGAACACACGCCAAATTTCAGCCATATTGGTCTATTTCTTTGTGTTTGGCATTCGTGTGAATCAAGGAAGTCGAGTGATTGTCAAAAAATGGACGAAAAAGATTTTCATGTGTTGATTAAACACTACTTTATGAAAGGCAAAAGGCCTCAGGAGACTAAAGAGAAGCTTGATAAACATTACGGTCAATCTGCACCTTCGATTAGAACAGTTTATAAGTGGTTTCAAAATTTTCGGAATGGCCATATGGGCACAAGTGATGCAGAACGTTCTGGACGCCCTGTGGAGTTTTCGAGTCAAGAAATCATTCATAAAATCCATGATATGGTGATGGATGACAGGAGAGTTAAGGTGCGTGAGATTGCTAGTGCTGTGAGCATCTCGAATGAACGGGCACATAATATTTTGCATAAACATTTGGACATGAGAAAGCTATTGGCAAGATGGGTTCTGTGATTGCTCACACTTGACCAAAAACGGAATCGTGTGAAGTGTCGCAAAGATGATTTGCAGCTGTTCGTGAAGAATCCGCAGGACTTTAAGCGTCGTTTCGTCACTGTGCATGAAACATGGATACATTACTATACTCTTTAGACCAAACAACAATCTAAAGAATGGGTTACCAAGGAAGAATCTGCACCAAAAAAGGCGAAGACCATTCCTTCGGCCAGAAAGGTTATGGCGACTATCTTTTGGAATTCGCAAGGGATAATCCTCATCGACTACCTGGAAAAGGGAAAAACTATTACGGGTGAATATTATTCATAGTTACTAGACCGTCTGAAAACCGAGCTAAAAGAAAAACGCCGGCGATTGGTCCGCAAAAAGTCCGTTTCCATCACGACAATGCACCAGCACACACCTCACCAGTGGTGGTCCCAAAATTAATGAAATAGGATTTCAACTCGTTTCACATCCCCCCTGTTCTCCAGACTTTGCTCCTTCGGACTACTATTTGTTCCCCAATTTGAAGAAATGGCTGACGAGACAAAGATTTTATTCGAACGAGGAGTTGATTGGAGCAACTAATTGCTATTTTGCAGACTTGGACAATTCCTATTATTCGGAAGGGATCAACAAATTAGAACAGCATTGGACGAAGTGTATAATTCTAAAAGGAGACTATTCTTCTTCTTCCATGTCCGGATGCACCAATTATATCTTCCCTTCCCAGTAATTACCAACGTAGATTGCTTTGTCATTGACTTTCAAAATATCATCTTTAGTGCATGTTATAGACATATCTGGGCAGATCAGTAGGTGGTCCAAGTCCTGTATTGCTCCGCATTCACACCTGTCGCCATCACTGTAACCCCATTTAAATAGGTTTGATTTGCACCCAGTTACTCCAGTGCGCAGCCGGTTTAATGACCTCCAAGTTGTAAAAGGTAGTTGAAATCCTGCAGATCCCTCCTCAAGTAGTTCCATTGTGGAGTGTGGCACCATTTCTTCCCAAAGAGATAGCCGCCTTGCGGCGGGCTTGGTGGCGAGCTCTTCAGTAGTTTCAATGAAACTCCTGCGGGATTTCAGCCGGACACGTTGTTTTCGGTGCATATGCATCGGGTGTCGAGGATCATTCTTTTGTTTTGATCTTTCGATCTCGGCGGCTACTTGTCTGCGGATAGTGGGTGGTGCTATGCCTATGATGGGGTAAATGATGTCTGTGGGAGTTGGTTTGAGGCATCCTGTAGCAATACGTACAGTTTCGTTTACAACGACGTCAACTTGCTTAGTGTGAGCAGAGTTCCTCCAAACTGGCGCCGCATATTCCGCTGCTGAGATACTCAGCACCAGACCCGTGGTGCGCAAAACATGGGGTTGAGCTCCCCACGATGAACCTGTTAGCTTCCGCAGTATGTTGTTCCTGGCACAGACCTTTTTTTTAGTGTTGTGACAGTGCTGCTTAAAAGTAAGTGCTCTGTCCAATGTTACTCCCAGGTATTTTGGGCTGTTTGTATGTTTCAGCTCTTCCCCGTGCCACATGACTCGGAGTTTCCGTTTGGACTATGTGGAAAAATAAAAAAGGTTTACCCCAAACAGGTATGTAGTTTTCATTTTTGCACGGACTTTTCAAACGTCCCTCGTAAATACCCCACCAATTTAGCCCGTAAGTCAGTGGGTCAGATGGATCGATGTCGTACATGGAGTTCGCACTCGATTCCTTGATTTCAGAGAGGTGACATCTGGCACAAGTCAGTTGTAGATTTCCTGCATGTTACGGAGAACAACAGCCGCTACTTGGAGAGATGGATACCTCGCCATAATCACCACAGAGTTCAACACCATAGTCTGCCTCTGTCGCAGATGTGAGGACGTCGAGGCCTTTCCTTCCCTCCAGGATCAGGACACCAGCGTCCCTGACATTCCGGCATACTGAGTAGAGCCTACCTGGATGGCAGACCAATATCATTGAACTTGACGGCTACATAGCAACTGTCATCGCGGTACGGTGGATGGCGAAGAAGTGTGGTGAGAGGGAGGCGACGGAGCACCATCCACGTCGGCTTGTGTAAGATCAAGAGACGCGCCGCCGCCAGTCACAGCCTTGGCGTCGATGTACAGCTGGTCCTGGGGTGACCGCTAGCGTCGAACCGCCAGTTCAGCAGCCGGCTGGAACGAAGTGTGAGGTGTCAGCTGCCTTGAGCTTACGATTCGGTTCCTCAGCGGGCAGTGACAGACGCTACCTGTGGTTTTGTGGAAATATATAACTAATTCTGAATCTTCATTTTGTGTGCCTACCGGCGACCGCAGGTCACTACTATTCTTCCGAGGAAAAATGGCAAGGAGCGCACTGGGAGATGTTTCTCCTGTCACAGAACCAGCTCTACTTCCACCCTCTCAACATTACCTTTTGCACTGCGAATAATCCCGAAGGTCAGACAAATGAGCAACACTGTACTCGCATTCGCGAGTACACCAGAGCTCCATGGATCTAGTGACATAAATTTTTCTGTTTTGTCTGTTCTACCTTCTATCATTAAGATATTGTAAATATTGTTTGATTGCATTAATAGCATAAAAGTGTTCGCTCTTTCCTTTGTAAAAACTTTGATGTCATGGTTTGATTCTATGCAATGTAGTGCATCATTTAAATTCTTTGTCTCATTTGGAAGGAGACAAAACTTATAGTATATATTTGGTATTTGGGTGAATAATTTTTTTAGAAATGTCAATATGTGCAAATGTTCGGTTTTATTTAATATGTTTGGTTACTGGTAACCTTCACTTAGGGTTCTCAGTTATTTCTGTAAGTGGGCTGTTTAAGTTTTTATGTTGGTGTTGCCATGTAGCGCTCTATATGAAAATCACTCACTGTGCTATGTGCAGTCTGTGGCTGGTTTGCATTGTTGGAATTTGCTATTGTAGTGTTGGGCACTTGGCTGTTAACAGCGCGTAGCGTTGCGCAGTTGGAGATGAGCCGTCAGCAGTGGTGGATGTGGGGAGTGAGATGGCGGAGTTTTGAGAACGGATGATCTGGACAGAGACAGTAAATTTGTAAGACTGGATGTCATGAACTGATATATATATATATATATATATATATATATATATATATATATATATATTCTCTATCAAAATATTTCATTTGCTAACTATGCCTATCAGTAGTTAGTGCCTTCAGTAGTTTGAATCTTTTATTTAGCTGGCAGTAGTGGCGCTCGCTGTATTGCAGTCGTTCGAATAACGAAGATTTTTGTGAGGCAAGTGATTTGTGAAAGGTATAGGTTATTGTTAGTCAGGGCCATTCTTTTTAGGGATTGTTAAAAGTCAGATTGCGTTGTACTTAAAGTATTGTGTGTCATTTTAGTGATGATCAGAATAAGTAAAGAGAGAAATGTCTGAGTACGTTCCGTTCTACTCAGCTGTTTTAAAATCAAATAACGTAAGGTGTTTACCAGCACAGTCATTTATAATTTTTCTAAAGGGACGTTACGTATGTCGACCCTTAGCCGAGGATACCTCACTGGAACCTTCTGATTTTTCTTGTAGTTTGTGCAATTACTGTAGCTATTGTTTATTGCTAGCGCGTAATTATACAGAGAATCTTCTTTGTAGTTGTAGTTTTTCATTGCTTTACAGTAAAACACTTGTGGCATGCATGTAGATTTGCACCTAGTATTTCGGAGCTGCACGAGCAATTAACGAGATATTATTTTCAGTGCTATGTTAATGTGTTTTCTTATTTTACTCTTCCAATTGTGCTTTTCTGTGTTATCGTGTGAAAAATTGTGACAATTATGGCCTGTGAAAGTGAAGACGAAAGCAGTGTGTTAGCGCCACCGTGTAATGAATTAACTAATGTTCAAAGTAGTAATCTGGTAATTGTGCATAGGGAAATGGAGTGGGCTGCAAATAATGGTGTAGACAGTGGAACAATTAGTGAACAGGGAAGCATTATCGATCGATCGGTCGGCAACAGCTTGCCTCAGGAATCCGAAATGACAGGACACGATCTTGCAAATACTGTAGATTCAGGTTTTGCGTCCTCACCGTTTTCTCAAATAAGTCAAGACACAATTTCTGCTTTTCAAAATGCGAATATTGCACTGCCGAATAGCACTGAGGAACATGTTTCAGACACTAGTGCATTGTTATTACAGTTAATGCAACAAATGGGTCAAAGGCTACAAAAGTTAAACACAACGCTTGAACAAAATCAGAAACAAATGGGATGAAATCTTCAAAAGTTTGACACGATGTAACAAAATCAAATACAAACACAGCAACAGCTTCAAAAGTTAGACTCATTGGAACAAACGCTTGAACAAAGACGTGGAGGTTTATCTGCTGAGTTACTTAAAATCGAATCGAAATGTCAAAAAGTCTGTAATGACGTAAAAACACAAATTTGTGAACATTTTCAACCTATTTTTTCACGTCATGAAAATGCATTACAGAATCACGAAGCAGCCGTAAAAGAACTGCAAACTATTGTTCATGAAAATCACGACACCTTGCAAGCTAAAAGTGACTCAGTTGCATCTACCGATTCGGTTACGCAACTTGCAAAAACTCAGGAAAACTTAAAGGACACAGTAGATACGATTTCAACACAAATGGACACTCTGAAACTTGGTTCAGAAAAACACACTGAGGAAATCTGTTCACTATCGGAGAAAGTAGCCGAACTTCCAGATCAGTTCACTAACTTATCTACAAAGGTAGATGATGATCTGAATGACACAAGACCTGTAGCCATCACTGACACAGAAGAGTATGAACAAATTAGAAAATTCAAACAAAATCAAAATCAAATCAATACACAGTACAAAAGAGAAATCTGGGAAGTATAAGATCAGTTGATGCAGGTAATACAAGAATTACATATTTCAGAGGACACTCGCGCTCCAATACGGGAAGAGGGATATAGGGACGGAACAGCGACAAAATAATAACACAGGGCACTTCGGAAATTGTGAAAGAAATTGACAAGGTACACCGAATTTTGAAATGGAACCGCCGAAACGAAGTAACAATGACCGATATGCGACTCGCCGACACGATGATTTTGACTATAAGCTGTTTATTACTACACGTAAATTCAAAACATTTAAGAATTCCGGCAACGACATTCATACACAAGCGTGGTTTCATCAATTCTCTCATTGTTTTCCTCCCAACTGGTCATTGGAGCACAGGTTAGAATTTATGTGTGGCTATTTAGAGAATGAACCAGCTGGAAGAATGCAATCAGTCATTCACGATTGTCACAGAGAAGGAGAATTTTATCATGCCTTCCTCTCAGCATATTGGTCTCAAGCTACATAAGACCGAGTAAAACATAGCATCATAATGATGAAACATTTCGAACAATCTGAATTTTCCAGTCTTGTCAATATTTCGAAGACATGTTACATAAGAATCAGTGTCTTTCAAACCCATACAGCCCCTCAGAACTGATCCGCATTTGCTTAATCAAATTGCCTGAACATTTACGACATAATATTTTGGCAGGACGTTGCAAGGACGACATTGAAGCTTTTCAGGGACTGTTAACAAGAATTGGAAATTGACACTGACAATTGCAAGACGCGAAAACAGGAACACAACAATTGCAGATCACATCCTACACAATTCCGCGATGAAAGAAATAATAACTAGACACGACAAGGCTATTCTTACAACGTAAATCGTGACCGAAACAGACACCATCCGTATGACAATCGTTGGCAGAGTAGCAATAGTTACAGAGAAAGATCGCATTTCCGTAGTAATGAATGTAACAGCGATAACCAAAGAAACAGACAATATGGGAACCAAAACAATTATTATCAAGGGACACACAATAACTTCAGATGCAACAGTTCAGCGCGCAGTTACGATTCAGGGAGAAATTCGGCACCACGCGACCGACAAGAAAGAAATTATGGAGTCTACCAACATGACGACAGACGATATAATCGTAACGACAGGCCCTAATTGCATCAGAACTGGCGGGATTCAAACAGGGCAGGGCCCTCTCAACAAGGTGAATTTGTAGAAGTTAGGTCTCCAAATCCCAATAACGACGCACGCCAAAAAAGAAACAGACAATGACTCGCACTGCAGGCAGCCACATGCGCTGGCTGGCTCAGAGAAAAATAACATAGACGCTAACCTTGAGAAAAATTTCAGAATTCCTTACTGATGTATACAGCATGATAATTGCTTTGAAGTTGAAACTCTGCGCGCTAGAAAGGGTACAAGATTGCACCACATTTCACATGTAAAACTGTTTATTGAAAGATAATCTGCTTTTTAACTTAGTCTTTGCCATAAAATTTTTCACTTCACGCTGCTAGTACAATTTGTCACACTGAAAAACTGTTAACATGCAACAATGATTTGAAGTTAACTATCCAGTCTAGAACCTAGGGAACATATCTAGACAGTATTTACGAGTGCATTGTTGTAGGGAACAGACGGCACAGTGTTATTGTGTGTGTACATTCTTGCTTGTTAGTTGCATGATTACGTAACAACTATAAGGCTCACATACTTAGAACATGTACTGGTACTGCTAATGAGATTTTAATGCAACATTTTGGTTTACTTGAAAATACATTCTGGATTTAAAGTACTTTCTGAGAGATACCAGATGACACAGTGGTTAGTTTATTTGACAGCTACATGATTATATCACGGCGTTACTAATCGGTGACCCAATTTATATTATTGCTTTTGCGGTGCATCTGTTTTATATGTACACAGTTTTTCTGAATTCTTCTGGAAAGGAAAACATGTTTTAGTAGTAACTTTTGTGGTATAGCTACAATGAGACAGCCTTTTCCGTAGCACAACAATACGTTACAGCACAGTACTTTCTTCATCACGGCAATAATCGTAATAACTAAGATATATACACGCAAAGCATTTCACTTTTGTTTATCAGGAGGTGAGTACATTGACTTCAGCAGAACTTTGCTTACAGAGGACGATAACTATGACAGTTCCACAGATTTATCTTACAACAAGACGCACGTTTAGCGCTACAGGACACGCATTTGAGTGATTAATTTTGTACTTAAAACATTTATTTTTAAAGATTTTTGAGTTACAAAGAAAGTTTTCCATGATACATTTCATTCCATTGCTGTAATCTGTAACACCTGAGGTTATAATTACATTAATCCTCAGGGGGGTACATGCTTACTTTGTGTACCATGTGTTTGGCAAGCACAAGGAGCCCTAGCTAATATGGTATTTGCTTATACAACTTTACACATCAGTACCATATTTCCCTAACACATAAATTACACAGCTATCTGATCATTTAACTGAGAGAGACAAACATTTTTTTACTATGTCAGTGACACATGTTTATGCAGTTACACAGTTGGATAACTTCACACTTATGAAATTGTATTTTGTCTGTACTTTTTGAACTGTTCATATTTTTTTTTCGGAACCATTGTGATTCTGTGAGAGCTTTGAATGATGTATTTGATATGGGATCATGATTTTCAAAGTACGTTTGATGGAGATGACACTACTGAAATGAACAGAAAATTTTTTTTAGGTTTTGAAATTATTGGAGGAATATACGACCATTTTGAGACTTGACAGAGGTGTTATGATGTTATTATTACCATGACGATGTGTATTATGCTGTTGAGGTATGTGTATGATCAATAAGCTGATGCTATATGAGGAATTTATTATGATGAAATATTGAAGAAGTGTCGACGAATATGTATATGTACGAGGGCCGTTCAGAAAGTAACCTCTGGTTGATTTAAAAAAATACACCAAGTTAAATAAAAATATTTTAATATATACATCTTACAACTACATCTTTGCACTATTTTTCTACATAGTCTCCATAGCGATTGAGGCACTTATCATATCTCTTCACAAGCTTTGAAATTCCTTCTGCATAAAAATCACCCACTTGTGCCTGGAGCCAGCCTGTGACCGCATCTTTGAGCTCTTCGTCGTCATCAAACCGCTGTGACCCGAGCCATTTCCTCAAATGCATGAAGAGGTGATAATCACTTGGCGCCAGGTCTGGGCTGTAAGGTGGATGGTTGATAACGTCCCACTTGAAGGACTCAAGAAGGGCCGTTGTTCTGCGAGCAGAGTGAGGACGGGCGTTATCGTGCAAAAAAACGATACCGGAAGTCAGCATACCACGGCGTTTGTTCTGTATAGCCCATCGTAACTTTTTTATTGTTTCACAGTACACGTCTTGATTAATGGTCGTACCACGTTCCATGAATTCAACCAACAACACCCCTTTGGCATCCCAAAACACCGTTGCCATCAGTTTTCTGGCAGAAAAATCTTGCGAGGCATTTCTTGGTTTGGTAGGCGAATTTGAATGTGCCCACATCTTTGATTGTTCTTTTGTCTCAGGCTTCACGTACTTAATCCAGGTTTCGTCACAGGTCACGATTCTGTTTAACAATGGTTCTCCTTCGTCCTCATAACGTGACAGAAAGTCTAATGAAGAGGCCATTCTTTGAGTTTTGTGGTGGTCGGTAAGAATTTTGGGCACCCATCGTGCACAGAACTTACGGTAACCCAATCTTGCTGTCACTATCTCGTACAAGAGAGTCTGAGAAATCTGTGGAAAACCAGTAGACAACTCCGACATTGAGAAACGTCGATTTTCACGAACTTTTGCATCAACTGTCTGAACGAGTTCATCAGTCACCAATGATGGTCTACCACTCCTCTCTTCATCATGAACGTTTTCTCGTCCACTTTTAAATAAACGTACCCATTCACGGACAGCTCCTTCACTCATAACTCTAGGTCCGTACACGGCACAAAGCTCACGATGAATAGCTGCTGCAGAATATCCTTTGGCTGTAAAAAACCTTATGACAGCACGCACTTCACATTTGGCGGGGTTTTCTATTGCAGCACACATTTCAAACTGCCACAAAAACTAAACTAGCGCAGGTACGACGTTCACTCGACCACGGCTTGATGCCGACTGACCTGTTGAGTGCGTGAACGCACAGATGGCGTCGCTACTCCCCCCACAACCCGCACTGTGACCGATCGGAGGTTACTTTCTGAACCGCCATCGTATAATAAGGTAAGGAATAATTAATAGTGGTTAGGGACTCTAATTTGTGGAAAAGGATGTTGGAAACCAAGAATCGTACTTTAAGAATTATGAAATGTGTGTACATGTGTGAATGTATTACAATGCCGTCGAAAATTTTTTGGACTCTGTTATATTGGTAGGATTTTGCTTCTACACATTTGTAACGCAAATTATCGACCTGTGAATTTTTTTTATGAGACTGTCACTGTAGTGCAAACTGCTGTCATAAATATTTCGGTAAGAAAACTAAGGGACCTTGACGTAATGCATTGTGGGCACCCAGCTGTGCCACCTGCCTCGAGAAAAAAGAAAGCCATTAGGTGGAGAAAAAAAAGAGGCCATTATCCTCGATATTGACATTTCTTTGTAGAAAGCGTCGCAAATACGACACGCCCAAACTTGAAAACATATGACTACACTGTGGAGCTCTTAGTTTATGATATTTACTAAATTGCCTAATGAAGTGATGAGAAACATTTTTACATCTATTGTCTTTCTAGTTGAAAGATTTTTTACTGCCTTTGGAGACGCCATTTGCCTAGTGAATGACGTTTCACACCTTGCTTTGTATATATTTGCTCATTTCGTTTAATATCTAGTTTCTAGCTGCACTGCAGCATTGGTTAAAATATAATTTAATAGATGTACTAATATAGATATTTTATGCCTACAGATCCAGTAAATAATAATTTTATGATCTACTCCCAAAAAAACGAGGAAGCACAAAAAGACAGTTCCACTTCACAGGAATTGCATACATAATTTTTGCCAGTGACTTAGTAACTTGTCTGCTAGAGTAAGTTATAGTGATGCATCGGCCAGCCAGTGTGGACGTACAGTCTAGGCGCTTCAGTCTGGAACCGCATGACCGCTCCGGTCGCAGGTTCGAATCCTGCCTCGGGCATGGATGTGTGTGATGTCCTTAGGTTAGTTAGGTTTAAGTAGTTCTAAGTTCTAGGGAACTGATGACCACAGATGTTAAGTCCCATAGTGCTCAGAGCCATTTGAACCATAGTGATGCATCACTCCAGTGTTAAGATGTGACATAGGTATTAGACATGGCCATCTTTACTGTAATATATTTTCTGCTTGAGCTTTGTCATGTTTAGATATAAGTTATTGCATTTGCTGCTGCTGTTTGCCAGGCATAGTGCAACTGATTTTCACCTTGTATTACTCTGTTAAGCCAGTTTTCCTACTGATTTATTTTTCTTGTTGCTGCACATTGGCTCATATTAGTTATAATGTGGCATTTGCTTTGCTAATTTATATTTATTGCTGCTAACTTTGCCAATTTGCATTTTTTTGTCATTGCTGTTTGTGTTAATTGTTTTGTACTGCTGCATTGCCTCGTCCCTTAGTTTATACATCTGAACTCAGTAGATTTAAGTTATCTTAAGAGGGGGTAGACTATATAAGAGAATGAGTTGCGATGAATTGGAAGAAATGCATTGAGAAGTTTTACGAAAAAAGTACAGAAAGCAGGTTAGATAGCACTTTTTGAAATAATGAAGAACGAAGGGAAATCTCCAAGAAGTAAAGAAAGTTTTGTTTGCAAGATACTGCAGTAAAACAAACCCTGTCCTTTCCTTTTCTGTTATTCCGCTATGTGTTTGTGTACTCTTGTATATTTGTGTTTTTCCTGTCTTTGTGTATTTAGCTGATACAAGTTATGTTGTAGAATTTTTCTAATAATATGTTATTTTCTTTGTAAAGATATTTAGACATTATTTATTCTTTTCTGTTTTAATGCTCATGTGTGAAGCTGATGTTTCAAAAGCTATTCTGATCTTTTATGTATTTACTTATATCATAATTCCTGTAATACTGATGTATATGTTTATTTCTCTTCTTTTGTAAAGCCTGTGTTACTCCAAATGTAGCTGTACTGTTATGTTCTTTATTGATGTATTTTGTACCTTTGTAATTGTATTCTTATGTTGTAAATTTATAATCGTATAGACACCAGTTCTTCAAATTAAATTACTTTTCACTGCACTCGTTTCTGTTGGTCACACAATATGTAAGAGGTTGGGACTGTTAGTGTTTGCATATGTGTTGATAATTCTGCAAGGGAGTGGTTAACAGCATTGCTGGTTCTAAGGACAATTCCAGAAACTTTGTGAGTGCACAAGTGGTGGTTCATGGACTTGCTATATTGTCTGCATGTCAAGAGTCAGCACTGTCTTTCCGTTGGAAGGACAACACTACTTCTTCAAGACTAGACGGAAATCCACTACTTCTGTGTGCATTTTCTTTTACTGCTCAGACTTTGTGAAAAACACTGCAATTTTACTGTGATGAACGATCAGGACTGTCTTTATGGACTGTGAGAAAATTTTAGCTTTTGACCAACATTGTATCAATAAGTGTGTGCATTTGATTTCTTTGTTATTGTAACTGTGAAAATTTTTTAACAAATATGTATTGGCCAGTGCCCAAAACAATTCGTAAAATTTTTTGTGGGGAGCATGTGGGCTATGTAAGTAGGCTGTTTAGGTTTTTATGTTGGTATTGCCATGTAGCGCTCTATATGAAAATCACTGTCTGTGCTGTGTGCAGTCTGTGGCTGGTTTGTATTGTTGGAATTTGCTATTGCAGTGTTGGGCACTTGGCTGTTAACAGCGCATAGCATTGCACAGTTGGAGGTGAGCCGCCAGCAGTGGTGGATGTGGGGAGTGAGATGGCGGAGTTTTGAGAACGGATGATCTGGACAGAGACAGTAAATTTGTAAGACTGGATGTCATGAACTGATATATATATATATATATATATATATATATATATAATGACTTTTGAACACTATTAAGGTAAATACATTGTTTGTTCTCTATCAAAATCTTTCATTTGCTAACTACGCCTATCAGTAGTTAGTGCCTTCAGTAGTTTGAATCGTTTATTTAGCTGGCAGTAGTGGCGCTCGATGTATTGCAGTAGTTCGAGTAACGAAGATTTTTGTGAGGTAAGTGAGTTGTGAAAGGTATAGGTTATTGTTAGTCAGGGCCATTCTTTTGTAGAGATTATTAAAAGTCAGATTGCGCTGCGCTAAAAATAATGTGTGTCAGTTTAGTGATGATCAGAATAAGTAAAGAGAGAAATGTCTGAGTACGTTCAGTTCTGCTCAGCTGTTTGAAAATCAAATAACGTAAGGGGTTTACCAGCACAGTCATTTATAATTTTTCGAAGGGGACGTTACATTTCGTTTGTAAAAGTTGTTGTGATTCCCCTCGGGAACGGAACTGTGTAGCGCGCGCAAAATGTGGTTGGCATGGATAGAAAGGTGGAATAAAGAGCTAGTCGGGGACGAGCTACCAAACTGTCAACTGCTCATGTAAAAGTTGTGGATTGTGCTGGTGCCGAGAGAGGCTTTTCATGACGCTTTTCAATGTCTCGGATGGACGGATAAAGAGCTGGAACTATTCTGGAATTGGTACCGATTATCGCCACCACGAAATGACAGGGTCCAGCATTTCCGCCAGCTAATCCACCCACCCACATGCACTCGCCACCACGTTACGCAATAACTGAAAAAGGAATAAGGAATTGTAAATACGTAAAGTGAAGGATCAGGTCATTGAATGTTTTAGTGTGCGCAAATATAAGGTAACTTATACTCGAACTCTTGTACCTACCTTGATTGTTTATCCCTAGTCACACAACCACTTAGGGTCATTCCCACGTCAAAAAAGCTTACCGAGTGTCCATATTGTGAAAATAAGAAAGCCCAGTGTTTTACTAATTAATGCCACGTGAACATAGTAAAAAGAAAGTTAAAGTTTATGTAGCAGAACTGAGTAATATAGTAAATGATGCTTGTTGAAAATAATTTTGTTTTAAAACTGTTTATTAATATTTTGTTGCCAGCTTCTAAAGTTAATGTTCTATAAACTGTGGCTTATAGAGTTTTGTAAATTAAATGATCACAGTGCAGCCTGTTGAAAATCACCTAAATGTGAGCTACTGTCTTGTAACCACATCAACTTGTATTCTATTGCAGTAAAAGTTGAGAACTATTACTTTAAAAATTACATGTTCATGCTTGATAAGGGCTTGTTTCTCAAGTGTATTTAAAGTGTGTTTAATTTGCTCTGCTATAGTGGTGAAGATTAAGGGCCCCCATCCATTGAAAGTAGTTCAAATGCACGAAGTTACTTATTTATAGCAAGTTTCAATTACTCTTGCTATTCAAGTGAAATTCTGTACAATATTGGGTTCCTTTTGTGTATTAAAAGTGCATATTAATGGTGTAACAGGATCAACAGTTTGTCTATTGTGCTCATGTTAGATAACGATTAATAGAAAGGTCATTATCTATGAAAACAATAGTTTCTTCATTTAAAAGGCAGTGAGAAATAATCTGTCAGCGAAATCCATTTAATTTTCATTCTAAGTAGAAAGGTGTTTGGTAGTGAGAGACTTAATCTATGCACAATAACTAATTTTGCTGTGAATCATATCGATATTTCATGTCAGATAGGAATATGTTTGAAAAGTAATATTGAAATATGTCCAATTTACGATTCTACAGTGAGTATTAATAGTAAGATTATTGAGACCATTCAGTTTGACTAATTCCTCAAGGTAATAGTGTGTTGCGTTATCTGTTGTCCTTATGCAAATAGTCTTGTTCTCCTATAACTATTAGCACTTATTTAATGTCAACATCTGCTAGTGACAGAGTTCATTGCGCTCTCATATGATAAAATTTAGGTTGTGTCTGTCCATTAAAGTTACTCATACCTATTTTCTTGAACAAGAATGCTACTCATTCTCATGCATAATAAGGCTGGCGACCATTTTCTTTATTATCATTTAGACGCTGTGGATAAGTAAATTATTGTTTTTTACTGTTTGAATATTTACATAATTCTGACTTTCACTTCCGATAAGCCACCTCCTTTAGGTACAAGACGGTCAACATAACAAAATTCCTTTCAGAGGGTAACACTGCTCTGTTGCTTTATACCATAATTGCTTCATCAAGATAGTTTTATTTCACAATCTTCCTTCAAATTTAAGGTTATGGTATAGCAGTAGCAGCCGGTAGTGTTATAGGATCCACAGAGAAACAGATTCTTCTTGTCACACTGTAACAATGTGGAAGAGACACATAAAACTAGGATACTTGTACAACAGACACTTACAGGCTCCACATTCAAAATGAAATTTATGGGAGAAATATCAGACCCATTAGAGGTACATACAGCGGTCAGACAACATGGTCTTGGACAAAATTATCAAACAATGGCAAGAAAAAGTAAAAGGAATTAAGTTAGGAAAAACGTGATCAAACAAGACGACGTTAAAATGCCTAGTGTTTGTACATGACCTGGCAATACTCAGTAACAATAGACAAGAAGCAAAGAAGCACTGGAATACTTACATGTAGTCTCTGCCAAAACTGCCTCTGCAGATACCATATGAGAAAACGCAGTACGTGGAAAGAAAGAACAACAACCAAGTCAAGCACACAAAGTACTGAAAGGTTAAAAGAGTGGAAAAATTTAATTATCTTGGAATTGTATACAAATAGGAGTTTCAAACAAGGCATCCAACATAGAAATAACAGTAAAACTGATACAGACACACTACAATAAAAGAAATATTTCAAGCCAGGCCAAACTCAGGCATTACACAACAATTGTACTACCAGAAGCACTCTAGACATCAGAAACGTGCACCATCGGAGCATCAGGCATGACAGAAACAGAAAACATGTAACGTAAAATCCTCCGAAAAGTTTTTGGAGCAATAAACAGTGATTGTATATGGATGAACAGACCAACCAAATAATTATATGAACGCACAGACAGGCTTACAGACATGTTCAGAAAACTCCGACTAACATCTTATGGACACATATGAACAACAACAGCCTCTCAAAGAGGCAGTTCAGTCAAATAACCAATTACTTTCAAGAAATAGCAGAAGAACTAGAACAAACAGGGACCAGTACTGAAATGATGTATGAAAGAGACAGATTCAGAAACAAAACTATGAACACGAAATCGGAAGTAAAAGAAAGGAAGAAAACAGACAAAATATTTGCAGAGCAAATGAAAAAGAAACACAGCCAAAGAATGAAGAGGTTCTGAGAAGAGAAAAATAAGAAAGAAACAAGAAAAAATGAATAATCATATAATACCCAAGTTAAACGCTGTCCTGAAAGCAAAAATGTATGATAATAATAATAATACTGCCTGACAGACAGGGAATTGCCCACGTATTCGTTTTGCCGGTTTTATATTAGAAATGAAAACAAAAATTAACGGTGGTTGTAGTGTAACATCAAAAAAATTTAATTTCAAAAGTATTCGTAAAAGCACCTTTGAAATTCTGCAGCAGACTCGGTATGAAATGGCCCAGACAGTTGCAGTACGCTGGGCGCAGCTGTTTCGAGTGTCTGCTATGCGATTCTGTAAACGAATAAATGGCAACGCCCGTACATAGCTTTATAAACGGCTATTGTTTTCGCCTAAAGTTATTTGTGCTTCGCAATTAAAAGCTGCCAGAAGCTCTGCCAGGTGTCATGGATTTCCGTAAGTTGACTCGACTGTAGGAGTGTCTCAGTGGTAAGGAATAAATGTTTTAAAACTTCATGCATGATGAGGCATTTGTTCACACATCTCAGTGTTTATGAATTCGTATCTCTTGAACTGTGTGTCGCACTATTATATACACTAAAGGAAAAAAAAATCGCATCACCATAGGGAGTTATGTGACACAAACGAAAGTTGGTATGCGTGTTTCTATATCTGAAAGATGACGTCTATTCAGATTTCTCACCAGTAGCCTAAGAGTGGCGTTAGTAGCGCCACTATGAGGAGGAAAGTCGAGGTATGCTTTAAATTAGATTAGATTAGTTTAGATTAATTAATTCATTCCATAGACCCATAAAATAGGGAATACACTTGGGTGTGGAACATGTCATAAACACATTACAAAAATGTAATTAGAGAAATTTGAGTTTCATTAATTTTAATGATCCTCAGTCACTAAACAGTAAAATTATGTACATGAATTAAATTTAAACTTCTAGTATTTACAGGTTTAATACTTACATCTGCTTTCATTAAATCCATCACTCAGACATTTGCTACTTTCTTGGCTATTACAACCAAGTATTGTCAAAAACTAAAGTAAATTATTCATTTCAGTTATCCTCTGTTAAGAACAGTCAGATTATGTACAAGATTTAAAATTAAACTTCCACCATTTACAGACTTAAGACTTACATCTGCTTTCCATACATCCATCATTCACACAGTAGGTTGTTACTTGGCTGTTACAACCAATTATTGTCAAAAATTAAAGTATAATAAATGTTCATTAAAATGGTCTACCGCACTTGTTGAGAAACTCATGGATGGAATAGAAGGAGTTGGCCACCAAAAATTCTTTTAAATTATGTTTAAATTGTGCCTTGTCTGAAACTAAACTCTTAATGGTTGCTGGTAACTTATTGAAAATATGCGTTGCTGAATACTAGACTCCTTTCTGGACAAGAGTAAGTGATTTTAAATCTTTATGTATATTGTTCTTATTCCTACTATTGATACTGTGTACTAACAAGGGAACCTCCCCATCGAGCCCCCCTCAGATTTAGTTATAAGTTGGCACAGTGGATAGGCCTTGAAAAACTGAACACAGATCAATCGAGAAAACAGGAAGAAGTTGTCTGGAACTATGAAAAAAATAAGCAAAATATACAAACTGAGTAGTCCATGTGCAAAATAGGCAACATCAAGGATACAGGGAGCTCAGGAGCGCCGTGGTCCCGTGGTTAGCGTGAGCAAGTGCCTAACGACAGGTCCTTGGTTCAAGCCTTCCCTCGAGTGAAGAGTTTATTTTTAGACAATTATTATCTGTCCGTCCGTCCGTCTGATGCGAGGTAACTGCGCCGTAGCATGAGGATGCTACACCTAAACAAACATCGAAACACACGACGTCAGTCGACAACAGCGC